>NC_136061.1:302747086-303947086 GCF_964261635.1 Lissotriton helveticus
TGTAGCCCAATATATATTTTTTCAAAGTTAATTTTCGTAAAAACCACTGGAGCACATATCTTGAGACATAGCAAAGGCACATCGGGCTACCAGTCCCTACAATTTTGCCAAGTTTGGTGGAAAACCATTCAGCCGTTCGGGCTAAAAGTGAGTCCAACCGCCCTATGGAAATTAACATGGGGAAAACACGTTTTGGGACCCCCCTTTTATCTCGGCCCCCGCTTGACGAAACCCCCCCAACCTTTCAGGGAAGGAGCGGAGCGCCGCGAGGCAAAGTTAAGGAAAATTTCAGGAAGATTCCTCAACCGGCGCCAAAGTTATTCCCAATAGAATGTTGCGATTTCCCTATGGAAAACAATCCTAACTATATATACCTACTGGCTATCGCCAGTAGGTAATATATATATATATATAGAAGAACAACTCCCAACAGCAAGAAGAGCAGAGGCCCGTGGGGGAGTTCAGGAAACATCTTTATTGAAGCAATTCTCTTTGAATGGCGGATGCATTTCGGCATGGGTTTTGCCTTCTTCAGCGCCTAGAAAGATGTGTGGGGATGTGAGTGAGAGCCGTAGTAATGAAGTGTCCAGCCGCACACCGATAGGGTGACATCCGACTCCGCCCCCGCCGCTGATGATGCAGCTCACCTGACGACTGGAGGCCTGCCATGTGGACTACAGGACCCAGCATGCCGTGTAGTGGTGCGGTGAGTGCTGCGGGAACAAACGGATTTTGGTGCGGTCTCGTAGATTTCCAGCTACCACTCACAGTTGTGTCCCAATGTTTGCCGGCAACAAAGTTGTCCCCTTGCGCCCCCTGGACCGCATCAACCCCCAAGGTAACGGGATTCCAATGGCGGGGGCAAGTCCGGAAATCCAGCTTCGCCCAACGTGCAGCTCCGTGGCTGCAGCACCGCTGTATCTTCTTCCCGAAAACTGGAGGTGGGCCTGGGTAAGTTTCAGTAACCTGAAGTGCGAAAGTCCGCCGTAGCAGCAGCCAGTAGAACCCAGGCCAGCTTAGAGATGCGGGGGCCCCTGTAGCGCGATTCTGGCGTGCGCGCATAACATAGAAGAACAACTCCCAACAGCAAGAAGAGAGCAGAGGCCCGTGGGGGAGTTCAGGAAACATCTTTATTGAAGCAATTATCTTTGAATGGCGGATGCATTTTGGCATGGGTTTTGCCTTCTTCAGCGCCTAGAAAGATGTGTGGGGATGTGAGTGAGAGCCGTAGTAATGAAGTGTCCATTGAAATTCCCACGTTATATATATATATATGTAACATACACACACCCACCACTTCCACCTCCTGCTCCACCACCACTTCTTCTTTTACCCTGGAAGTATTTCAGTAGCTTTGTGCCTCTGTCACACACTTCTGCACAGAATCACAATTTGAATTCTCTTCCCTTGTGGACATGCTCTTTGGTGGCCCCTGTTTCTTCAGAGACAAGGCGGACTCAGCCCTGGATTGCTTCAAGGATAGCAGAGATACAACTTGGGCCTTTCCATGGCCCCTTGTTAACCACTTTTGCTACTTTCGTGGCCACAGAAGGGGCTTCCAGACGCATCTCTACCCACCCAGCAAGCTCCCTAGCCTCTGCGTGGCTGAGGATGTGGTCGGGCAGCCAGAGGTCAAGCCAGTCCACCACCACCCCGGCAGCCGCAGTCTCCAAGCCTCTTTAGTGTGCCCTCCAACTATCATTGGCAACTAGTGGGGGGCAGAATACGCCATTTCCTGCACCACTGGAGGTGGATAACATCCGACTGCTGGGTTATCCAGATTGCCAGGAATAGCTACTCCCTCCTCTTCATGACCACATCTCCACCCATGCACCTACTTGTGGCAGCCTGACCGAGGACCACCTCTCCTTACTCTGACAGTAAGTGGTGGCTCTCTTTGCCAAGGGAGCCGTAGAGAGGGTGCCGACATCAGAAGTAGGTTGTGGGTGTAGTTCCTGCTACTTTCTGTGCGACTTTCTGGTTCTCTAGAAGGATGGAGACCTTTGTCCTATCCTAGACCTTTTTTCATAAAAATGGAACAATTCAGAATAATCAAGCTTGCTCAAGTTTTGTCTGACCTCAACCCAGGAGGCTGGATGGTAGCATTGGACTTGCAGGACGCATACTTCCACATTCCCGGCCTGCCTGCCCACAGGTGTTACCTGTGAGTCACGGGGGCCAAGTTCACTTTAATTGCCATGTTCCCTTTGTTTGCTGTGCTCCCTTTTGGCCTTTACAGTGCCCCTCAGCTGTTCACCGAGGTGATGGTGATGGTTGCAGGCAGCTCATCTATGCAGATCAAGTTTTGCAGTCTTCCCATCATGCGACTGGCAGTTGAAGGCGGCCTCGTCCCAGGCAGTCGCCTCCCATCCCCAGACTATGGTGCACCTCCTCCAGTGGCTGAGGGTAAACTAGCGATGTGCTAAAGTCATAACTGACTTAGTCTCAGGCGCTCTCTTTCATTGGACCTTTCCTGGACACAGTGCAGATCTGAAAGAGACACGTTAGTAATAGATTCCCTACCTTAGAATATCCCCAGGCGTCAGACTGGATCCGGAATGTTTTGCATAGCAGTACCCCTGCGCATCTGTAGGTGGCGCCCTGCGGCTCTGCGTCCGTCGCTGGCATCGTATGCGCCGAGATGACATCACGGAGACTACTTAGGTGCCACCCATGCACGCTGGCGTCAGTTCTTTCTTTTTCCTCGCCAGTAAGCGCAGATCCGGTTAGAGCACGTACCCCAGTCATTTTTTAGGTTTAAAGCATTTTATTAAGACATAAAAACACGGGGGAAGGGAATTAGGAGGTCAAGTTTACATACAGTACATAAGGAGACATGTTGCAGCGATTCTGGTGGAAAGCGGGGAGGTCGGCAGTCCCGGAGGGGGAAAAAGGCAAATGCTGTAAGGCAAGAAAGCCGTGCGAATAACCCTCCAATAGTCCCCAACCTCCCAATCAAAGCTAAGCATGAGTAGCGACCCGCAACACAGCATAAACAACACAGTCCCTCCAAGCCCCCCATCCCCAGAAAAAAAGAAAAAGAAGAAAACAATACCCCAACATCCCCGTCCAATAGCCCGTTATAGAAACATTGTCCCCAGCCACCCACCCCCAGCCCCCAGTCCCCCCGATCCCATCCCTCTCAATCCGCTGGAGCCGCCGGCGGCGTCAGCCTAAGAAGGCGCAGGTACCTCGGACATGTGATCTCCCGAAATTCCGTGGACAACAGTGCCAAGAAAGGGTGCCAGAGCTCCTCGAACTGGTCAACATTACCAGCCACCGTGAGCGACATCTTCTCCATACCCAGTACCTGCCAGAGTCTGTGTAACCAGCCAGTGATAGAGGGGGCAGTGGGGGTGCGCCAGTGCACAAGGATATTTTGAACCGCTGAGCCTAGCGCAATAGCAATCTGCCTACCCCTGCGGGACTTCAGCGGGTACATCAAGTCGTTGGGGAGGCCTAGCAGGACATACGCCGGGAGGCGCGGGAGTTCAACCTCGAAGTGCCTGTCCACCTCATCTAAGACCTCCTTCCAATAAGCAAATAGTATCGGGCACCCCCAGAGAATGTGCGATAGAGTACCCTCTTGTCCGCAGCCTCGCCAGCAACCCTTGTCGGTGAGTTTGTGCATCTCGTAGAGCCTCTCCGGGGTGTAATACCAGTAGGTGGACACCTTGGTAAAAGTCTCCGTCAGCCCAGTGTGGTACGCAGAGTGCCTCGCCCGATATGCGATCCCGTCCCACTCCTTGTGGCTCAGGGTTCTGCCCAATTCTCTGTGCCAGCGCTCTCTCCCCGGGTTGTGGTAATGAAACGGCGGGGGTTGGAGAAATTTGTATAGATCAGTGATAAGCTTGGCATCCGAGGTCCGAGTCACCAGCCACCGCTCGTAAGGTGTGATTTGGCGGGCTGCGACGTCACGCACTTGGGGTTGGAGAGCCCAGTGACGGACCTGCATATAACGCAGTCTGTCCACCTCCGTCAGACCAAAGTCCTGTCGGAGTTGTTGGAAAGGGAGCACGCCCTCCGGCCCGTAAATCTGAAAGAGCGCCCTGCAGCCCGCCCGCACCCAGTGAGAAAAAGCTCCTGGGGCCAGGCCCGGAGTAAAGTCTGGGTTACCAACTATGGGCGTGAACGGTGATGGGAAAGTAGTGAGCTCGCGGAGTTCACAAACCGCATCCCACACCCGTAGCGCAACCCGGGTGACAAAGGAGGCGTAGAGATTAGCCGGGCGGTGTGCGCGCCGCAGGAATGGAACCTCTTGAAGGGTGCGACCTGCAACCGCCTGATCTTGAAAAAGCCAGTGCTTGTCCGATTCCCATCTGCTCCATTCCACCAAATACCGGAGTTGCGCCGCTTGAAAATACTTCCGGAGGTCCGGAACACCGAGACCCCCCGCCTCCGGTGCAAGCGTGGAGAGAACCCTCTTCATCCGAGGCTTGCGGCCCTGCCACACGAAACGGGAGATGTCAGCTTGCGCTTCCTGTATCCAACCCACAGGGGGCTGGAGAGGTAAAGCGCGAAAAAGATACAAAATCTGGGGCAGCACCGTCATCTTCACCGCCGCGATACAGCCCAGCCACGAAAGCAGGCCCTTGCCCCATCGGCCGAGTTCCTCTTTAATCTTCTTGCTAAGGGAAGAATAGTTGGCCTTGACCATCTCGGGCAGCGAAGGTGCAAGCAGGATCCCCAGGTACGGCACCGTGGAAGAGGACCACTGCATAGGGAAAAGACGCTGGAGGTCTCGCCTGGTGTCCGCGGAGAGCGACACATCCAGAGCGGCCGATTTAGACATGTTCATTTTAAAGCCGGCCACGCGTGCAAAGGCGTTCAGTTCGCGAACGCAGGCAGGGAGTGACCGCCTGGGGTCATCCAGGGTCAGCAGGACATCATCCGCATATAGGCTAACAGTATGGGTATACCGACCCATCTCAACCCCAATAGCGTCCGGATTGTCGCGAATCCTCTGGGCGAACGGCTCCATATAGAGGGCGAACAAAAGCGGCGAGAGGGGGCATCCCTGTCTCGTACCACGCTCAATGACAAAACTACTAGAGCTGTGTCCGTTGACCCGCACCGATGCTGACGGTCTCCTATAACAATTGAAGACCATAGAGCGGAACTTCTCGCCGATCCCCAGTTTCCTGAGAACCAGCTCAAGATACGGCCAATGAACCCTATCAAAGGCCTTCTCCGCATCGACCGACAGCAACATCCGTTCCCCCGGGATGCGTGAGGCCTTCTCTAACACGTGCGTCACCCTCTTGGTGTTGTCGACTGTCTGCCTACCGGGCACAAAACCAGCCTGGTCCACCTCCACCAGGCCCGGTAGGTGCAGGCCAAGTCTGGCCGCCAGGATCCCCGTGTAGAGCTTAAGGTCCACATTCAAAAGCGAAATAGGCCGATATGAACCGCACAGGGTCCGGTCCTTCCCGGGTTTCGGAATAACCGACACCGTCGCGGAAAGAAGGTCCGGCGGGATGGCCCCCGGCACAGAGAAGGAGTTGAACAAGCGAGCCAGTATAGGCGCCAGAGTGGAGCAGAAGGTCTTGTAGAACAAGGCCGTGTAGCCATCCGGGCCCGGGGCCTTACCGTGCTTCAATCGCGCGATAGCGGAGATGACTTCCACCACATGGATGTCCCTCTCCAGATGGTCCGCCTGGGCGGGCTCCAGAGACGGGAGGGTCACAGACTCCAGATAGGCCTCAGCTTCTCCCGGCGGGGAGGGCTCCGCGGCGTATAGCGCCTCGTAAAAGCTACGGAAAGAATCCGCCACATCCGCGTCACCGGAAACCGGGACCCCATCCGCGCCCACTAACTCCTTCACCACATTGCGTTGCCGCGCAGCCCTGAGCCGATGGGCCAGGAGCTTACCGCATCTGTCTCCGCCCGTATAAAAGGCATGCTTCAGACGCAACGCTGCGTATTCCGCCCGATCTAGATCTAGCGCAGAGAGGAGTTTCCTCGCCGCTTTCAGCTGCCTCCAGACCCGAGGAGCTCCCGTGCGGCGGTGAACCTGCTCAAGTTCCCTGACTTGCGCCGTCAGTTCGTCCCTCTTACATTGCCGCTCTCTGTTCTCCGCCGAGGAAATGGAAATAAATTCCCCCCTGAGGACCGCCTTCAAGGCTGCCCACTGCGTCGCAAGAGACGTGTCGGAGTTGCTATTGTGGACCAGGTACTCCTGAATGACCTCCTCCACTCGCGTCACCACCGACTTCCTATGTAGAAGCGTATCCCGAAGCCGCCACATCCCTCTAGAGGGGGGGGCTGCCGGCCAAGCAAAGACTCCCGAAACCGGCGCATGATCGGACAGGGACAGGACCCCGATGTCTGCCGCCGTGGCGGCCGAGCGAAGCGGTCCGCTCACCAAGAGGTAGTCCAACCGCGAATAAGTGCGGTGCGCATGGGAGAAGTATGAATAGTCCCTATCGGCGGGGTGCATAGTGCGCCAGAGGTCATGCAGATCCATCTCAGCAATCTGGTCTCGCACCGCTCGAGAAAGCTCCCCCGTCTGCGGGAAGCGTTGGGCAGACCTATCCAAAGCTGAGTCGAAGACCATATTTAGGTCTCCCCCCAGGACAACATGGCGATCGGGCGAGGCAGTGACGTCCACCAACACTGATGCCAGGAAACGATCCTGGTGGTCATTCGGGCTGTAAACGGAGCCAACCGTGAAGGTGATACCCCCAAGCCGCATGCGATACACTAGGAGCCTCCCCTTCTGCTCGGCATATTTATACAACACCTCGCCCCTGAAGGAGCTGGCTAAAAGAATGGCAACACCCGCAGTCTTGGTCGCCGCCGAAGAGAAGAATTGGGTGGGGAACTTGGCAGAGCGCAACCTATGACAATCATTGGAAAGTAAATGGGTTTCCTGCAAAAGGCAAATGTCCGCCTTCGTCCCCTCCAGCAGGGAAAGGATCGCCCTACGCTTCACAGGGTTGTTCAGACCCTTAACATTAAGGGTCACCACCTTCAAGGACGGCATCGCTCCCAGGGGATCGAAGCGCTATGCAGCAAGCGAAGGAACAGTGGAGGGGGCGCGCGGGGCAGGGGTGCAGGGAAGGCCAGAACCGGCCTCGCGCGTTCATGGGCAGCATCGGACGGGACCCCACCAACAACAAACCAACTCCTAAACCCTCCCTGAACCAACCCACGGCAACTAGCCAAAAACAGAAACAAAGAAAAACATCCCATTGTCTCAGTCCGGCCCGAACGGGCAAGTCTGCAGAAATCAATCAAGTGGACGTTCAGCCACTCACCTCCGACTAACCCCCCCCCAACCCCCCAGTCCCAACCCAGCATCGTAGAGGCTAAGAATCTCTCCCCCCGGAGTGAAGTTAGGCCGTCATGGCCACACCGCTGGATTCAGGCGAGGTCCCGGCCGCCGCCCTCAGGGCCTCCGCCATCTCCGCTCTGACGGTAGGGGAATCAGGGCGACTCGCAGTCGCCGGCGATTGTCGTCTCCTCGATCTTCGCCGGCCCCGTCTCTCGGGACGTCTCCATGCGGGCGTTGCTCCGTCCTCCTCCGTGGCTGTGAGTCCCAACACCCCGCAGATGTCTTGGAGGGAGCGCAGCTGGTGTAACACTCCATTCCATCGGAAGATTAGACGGAAGGGGTGACCCCAAGAGTAGGGCGTCTCATGTTCCCGCAGAAAGTCTGTAGCGATCCGGAAGGACCTACGCTTCTGCAGCGTAATGGCGGACAGGTCCTGGTAGAGCGCCACGGGCCGCTCTCTGAAGGTTAAAGGCTGCTTCCTGCGGGCTTCTGTCATAATGCGCTCCTTCAAAGGGAAGTCCGGCAGGAACGCCAGAATATCAGGGGGGGGTGCCGATGACTGGCGCTGGCGGCCCACTCTGTGCGCTCTGTCTATGCGAATCGGAAAGTCCGTGTCCTCTCCTAAAATCTCCCGGAACAGGTCCTGCAGATAGGCCACCAGGTCCGATCCCTCATCTGTGGATGAAACACCCCGCACCCGGATATTGTTCCGCCTGGACCTGTTCTCAAGGTCCTCAGAGTGGGCCTGGAGCTCGACGCATTGCTCCCGTAGGCGGAGAACATCCTGCTGGAGATGGACTATCTCCTCATCGCGGCGCTGGGCTGCCGTTTCCACCGTGTCAACACGCTCGCCAAGGCCCTCGACCTCTCTGCGCACCTCTCGGACCTCGCTGGCTACCTCGCTCTTGAGCGTCTGGAAGTCCTCCCTGAGGGAGCTGAATAGGCCCTCCATGAAGGACCTCGTGACCGGTGGCTCGCCTCCAGTGGCGTCTGCCGAGGCCCGAGAGGGCCCCGGGGATGGTTGCGTCCCGTCCCGCTGCTGCTGGGCCCTGCTGAGCATGTCTGGCAGGGTGCGGTCCCCCTTTTTTGCGCCCCCTCTCCCAGACATCCCGGCCTCCTCAATGGGCGAAGCTCAGGGCTGGCCGCTGCAGATGCGTCTAGTCGCTCGTGGGCACCAAATGTGAAGGCCCCGCCAGGGACAAGGGTGATGCGTCACAGATGACAAAATGGCGGCACAGTCCAGGGCGAGACGATCACCGCACCGACCAGAGCGGTAAGCAGGGCCAAAGTCAGGGCCCCTTAGTAGGTCACTCTCAGGGAAGTCGGAGCGGAAGCCAGGGCGAAAGGAGGCACTCGGTCAGCAAGGGCGCCGTGTGGGTCGCCAGTTCCAGCTCCTCGGTGACAGGATGGCGGGAGAGCGGGACCCGGGAGGGCGGCCCAGGCCGACAAGACCGCCGTAGACCGCCGGGCTGCAATGGGCCAGGAAAGTACAGAGCAGGTGCCCCACAGTCGCACCGGCGGGCGCGGCCAGATCGGCCGCCGCTGAAACGCCTCCGTCCCCCGCCTCCAGGTCCGGGATCAACGTCGCTTCGCTCACCGGCACCAGCGGCGAAGAATCAGAGCACCAGCGAGGGTCCAGGGTCTGCCGCCCAACGGCGATTCCGGTCACGTAGGCTCCGGCCGGAGGGTCCCGCACTCAGCAAAGCACTTCGGGTCCGGTCCCTCGGGAGCACCAGCACTCCGCACTCGGCCCAGCCGAGGCGCCCGGACAGCGCCGCAACACGCTCCGCCCCCAGGCTCCTCTTCGCGGCCCAAGCCCTTCTCCGTGGAGCGATCTGCGAGCAAACTTTAGGGCACTTCCTCCGGGGCGACAGGAGTCAAAGTGGCTTCAAAATGTGCCCCAGGAACTCCGGCACAGTCCCCTCGCCCGCAAAGCAGCCGCGGGGGGAGAGAAGCGCAGGAACCGGGGCTCGAGCCGAGCCGGGACGGGGGAGCTACGGGAGGAAGCGTCCGCTCACACCGCCATCTTGGCCACGCCCCCCCCCAGTCATTTTTTGACTATTTTTTTGAGACTTTTGTCTCATGGTGGTTTCTCTGGTGCTAGTAGGGATGCCTGGTTTTAAGTCTTGCGCGACCTGCCATCGAAATATGTTGGTGGCGGACCCTCATGACGTCTGTCTCCACTGCCTGCAGCGCGACCATGACTCCCGGTCCTGTTTGGACTGTGGGGCTATGGCTCCGAAGGCCCTGATCCAGGGGTCGCTCCCGTGACCGCTCACGGAGTCGTCACCACCGCTCGTCTTCCCCTTCGGATTCCTGTAAGAAGCGGCACAAAAATAAGTCGAAGAAGCATTTTCGCTCTCCTACGTCTCCCTGTCGGTCCCCGGATGCGAACGAGCGGGACAGGGGCTCTGCCCCTGCGGCTCTTTTGGAGCCTGAGAGTCCCGCCGGCAACTCCCAGGAGCCTACCAGTTGGCGACTCCCGCACAAATGCAAGAATTTCTTGCTGCTATGGACTGCCTGTTTAGGCCTCGGGCACCCGCCTGCCGGTGCACCTTTGGGCCCCGCACTCCCTGCGGGCCCGTGTCCAGATCTTGCTGGTCCGTCAACTCCTTCGGCGAATCCAGCTCCGGCACAGCCAGCGGCTCCAGCGCCGGTGCCGAAGGATCCTGCGCACCTGGCTCCGGCCTCGGCGCCAAGAGGTCTCATGCCCTCCCAGCAGAGCTCGGGGATCAACCCTCCTATCTCCAGTTCCGGATTGCCTTGAAGACCTGGTTCTTCAGGGAATCTTATCTCTAGCCGGCACCCCTCCTCCCTTCCACACTTAGCTTCTTTTCCATCCTCAGCGCCTTGACGCCTACGGGCTAAGTTGCGCTATATAAGGCTTAAATCAATCAATCATGCTGCCGGCTCTGGCCCTGGCGCCACCCTCGGCTCTGCGAAGTCCCATGATTCCGGTCCCGGCACCGCCCTCGGCTGCGCCACAGTGGATCCTGCTGGTTCCGCCTCTGCGCCAGTTCCCTGAGGGAGTTGTTCCGCCTGAGATCCAAATTGGGAACCGGCGCCGGCTCGGTGCAGTCGGTGAACACCGCATGCCTTCTGGGCCGCTATTCCCACTCGGTGTGGGATTCCGTGGCTGAGGTGTTGCCCCGGTGCCTGGAAGAGGTCCAGACTGTTCTGTCTCAGGCCGTGGCTGAGGGCAAGGACGCGGCTAGGTTCACCATTCGTTGTGTCTTTGACACCGCGGACTCTCTTGGTAGGGCAATTTCCACAACCGTGGTGCTTCGGCGCCACACCTAGCTACGGTCCACTGGGTTCTCCCTTTACATCCAGAGCACGCTCATGGACATGCTTTTTGACAGCACTCGCCTGTTTGGTGATAAGGCCGACACGGCACTGGAGCATTTTTAGGACTCTCGAGATACGGCCAAGGACATTTCCACCACGCGCCCGGCCAAATCCACGTTTCATTCCTTTCGTGGCCATGGCAGAGGCACCCCTGGCTGTTCGTTCAGCCAAAAGCCTGCACAGCACCAGACTCAGCAGGTCTGTGGGCGAGGCGACCGCCGTGGTGGCTCCGGGGGCCGGCGTGCATTTCAGTCCACCTCCGTCCCTGCAACGTCTACCTTGAAGCCTTTCCAGTCTGAGCTTCGGGTCGCATCCCACGCCAGTGGGGGCAGGATTCGCCATCACCTTCCCCATTGGCGTTCTGTCACTTCCGACAAGTGGGTGTTGCAGCTCCTCAGGAGGGGCTACTCCCTCACCTTCAAATCTTCCCCACCCGGCCATGCCACCTCAGTTCCACCGCATGTCGGGGGATCACTTCGCGCTTCTCCAACAGGAAGTCGCGGCCCTCTTGGCCAAGGGGGCCATCGAGCGCGTTCCTGGGCTGGAAATAGGTCGTGGTTGTTATTCCCGCTACTTTCTGGTCCCCAAGAAGGACAAAGGGGACTTGCGCCCCATCTTGGACCTCAGGAACGTCAATCACTTCCTCCGGAAGGAGAAGTTCAAGATGTTGACTCTGGCTCAGGTCTTGGCTGCCCTCAACCCTGGAGACTGGATGGTAGCGTTGGACTTGCAGGACGCATATTTTCACATCCCCGTCCTGTCGGCCCACCGGCGTTACCTGCGGTTCACGGTAGGCCAGGAGCATTTTCAGGTTCTCCATCAATGTGCCGAAGTCGCACCCAAGTCCCTCTCAGAAGCTCCCCTTCATCGGAGCTGTTCTGGATTCGACACGGTTTCGGGTTTATCCCACGAGCAGCTGGGATATTCAGTCTATGATTCCGATCTTTCAACCTCTATCCTGGGTTTCAGTCAGGATGACCCTCCGGCTCCTGGGCCTGATGGCCTCCTGCATCCTGCTAGTGCATCATGCCAGATGGCATATGCGGGCCCCGCAGTGGGACCTGAAGTTCCAGTGGGCACAGCATCAGGGCAACCTGTCCGATCATGTCCAGATCTCGGAGGGCACTGCACGACACTTGCAGTGGTGGCTCACGAATCGTGATTGGGTCAATGGTAGATCCCTCTCCCTTCCCCAACCGGAGCACACAGTGGTGACAAATGCCTCCCTCCTGGGATGGGGTGGCCACTTGGGAGAGGCGGAGATTAGAGGCCTCTGGTCTCCGGCGGAGTCCCAGCTCCATATCAACCTCCGGCGGTGTCCCGGCTCCATATCAACCTTTTGTAGCTTCGGGCGATCCGTCTTGCACTGAAAGCATTCCTTCCCTCTGTCCGGGGAAGTGTAGTGCAGGTGTTCACGGACAACACCACCGCCATATGGTACTGCAACAAACAGGTCGGGGTGGGGTCGTGGACCCTGAGTCAGGAGGCTCTGCACCTCTGGACATGACTGGAACATCAAAGCATTACCTTAGTGGTTCAACACCTGGCAGGTTCTCTGAACCCCAGGGCAGATGAACTCAGCCGCCGGTGCATGATGGATCACGAACGGCGTCTGTACTCGGAAGTGGCGCAAGGTCTCTTTCTGCATTGGGGAGAGCCTTGGTTAGATCTATTCGCCACCGAAGAGAACGTGCAATGTCATCAGATCTGCGCGTTGGAAGTTGTACGCCTTTCCACCTATAACATTTCTGCCCAGAGTACTGAAGAAGATTTGGGGCGACCGGGCCTATGTCATCCTTGTGGCTCCGGATTGGGCACGAAGGTACTGGTATCCCGAGCTACTCAGCATGTCGATCGATCCCCCGATGTGACTGCTTATTCGGGAGGATCTTCTGTCGCCGCAGTAGGGGACGGTCCTCCACCCGAACCTGTCCTGCCTCCACCTCTATGCGTGGAGATTGAGCGGTGACAGTTGACGGCTTTCGATCTTCCCCCTTAAGTCTGTGATGTCATTCTGGCAGCCAGGCGTCCCTCCACTTAAACGGTATACGCCTGCAGGTGGAACAAGTTTGTGGCATGGTGCGCAGTTAAAGCTGCGGATCCCCTTTCTGCACCTCTTTCCGAGGTCTTTCTGTTCCTCCTTTCCTTGGCCCATCAGGGTTCTGCTCTGAGCACTGTCAAAGGTTATCTTTCTGCCATCTCCGCCTTTCTTAGGCTTTCTGATCAACCTTTTCTTTTTAAGTCCCCGGTTGTTAACCGCTTTCTGAAAGGCATTACTCACACGTTTCCTCCTGTGCCGTTCATAATGGTACTTGACTCTTGTCTTGACGTATCTGATGTGCGCTCCCTTTTAGCCTCTTCATAACTGTCCTTTATGTCTTCTCACTTTCAAGACCGCTTTCCTGGTAGCTATCACCTCTGCCAGAAGAGTGAGTGCGCTCCGGGTTCTTTCTTCTAAACCTCCTCTCCTTTCAGTTCATCCGGACAAGGTGGTTTTAAGGACCTGTCCTTCTTTCTTGCCAAAGGTTGTTACACCCTTTCACATCGGGCAGACCATCACTTTGTCCACATTCTTTCCACCTCTGAATCCTTCCAAAGAGGAAGAGAAGCTTCACCGTCAAGACCCAAAACGTGCGCTCTCGTTCTATCTGAAGCGCACACAACAGTTCCGGGTGGATGACCAGCTATTTGGGCACCAAAAAAGGTTGGGTCGTGCACAAACGGACCATCTCTCGTGGGTCGTTCTCTGCATCAAGGCCTGTTACTCGTTGGCTAAGAAGGAGCCTCCTGTGGTGCTGCATGCCATTCCACCAGGGCAACGGCAGCCACTACTGCTTTGGGACGCGTTGTTCCCTTGCAGGACATTTGTCAGGCAGCTACGTGGGCCTCGCTGCACACGTTTACCAAGCATTACTGCCTTGACAGTCAAGTCCGGAGAGACTGCTTTTTTGGCCGTTCTGTTCTCCGTGACAATCTGGTTGAATCTTGTTTGCAGACCCACCACCGGGGTTGGTATTGCTAGGGTATCTCTTCTGAGGTAAGGAATCTATCACTAATGTGTCTCTTTCACATGCACAAGTTACTACTTGTGTAACGATATATCTGTAAGAGACATTAGTTAGTGATGGATTCCCTACCGCCCCGCCCATCCTCACCGTTCTGTGAACTGATTACTAGGGTTAAAGTCATCCCTTTCAGGGCCCTAGTTTTCAATACACCAGTGGTCAGTATCTTGCATGGCTATGCGTTCCTGGCACGGAAAGTCATGTACAGAACTGACGCCAGCGTGGCACCTAAGTAGTATCCGTGACGTCATCTCGGCGCAAACGACGCCAGCGACGGACGCGGAGGCGCAGGATACCACCTACTGACGCGCAGGGGTACTGCTAAGCAAAACTTTCCGGATCCATTCTGAGGCCTGGGAATATTCTAATGTAAGGAATATATTCCTAATTAATGTCTCTTACAGATATATAGTTACACAAGTAGTAACTTGTGCGTTCGGGCTTATCCCACCGAACGGCGAGTCCAGGATATTCAGGCTATTATTCCAATGTTTCCACCTCCAACCTGGGTTTCAGTGAGACTGACTCTGAGGCTTCTGGGTCTCATGACCTCCTACAGCCTGCTTATGACACGTGCCCATTGCCATATATGAGCTCTGCAGTGGGACCTGAAGTTCCAGCATCAGGGGAATCTCTTCAACATGGTCCAGTTCGCATAGGGTGTTGCAAACTATCTGCAGTGGTAATTAACAAACCGCAATAGGGTCAATGGTAGACATCTCTCCCTTTCGCAAAGAGATCTGACAGTAGTGACAGATGCATCACTCCTGGGATGTGTCGGGTATCTGGGAGAGGTGGAGATCAGAGGTCTCTGGTCTCCCACGGAATTTGGTCTCCACATCAATCTATCGGTCCATGGAGGTATCCGCCTGGCATTGAAAGTCAGGGAAGGCCTGTGCAGGTGTTCACAGACAGCACCACCGCAATGTGGTGGTGTGACAAGAAGGGCGGGGTGGGGTTGTAAACCATTTGTCAAGAGGCATTGAGCCTTTGGACATGACTGGAACATCAGGCATATCCCTGGTGGTTCAACACCTGGCGGGCTCTCAAGCAAATGCAGGGGCAGATTCCTTGCGGAGAACAAGTTAGTGACAGTCTGTTTCAGCAGTGTGGAGAACCTTGGTTAGATCTGTTTACCACCACCAAGAACGTGCAATGTCAGCGGTTTTGCCCTTTGGAGTTTCCAAGGTGGCTCTCGCCTTTCTGCCTCAACCACTGCTGACCCAGGACCTGCTGGCCTTCAGAAGACTTCTCAAGACCTGGCTTTTCGATCAGTAGACATCTCTCCCTTTCGCAAAGAGATCTGACAGTAGTGACAGATGCATCACTCCTGGGATGTGTCGGGTATCTGGCAGAGGTGGAGATCAGAGGTCTCTGGTTTCCCACGGAATTTGGTCTCCACATCAATCTATCGGAACATGGAGGTATCCGCCTGGCATTGAAAGTCAGGGAAGGCCTGTGCAGGTGTTCACAGACAGCATCACCGCAATGTGGTGGTGTGACAAGAAGGGCGGGGTGGGGTTGTAAACCATTTGTCAAGAGGCATTGAGCCTTTGGACGTGACTGGAACATCAGGCATATCCCTGGTGGTTCAACACCTGGCGGGCTCTCAAGCAAATGCAGGTGCAGATGCCTTGCGGAGAACAAGTTAGTGACAGTCTCTTTCAGCAGTGTGGAGAACCTTGGTTAGATCTGTTTACCACCACCAAGAACGTGCAATGTCAGCGGTTTTGCCCTTTGGAGTTTCCAAGGTGGCTCTCGCCTTTCCGCCTCAACCACTGCTGACCCAGGACCTGCTGGCCTTCAGAAGACTTCTCAAGACCTGGCTTTTCGATCAGTAGCAGCCCCCCCCCTCCCCCCCCCACCCCTCCCCACCCCCAGCGCCTTGAGACCCTCACGGGTATGTAGCGTGCTTTACAAAGGGATTGATTTATTGATTGATTGACCATACTACTACAGTTCAGAGTTCTCAAGAATATCGGGAATAACCGGGCCCAAGTCATCAATGTGTGTCTAGACTGAGTTGGTATCCCAAGCTGTTGAGCACAGCCATCGGTCCTCTGATCAGGTGCCTCTTCGGTAGGATCTTCTGTTGCAGCAACAGGAGGGCTCTCCACCTGAACCTGTCAACTTCTACTGCATGGACAGGTGACAGCTTTCGGCCTTCTGCCTGAAGTCTGTAATGTCATCTTGGCAGCCAGACATCCCGCCACCAAGGCTGTATATGCCTGCTGTTGTGGCAATTATGTTGCATGGTGTTCAGAAAAACAGGTTGACCCTCCCCCCCGCTCCCCCCCATTATGCGTCCCTTTCTCTGGTACTTCTGTATATTCTTTCCTTTGCACAGCAGGGCTTTACTTTGGGGACCTTAAAAGGCTATAATTCTGCCATCTCCGCATTTCTGTGGTTGCCAGATCAGTCATCCCAGTTCAAATCCTCTATTGTAAATAGGTTTTTGAAAGATCTCCAACACACATTCACTCCTTCACCCGTTATCATGCGTCAGTGGGACCTAAATTTAGTATTCACCTTTCTTCCTTCGAGCCGCTACACAACCTTCCTATCAGGCTTCTTACCATCAACACAGCCCTTCTGGTGGCCATAACACCTACCAAAGGGGTCAGTGAGCTCCAGGTTTTGTCATCAAAGCTTCCATACCTCACATCACCCCAGTCAAACTGGTCCTTCGCACAGGGCTTCCTTCAGAAGGTAGTAACTCCTTTTCGTATGGGCCAATCCATCACCCTCCCTACCTTTTTTGCTCTGCCACATCACTCTAAGGAAGAGGACCAACTCCACCTACTGGACCCAAAAAGAACGTTGTTGTTCTACCTTGACCGCACAAAGGAGTTCCAAGTGGATGACCAACTCTTCGTGAGGTATGTCTGACCCAAGAAAGGGAAAGCCATGCAGAAACGGACCATCTCCCAATTGATCGTGCTCTGCTCTAAATCAGCTACGCATTGCTCAAGAAGCAACCCCCAGAGGGTTTGCGTACTCATTCCACCAGAGCAAATGCTGCTACCACGGCATTAGCACGCGGAGTCCTGGTCCTGAACATCTGCTAGGCAGCAACATGGGCTTCTCTGCAGTGGCGGCTGGTGACATTTGAAAGTGGTGCGAGTAAAATGGTTGGCATACTGCACCGCTCAGCGAGCAGAGTGAGCGAGCCCGAATAACCTAAGGGGGGTTCGGAGGGGTTCTACCTCTGTGAAAATTTTGAAAAAAGAGTGGATAAATGGTGCATTTTCAAGCAAATTTGAGAAAGCAAAAAGGTTAATAAATCAATTGTCAAAGTGCAGTTATTACATTGATAAAGAGATGTCATATAATATAGGTAGCTGCGTATTCAAGCTTTCTTTCACCCCATAGTCCAGCAGGGCCTTGATACAAGACCGATAAGAGAAAATGCAGTGTGGTCCGCGACCAGGAAGACACTCATATTTCGTTGGGAAGAAGTCAAAAGATTGGTGAAATTGAAAACCTGAAATGCAATACGCAATCCAACAATTTGCAAGTACATCTATGTTCAACAAGCCATGTTTTACCCATGATTGGAATTGTGAATCACCAAATAAACTGAGCCACTGCAATCAAAATCAACCAAAACTGTGGCTCAAGGTTACATATTGGCAGAAACCGTATAAAACAGAAACACAGTCTAATTAACTATGAAAGTGACACATTAATATTGACCATGCAACTCAAACTCAGAAATTCCAGATCCAATTCACTGCCAAAGCAGGCCTCCCACATGTCATTTCATGTGGGTTAAGTGCAGTCTACAAAGCATGACTTGCCAAAGTAAATTAACATTCTCTCATATTTAAAAATTCCTGTAGCAGACAAATTTTAAGTTACCCCAAAGCGGGGCAAAATTTTACATTCCAACATTAAATGATCTGTTCCAGTGTCTGATTATAGTAGAGATAACTGTGTATGTATGCTCATACCTATAAGTGTCTTACTTCCTATGTCCCTCTTTTTCTCTCTCTAGTTCAACATACTCATTATACCCCTCTCTCTTTCTGCCACAATCTCTCATCTGGCTCTGCTTAGCTCCATCTCTCACTGTTTCTCACTTTGTAAAAAGTGCAAAATAAAGTGACAAAGGAAAAGTAAAGCCATTGTGATCAGGAAGTCTAGCTTTGTCCCCACACAGAAGGTAATAGAAAGTAGAGTAGCCAGCAACTCACTCCCCCTTGCACGTCCGCCATATTAATAAATAAAGCGCGTGTGTGACACTAGAACTAAAGTAAAACATTGCGTACAGGACATTTTCCATATCTAGTGCCGACAAAACAAGAATGAACGTTGAACATCAAGCGTTGCGAAAGGTGCGGGCACCATAATTACAGTAAAAAGGAAATGCTGCACCTTTCAAGCTCCATTAATCTTCTTAACGAGATTACGTGCAGTAAATGTTCCCTCTTTCCTGACATTGGGCATTGGGAAGCGCCATCTGAAAGGCTGCCCGCTTTGACAGCAGCACCTCCGCACATATGAATCCGCCTTATTTATTAGACGTGTGCAGAGCTGTAGCCGGACCTGTGCGCCCAGGGGTGGCGCGGCCAGGCGGTGTACTCCGAGTACTCTTCAGGGTTCAATGGCGTCCTATGCCGCCTGTCGCGGAGGGGCCTGCCTGGGAGAGCCAGGCCCAGGGTGTGACAGCCCAGCTTCAGGCACACAAGCACAGCACTGCGGCGCGCTCACGCACAGCACATTGCACCAAGGGCACTTAAAAGCAACGGAAGAGTCCAGCACAATCACACATGACACACTGCACCAAGGATAAATAAGCACTTGCAGGATGAGTGGGACTTTGGCATACACTCACATATCATACTGCACAAACAGGTACGCATAGGTATAGTGACACAATCGCAGACAGAGGTTATGTTCTGCATAACTCTAATGCAACGGAAGGCAACGGCCATGAGCCAATGTTGGGAGTGTGATGTAGGCCTGAAGTGCGGGTGGTCCCTTGCTGGGGAATGATGATACTCCCTTGGCAGGATGGTCCTTTGAAGGAACCGAGGTCAGGTGGCCGGCATGTGCCTCTTAAGCATGTGAAAAGGATTCACTTCAGGCCGCACTCTCCAAATGAGCAGGGCCGACAACTGAGCAGAGGTTGAAGAATATTACACTGGAATAGAAGTCACTGGTTTATTACATTATTTAACTGCGCTTCACGTCATGAATCAGCGGTCTTTGCGGCGTTAAATATGTGGAAGCACAAAAGTGTAGGAAAGCTGTATTACAGCCTCACTAAAGAGAGCACTTCAGTGCTCCCTTCTTTCATAGATGTGGGGCTCGCATGGAGGCTCTGTGCTCCTCAGGCCATAAGATGGCTAAGGCTGATCCCATCCATCAGCCGCCCCACAACTGGCCCTTCATCCTAATGGCCCCTTATCTTACCAGTCCTATTGTATAGGCTCAGAGCTTCCTTACAATTCTGGGGCTATCTGGAGATCCATTCTGGTACACGCACTCGCCCAGTACAGCTGCACTAAGCATTTTAAAATGTGGAACATAAAATAAAGTGTGGCAAAAAGAAAAGGAATAATTTCGTTTGTTAGGCATAAATGCATGTAAATCAAGTGGAAAATGACACATACAATTTTGGTCATAAGGGAATGCAGAATAATGCCTGGCATGAACGTTTGAGTGGCGCTTTTTGCGCACATGAGGCATGAACAGTTGGAAAAGGTAAACTAGGCCAGACTGGAGCTTTGTGGAGTTAGATAACCGCACCAGCCAACCCGCTTATTGCTGCCCCACGCAGTTATTATGAACTGGGCTTGGATCGAAGAAATCTGTCTCCTTAGTCATTTGCTATGGAAATTGGTGTAGGCCCGGCTAATTTGTTGACTTTATGCAGTGCAGTTAATAAAGAGTTTTTTTCTTTGGTTGCCTGTCACTAGCCCATAAAGTTGTTTGAATTACATGTTCATACAAACCGTACCCTCTGACGGAGCAACTGTAATTACTATTCTGTGTGCAGGAGGTACATTGATAACCTATTAAAAGCAAATGCTGTATTTACCGACGTTGCGACAGTGTGTGTGTGTGTGTGTAAGAGAGAGCATGGTGAAGGGAGTGATGCAAAAAAGTACACGCAGAAAGGAGATTGAAGAGGAAGGAGCTGTTGTGTTAGATATCGTGGTAGAAGTTTTTTGAAAGATGTCAGGAGGAAAGTGTCTCCGCGGAAGACTGCAGATGTAAAGCATATAAAGGTGAGAACATTAGTGAGGAACTCCAAACAAAGCCAGTCACGGTTCACGGGGGGTGTGGGAAATGCAGCAGGGAGGGGGAGTTTTAAAATAAAATAAAAGCAATCCTACCTGACCAAGTCCACGCCGCCTCGGGTCCGTTGGCGCCTACTTATTAATTAAGCAAGTAGGTCAGTGCGGGCAAAATCATGAAGAACATCTGCCAGGGGGCTCACAATAGGGTGCGCATCTCAAGAAAACATAGCGGGTTAGTTAAAATGAGGAGCAGGAAGCAAAGCCACGTGAACACTGAGCAAGGAACTTTTGTATCTAAACATCTACAATGCAATGAGAACCGCAACTGTTCAAAATGCGGAAACCAGCGATATACATGTTATTACAGCCCTCAGAAGTAAACAGCACACGCTTTACAGAGAGCCCATTTACCACAATTGAGCTTCAAAGACTCGGTAGAAGGAGGAGCCAAGCTGGCGACCAAGATGGCGGCTTAGGCTCCCGGCTCCGTAGACGACCTCATCCTGCTACAAGATCCTGCTAGATATCCTGTGCCTATGCAACGCTCCCGTGTAGACTAATCAAAATTACGCCGCACCGTGAGATCCCGAACGTTTTGTCAGCTTCGAGAGTGGAGAAACATTGAAGTTTGCGGCCTGCATCAGCCCTGAAGCCGGGGCCTCGAGTAGAAGTCTATCCGGCACCTAGTTGAACAACATCGGACACAGGAGTTTAGGAGGGGCCGGTCCACCGGAACGGAAGTGAAGTCTTTTGTCCGATCTTCGCATTGAACATTCCACCAGATTGGCGCTGTGAAGGAACACCCCACAGACACTGCGGATGCAAGTTGGGTATTAATTAACGGAGCCAGCGCCGTGAACGGCTTGGAAATAGTCGGAAAGGTGACCCGGCGGCTGCGGCCACATCCTGACGACGACCCCGAACTATCCTGTACGCGATTGGAGCGGGTGTCCTCATCTTTAACTCTAGTTGGTCTATCCCTACGGGACCGAGGGACTGACCATGGTGGAAATGTATGACATGACACCCAATATCGACCTGCGTAGGATTCGAACCCAACCCTCCAAGGGGTCCAGTGAAAGTCGTACGGATATCTTGGGACGACATATCCTAACCAAGGGGTTTTCGATATCAGACTAGTATGTCACCAAGGAAGGGAAACAATCAGTGTCGGCCAGGATTGAACCTACGCTCGCAGCTCTAATGGCGGCTGTCGGTGGTCTTCACCTCTCCCTGAACCGGAGAGCCCAAGCACTGGAACTTAAATTGGATGCCGTTATTTTCGAGATGGGGCATATGAAAGAGACTTGTGTTCAATTTCATGACAGTGTTAAAGTGGCGGAGTCCACAGCAACTGGTTTAATCGACGTCAACGATCCTGTGCAGCGAGAGTGGAGTGAAGCTCTGATCCGCAAATCAGCTAATGACTATGTGTCGGACGTCCCTGTTGTGTTGGCATGTTCAGTATTGACATTGGCGGAGAGAAGATTGTGCCGTAAAATACATCTGAGGGCTCATGTAAGGACTGAGGAGTGGTTTGACAAGGTACCCCTCTTGCTTTTTTCGAACTCAGTTAATCGTGACTGGCAACAATGTCGGGAGTTCCTGACGGAGCGGATGGGACCCAATGACAATGTGATTGAATGTTCCGTGATGTTTCCGGCTCGCTCCTGTGTTCAGCACTCTTCCAAGATGGCGACTGTTTGTGTGGAGTACACTTGTGTACCTGATCGAACTGGCCAGGGCTGAAACCGGCTTATCCTTCAGAACTTTTGTTCGAGTTGTGGCTGTGTGGGACTCACCATATAATGTTGATACCGGGAGGCGATGTAGGCGAGTAATGAATCCCCCGATCTTAGCTCGATTGTGTAACCGTTGAATATCCTTACTTACGGGGAGGCTTAGAGTTAGTGGGAGGGGAGAGGCCGAGAGCCTGTACAAAGGCCCTCCTCCATTCCTTTTATGGGGTATAGTTTAGATGGGGCGACAGGCACACTGCTAGTTGGGGTTTGGCGTAAGCTGCATGCAGGGGTGGGGGGTGGGATGTTACGCGCTTTGCGTTTTTAGGTTTCGCCTATTATCATTCGCTTGCGAATGTAATAGGCGAAAATTCAAGTGCTCAATCGACTCGTGAAACCACTGCAGTTTTCTCACAGTGCATGTGAGTCACGGCGGGTCACGTGACCACACAAGCACGCGCACCTCAGGCCGGCATTTCTCCTCCCCTAATTACTGGCCGGCACATCAAAGGCTGCTGCTCCCCATGCGTCTTGTCACCCGCCTAATTACCGGCCGGTACATCAAAGGCTGCTGCTCCCCATGCGTCTTGTCACCCGCCTCCGCAATGCCGAGAAAACACAAACCCAGTACTGACTGATTGTATATTACATGATCGCCTGTAGCTATTTATCTTTATGACAATGTGAACCCCTGACGTCAGAGTGGATTGTTGGGTGCATTCATACCAAATGCGTGACATTTATATTTTCTTTGTCCTGCTCTTGTATACGGGGTTGTTATAAAAAGGCGTCTGCGCAATATATTTAGAATGACGCATGTACCACAAAGAAAGACTGCTGTATAAAACACAACAGATTTAGTCTCTCGGTGGTTAGATTGATCTGCCTTGCTATATTTCTGTGTCGCTGTTAATTCCTAAATGTATAACTAAACCACCAATTTCTGGTTTACAAAGGCAGAGCCTTGTCTTGGTGGGACGGCGCAATCCGTTTCTGCAGACACCGAAAGAAAACAAGGGGCAATCGCAGTGGCGGCAGCCTCACAAGGACGGCTGTGGCGGAATGTGGACACTAAGACACACAGTGCTCACCCTGTGACCTGCGCTGTCTGAAGGTTGTGTAGGGAGGAGAGGTCTGAGGCACACAGCACACCATAGCATAGGCGAGCTCTGCAGACTCACCAGCGAGGCACAGCTCCAGCTGTCACCCAGTATGCGAGCATTGCTCAGCCGGCATTGTGTAATGCATAAGAGGTGTGCAAAAAGAAAGGCACTGAGAATATTCAAAAATTACAAAATGCACTTCATCTATGCAGTTCCTGCTCACTTCAACTTGCTACTCTCGGCATGTTCCATTTAACACAGTGATCTCATGAATATGTGACGACAGAAACCGAATCTACCCAAAATATAAGGGGGGAACAGCAAGAGGCACCCGAGTAACTGTAACTAATGCTGCACTTTTCACCTAGCTGAAGAGTTCTTCTGCTGTAGTCTGTCTTCGCAGCTATGTCGGGGGCACTGGCACCCTTGAATAAGGTCAACATTGCGCTGTACATGAACTAAAGTACATAAATGCAGAGCCCTAAATGAAGTCCAGACATGGGGCGCATAGATCACAGTGACATACCATTCGCCATATGCAATGACGCAGTTACATGCGCGGTAAGCAGAAAAGGGGCAAAATGCTTCGCCACACTCATGAACTCCCAAGAGGCTCTACATGAAGCATTTTACTTTCATATTAACAGACACGAATCTCCTTTGAAATAGACGTTCTACATCTGTCCTCTAAGCGCACACTGCCAAACATATACAACCGACTGATGGCGTTCTGAGACTGTATGAAAGTGAGCCCAGATAAAGAAAGCGCCACAGCACCAGAATACCAATAGAAAGCGCTATACAGGGGCCGATAACATAGCACTCCTGCTAGCAATAACATTTACAAGCACACAATTCAGCATTCCAACTTCCAGACATTTTTTACATAAATGGATACAAAGATACATGTGTTTTAGAAGTACCAGGAGCTAGTTACTTAGTTCGACTTTTGAATAAATCCCAGCTGCTCAGAACATGTATAAAGGCTTCACGCCTCGCAACGGGGTAAGGAAAGAGGGATACAAATAACAATACAACTTGGAGTTTCCACCAGCACGTGCATCAAGATTCAAATTATTGTTGTCGATAGCACATAAAATACATCATACACTTTTGTAGTTAAATGGGTGAAGCAATTACACATTTACATGAGTTAAAATGAGTTAATTTTGAAAAAACAGACAAAGGCTGAAAAGTCATTAAAACACAACACTGTGGATAATAATTGCGGGTCCAGTGTGTACTGTCCCTACTCTTTCGCTTCAGAGGGGAGTTCTCATGTTCTCAGAGTGGGCGCCGGGGTCCCTCACTGATACTACTAGCAAAGCTGGATGATGAAGCATGCTCACTCGGAACACTCACCCTAAGAGGTCAGACTGCAGGCCCACAGACAAACGCCTACACTAGGTAGAAGTGCAGACGGACAACAAGACAGACGAAGCCGGACTCGCCGAATCTCAGTCCTAAGTGGGACAACACCCCTCGCAGCCAGCCTTTCTTCCTAAACATTTTAAAACAAGCACTGGCGTTGCCAATAGGTTTCGCATTTGGAAAGTTGGAGCTATTGGTTTTGTAAATGACATTTTATATTTATATATTGTAATTGACAATGCCAATAACGATATATAAATATAAAATGTCATTTACAAAACCAGTAGCTCCAACTTTTCAAATGCGAAACCTATTGGCAACGCCAGTGCTTGTTTCTTTATTCTATTTTCCTTTTCTTATATTTGTAATTATCCTGACCCCCTTTTTCAGTATTATGGTGCTAATGCGAGCGTTATTGTTTGATCTGGTGTATCTTCTGCATACAAGGGCTGCAATGTATCCTGTTCATGATCTAAGTATAAAGTGATTTTGTGACCGGTGAGACCGAGGGCCAGCACCCTTCGATAGAGCGAACCCTGTTAATTCCATAATCCTGATTGTTTAGGAGTGTTGAGTCCCGGTATCCTGTGTCTTATTTCGCTATTATCCTGACTTTTACACGAAACGATACTTGTATGTATTCAATTGCATTGCACCTGATACGTTCTCATTGTCATTGCCCTTTTTTAAATTAATAAAAAAGATTTAAAAAAAAAAAAAAGACTCGGTAAACACAATGGCATCGATTCGGTGTCCGCCCACCGTACATTCTGGACTGGGAAGCCGGGCTCTGCTGGGAAGGCCGGAAGTCCTTCCACAGCTCTGCCCCAGCGCGTCTGATGCGCACTGGCTTGGACTCAGGATAGGAAGAACAGCCGCATCACTGCTGGCAACCCCTCTCAACCAATCCTGGCGCTGCTCAGCGCCAGGATTGACTAAGGGCACGGTTACTCTCTGCCCGCCTGCCCATTAGGAGACGAGGTTTAAGCCTTTGCTCAACCCTCGCTCTCCCAATGAGCATGCGCAAGCCAGTGCAAACACAAGTGCACATGACTGGGCATGGCTGAAAAATTTGCCGACCTTGCCCACTCATGCGCACTTATGCTGCTTCCTGCCCGTGACAATGCCTGTCAGTCAACATGACGCCGGACCGCCCTCCCCCTTCAGACTCTGAAGGGGGTGGGCGGTCCGACGTCATGCTGACTGACATGATTGTCAGTTCTCCCTCAGCGTCTCAGAACTTAAGTAAACTGAGAGTTTACTTAAGTTCAGAGACGCCTAGGGAGCCGAGCTGCGGGCACGGGCGGGGGGGGCAACGCCCCCAATGGGCGCACCGCCACTGCTTCTCTGCACACGTTCATGAAGTACTACTGCCTGGATAGTCAGGTCCATCTGGACAGGCACTTTACCCATTCAGTTCTGCAGAACATTTTGTTGTGAAATAGTTTCGCAGACCTACCTCCGGGGAGGTATAGCATGGATACCTATTCTAAGGTTAGGATTCTGCGACTAGAAATCTTTATTAGATGAACAAGTTGCTTACCTTCAGTAACACCAAATTTGTTCGAGACTATCAAGCCGTAAATTCCTTACCGACTCACCCATCCTCCCCACTCTTGGAACAGATTTCGATGGACAGGGCTGTTCCCCTTTCAGGGCCCTAGTTTTACATACCAGTGGTCACTGTTCTTCGTGGCTTTGCGCTCCTGGTGTGGAAAGTGATAGAAAGAAACTGACATCAGTGCGCTGGGGTGGCACCAATATAGGCACAGGGTATGTTTCTGCTGGTGCAGGCGACACCGATGACAGCAAGTGAAGCCGAAGGACGCTACCTACCGGCGTGCAGGGGTACTGCTCATGAAAACTTTCTGAATCCAGTCTGACGTCTGCGGGATAATACTAAGATCAGGAATGTGCAGCTAGATACATTTTCTACAAGATATGGTGTTATCGAAGGTCAGTAACCCACCTTCACCTGCGCCAACATTGACTTAAAACCCTCCCTCAGTGGCTGTTCATTTTTTTTTAATAGTTATTTTTTTTGTGTGAGGTCCTTGCTGCTTGAGATTTCCACTGGGCCGCTCCTTTCTCTTTATTGCATGTCGTACTCATTTTTGTTCATAATTTACCACCAAAAGATTTGTATCTGCCACCTTGTACCCGTAAATAATAAATTAAAAAAACAAATGGCAACCATATCATGACACACAGAAATGGTGACTCATGCTCACATATAAGTCATCACAATGAGGCATTCTATTTTTTTTGCTTTTCCGCTTAAGCATGCAAACATATATTCTTCCCCATGGGAATAGCACTGGCAAGGCCAAAACGTTGGCTAACGCCAATGAAAAGGGGGAGACCTTTTGGCTTTGCTAATGGTTGTTAATTTTTGGAAGGGTAAGTGTTGTTTGTAATTTGGAAAGAAAATACGAATAGTTAACCACACTGTACTTTCCTTCTTAGTCTGGTACCCTGAAATGTCCTCGAATCGTATATATAGTTGGACTGACCTTTTTGTCAGAAGCTAATTGTCATATTTTTCTTTTTAATCGTCAAGAGTCTGGTTCAGACTTCCCGGACAGTAACCAGATTCCCTCAGAAGATGTCGGCTTTACTACTGGAGAGGATAACGGAAGGTAAAAGTTTGTTTTCTGAAATTCATATTTTAACGGATTTTTAAGACATTGAAGCTTGAAAGAGAGCATATCCTGGTCTGAGAGAAGAGTTGTGGATATTCGAACTAAAAAGAGATTTTCTAAACGTGACTTGTCTTTTCTATTGCTAGGTAATATGTTGGAGAGAAGTTAACTCGTGATTTATAAAACCGGAAAACAACACTAAACTACGTGCATGTGTGAGGAGGGCCTGCACAAGAGGTGTGCTCGTTTGTGTGTCTTTCCATTCCATAGCCCTGATGCAAAGTGCTTAATAGTACATAAGTGTGTCATGTGAACATGTCTAACGCGGCTTCTCTCGAACTCGGATTGGAAAAAATACAAATGAAACAGAAATAGACTTTTCATTGCATTGAGTTCATTATTTATGTGTTTTAGCTGCAGTATTTGCTTCAGTTATAACTTTTTAAACCGCCACGTTTGAAGCTCCACTAAGACGGATTGTTTGCACCTTTTAACAATGTCAGTTATGCCTTCCATTTGGAGTGAAAAGCAAAACATACCTATTATTACTTGATTAAAGCCACACGAACTCGTTCTAATTTCGAAATGGCCTAATTCATAGGTATAACTGCTATGTTTTGGGGGTGCTTCACTAACTCACATTTTGGGGTATACATTGATGCAGGCTTTTGTCTTTTGCCCCATTTTAGTCATTTGAAAATTGATGCAAATGATCTTCATACCATATAAGCTGAGACTATTGTAGCTCCGTTGGCAAATCACTCCTGAAAGCTTATGCTTTTTCATTGAATGAATAGATTAATAATACAGGTCTGTGGAGTTGAGTTCATGTATATATTTGCCTTTAAATGTAAGATATAAGTAGGGCAATCACTAAAATGACCACAGAAACCTGCTTATTTTTTTATTTATTGGTGTTGAAATCAAACTTTTATTTCCAGCCATATGATGTCTGTAATTCATACTGTGGTAGAAATAAATTGACATAGCCCTCATTAAAGTGTATTTTTACAAAAAAATTCTACGATTGGTACCCCCCTTTATTGTATTTTTTTAAAACCTCAATGGCGAACCACATGTTCCTTTTTCATGTGTGTTTATTTTGGACCAACAAAAATAATTTGCTACCCCTAATTGCATTCATGAAGCTGCTCTAAAGTGTTCTGAAAACAGATTGAAATATACAACCTAGTTATTTATCTAATTGCTTGAATTTTAATTGGTGGTAAGAGTTACATGCTGTCATGCCAATGTTTGTCTTCTCACTGTTTCTGTATGTGTAAAGATAAAAATGTTCACTTATATATGTAATTTGTGTGTTCTAATTTAATCCTCTGTAATGATATAGTTTGTTTGCACTTTTTGTTAATAAATTGAACAAAAAAATCTGTATTTGTGGTTTTGTCTATCCTTAAAGCGATGCAAACAGAAAAAGTATGCCTTCTATGGGTTCAGCTGGAAACTGTTTCTCCTGTTCTTATGGACAACAACTTCCTTCAGGTGGGCCCAGCTCCTTCATGATGGGCTTACATCCATTTCTTATATCTCAACAAAATGCAATATGGTATGCCACTCATATGGCCCATCTGACCACAGGAGAGCCAGCATAAAAATAACAAAGATGTGATTATCAAAAAAGCCCCAATAGGCAAAAGTCCAAAAACAACTTTGGTCTTCCTAAGGAGCCTAGGGGTAAGAATGGGAAAGCAGAGAACGAACGAGAAATCTAAAGCAATTAACAATACTGAAGGGCCTGCCTCCTCTAGTTCTCTATGCCACCTCTTACCTAAAGAGCACCCCGTAGCCCTACCCTTCCTATCCTGTATCGACTCCCATCTTCCCAGGACGCCCTCTGCAAAAGATTAAAGCCTGTCAACATAGGATTAACTCAGTATCAAGTTGCAGCCACTCTAGAAAAGTACTGGGCGAGTCTGCATGTATGAATTCAGATCTTTTACCTTGCTGTGTTTCACTCTAATTAGGAAGTCTTACAGTCCACTTGAAGTCAAGTCTCTATCGACATCTAGCAAATCTCCATGTCTTGGCGGGATGCAAGTGCTCCAATCCAAGTAGAAAAATATCCAAGAGTTACTCATCAAAAGCACCTTCGTTTGTGAAGCTGTGCTTCTCTTCTGATCCCTCCATTTTTGTGACTACACCACCACTATTACAGTTTCCATAAACGTTTACACCATCCAGGTTCCTAACAGGCATCTGCCAATTGATTACATTCGTTTTGTATGACCAGCGGCTCTCAAAGCATTCACTATTCATTCATAAACGTCTTCAGCCAAGGCTTCGTTTAAGATAAATTGCATACTAGTTTAACTGTAATCACCGCAGCCCTGTTTTTTCTTGTTAATGCTAGCTGTGCTAAAAATAATAACCAAGCAGAGCCTCTCTTTCACATCTTGCCTTCGAGTCATGTGAGCTACATTGAAAGTGTGTTTGTAAAACACTTTGTTTTCCACTTCTGAAGGATAATCTTTTGAATAATCCCCGGCACCAGACTGAATGTAGAAAATTTCAACAGCAGTGCTCCAGCATACCAACAGGTTCATATTGCCCCACAATTGGTGTGTGGAGCCAAATGTAAGAACCACCCCCCCATCCCTTGCACGCTAACTTTATTTCCTTTCTTTCTTCACCTATCGCTGTAGATCAGAGCTCTGCTTTCAATTTTGTTGCTCTTCCAAATGCTAGAGTACTATTTCCATTCCAAAACTACAGCTCTCAAACTGTCCCTGAACTAGAAGAAGCAGATGTAAGCGTAGCAGTACCCTTGCGCGTCGGTAGGCGTCGTCTGCGTCTCCGCGTCCGTCGTCGGTGTCGTGGGCGCCGTGATGACGTCGTCGAAGTACTTAGACGCCGCCTCCGCGTGCTGACGTCAGTTCTTCTTTTTTCTGTGCCAGCAGCGCAGATCCGGAAAAAGTGGTACCGTAGTAATTTTTTGACTAAAACTTTTTTGATCCCTTTTGATCATTTTTCGAGTCTTCGACTCCGAACGGTGCCGATAGGGATGCCTGGATTTAAGCCCTGTGAGGATTGTGAACGCCTGATGTCGGTTACCGACCCTCACCGTCGGTGTCTCCACTGTCTCGGCGTCGACCACGACGACAAGACCTGTTCCGACTGCCGGGCCCTGACTTCGAAAGCTAAGCGGGAGCGGTCCCGCAAGCGACTCGGAACTCCGGCAGTCGGCCCCGCGCCGCGAGAGGTCCCGGTCCGGACGGAGGTCGAGGGACCGGTCGCGGGTTCGGAGCCATCATAGCTCCGGGAGTCGACATCACTCCTCTGGGTCGAAGTCGTCAGGTAAGCACAGGAAGTTGAAGAGACGTCATCGCTCTTCCGACTCCCCCCGGCGCTCGCGCGACGCGGCCGCGGGTTCGGGTGACACCGCCCACGCGGCTCTGTCGGAGTCGCGGGCGTCGCGTCCGGCTCCATTCCCTCCGGTCCCTGGGCCACACGCGACGTCGGAGGAGGTCGAGCGGTTCCTCATGGCCATGAGGTCTCTCACTCCTCCGACGGGCTCCGCGGCGCCTTCGGGCCCAGCGGGCCCCGTTGGATCCAGCGGGCCCCGTTGGATCCGGTTCCGGATTCGGGTCGTCGCCGGTTGACCTCACACCCTCACCGGCGCCGGTCCCTCAGGTGTCACCTCCGGCGCCGTCTTCGGGCGGCGGCGGCCCCGATGCCTCCCTCGATCCGGTTCCGGCATCGGAACGGCGCCGCTGGGCGCCGCTTTCGACGCCGTTTGGAGAATTCTACTTCAATGAACCGGCCCCATCATATGACCCCCCTGAATTTCAGGAGATGGGTGACGAGGAGAATTGGGAGGGGTCTGAGGACCCTCTGACACGGGAGTGTCAGTCCCAGGAGGACTGGACAGGTGGACTTAGGGATGCCAGTGGTCTGGATACCTCACCAGACACTGGTTTTGTCTCACCTCCTACCGTGGCTATGGAGGAGGGGGCAACCTACAGTGTGGTGCTGACGCGGGAGGCCTTGGGCCTAGAACTCCCCGTCTCGGCCGTGAGGACTAACCTCCTCACTGAGGTCCTTAAACCGCAGTCAAGCTCGGCTGAGCCTCTGCTGCCGTTTAATGAGGCCTTGAACGACGTTCTTTTGGGCACTTGGTCCAGGCCCGCTACAGGTTCGCCTGTAGATAGGAACGTGGCCAGAAGCCACCGCCCGGCCCCTGGCGACCCTTGTTTCCTGTCCACCCACCCCAACCCCGACAGCCTGGTAATTCAGGCTTCGAATTCCCAGACCGCATTCCCGTCAGCCCCGCCTGACAGGGAATCCAAGAGGTACGAGCAATACGGCAAGAATGTATTCTCCTCCCTGAGTCTGGGACTGCGTTCTTCCAACATCGCGTGCCTCTTGGGCTGTTACACCCACTCTCTGTGGGATACGGTCGCGGACGTGCTGCCAGAATGCCCGTTGGAGGTACGGGCTAAACTCCGCCAAGCCCTGGTGGAAGGCCGAGATGTGGCACGTTATTCTATCCGGTGTGGACTGGATACCACCGACTCACTGGGCAGAGCGATGGCAACGACGGTGGCGATTCGTCGACACGCCTGGTTGGGGTCCGCCAACTTTTCGGCCGATGTCCAGAATACACTCATGGACATGCCGTTCGATGGCCGTCGCCTCTTTGGCGACAAGGCAGACCATGCGCTTGAGTGCTTTAAGGACTCCAGTGCTACGGCCAGGTCCTTCGGCCTCTCGGCCCCGCGCCAGTAAACGGGTGCCTTTCGCTCCATCCGTGGCCAAGGAAGGGGCGCCCCCACACGTGCCGCCAGCGACGCACCGCAGACTAACATCCAACGCGGTGGCGGCCGTGGAAACCGCCGTGGAGGCGGTCGGGGACAACGGCGAGGTCAGTCCACACCTTCCCCCGCAGCATCCGCCTCAAAGCCCTCCTAGTCCGTGCTTTCAGGCCCATGTGACGCCAGTGGGGGGCAGGGTTCGCCATCACCTCCTCCACTGGCGCACTGTCACTTCGGACAGGTGGGTGCTGCAAATCGTCCGAAGGGGCTACTCCCTCCCCTTCGAGGCGTCCCCTCCAGCCATGCCACCGCAATACCACCTCGTGTCGGGGGATCATTTGCGACTTCTGCAGGAGGACAATACGGCCCTCTTGGCCAAGGGGGCCATCGAGCACGTTCGTGGGCCAGAAGTAGGGTGTGGTTGCTACTCCCACTACTTTCTGGTACCCAAGAAGGGCAAAGGGGGCCTACGCCCTATCTTGGACCTACGGAACGTCAACGGCTTCTTCCGGAAGGAGAAGTTCAAAATGCTGACACTGGCTCAGGTCTTAGCTGCCCTGGACCCAGGAGACTGGATGGTAGCGTTGGACCTGCAGGACGCTTATTTTCACATCCCCGTCCTGCCGGCCCACCGGCGTTACCTGCGGTTCACGGTAGGCCATGAGCACTTTCAGTTTAACGTGCTCCCCTTCGGCCTTACCAGCGCCCCACGGGTGTTCACGAAGGTGATGGCGGTGGTCGCAGCTCATCTGCGCAGGTTAGGGGTTTCAGTCTTCCCCTACCTCGACGAGTGGTTGTTGAAGGCGGGCTCGCCCCAGACAGTCGTCAGCAACCTCCAGACGACGGCAGACCTCCTGCATCAGCTGGGGTTTTCCATCAATGTGCCGAAGTCACACCTGTGCCCCTCTCAGAAGCTCCTCCTCATTGGAGCAGTTCTCGACTCGGCGCAGTTTCGGGTTTATCCTCCCGAACAGCGGGTTCGGGACATTCAGGCTCTGATTCCACTCTTTCAGCCTTTGTCCCGGGTCTCGGTCAGATTGACGCTGCGGCTTCTGGGGCTGATGGTCTCCTGCATCCTTCTGGTGCATCACGCCCGGTGGCGGATGCGGGCTCTGCAGTGGGACCTGAAGTTTCAGTGGGCCCAGCATCAGGGCAACCTCTCCGACCATGTCCTGATCTCGAAGGGCACTGCGAGACAGCTGCAGTGGTGGCTCACGGACCGCGATTGGGTCAGCGGCAGATCCCTCTCCCTTCCCCAACCGGAGCACGTAGTTGTGATGGACGCGTCCCTCCAGACCTGGGGAGGCCACATGGGAGAGGCGGAGATCAGAGGCTTCTGGTCTCCGGCGGAGTCCCGGCTCCATATCAACCTTTTGGAGCTGCGGGCGATTCGTCTAGCACTGAAGGCATTCCTCCCCTCTGTCTGTGGGAGTGTAGTGCAGGTGTTCACGGACAACACCACCGCCATGTGGTACTGAAACAAACAGGGCGGGGTGGGGTCGGGAACCCTTTGCCAGGAGGCTCTGCGCCTCTGGCAGTGGCTGGAATATCAGGGCGTGACCCTGGTGGTTCAACACCTGGCAGGTTCTCTGAACGCCAGGGCGGACGAACTCAGCCGTCGGTGCATGATGGATCACGAATGGCGTCTGAACTTGGACGTGGCGCAAGGCCTCTTTCAGCAGTGGGGAAAGCCTTGGTTAGATCTATTCGCCACTGAAGAAAACGCGCAATGTCATCAGTTCTGCGCGTTGGAATTTCCAAGGCGGCACTGGCTCGGAGACGCTTTTCGTCGCGAGTGGAGTTGCGGTCTGTTGTACGCCTATACCACTTCTGCCCAGAGTGCTGAAGAAGATCAAACGCGACCAGGCCCAAGTCATCCTTGTGGCTCCGGACTGGGCACGAAGATACTGGTATCCAGAGCTACTCAGTATGTCAGTCGATCCCCCGGTTCGTCTGCCTCTTCAGGAGGACCTTCTGTCGCAGCAGCAGGGGATGGTCCTCCACCCGAACCTCTCCAGTCTCCACCTCCATGCGTGGAGATTGAGCGGCGACAGTTGAGGCCATTTGACTTGCCTCCTGAAGTCTGTGAAATCATTCTGGCAGCCAGGCGTCCCTCCACAAAGTCGGTATACGCCTGCAGGTGGAACACATTTGTGGCATGGTGCACAGCAAAGGCTGTGGATCCTCTTTCTGCCCCTCTTTCTGAGGTTTTTCTCTTCCTTCTTTCTCTTGCCCAGCAGGGCTCTGCTCTGGGCACTATCAAGGGCTACCTTTCTGCCCTTTCAGCCTTTCTAAGGCTGCCTGATCAACCTTCTTTGTTCAAGTCCCCTATTGTAACTCGCTTTCTGAAGAGCATCACACACATGTTCCCTCCTGTTCCGTTTGTGATGCCTCAGTGGGACTTAATCCTTGTTCTTACATTTCTGATGTGCGCTCCCTTTGAGCCACTTCACAACTGTCCTCTTCGCCTTCTTACCCTGAAGACTACTTTCCTGGTTGCCATCACCTCTGCCAGGAGAGTGAGTGAGCTCCAGGCTCTTTCATGTACACCCCCTTTCCTTTCTGTCCATCCGGACAAGGTTGTGTTGTGGACTGAGCCATCTTTCCTGCCCAAGGTTGTCACGGCCTTCCATATCGGGCAGTCTATCACCTTGCCCACCATCTTTCCGCCACTGCATCCCTCTAAAGAGGAGGAGCGGCTCCACCGTCTGGACCCAAAACGTGCGCACTCTTTCTATTTAGATCACACACGCCAGTTCTGGGTGGATGACCAACTCTTTGTTGCTTACGTGGGCGCTAAGAAGGGACGGGCGGTGCACAAGAGGACCATCTCTCAGTAGGTCGTCTTGTGTGTCAAGGCATGTTACTCCTTGGTGAGGAAGGAGCCTCCTGTTGGGCTGAAGGCCCATTCCACTCGGGCCACTGTGGAAAAGTAAATTTTGCCATGTTCTGTGTCCCTATGCGTCATCCATCATATGTTATTTGTGCATGATTAATATGCATATGTATTCCCTATGTTCGATTAAAGACGCAATTACAGTTGTGTCCACCTCTAGTATGCCAGTTTCCAGTTCTCGTGAATACTACGAATATCAGGCCCATGTGAAGTTACGTTGCCACGTTTCTCAGTGTGCACGTTATTCCATTGTAAAGTCCCCGTTTCTAGGCCTCAGAAGGGCCTGGACACCAGATTCAGCTCCTGTCTCCTGTCCCCTGAAGCCTCGCTGAGGAGCGATACAGCCCCCACCTGTATCCTCGACCCTTCACTTACTTCCTGCCTCGCAGTGCCCGGTTCAGCCTGGCTCTGCCTCTGAGTCTGCCAAGAGTATGTTATGATTCCAGTTATCAGTTCAGTACTCCTTCTCTGCATTCCTAAGCTACTGAATCGCATCAATAGTTTCCGTCATTGTCTAGCCTTTACGTCTCCACGCTAGAGAAATACTGCATTTTAATGGTCATTTAATATTCTTCATCACGCACTACATGTAGAATAATGCATGCTCCAGTCTTAGAGTCCGTTAGCCTCTCCCCTCCTGACTCTTAGTTCATATCAACATGTTCCCTAAACATCAGATACTAGATACTGCTTAGGTACATGTCGCCCTGACTCTCCAGACTTCAGTCTCTGCTCCTAGCACAGAGTTCGAAGCCCCCAGCTTCTCCTAGTGATACGTCATTGCCAGTTTGCGCGCACCATCAGGTCAGAGGTCCCGGCTCCTTAGGTAGCCCCCTCCATGTTCCCGCCCCATTCATGACATATTCTGTTACGTTTGCATCACATGTCTATGTATACGCCCTGTTACACCTCTTTTTCACCCTTATCTTTCGCGACTGCTATTGATCACACCCACTGCTCCGCCTATCGTATGTATTGTAATGCAACTGTTTTAGTATATATGATCGTGTATTGTTATTAAATGTTAGCGCGCTCATCCCAGATCCAGCCCCAGCAGCTGCTGGGCCCTGCCATCCTATTCCTATGCAGGTTGTCCTGTTCCTGTCCTTTATGCTGTAATAAACCTGCAAAACTCCTACTACCTCGAATCTTGACTCTTATTTATTGAGCTATCTGTTATTCATTTATTCATCCAAAAATAGAGGTATTATTTATTTATTTACCACACCACGGCGGCTAGAACTGCCCTGGGCCGGGGAGTCCCCTTACAGGACATATGTCAGGCAGCTACGTGGGCATCGCTGCACACGTTTGCAAGACACTACTGGCTGGACAGCCAAGTCCGGAGGGATGGCTTCTTTGGCCGTTCTGTCCTCCAGGACTTTCTGGTTTCATTATTGGTTCGCAGACCCACCACCGGGGTTGGTATTGCTGGGGTATCTATTCTAAGGTAAGGAATCTAATACTAACCTGTTTCTTTCAGATGAACAAGTTACTTACCTTCGGTAACGATATATCTGTAAGAAACAGTAGTTAGTATTAGATTTCTTACCGCCCCGCCCATCCTCCCCGTTCTGCGAACCGATATCTAGGGTTAAGGTCATCCCTTTCAGGGCCCTTGTTTCAATGGCACCAGTGTTGATTTTTAACATAACTCTGCGTTTCTGGCGCGGAAAAACTGTGTCTAAGAACTGACGTCAGCACGCGGAGGCGTCATCTAAGTACTCCAACGACGTCATCACGGCGCCGACGACGGACGCGGAGCCGCAGACGACGCCTACCGACACGCAACCCAGAGGCAAAACACTGAGCACAAATAGAGGTCATGGTTAAAACACACAACACTGGCTTGATCCCTTTAATGCAGATATTCCAGCTAATAATCTTATTCCAACTTGAAGTGTTCAGGTAAGTCAAAGTCCAAGCGTAAACGCAAAAAGATGCAGGAATCAACCCCCTCACTCTAGCTCAAAATAGAAGGGGCGTGGCACCAAGATAAACATTGCACTTCTTCGGAGTCCTCAGGTTAAGAACTGATTCCTCAGCTGGAAAAATTCAGATATCAATCAATGAAGTCTGATGTGTAGAGCCCTGCTAATCACCCAGAAGGGTATCCTAGCCCTGGATTTTTGCAGAGATCATTTGAAAAGCCAGGTCTTGAGTCCCTTTCTGAATTCCAGGAGGGGGGATGATGTTCGGAGTTGCAGGGGAAGGTCGTTCCAGGACTTGGAGACGAGGTAGGAGAAGGAACCTCCTCCATTGTTGCTCCGGTGGATGCAGGGAGTGTGAGTGAGGGTGAGGCAGGTGGAGTGCAAGTGTCTGGAGGTTGTAGATGCTTGCTAATCCTTAATTGTGGGGGGCACTGTAGGCGTTTATCAGAATTTTGAATGGGCACCTTTTTTTGGATGGGGAGCCAGTAAAGGTTCTTGAGTTGGGTGTGATGTGGGTTGGTTTGGGGAGGTCGAGGAAGCGTCTGGCAGCTGAGTTCTGTATGGTCTGTAGTCTCTTTAGAAGTTGGGTGGTGAGTACTGTGTAGAGTGCATTGCCATAGTCCAGTTGGCTGGTGACTAGAGCTTGAATGACGGTTTTCCAGGTGTTGACGGGGAGCCAGTCATCTGAAGATCTTTCGTAACATGCAAAGGGTGGGAAAGCAGGTGGAGGAGACTGCGTTGAGCTGGGGTTTCTTGGTGCGTTTTCTCTTCAGAATGATGCCAAGGCTGCAGGCTTGATCTGTCAGTGTAGATGTGAGTCGGAGTTTGAAGGGCCACCAGGTGTTGTTTCATGGGGAAGTGTTGTTCCCAAGTATCAGCACTTCCTTCTTGTCCGTGTTGAACTTTAGGCAGTTTTGGTCTTCATCCAGTCTGCGAAACTTGTCATGCAGTCGTAGAAATCTGAAAGAAACAGGTTAGTGTTAGATTCCTTACCTTAGAATATCCCCAGGCGTCAGACTGAATCCGGAAAGTTTTGCGTAGCAGTACCCCTGTGCGTCGGTAGGCATCGTCTGCGGCTCTGCGTCTGGCGTCGTTAGCGCCGGGATGACATAGTCGGAGTACTTAGATGCCGTCCTCGCGCGCTGACGTCACCTTCTTCTTTCCGCGCCAGCAAGCGCAGATCCGGAAAAAGCAGTACTCCTTAGTCACTTTTTGACAAATTTTTTCGATCTTTTTTTGATCCTGTTCCGAGTTGTAAAGCCGGAGCTGCAGGCGCCGCTCCCAGCTCCTTACCTGCCGGTCCCTGGGCTGAACGCGACGCCGGAGGAGATCGATGCCTTCCTCATGGCCATGAGGTCGCTCTCTCCTCCGTCGGGTCCTGCTGTGGCGCTTTCGGGCCCCACGGCCCCGACTGGGAGCCCAAGCGTGCCGGGTGCTTCGGCCCCGGTGCCGTTGACGACGCTGGTTCCGACACCGCAGGGCCTCACTGGGTCCGGATCCGGGTCACCGCTGGTCGACCTTACGACCCCTCCGCTTGCGCCGACCCCCAGGATGTCGCTCCTGATGCAATCCCAGGACGACGTCATCCCCGGTCCCTCCCTCGGTCCGGATCCGGCGTCGGACCGCCGCACTCAACGTTGAGAGAAGAGCAATTCTTCTATGATCCGGCCCCATCCTTTGAACCTGACTATCAGGAGATGGGAGGCGAGGGGGACTGGGAGGGGTCTGAGGACCCTCTGGCACGAGAGTGCCAGTCGTTTCAGGACTGGGCAGTGGATCTAGGGGAGGCCAGTGGTTTGGACACTTCGCCCGACACTGGCTTTGTGTCCCCTCCTACCGTGGCTACAGAGGAGGGGGCTGCCTACAGCGTGGTGCTGACGAGGGCGGCCAAGGCCTTGAGCTCCCCGTCGCCGCCGTGAGGACTAACCTCCTCACCGAGGTCCTTAAACCGCAGGCAAGCTCTTCGGAGCCTCTACTGCCATTTAATGAGGCCCTTACTGACGTTCTGTTGGGTACTTGGTCCAGGCCTGCTACAGGTCCCCCTGTAGATCGGAACGTGGCCAGGCACGACCGCCCGGCCCCGTGCGACCCTGGCTTCCTGTCCACCCACCCCACCCGAGAGCCTGGTTATCCAGGCCTCTAACACCCAGACTGCATTCCCGACTGCATCACCTGATCGGGAATCCAAAAGGTATGAGCAGTTAGGCCAGAAGCTGTTCTCCTCACTTAGTTTGGGGTTGCGGTCGGTCAACACTGCTTGCCTTTTGGGCCGTTATACCCACTCTCTGTGGGACACGGTCGCGGACGTGCTGCCAGCTTGCCCGGAGGAGGCCCGGGTCAAACTCGCTCAAGCTCTTGCGGAAGGGCTGGATGCAGCACGGTATTTTATCCGATGTGGGCTGGATACCACGTACTCGCTAGGTAGGGCGATTTCCACGACGGTGGCGGTTCGCCGCCACGCTTGGCTGAGGTCCGCCAACTTTTCGGCTGATGTCCAGAATTCCCTCATGGACATGCCGTTTGATGGACGTCGCCTCTTTGGTGACAAGGCAGACAGTGTGCTTGAGCGTTTCAAGGACTCCAGGGCTACGGCCAAGTCCTTGGGCCTGTCGGGCCAGCGCCAGCAGACTTCTGCCTTTCGCTCCTTTTGTGGCCAAGGAAGGGGCGCCCCCTCAGGTCCTGCCAGCCACGGGCCGCAGACTAACATCCAGCGCTGTGGCGGACGTGGTAACCGCCGTGGCGGTACCATGGGACAACGGCGAGGCCAGTCCACATCCACCCCCGCAGCATCCGCCTTAAAGCCTTCCTAATCCGAGCTTTCAGGCCCATTTGACGCCGGTGGGGGGCAGGGTTCGCCATCACCTCCACTGGCGCTCCATCTCATTGGACAGGTGGGTGCTGCAAATCGTCCATAGGGGCTACTCCCTCCCCTTCGAGGCGACCCCTCCAGCCATGCCACCGCAGTACCACCGCGCGTTGGGGGATCACTTGCAACTTCTGCAAGAGAAAGTTACGGCCCTCTTGGCCAAGGGGGCCATCGAGCGCGTTCCTGGGCCAGAAGTAGGGTGTGGTTGTTACTCCCACTACTTTCTGGTTCCCAAGAAGGGCAAAGGGGGTCTACGCCCTATCTTGGACCTGCAGAACATCAACGGCTTCCTCCGGAAGGAGAAGTTCAAGATGCTGACTTTGGCTCAGGTCTTAGCTGTCCTAGACCCAGAAAACTGGATGGTAGCGTTGGACTTGCAGGACGCATATTTTCACCCCCCCGTCCTACCGGCCCACGGGCGTTACCTGCAGTTAACGGTAGGCCACAAGCACTTTCAGTTTACCGTGCTCCCCTTCGGCCTTACCAGCGCCCCTCGGGTGTTCACAAAAGTGATGGCGGTGGTCGCAGCCCATCTGCGCAGATTAGGGGTGTCAGTCTTCCCCTATCTCGACGACTGGTTGTTAAAGTCGGGCTCGCCCCAGACAGTCGTCAGCCACCTCCAGACTACGGCCGACCTCTTGCACCTGCTGGGGTTCTCCAGCAATGTGCCGAAGTCACACCTGTGTCCCACTCAGAAGCTCCTCTTCATCGGAGCGGTTCTGGACTCGGCGCAGTTTCGGGTGTATCCTCCCGAACAGCGGGTTCGGGACATTAAGGCTCTGATTCCGATCTTTCGGCCTTTATCCCGAGTCTCGGTCAGGTTGACGCTGCGGCTTCTGGGGCTGATGGCCGCCTGCATCCTTCTGGTGCATCACGCCAGGTGGCGGATGCGGGCTCTGCAGTGGGACCTGAAGTTCCAGTGGGCCCAGCATCAGGGCAACCTGTCCGACCACGTCCTGATCTCGGAGGGCACTGCGAGACAGTTGCAGTGGTGGCTCACGGACCGCGATTGGGTCAACGGCAGATCACTCTCCCTACCCCAACCGGAGCACGTAGTAGTGACGGATGCGTCCCTCTTGGGCTGGGGGGGCCACATGGGAGAGGCGGTGATCAGAGGCCTCTGGTCTCCGGCGGAGTCCCGGCTCCATATCAACCTTCTGGAGCTGCAGGCGATCCGACTTGCACTGAAGGCATTCTTTCCCTCATGTCCGGGGAAGTGTAGTGCAGGTGTTCACGGACAACACCACCGCCATGTGGTACTGCAACAAACAGGGCGGAGTGGGGTCGTGGACCCTTTGTCAGGAGGCTCTGTGGCAATGGCAATGGCTGGAACACCAGGGCGACACCCTGGTGGTTCAACACCTGGCAGGTTCCCTGAACGCCAGGGCGGAGGAACTCAGCCGCCGGTGCATGATGGATCACGAATGGCGTCTGAACTCGGACGTGTTGCAAGGTCTCTTTCAGCGATGGGGAGAGCCTTGGTTAGATCTATTCGCCACCGAAGAGAACGCGCAATGTCATCAGTTCGGCGCGTTGGAATTTCCAAGGCGGCACTCGCTCGAAGACGCTTTTCGTCACGAGTGGAGCTGCGGTCTATTGTACGCCTTTCCGCCTATACCACTTCTGCCCAGAGTGCTGAAGAGGATCAGGCGCGACTGGGCCCAAGTCATCCTTGTGGCTCCGGACTGGGCACAAAGATACTGGTATCCCGAGCTACTCAGTATGTCAGTCGATCCCCCGATTCATCTGCCTCTTCAGGAGGACCTTCTGTCGCAGCAACAGGGGACGGTCCTCCACCAGAACCTGTCTTGCCTCCACCTCCATGCGTGGAGATTGAGCTGCGACAGTTGAGGCCATTTGACTTGCCTCCTGAAGTCTGTGATGTGATTCTGGCAGCCAGGCGGCCCTCCACAAAATCGGTAAACGCCTGTAGGTGGAACAAATTTGTGGCATGGTGCACAGCAAAGGCTGTGGTACCCCTTTCTGCCCCCCTTTCAGAGGTTCTCCTCTTTATTCTTTCTCTTGCCCAGCAGGGCTCTACTCTGGGCACTATCAAGGGCTACCTCTCTGCCATTTCAGCCTTTTTAAGGCTACCTCATCAGCCTTCTCTTTTCAAGTCCACGGTTGTAAATAGATTCTTGAAGGGCATCACTCACATGCTTCCTCCTGTTCCTTTCGTGATGCCTCAGTGGGACTTGAACCTTGTTCTTACTTATTTGATGTGCGCTCTTTTCGAGCCACTTCACAATTGCCTTCTTCGTCTTCTCACTCTTAAGACTGCCTTCCTGGTTGCCATCACCTCTGCCAGGGGAGTGAGTGAGCTCCAGGCTCTTTCTTCCAAACCTTCTTTCCTTTCTTTCCATCCGGACAAAATTGTCTTGAGAACGCTTCCCTCTTTCCTGCTCAAAGTAGTCACAGCCTTCCACATCGGGCAGTCCATCACCTTGCCCACCTTCTTTCCGCCTCCGCATCCCTCAAAAGAGGAAGAGAGGCTAAACCGTCTGGACCCAAAACGTGCGCTCTAATTCTATCTGGATCGCACACGCCAGTTCCGGGTGGACGACCAGCTCTTTGTTGGTTACGTGGGCGCTAAGAAGGGACGGGCGGTGCACAAATGGACCATCTCTCGGTGGGTCGTGTTGTTCATCAAGGTATGCTACTCTTTGGTTAAAAAGGAGCCTCCTGTTGGGCTGCATGCCCATTCCACTCCAGCCACTGCGGCTACTACTGCCCTGGGTCGGGGAGTCCCCTTGCAGGACATCTGTCAGGCAGCTACGTGGGCCACGCTGCACACGTTCGCTAGACACTACTGCCTGGACAGCCAAGTCCGGAGAGATGGCTTTTTCGGGTGTTCTGTTCTCCAGAACTTTCTGGTGTGATCATTGGTTCCCAGACCCACCACCTGGGGTTGGTATTGCTGGGGTATCTATTCTAAGGTAAGGAATCTAACACTAACCTGTTTCTTTCAGATGCACGAGTTACTTACCTTCGGTAACGGTATATCTGTAAGAAACAGTAGTTAGTGTTAGATTCCTTACCGCCCCACCCATCCTCCCCGTTCTGTGAACTGATATCTAGGGTTAAGGTTCTTCCCTTTGAGGGCCCTAGTTTGATGACACCAGTGTTGGTTTTTATCATGGCTCTGCGTTCCTGGCACGGAAAAGCTATGTATAAGAACTGACGCAGCGCGCGAGGGCGGCGTTTAAGTACTCCGACTACGTCATCCCGACGACGGGCATGGAGCAGCCTGGGGATATTCTAAGGGAAGGAAACTAACACTAACTACTGTTTCTTACATATATATTGTTACCGAAGGTAAGTAACTTGTGCGTTGATCCTAGAAGGGTGTGGGGTCTTATGAGAGCGAGAGGATGAGCTAAGGCCATAGGTGCTGACTATGTTGGCCAGGTACATCATGTACATGTTGAACAGGGTGAGGTTGAGGTATATTAACTTTCAGGGACTCCGCAGATGATGCTCTTGGATTCTGAAGTGAAGGGTGGTAGGCGGATTCTCTGGGTTCATCATGTGAGGAAGGATAGAAAGGATAGGAGGAGGGCTTGGCCAAGATGGTGGCGAGGTAGGACGTGCTCTTCCGAGCTCCTGCCTGCCGTCCACTGCAAATATCATCTAATGGCATCTAGGAGACGGGGAAAGCACTGAACTCAGCGGCGCGGAACCCCTCTGCCCCACTCTGCCGATGAGAGCACCGGCGGCCGGCAGCGGACGTCGAAACCAACACAAGACATCGGGCCTAAAGGCGACATCACCGGTGCGGCGGAGGCCTGTCTACAGGGGCGGTCCTTGATTGAGGCCAGCTCTCATTAACGCGGCCTCTATCCGACTCGTCCACTGCTGTACGGAACGGAACGAGTGGCCGGAAGCGAGAAGAACCCTGCTGTGCCCGCGATGTCCGGAGAGTACCGCGCGGCCCGGGGGGCCTGCCGAGCTGGCGGCACCGACCGGGAAGGAGGTGAGGCCCTTCCCCTCTTCGCCTCGTTTGTGCCGACCTGGCTTCTGCTGCGATACGACCGGTCGGCCCAGGAGACACGGCTATCTGTCTGCCTTCACGACCGGCGCAAATATCTAAAGGGGGCAGCAGAGAGTCGGGCTCATCGCCCACCCTGGTTCAGTGAGCGGCACGGCTCCCTGCTGGGCCCGGCCTTGCGACGCCATAGATCACGGGCCCGCCGATATTCTGGGCCACAGCTATTCGGCGCTGGGGTCGACGGCCATCCGAAGCGGGGGAGAGACACCCGGGCACCATCTAATGGAGGCCTCCACCCTGTGAGGGCCGAGCCCAGAGTGACGCAGAACCACCTGCCTTGGGACCTGAGGCCTGGGCCCGACCGGGATCGCAGCCACCAGCAACGGAGGTGGGGGGCGTCGCCCTACAACGCAGATTGCAGGTGAGGACGCCGAGGGCCGCTGGCGCCTAGCGCGGCTGACTGTGGGCATTTGCTAAACCTCCCCTACCCACACTCTACACACATAGGCAGCAGGGGACACTGGGAGCGGCCAAGGTCTAGCGAGGTGCAGCTGCTGGCCTGCTGCGAGCCCAGGAGAGGGGGTGAGACGCTCAGACGCCACTCAATGGAGGCCTCTACACGGTGTGGGCCGGGTCCGGGGTGACACAGAGCCACTTGGCTGGTTCATTGGAGGCACACATGACAGCAGCAGATCAGACTGGAAGCCCGGACCCACATCAGCTCAGGTCCTTTTATGCACAAACGTGTCACCACCTCCCGCCTCTGGCTCGCATGAGCAGACTTCCAGCTGGGGGCGTTCACCTTATTCTGCCCTGGTACTTACCGTCACTTTTGCCGCGGAGGAGGCCCCGAAGAGGACTTTACCAGTGACTGTGAGCTGTGGGTGGAGGACGTGGAACCCTGGAGCTCGCTGGGCGGGAGGTGCCCCACTGTCCTGAAGCTACTTGCCCTGCATATCCCCAAAGAGGGAAGGGCCTCTCCTGATGGGACTGCACCCTAACTGTTTTGGAAGCTGTAGGAGAGCCCCCACACCGCCTGTCGATCCCCACAGACGGAGGCAGGTTCCGGTGGGTGTGGGTTCTTCACCCTGGGCTTGGACAGCGACGATCCATCGGAGCAACTGGGGGCACAGGGGTGCTTAAGAGAAACAAGAAAGGGCAGTCTCCCCTAGAGTTTGGCTGGGATCAACATATCGGGGCTGCTGTTGCACTGTGGAGGTGGGGACGGTGGTGCCCCTGCATTAGCTCCACACAGAGGGCCCTAAGACTATGTCCTCGGCCAGAAGGAAGAAACAGAAGTCCTTGAAGAAGGATATTATTTTATTTATTTTTTTTAAGATTTGTAAAGGGCCTGGTGACCCGGAGGCATCCCCGCGCTGTGAGAGCTTGAAATTGGCCAAGAGGGGAGAAAAAACTTATTTAGGGAAAAGCAGAGTTTTGAGCTGCTTGCGAAAACGCAAGTAGCAGGGTTCCAACCGCACACTGCGGGGAAGCGAATTCCAGCGTGTGGCTGCCTTTACGGAGAAGCGACGGATATCTTGGGGAGAATGCAATCCAGCCCCGACTTACCAGCCGCATCATCTCAGATGGCGACCCCCAGACCCGGCCCACGGCTGGAGACGAACTCATTACCAAAGCCTCCCTGGAATCGCTCTTCAATACCCTCAGGGCAGATATACCAACGGTGAAGACAGAATTAACTGCGGAGATGAGAGAAATCCACAGGGATGTGGAAAGCGTGGGAGAGCGGGTCGCAACTCTAGAAGACGAGCGATACTATGACAGCAGAAGTGGCCATGCTCCAACAAGAGATTCTTCGTCTGCAAGATCAGCACCTGGACATCCAAACGCACCTGGAAGACTTAGAAAATAGATCACATTGGCACAACATCAGGATCCGGGGGGGTGAAGGTATCGGAGGACACCAAAGACCTGTTTGCTGTCACAGAAGGTCTCTTCAGCCACATCTTGGCAGTTCCGATCGACACTACCATTGTCCTGGACAGAGCACACAGAGTCTCCCCGCCTCGGGCGCCCAAAGCCCCCCGAGCCGACTTTCTGGTCTGTTTGCAAGACTTCAAAACTAAGGAGGCTATCCTCTCAAAAGCAAGGACCCTTCACCCTCTCTCCTCTCAAGGACACTCTCTGGTGCTATACCAGGTCCTGGCCCTGATCACTCTGCAGCACCGACAACAGTTCCGACCAGTGACGGAACACCTCCGGGGAGAAAATATTACGTACTCTTGGCGGCATCCGTTTCTCCTTATTTTTCGCTTCAACGGTAAACTCCATCAGATGCGCACCCTCATCGAAACCGGTCAACTGTTAGGCCTGGCAGTACCCAGCGAGGAATTGGAACGGCAGAGCGCTGGGTCAGAACCGGAAACCTCGCCTCAGGGTGGTAGCGACCCAAACGACGGCGCCGATTCCGAAAACCGGACAAGCAGGAAATAGTGAAAGGCCAACAAGAAGCACTCACCTCTGCTGCTGATGCTCTAGCGGAACCGAGACCTACAACGGAGTGAGCACCTGACGGTTGTCTGCCCCTGGCAGTGGCTCTCAACCTTCAGGTGGGCGGCGGGGGCTCAGACCTTCCCCCTTGGTCACACCACAAGCCCCACCTTGGCGACTTCCCTGCTCCTCCGGGAGGGCAGACTTTTTTCCAGAACTTAGTTTTCCTACATGGACTGGTTTTGGTGTTCTTTCTTGGGACTTATGATCTGTTGACAGTTTTTTTTGGGGGGGGTTTTGAATTGGGGTTCCCTTGTCCACCTTCCCCAGTTGCCCCTTTGAGATGCTTCCCCTTATGATTTATCGGTCTGGCTCCTGGCGCTTTGAGGCACACTTTGCTCAGCTACACAAACAGCAACGCACCACTATTAAGACCCTCTGATGCAGTCTGACTCCCTCACAGTCCTCACCCTCAATGTGAGAGGTTTAAATAACTCAATCAAGTGCAGGGCGGTTCTGAATTATTTGGAACAATCCAAAGCGGACATCTGCCTTCTCCAAGAAACTCACCTTCTCTCTAAAGACCACCATAGGCTGAGATCCAAATTCTTCCCCACACAACTGTTCTCCTCTAGCACCTCGAAGTCTGCAGGGGTAGCCATTCTAGTCTCCCGTTCAATCGCCGGTAGGGTACTATAGAAGGAGGCGGATATTAGGGGCCGACTGCTCACGTATCAGTTCCTACTGGGGGGGTATGACATTTGTTGTTGGGTCTGTTTACGCGCCCAACGAAGGGCAGGTCAAGTTTCTCCTCACCGCCCTCCGCAAGGCGGCCGCAGCTTCACACCGACACTTGTTACTAGGTGGAGACCATAACATTGTTTTTGATAATGACCTAGACCGTTCGTGCCAGAGGACGACACAAGTAGGCGTACTTTCACACACAGGGCAGGCACACCTCCGCGACTTGGGGCTTTCGGACCTCTGGCGACACTTCCACCCACGCACTCGCAGCTACACCTTTTACTCAGGGGCCCACAAGACATATGCCCGTCTTGACTATTTCCTCAGCACTACCTCACTCCAGGCATATGCGGTGGATGCTGAAATACTGACGGCCTCACTCTCAGATCACTCCCCAGTCCTGGCCACCTTCCAGCTGCCGCTCTCCTCCCAACCCCTTCGACACTGGCGATTGCGGGACACATTACTACACCACTCCACGGTGGTCGAGCAAATTCAGGGGGCTATCACTAACTTTACCACCCTTAATGCTAATACAGACACTTCAATGGCGACCCAATGGACGGCACTGAAGGCGGTTCTCAGAGGGGAATTTATAGCCATATCTTCTGCTCAGAACAAGGAGAGGAGCCGCAAGAGAGCGGAACTCACTCAGAAGGTCTCGGAGCTTGAGCAGCTACACCAGAGAACGGGGGCAGCAGGCACTTGCGGCAGCTCTGTGTAGAGAGGAAGCAACTTGCAGCCTTAGACCAGAACAGAGCAGAGTATTCAGCTCTCAGACTCCGACACTCCTATTATACGGCGGGGGACGGATGCGGTCGCCTCCTCGCCAATAAACTACGCGAAGCCAGACAGTGACAGGGAGTGCAGACCATTCGTACATTAGGGGGTGAATCTGTTTCGGACGACGCAGCGATAGCTGAAGTGTTTTGAGACTTTTACGCTCACCTCTATACTGGGGATTCCCTTGATATTCGACATAGCGCTGAGTATATAGCTAAGGCCCACATGCCCGCCCTGTCCCAATCCCAGGCCGACTATCTAGATAGAGCTATACAGACGGAGGAGGTTATTTCAGCGGTTTATCGCCTCAAATTAGGTAAATCACCCGGCCCAGACGGCTATACAGCCGCCTTCTACAAAACATTCTGTAGCCAATTGGCTCCCATCTTGACAGGTCTTTTCAACACCTTCGAGCAAACGGGCGCCATACCTGGTGAGATGTTAGAGGCGGCGGTAGTGGTTATCCCGAAGCCGGGGAAAGACAAGAGGACATGCAGCGCCTATAGCTCTATTTCCCTACTAAATATGGATATTAAACTATACACCAATATCCAAGCTGCTCGCCTGGTGCCATATACGGCCCAATTAGTTGAGCCCGACCAAGCCGGTTTTATACCGCAGTGGTAGACTAGCGACACCACCAAGTGCATTTTGCACCTGATAAAAAAGGCATCCCGTACCCAAGGCGCGTATATGCTTCTGGCCATTGATGCAGAGAAAGCCTTTAATAGGGTGCATTGGCCCTATCTAGAGATGGTTCTGATGGCTGCTGGTTTTGGCGAGAGGTTTCGTACTGGAGTCTTGAATTGCTATCGCTCCCCCATGGCGACGGTTCGAGTCAATGGCCACACATCCTCGCGCTTTCACATCGGGAGGGGCACAACGCAGGGGTGCCCTCTTTCACCTCTCCTTTGTGCACTTTATATGGAGCCTCTGGTGCTTCGAGTTCGACGGCACCCTCTCATAACAAGGATTAAATTTGGGGGAGACATTCATACCATTAGCTTATATGCCGACGACATATTGCTCTCTTTATCAGAACCGGTTACAGCCCCACGTGCCCTCTTGATTGAGTTAGACAGCTTCACACAAAGGTCAGGGTTTAAAATCAGCATGGACAAATCCATGGCGCTCGACATCTCTCTATCCCCGCACACCCTTAAATTTTTCCAAGAGGCACACCCGGTGCAATGTGCGACAGATGCGATCCCCTACTTAGATATCCAATTGTCCCCCACTATCCAAGCTACCTCTGCCGTCAATTACTCTAAACTCCGTACTCAAATACACGCAGAATTAAATAGGTGGAAACATTGCTCAATGTCTTGGTTGGGTAGGATTGCTGCTACCAAAATGACTATCCTTCCCCAGATCCTATACCTCTTCCAGACCCTTGCCCTCTGGCCCCCATCGAGATGGATTCAACAGACCCAAGCTGACCTATCTTGTTTCATCTGGCACGGGCGTAAACCCCGCTTCCGACACCAGGTCGCAGTTCTGCCGCCGGAGGGAGGGGGAGTGGGGGTACCAGACATCCAACAATACTATCATGCTGTTCAGCTTCGTTATATGGTGGAATGGCAACTGTTGGATTCAGAGAAGCACTGGCTGTTCCAGGATCAGGCGGTAGCGGGTAGGCCTTTGCAAGGTGTCCCTTTCCTCCGCAAACGTCACCGGCCTCCTAACTTGTATGCTTCATTAATCACGGGGACCATCATGGACTCGTGGGACCACACCAACGTGTCCTCACATCTGACCACGTTTCCGTCGCCCCTCACACCATTGTTCGACAATCCGGACTTCCAGCACGGCACAGACGCTCGGTCCTTTCAGGACTGGCACTCTTCTCCTTGCAGGTCCCTAGGTCATCTCTGTGATCTGGAGGGCATCATTCCTTTCCAGCAGCTCAAAGAACGCTACGGTATCCCAGAAACAGAACGCTTACCATATCTCCAGATCCGTCATTGGGCACTACACCCACAAGTCAAACCACAGGCACAGCGTCTATTAACCCCTTATGAGAAATGGATGGTAATGCGCACCTCTGATAAGATCATTTCTGACCTCTATAAAATGCTTTTAGCCAACACTACTTACACACATAATGCGGGCGGCACCCGATGGGGAAGGGACTTGGGACGACCACTGAGTCACAAGGAATGAGAAGGTATTTACCACAGGGCACGACACTCTGCCTACCATATGAGCCTCACAGAAACCCTGACCAAGATTGTCACCTACTGGTACTACACGCCAGAACGCTTACATCGCTTTCACCCTCGCCGAAGCGACCTATGTTGGAGCGAATGTGGCGAGATGGGTACATTGGAACACGTTCTATGGAGCTGGAGCTGCACCTGCATACAACTGTATTGGTCCTGAGTACTTGACGAAATTGACTTACACTTCGAGACGCAGCTCCCTCGATTCCCTTCCTATATTCTCCTAGGCTTACCTAACACATTGACATATCCACTCAAATCCAGGAAAGGTCGGCAGATCGCGATCGCCCTGGCTTCGACAGTACAGAATATCCCGATACAATGGCGTTCCACACACCTCCCTACACATACTGGCTGACTCCAGAGACTCTGGCTGGTGTTTTGTATGGAGAAGCTCACTTTTACATTGGCTGGCAGGGGGTCAGTGTTTCCCGAGTTATGGCGGCCCTTTCTGACATTGCTGGTATCTGAGTTTCGGGAGTTTACATGCCCCCGATATCTTCGTCTACGTCGCGTCCCAGACACACAGATTCCAAGTGGTACTCCCGCAAAAGCTCGCAAGAAAAGTCACTGAATACTGGGCTGCCTTCACTCCTTTTCCCTCTTTCCTTTTTTCCCTCTTTTTTCCCTTTTTTAATTTAAGGTGGGTGGGGAGGGTGAGGGGTAGGGTGGGGAGGTGGGTTGGGGGGGTTCTTTTGTCTTTCTTCACTTGTTCCCTTACCTGTTCATGCTTATTACCTACTTTAACGATGCAACGCGACATTGTTGTCTTTTTGCAAATCACTGAGGGGCTGAGGGGCTTGGTTTGTGTTGAAATCAATAAAAAGATTTAAACCAGAAAGGATAGGAGGAGGAACTCGCAAATAAACAACTATGATTCTAGCCTTCACATGCACCAGTATTCATTCAGCTGTGGATATTTAACCATCCATAGGTCATGTTGCCTAGATGACCAAATCAATTGAATAAAATACCAGAAAGGTGGAGTAAGCACATAATAGGGGTCCTTATTATTATGTATTAATTTCCTTAGACTTTACTGAAAAATTACTTGATCAGCCCAGCCCAATTTCTCGGCTGGTCCTGCCGCACAGAGTTCTCTGGTCTGTAGTCAACCTCGCAGCAGATAGTGGCCTTGAAGAACTCCATGCTACGTAACTTTAGTTTGATAATGACTCTCCTGGTTCCTGCTTGGGCAGAGTGGCAGGGACCTCTAGTCTGGTTACTGCCAGTGAATCGTCTTCTATGACGTCTGTCCCTCTGGGGCCCATTACTGCTGTTGTAAACCATTTTAGGACACTATTGTAAATTTCCCGATTCATGCCCTTAATAGGTATATATCGCTATGTCCTTATATAGGCATAAGAATCATAACCATATTTAGACATAGCTCATGCAGTCCAAATACGGCAGGGCTACTCCCACTAGTTCCAAAAATCTACAACGATTTCTTGGAAAACTCGGCTTCAGCAGCTAGGGACTTTCCCTTGCTAGAGAACTGATTTGTCCAAGAACTCATGGAGTTTTCAACGAACCGAGAGTCTTTAATGATGTTATTATGTCTACCTTTACGTCAAACTCGGCAACTTCAAGGTAGAAATATGCCCACACTTACCTTAGTAAACACACGGTGGTTTGGAGCAGTTAGACTATCTACTTGCCCGACGCATCCTGCTACAGCAAGTGCCTAAGGAATCCGACCCTCCAGCAGACGCAGTGAGAGAGACGCTGTCTTTTCTCCTGCCGAGAAATCCAGCTCCAGTGTTTCCAGGCTACCCTTGCTGGTTGCTGGGAGATCGAGTCCTGAGCCTGACCTTTTTCATTCCAAACTAAGGTACGGAGCTGTTTAGACCCTAAGAGAAATCTTGGACAGATTCTTGGCAAAAGAATACTACATTTATGCTACACCTCACTTACTTCTTCCCTCGCACTAAGCATAGGTTAGGTACACCGGGGTAGGCGTATTTTAGAAGCACCAGTTGAGTACTTTTAGCCTCTGTTGTTTATGTATGTATTTATCTATGGTTTAGGAACCATACAATGATCTTACAGTATTATTTCTTTCTACTGTATGCATTATATTTTACAACCAGTTTTACGATTGTAGTAGTTCATTTCTTATGCTTGAGAAAGAAGACTGTTCAATAAAACCTTTTTATTGAAAACGCCAGTCTATTTCTCTGCACCTCTGGTGAAACGAAGCATGCACGATTGACTGAGTGAAATATCTATTGTTTCCACGACTGACAATCAGTTTTATCTTGGGGAAACAAAGTTTCTAGTGACCTCTGAGCTAACCAGCACTCACAATTAAGTCTAATGTATTCGATAGAAACCTAGTAGAGCTCAGTCCTAAATCTAAACTATAGGATATATTATTCCAATGCGCAGAGCCTATTGGGAATATAGGAACTACACTACACTGCTAAAGACTTCCACACTATGATCCATGCCACTTCCTGTCGCACCCATGTTGTGAATCTATCTAGGACCCTAATTAGATATCACCGATTCATGCCCTTATGTGGTTATAACGAAACATATCCTTATAAAGGCATAAGAATCATGTCCATATTTAGTCGTAGCCAATGCAGTCCAAATACGGCAAGGCTACTCCCATAGACTCCTAGAAAATACAACGCGTTCTTTAAACAAACCAAGCCTCCAGCAGCCCGGGAATTCCCCCTGCTTTTGTTTTGATTTGCACAAGAACTCCTGGAGTCCAGAAAGAACTGTTAGTTCTTAGTGACGTCTTATGTCCAACCTTACGTCAAACCCGGCACCTTCCAGGTATAAATATACCAACGTTGCCTTAAGCAAACACACGGTGGTTTGGAGCAGAGCGGCTATCTACTTGCCCGAATCCCAGCTGATGCGAGAGCCGAAGAAAGCCGACCCTCCCATTTGACGCACTGAGAGAGACGCTGTCTTTTCTCCTGCCGAGAAATTCCAGCTCCGGTGTTTCCAGTCACCCTTGCCGGTTGCTGGGAGATCGAGTCCTGAGAGAGAGATACAAGACCTCCTTCATTCTAGAACCAAGGTACGGAGCTGATTAAAACCCTAAGAGAATTCTTGATTCAGATTCTTGGCAAAAACCAACTTAACTTAAACTGCAACTTACTTACTCCTTCCCACGTATTAGGCTTAGGTCAGGTACACCGGGGTAGGCGTATCTTAGAAGCACCAGTTGAGTACGTTAGTCAATGTTTTATGTATGTATATATTTTAACCGTTTTAAAGTATCATATGGCTAAGAAACCATATCAATGCTTTTACAGTAATATTTCATAATGCTACTTTTACTGTACACACTTTACTTTATGATAAGTATTGCAATTGTGGCAACTCACTTCTCTTGCATGAGAAAGAAGACTGCTCAATAAATAACAACTTTTATTGAAAACGCCCGTCTCTCTATTTCTCTGCACTCTGGTGAAATTAAGCATGCACGATTGACTGAGTGAAATAGCTATCTATTGTTTTCACACGACTCTAGAGATATACTCTTTATTCTGAGGGAGCAAAGTTGTCATGTTTATGAGTTGTCAGAAACTAATCCCTTCTTGTCTAATCAGGAAAATTAACTCCTTCCTGTTCATTCGAGAAAGTTTCTAGTGACCTCTGAGCTAGCTGGCAAACCTAATTAAGTCTAATATAGTCAGTAGAGACCTAGATGACCTCAGTCCTACGTCTAAACTGCTGTTTATATTATTCCAATGCGCAGAGCCTATTGGGAATATAGGAACTACACTACATGGCGCCCAACTTTTGGTAAGGCGATAATCTAACGCAAGACATTAGAGTAACTCAGTCGTGCTTTTCACACAGACCCCTTTTCCCGTAAAAACTCCAAAAGACGTCTGGAGTGGGTAAAAGGTTAATATCCGCCGGAACTTAGTAGGGAGAGATTCCTATGTATTAGTTTTTGGTTTAGTCAACGTTGAAGGATACAGTGTTTCAAATTATTGTGCACCTAATCTTTGTTTCCTTGAAACTTGATCTGCAACAAGAAAACGTTGTCAGTAAAATGCCGGAAGGGGACGAAGAAAGAGATGTTTTAGCGTCTCAACTGTTGTTAGATGACACAACTCTCCAACAGAATGACCCGAATGCCATAATCATTCCAGTCAATGTAAGAAGAACTATAACTCTTAAACTTATAGAAAATGGACTATCATCAAGAGGTGGTACAGTCATATTTGTGGTAGAGGCCCATGAATATCGGCAGACAGAGGTATTCTATTCATGGATACATTTTCCAGCAGCAAACGCTGTAACACAAGATTTCCACTATTACAAAATAGAGGAACCTCCGGATCAATACGCTCCTTTCGAGGACGTTGAAATCCCACTAACATACCAAGAGCACCTGCTCTGGTTTAATGGCGCCCTAAAACATCAAAATCACATCACCAGGCTCGGTCCACTAGGTAGACCAGGAGCCACGTGGCCGGTTCTAGCCAGCTACACACCACATCCCGACATTGAAAAAATGTCAGACCGGGAACTTTTAGCTCAGCTAAAACAACTAATTAAAATACATAGACAATTGGTCCAATATGTAATGCGGACTTCAACAGTCCAACCAGCAATAAAAATTCCACAGCACACCCCTCACCAGGGGAACACAAATAAAATCACACCACAGAATATACAATCAGCCATTGGCAAAATACCCGCAAAACGGGAACAAATTCAATTCTGGTTAGCACAAAAAATCACTCAAATAGAGGCAGTATTTCCTGATACTACATCTCATGAGAAACACAGAATTCTGACTATTTGTCTTCCAATGGGGATCGCACCACATGTGGAGGGCTGTGACACTTGGGGCACAGTCTTTGCTTCAATATACACAAAAACAGATTTTATTTTATTTTAAAGTTTTATAGAGCGCGAACATGACCCGTGAGGGTATCAGAGCGCTTTACAGATACAATAGGGTAATACATAGGAGAGCTTACTCAGCAGGATAAATATAGTACAATGAGCAAGAAAGGTGATGTACAAGGACGCAGGATAGAACCACAGTCTCTCAAGTCGCTAGGGAACGAGATTATCCAAGGAATTTAACCATGAGAAAGGCCTTGGCCTCTTTTTTGAAGCGAGCAAAGGAAGGGATTTTTCTAATGTCGGGAGGGAGGGAGTTCCATATTATTGGTGCAGCTCCAGTGAAAGCTCGATTGTAGGTTGTTCTTTTCCTGAAGCGTGCAGGCCGGAGTAGGAGGGCCTTGGTTGATCTGGAGATCATGGTGTTCTGTCTATGGCGGTTATACCAGACGTACTAAGACAGATTCAAAATGAATACGGTCCAGAACCTGCTTTAACTCTAGGTATGAAATTACTGAAAGACTTTAAGCAAGTCTCGGCTATATTATTAGCCAACATAAAAGGAGAAGCAGCATCTGTGGCGATCCGCCAGAAATTGAAAGAAACAGATATAGCAGAACAACCATTTGAACTTGCCAGAATCATAGAAAAATCCTATGAAGAACTAGGTAGAGATAGTTTGGGTGGGAAACCAGTAAAACCCCAACTAACTGAAAATCCTGAAAAAACCTTTATTAAAAATAATCTCAACACTCCAAAAAAGAGTTGGGAGGGTAATAAACAATCCACTCCCAGAGAAAAACGATTCCAGTCCAGAGGAAGGTCTCCTCAACGGAGAGATAGATCCCCAGAACGAGGAAGCAGGTCTCCCCAAAGGGAGCCCTCTGAAAAAAGATACAACCTTAGAGATAGGGATAAATTGAGAAAACCTGATGGATATCAAGATATTGATACACGTCCCTCTCGATCTTTTCAGACTTCCTCACAGAAATCGGAAAGAAGAGGACGGTCAGAACACAAAGAAGAGCACTTCTGATAGATACATCTGCCGTGTGGATTCCTCACCTTGTGAATATCCCCTTGCGTCAGCAACATTCGGAAATTCTTTTTGTAGCCTCGCGCCGACGTGGACATGGACGTCATAGAGACACGACATCGCTCGCGACTCCGCTAACGTCACCGACGCCTACAATAGGCCCACGCCGGCGTGATGACATCAGTTCCATTTTTTCCGCGTCGTCGACGCTAACGGTTTCAGCATACTCAGTAGCTTTTAGTAACTCTGTTTCTGTTTTTCTTCGTTTCTCTGTTCTCTTGCCTCTTTGTCTCCTTATGTCGACAAAGAAGACGGGATTTAAACCCTGCAGGGAATGCGGAAAGATGATGTCCGTTACGGACCCACACCAGGACTGTATTTGGTGTTTGAGCTCCGACCACGACATGGATGGGTGTTCGTCGTGTCAAAAAATGAATCCAAAGGCCCTCCGAGAAAGGGAGACTAAGCTTCTTGTAGCAAGACTGAAAGCTGATAAGGTAAAGAAGTCTTCAAAATCCCGCTCGAAGAGGTCGTGGTCGAGATCAAGATCTCGGGAGGCGTCGGCTTTGAAGTCTTCATCAGATCATGCTTCAAGGTCACATAAGAAGCATAAGAAAAGGAGACATGAATCTCAACGTCATTCTAGTGAGAAGTCAGACTCGAGATTGAGATCACTCAAGAAAATTAAATCAAAAGTGATCCCGCCACAGGAGGTTTCAGATCGAGAAGGCGAGGCCTCGCCTTCGGAGTCGCAAGTTCATTCTCCGACTCCGGTTTCCGATCCGACTCCGACGCCATCTCCGGCTCAAGAAGAGGTCGGTGAAGTTCCTAATGAAGAAGAGGAATCGACGCCTGTTGTTGAAACAGATTCGAATCTACCTCGAGATCGACCTGAGGGTGATCATCCACCTTTTCCAGCACCAGGTCAGGATCCTTCGGCGTTTCTCAACGCCATGTATGGTGTTTTCTCGAGGACATGGTACCCCTCTGGTGCACCTTCGGGTCCCATGGGTCCAATGGCATTTAATTTGGGTGTGCCTCACTCTTATGCCCCGGCACCTTTCATGCCGTATATGCCGGCCCCGACTCCGCTGTGGCAGTACCCGGCTCCACCGAGGTCGACGCCGTTGTCGACGCCGGCTCCACCGAAGTCGACGACTCCGGCACCGGCGTCGCCCGCTCCAAGCAAGTCTCTGGACCATCCTTCCAAGCCTTCGTATTCGGTACCGACGTCGGCTCCGGCGCCGTCGGAGTCGGCAGTGGATCCGGCTGTAATCTGTGTTAAGCAGAGATCTAGGAGAGAAGCTCAACGTCTCCTGGAAGAACGGAGGTATTATGAGTCTCATTCAGACTTAGAGGAAGGTGAACTGGATGAAAAATATTTTGAGGAGCTAGCTGATGCTAGTGGTCTTGAATTTTCCCCAGAGTGGGTATTACCATCAGGTCCTGATGCACCCTTTAAGGATGTTCAGCCATATCATATGGTAATGAAAAAGGCAGCAGGACTTTTAGGTTTGACATTGCCTACTGTTGTATTTAAATCAAATCTGCTTACTGAGGTTCTCCATTCACCGAGCTCCGCTGTGGAACCATTACTCCCATTTAATGAGGCATTGACTGAACCCATTATGGAGGTGTGGAAAAAGCCTCTTTCTGCTCCTGCTGTCTCAAAAGGTGTGGCTATGAGATATAGAGTGGCTTCTGAGGACCCTGCCTTTTTGTCCTCTCACCCTTCTCCTGAAAGTCTGGTGATTCAAGCTGCGTGCTCAAAAAAGTCAGTTGGTGCTTTTCCCCAAGTGCCTGGTGACAAGGAAGCTAAAAAAAACAGGATCAAGTGGCCAAGAAAACTTTCTCTTCCGCAAATATGGCTTTAAAATCAACGAATGCCACTTGTCTTATGGGAAGATATGTGCACGCACTTATGGACTCAATGCGTTTGTTGATTCCAAAGGTTCCAGAGGACTGCAGAGGTGACTTTGAGGAGGTTTTATCTGACACTCAAGCGGCAGCTCGTCAAGTTATCCAGAGCGGCCTTGATACTGCAGATTCTGTTGCAAGGATCATGGGCACTGCCGTTGCCACAAGACGTTCAGCTTGGCTAAAATCCTCGGATTTTTCTGCTGATGTGCAGTCTGCATTATTAGATCTGCCTTTTGATGGTGAAGGACTCTTTGGCAAGAAGGCAGATACAGCCGTGGAGAGATTTAAGGATAGCAGGGCAACTGCTAGATCTCTTGGTCTTCAAGTGAGAGGTTCAACGACCAGGAAGTTCAGAGGTTTTGGACGCTCTTCTTTTCGTACCTATAGACAAGGTCAACAGCAGCAGCAGCAGCAGCAAAATACCTTGTATAGGTCGTACAGGGGAAAGCAAAGGGCACGTCCTTGAGGGCGTCAAGCCTCTTCCTCCTCCACCTCTTCCAACTTCCCAGCCACAGAAAAGCAGCCCTAGATCCGCCATTCAGGATCATGTGGGTCAGGTAGGGGGTCGGCTTACCCACTTTCTACTAGATTGGGAATCGGTTACATCAGATCTTTGGGTTCTCAATCTCGTAGAAAATGGGTATGCCCTTCCCTTTCGGGAATTCCCTCCCAATTACCCTCCTTGCCAGGGATATTGCTCAGAGGAACATCTGTTACTCCTACAGGAGGAAGTTCAAACTCTGTTAAGAAAGGGTGCGATAGAGGTGGTCCCAGAGCAGGAAACGGGTCAGGGATGCTACTCCCGGTATTTCATGATTCCCAAAAAGGATGGCAGGCTTCGTCCAATCCTGGATCTCAGGATCTTGAATTTTTTTCTGAAACAAGAGAAGTTCAAGATGCTCACCCTTGCTCAGGTTCTTCAGGCACTGCTGGAAGAAGACTGGATGGTGTCGCTCGACTTGCAGGATGCGTACTTTCACATCCCCATCCTGAAGTCGCACAGGAAGTATCTCCGTTTTACGGTGGGATCGCAGCAATATCAGTTTGCGGTCCTTCGGTTTGGGCTTACTACTGCGCCTCGAGTCTTCACCAAGGTGATGGCAGTGGTGGCGGCGCATCTCAGAAGGTCAGGGATTCCTGTATTCCCTTATTTGGACGAATGGCTGATCAAAGCAGAGTCATCAGAGATAGTGCTCCATCATCTGCAAGAGACAACCCAGTTGTTGTACAGGTTGGGTTTTTCGATAAATGTACCCAAGTCTCACCTGGTGCCCTCCCAGTGCAACCTGTTCATAGGTGCTGTACTGGACACAACTGTATGTCGTGCATTCCCTCCTCCTCAAAGGATTCACGACATACAGGAAATGATTCCTTTGTTACAATGGAGCGGTCGTTCCAGTCCTGAAGGTCCTTCGCCTGCTCGGTCTGATGGCTTCATGCATTCTGTTGGTCAACCATGCACGCTGGCACATGAGGGCGCTCCAGTGGTGCCTCCGCAGGCAGTGGTATCAGCACAACGGAGATCTCAGGGAGTCAGTGAGGATCTTCAGAGAAGCTGCGGCGGATCTGTCTTGGTGGGGCGTGGAAGGCAACCTGTCTCAGGGGAAGCCTTTTCAGTTGCCTACTCCGGTGGCCACGGTGATAACGGATGCATCCACTCTAGGGTGGGGTGCTCATCTGGGGGATCTGGAGGTCAAGGGTCTTTGGTCTCCAGAGGAAAGGTTGCTTCACATCAACCTTCTAGAATTGCGGGCGATACGTTTGGCGCTCAAGGCCTTCCTCCCCTCCCTTCGCGGTCGTTCGGTCCAGGTCCTGACAGACAACACGACCGCGATGTGGTACATCAACAAACAGGGAGGAGTGGGGTCGCAGTTTCTCTGCAGAGAGGCTGTGCGTCTCTGGTCCTGGGTTCAGGAACATCAGATTTGTCTGATGGCGAATCATCTGGCCGGAGTTCTGAACGTTTGTGCAGACAGTCTCAGTCGGCAGTTCTCTGCCGACCACGAGTGGAGGCTTCACCCGGAGGTGGTTCGCGACATCTTTCAGATGTGGGGGACTCCTCGGGTGGACCTGTTCGCCACTTGCGAGAATGCTCACTGCCTGTCTTTCTGCAGTCTCCAGTATCCGATGCAAGGAGCCTTGGGGGACGCGTTCCAGTTGAGTTGGGGAAATCAACTCCTTTACGCGTTTCCTCCCATACCTTTGATTCCTCGGGTTCTGAGGAAGATTAGCCAAGACCAGCCCCAAGTCATATTGGTCGCCCCGGACTGGCCAAGAAGGGTGTGGTATACAGATCTTCTCCACCTCTCCTCTCACCCGCCGCTCCGTCTCCCTCTCAGGGCAGACCTCCTCTCTCAGATGGAGGGGCAGGTTCTGCACCCCCACCTCCAGACATTACACCTTCATGCCTGGAGATTGAACGGGGCAACCTGAATTCCTTTTCCCTCCCGCCTGACGTTGTGGATGTCATCTTGTCAGCCAGGCATGACTCCACTAAGTCTATCTATTCTTATAGATGGTCAAAATTTGTCACGTGGTGTGGGTGGAAATCTATTGACCCTTTGAGAGCCCATTTGTCTGATGTTCTCCAGTTTGCCCTTTCTCTGGCGCAACAGGGGCTTGCTGTTGCCACAGTGAAGGGCTATCTTTCAGCGCTGTCGGCATTTCTTTGTTTGCCTGACCAGCCATCTCTTTTTAAATCTCCGGTAGTTTTAAGGTTTTTGAAGGGCCTCACAAATAAGTTCCCTCCTTCTCCTTTTATTGTGCCTCAGTGGGACTTAAATCTTGTATTGACCGTTTTTGATGAGTGCTCCTTTTGAGCCTCTTCACAGATGTCCTATGAGGCTTCTGACTCTTAAAACAGTCTTCCTCGTTGCAATAACCTCGGCAAGGAGGGTAAGTGAGCTTCAAGCTCTTAGTTACAAGCCCCCTTTCTTGACCATTCATGCTGATCGAATGGTTCTTAGGACCAGGGCTGCTTTTCTGCCTAAGGTGGTGACTCCTTTCCACCTTGGTCAATCCATTACCCTCCCTACCTTTTATCCTCCCCCACACCCTTCTAAGGATGAGGAGAGGTTGCACCGTCTGGACCCCAAAAGGGCGGTGTCCTTTTACTTGGACAGATCTAAAGACTTTCGTTTGGATGACCAGCTTTTCATTGGTTTTGCTGGCTGCAAGAAAGGAAGAGCGGTCCATAAAAGAACCTTGTCGAGATGGATCGTCCTCTGCATAAAGATCTGCTACTCTATGGCCGGTAAGGAGCCGCCAGAGGGTATAAGGGCTCATTCTACAAGAGCTAAGTCTTCTACCTCAGCATTGGCTAGAGGTGTTCCTGTAGAGGATATTTGTAGAGCGGCAACTTGGTCTTCCCTCCACACTTTCGCGAAGCATTACTGCTTGTATTCCGAGGTGAGGAGGGACGGTCACTTTGCGCGCTCTGTTCTCCAGGATTTCCTGGTTTAGAAGAGTGGACACCCTCCTCCGGGAGTCGGGACTGCTGTGGGACTCTATTCACTAGGTGAGGAATCCACGCGGCAGATGTATCTATCAGAAGAACAAGTTACTTACCTTCGGTAATGCTTTTTCTGGTAGATACAATATCTGCCTGTGGATTCCTCACTGAACCACCCGCCTCCCCGTTGTCCACTCTTCTATACCAGAGTTTCTGTAATGTATTTATTTTATTGTCAAGGGGTTGTTTATTTCAAATGTTTTATTGCATTTGCTTCACGCTGTGTATGTTACCTTGATATTTTTATGATATTTGTACTGCGTATACTGTGTATATGTCTACTGTCATTGGTCCGTCCGTGTGCCTCGAAGGCACGGAAAAAAGGGCGGAACTGATGTCATCACGCCGGCGTGGGCCTATTGTAGGCGTCGGTGACGTCAGCGGAGTCACGAACGATGTCGTGTCTCTATGACGTCCATGTCCACGTCGGCGCAAGGCTACAAAAAGAATTTCCGAATGTTGCTGACGCAAGGGGATATTCACAAAGTGAGGAATCCACAGGCAGATATTGTATCTACCAGAAAAAGCGTTACCGAAGGTAAGTAACTTGTTCGTCAAGTCCAAAGACAAGGAACCTGCTCATCAAAGTAAAAAATTACAATTATCAAAGAAGAAGGTAGCTAGTATTAAAATTAAACATGCCGAGGATTCTGAGGACACAACTGAAAAACGGAGAGTGGGCCCAGACAAGGCTAGACAGCGCAGCAGAAGTAACCATAGCTTGCAAGATCCTGCTGAATCTTCTGGAGACAGTGGACACGAATGAATACATTCAAGTGGAAACTGCAGACACCAGAGTTAGCAAACCCCATAAATTATACGAAATAACATTGCGTATAGAGGGGGACAAAACTAGGAAAGTAAGGGGTTTCTTTTGGGATAACCTTTCAAAAGGCTATGATATCCTGTTAGCTGAGAGAGACTGGCCACCAGAGTTTGTCAGGGAGTGCCCTCATGGCGAAGAAATGATTATGCCTGCCTTCTCAAATCATATTCCAATTCATAAAAAATACACATTTGCAAGAAAATGGGCAGTGGCCCAAGCTCCTGCATTATATAAAAATCATGTAGGATGGGATGAGGATTCTCCTCCCCACAAAATCCAGTTAAAAAGTCAACCCACTGCACAAAGGCAATACCCAGTTAAGCAAGAAGCTAAAAAACAAGTCAGGGAGATCTTAGATCAACTTGAATATCAGGGGATAATTGAAACATGCACCTCACAAATGAACAATCCTTTGTTTCCTGTCTCCAAGCCAGACGATTCATATCGTCTAGTTTTGGACTACAGACACTTAAACTCCTGTTGCAAAACATTTGCAGTACAAAACTCACACAGTGCAGCACTGATGAATAACATCGTGCGCAAAAAATATAAAACGACATTAGATATTTCTAATGGATTCTTTTTTTTTGTCAAAACATAGCACCTGAAAGCAGGTATTTGACCGCTTTCTCAACAAAGGGGTCACAAAAAACAATTCTGTCGACTCCCACAGGGATTCAAGAATAGCCCAGGATTATTCTCAGCAAGGGTAACAGAGTTACTACAAATATATGATGATGAGGCATTATCTTATGTCGATGACATCTATCTCACAGATGATGACCTGGAGACTCACTTAAAAAGAGTGAACACCATAATACTTGGGTTCGCAGCTGAAGGGTACAAATTCAACTTTAAAAAGTCACGAATTGCTCATCTAACTGTCCTGTTTTTAGGATATGAATTATCAAGTGAAGGCAAAAGCTTAGCAGAAACTTCTTAGAGAAGTGTGCTGTACTCCAAGCTCCAAAAATGCCGAAGAATTTACAATCAATACTAGGTTTCCTGAATTTCGGAAGAACATACATTCTAAATTATGCAGAGAGGGTTAAAACTCTCTATGAATTAATAAAACCTGATTTCAAACCAATTAATTGGACTCAGAAACACACAGAAATTTTAAGATAATTACAAACAGACATGTTAACTAAAACAAAACTGCAAACACGCGAAAACGTACGCAACCTTGTAATCCGAGTCATCCCAGGAAGATGCGGATTCACGTACCTGACCTCTAATGAGGGAGAAACTGTACCAATAGCTTACAAATCACACTTGTACACACAAGCTGAAATGAAATTCAGTTCTACTGAAAAAATTCTGACTGCGGTTCAAACTGCTGTAGCAAAAGAAAGAGCCCTAGCCCAAGGCAGGAGCATATCTGTTTTAACATCAATAGCATCCCTTGAGGCAGTGACAAGACCACGCATTCCAAATGCAGTGGCATTAGATCCAAAATGGATACAATGGGAAAATTCTCTTGCTACAGAAGACATGAAACACTCTTTTGACCCGAAACTGAAAAAACTAGAAGATCTAGAATACGAAAATGAATATCCTCTGTCAATCGAAATTCTGCCTCTCGAACAGTACACCTGTGTAATCTACATGGACAGATTTGCACAACACTACGATGTAGATAAAAAATCTTACAACGCAGCGTGCGTGATTATTAAAGGTCGCTGGCGCTTTGGTAAATTCAGACCGATAATAACAAAAACTGAATCACTCAAACTGTACAGCTCAGCGAGCTGAAATAAGATCTTTAAAGATGGTGCTTGAAAATGCCGATCGCGAATTCCCCACACTAATAGTGTGCGATTCACATTACTGCGCCAAGTCTTACAATAATGACATGCAGACATAGATCAAAAACGGTTACAAAGATGACACAGGTGCCACAATAAAGCATAAAAAGGTCTAGGAACAAGTAGTTCTTTTGCAGAAAGAACTACAAAAGACTCACGTGATACATACACTGAGTCATCGACTTGATGGCGTTCACGTTGCAGGGAATTCATTGGCTAACAGAGCCACAGCGGCAGCGGTTCAACCGTCTTCCGTAGTCACAAAACAGCATACTAAAAAACAAATAGACTGTGAAACGCTACTAGCAGTAAAAGCCTCAATGAAAGGCAACTATGCGGCGTTACCTCTAAATTATCCACTCGGAAATAAATACATAATTGATGCAAACTCCGTTCCTTTTACTCAAATCCCTGGAGTGGGGGATAGAGTAATTCCAAACACGAACCGGAGGGCTTACTTGATTCAAGAAGCAAACATGGGACAGGGTCTGAGGCACCAAGAGATCTTGAAATCTGTAATAGAATTACAATCACAATACTGGTGGCCGGGGATGTGCGTGCAAATTTACAACTTTGCAATGGATTGTCAGAACTGCAATAGAGATTGCAGTGGTGAACCAGACGAGACACCAGCCCGGATACTGTTATTAGAAAGCATCAGACTATCTATATGCAAAAATCCAGAAGGAAAAAGGCGGTCCCATAATTATTAAGACTAGATTCACTTAAGATGTAGACACCAGCTCTCGACTGACGCCAGAACTGTTATACAAGATTTGCGAGTCTTTATCGGCATATACGCAATTGGCATGCTACATTCTGACCAAGGTCCTTGTAGGAGAGTATGGTCTGCAATCCTATGGTCACCCCAGATTTTTTTTTTTTAAAGAACCTTTATTGTCATGATACGGAGATACAAACACGGGCCTACAACCAGTCCGGCCGGCCGCTATTCAAATCGATGAAAAGTAATGTGTTAGAAAAACATACAGCGGTCCGGAGGACAAGAGCTGAGTAGCATCCAGGATACACCATATAATTAAATTACCATGCGATAATAAGGAGCTGAGACGGTTCACTTTGTAATAACAGGAAAAGAAAATAAGATTCAATGTCGCAGAATCCCACACACCCCTAATATAGCTAACTAAAGCAAGGAGTTTACGGCAGTGATGTACATAGATGAAAAGGATGGGGGAGGGGGTATACGAATCAGGATAGATGCAATAGACACCAAGCAAGCCTAGCGAACTTGCCCCACCCCTCAAGGCGAAACACAATATGGGAGACATGGAAGACGACGACATCGAAAAAGGAAAAGGGCAAAGGGCCATAGAAACAAGATAGAACAAAATAACAAACCCATCCCCCAACCCTCAACCCTGCACCCCTGCAAAAGGCTACGGCCTACCCCCCCAGCAGCGTGACTGTCGCCCTAAATAAGAGACCCGAAATACAGAGAAGAAAAAGAGAAAAAGAAGAGAAAAAAATACAGGAGAAGGGCCCTCGATCCGGCCCCTCCCACCTCCGCATACAAAAATCATATAAACAGTAAAGGCAAAAGAAGTACAGGTAGCAGCAATCACGTAAAACGCAATCAATGACAGCCCCGATAAGCGCCCCTCAAATCACCCTCAACCAGCTATGAGTCCCTCCATATTCCAATCGAATTCACCCCTGGCCACGTTTGTCAATAGTACAAACGGTGAACCATCCCTCAAACGGGATACAAAATAGGCCAAAGGGTCCGATTACACCGGGAGGATCAGGCAGTGGCGCCGCTCCATAGGACTCCAGCCACCGAAATTTCACCGATGATGCATGGCGGAAGTCTGAGTGGAACAATGTCAACACCGCCAACAGTCTCAAGTCCGAACACAGTCCTGCCAGACACGGAAAGGGGAACACACGAAGCGGGAAGTCACCCCAGATTTTTGCTTTTTGCTTCACTGGTTTACGACTTTCCCTGGATGTGGGACTGCTAATCAGACCCACAGCCTAGCTGTTCTCTCTCTAAATTGACACACATGTATTTTAGGTGCATTTACCAATTGGTATTGGGTCACCTTATCAGTCCCTGTACAGTGTACCTTAGGTACCCAGGGCATAGGTGTACCCAGGACCTACCAGGGGCTGAAGCATGTATTATGCCACCCCTGGCTGGCCATCCAAACAGACACAACTGGCTGATAACACAGCTGGGGCAAGGTGGTGTAATCACCCTTTGCTGTAGATGTAGTATACCTATATCTAACCACAAAATGGACACATAGATTCCTTTAAGTCACTCCTATGGCAGGCCTGATCAATCCTGAAGGCAGAGTGCTTGGAATTATGTGAGATGGTGCTCTAGCATGCGCTGAGCCTGTCTGCGGCTTGCGGAACCAAGTCCTTATAGCTGTTCCATGATAACGCTATACCATATACTCTTAAGTGCATTATAATCCTCGCGGTTATTGCTAACTTTGGTATAGCATTACCAAAACATGTCGTGTAAGGTGTCATACACTTCCACCCTCCTAGAGGGATAAGACATGTATGTAACTGTAACCCCGGTTAAAGTTAACCCTAGCCTCATCATCACAAAATGGATGCTGCCACCACAGACACAAGTCTGACCTCCTGCTGCTGGGAGTCCTTCCAGCGCGGGAGGCCTGGACAAAGGGTTTCCTGCCTTGGGAGGTGCTAGCACCGCCCCAGACAGAACTTTGTGTATTGAGGTAGGAAGGGCTGAAAGGAATGAGACATGCCTGGGGCACACAAGGTGTCCCTGTGCATACCCCGGTACAAACCAGTTGCTGGGGCACTCCAGCCCCAGCTCTGGCGCGAAACCTGACAAAGGATAGGGGGTGTAACCACCCCCCTTCCTGGTCCCACCCATGGGAGGGACGTAGTCGATAGTACAGCCCCCTTTAGCAGAATAAAGGTAGGAGCTGGTCCCATTCCAAATTAAATTAACCTGAACAACTTTACAAGAAGAAACTCTGGACTTCGACGTTCTGCTCCACAGAAGACTGAAGAAATCTCCCTTGTGGCCAAGGAGTGACCACCCTGCAACTGCAGGCACCATCAAGCGTCCTTGCCGTTCCCTTTGTCGTCCTTCCTGCCGGAACCAGACCACAGAGCTCGACGAGACCCGGACTCCCAGACCTCTCCGACCTCTACCCACATCTGCAGCACAGCTGAGACCCGTGGGTGCGAGGAGACACGTGGGACCGGCCATCTTTGAAGAACTGCACTTCGCTTCCAGCACGACCTCTGAGGTACCCTCGAGTGAGTGCTTTGGGGATTGAGAAGCCCCAGCCCCGAGCAGCTCCTGCACTGAAGACCAGCCCTCCAGCCTCCACGAGATCTGCGTGGGGCCCTTCTGCCTGGTTGCTGCTCGACGCGTTGTCTGGTCACTTGCCGGCTGGCTTGTGGCCTCCTAGACGACAAACCTTGAAATCTACACCGTTGGTCTGGTTGCTCCAGACTGGCCCTTGCTTCCTTCCAAAACAGAAGTACCCCGGACCCTCCTGGTCCGCACCTGACGCCATCTTCACTCACCCCGTGGGTTGCCTTTGGCAAGGCCTGTGACTCCGTTCCCGGAACAGACACCACCGACAGCGAGAGCCTGCGTGGGACAGCTCGTGCCTCCATCCTGGTCGTTGAAGACACCTCCTGGTCCACATGGCTGCAGAGACAGCGTCACCTCTTCCCCTGACTGCGTGCAACATCATCTGGTTCCGTCCTGGTTCCACTCCGGTCACTGGCTAGTGGCTGTGAACATTGTCCCCTCTGCTTTCAGGTCTCCAACTTCCTCGATCCACCCTTGGATCCCTCCGGACACCTCCATCCTGGTCGCCTGCAGCATCTTTCTCCAAGGCTCCATTGACTTCAACGCGGAAACCCGACACACTTTCACACCTATGCACCCGCAGCCCGTGGGTGAGGTAACGAGAGCATTTCGGTGCTCAAAGGTAGATTGACTCTCCTAGTGTCCAGGTATCCTTTAGTTTTAGTCTCAACCAGTCGGACTGTCCTTACTTGCCTATTTCGTAATTTGTTTGTGCCCATTGATTTTGCATTGAAACCCGCGTGTGTGTTCTCACACTGCACACGTGTCCCGTGGGCCTCCTGCTCCTTACCTAAGGTTAGGGTAGTGTAGCCCCAGCGATTCTACAGCCTCTGGGCATCCTTATTTCCTCTATCGTTCTACTTAACCCATTTACTTAGTATATGGTTTGTCGTGCCCCTAGGGCACCATTGTAATTGTGCGACTTACTGTATTTTTCTGAAGAGTATTGTTATGTGCTTAGCCCTCTGATCTCATAAAGAGTTCAGAGGTGTTTGTTAGTAATAAATATATTGTTTATTTTCATAACAACCTGTGTGGTGTCCTTTCATCTGGTATTCAAGGGGTTATATGTGGTAAAAAAAACTGGCTTCACATGCCAAAAGAGTTTAACCTAAGACTGCTCTGTCCATGCTACCATTAGGATAGCTTGTCTATAAGTTTGACTTACAACCAATAACCATAAGGGTTGTTTGGACTGATACAAGGTGATTACTAGAACTAGTGAGCATCATATATCAGGCCAACTTCTCAGTCCTGCGTTTAGCTCTCGGGCTTACAAAGAGGCCGTGGCCAGCATGGGCATTGCATTGTGGTACTCTTCTCCCCTTCCATCCTGAGGGAAATGCGGTAGTGGAAAGAAAAAACCGTGACATAAAGCAATCTATAACGGCGAGGGTATTCGGTTCGGGTGATGGGTGGGTCAAACATCTAACAAGTGTACAACGTAGTCTTAACAATCTGCCAAGAAATTCTCTAAAAGGTATCACTCCTTACGAACTATTGTTCGGCACTAGAATGAAAATCCAGGACTTAGATTGTCAGACTTCAGTGGTGAAAGAAAAAGCCTTTGATATCAAAGACCGTTTGGCTGTTTTACAGGACTTAAATGAAACAAGAAGAAGTCTAAGTAACAAAGTTAAAGCCAACGACCACTGAAGAAAAACCACCTGTCCCAGCAAGACCTGTCTGGATTCCAAAGATTGGGGATCTGGTCAGAGAGAAGATCGCGGTGAAGAAGGAATTTGGGCCTTCTTACAGAAAAGCAGTACCCGTCTTAGCTGTCAGCGGAACAAGATCAGTAGTACTACCGCCCCTTGCTGGTAAAAAGGAGAACATAGTTGTATCCATCGACCTGGTAAAACCACAATCATGTGGCCAATAATAAGTAGTAGGCCCAGTGGACTCCCAAGAAATAGCAGAAGACCAAATTTTGCTACAATCCAAGAGGTTCAAACTGAAAGACTAATCACTCTTGATAAACCTGCAGTGAATAAAAAAGGACTATACAACAAAGCCATGGAACTTGTGCCTCTTGAAACCCAAATTGCAACAGTTCGTCAAGAAACACCAGTCTACAATGATGTAGCATCAGACTATGCTAATGAAACAAAGAAAGATCCAAAGACTAATGAAAATTCGGAAGCAATTCCAACAAATGACAGAACTGCATCTGGCTACTTCATCAATTTCGATGTCTTTTCTGAAGATCCAAGGGAGCATGAAGGAACGCTAGCAACAAAAACTTTCAAAGAAAAAATGACTGAACTTTTTCACCAACTAAAAGAAACATATCTGATTTCACCATGGATTGAATTTTGGATTGTGTTAGGTGTACTTTTACTCCTGCTTTGGCTCATCATGGTTTTATGTTTGGGTAGATTTATTGATGGAAAATATAGTACAATGGATACAGCAAGTCAGAACATCAACTTGGTCCTAAAGCCTCACAGATCCTCACTTATCGAGAAAAGATAGCTGTCATCAGTGAACATCACAGCCAATCCAATACCCGGTGGGGTAGCATGGGACAAAACGGATTATGAAATCTATGGCCCGATTGAGCTCTTGAAATATCTAAATCAGTTCAAGGTTTCCTTAAGTGACTTTGTGACACCAAACACTTTCTCTGATGATTGGGACTTTGAAAATATTAATAATATGATGTCAGATTTGGTAATGTCAGCTAAATTCACAGAACATGATTATTTGCAGAGTTCATCAAACTATGAAGAAATGTACTGTTATAATCATTTTGGTCATCACTATTTGCATAAAACTGCTCAACCTAGAAATGTTTTACTTATAACCAATGTGAACATTGTCCAACTCCGCCAAAAGGCAGCTCAAAAACATTTTATGAGAAATTCCAATACTTCTCAGGGTTTAACAACAGTGATCCAGAAACGTTTTAATTCTAAAATGTTAAATAAGACAGGAATGAAAACAATGTTGACAAATACTAAATTGATTTATTCTGAAACATTTTATGACAAAATGTCTACATTTGGTTTTGAATTTTGGAAAAACAACATTGAAACAAAAACCATCTGGGGTACAAAAGACTGGCAGGTACAAGGTCTAGAAGCATTATTTAGAGCCTGCATGATCCCAGAACAGATAATATTCCTGAATGACACCCTTCAACAAACAACCTGTCTTGGCCTAGCCAAGATTAAAGACTTAAATAAACTGTCTATTCCGAAGCCCATACCTGATAGTAATAGCACTACAGATGTGGAGATAGACGTATCCCATATTTTACACCAAAACAGAACAAATCCTGATTGGATAGGCCCCCAGTCCCGGGGGCCTATCCTTCTTTTCCAGGTCCGGTCAAGATCCGTCGCATTATCTCAATGCTATGTACGGAGTCTTCAACAGGGCTATGTTCCCCTCTGGTGCACCTTCGGGTCCCATGGGTCCATTAGCTTTTAGTTTTGGGGTTCCTCAGGCCTATGCCCAGGCCCCTTTCATGCCTTTTCTTCTGGCGGTTCAGTCTTGGCACTTCCCGACATCGACGCCGTTTCCATCTTCTCCGGCGCCTTCTATTCAACCTCGTTCGGCGCAGGCGTGCCGTCGGATCCGTGTACGACGCCGGCTCCGAATCCGGCGGAATCGGTCTTGGCTCCATCGTCGCCTGCACATAGGATAAGATCTAGGAGAGAAGCCCAGAGGGTTATAGAAGAACAGAGTTATCAGTTGGAGGAGATGGAGGAAGGTGAGCTTCAGGACTCAGATGAATATTTTGCTGAGTTAAGGGAAGTAAGTGGCCTTGATATCTCTCCAGAGTGGGAACTTTCACCAGCATCTGATACTCCTTCCAAGAATGTGGTCCCCTATCACACAGTGATCAAAAAGGCAGTAGAACTTCTGGATCTTCAGCTTCCCACTACTGAGTTCAAATCAAACATTTTAACAGAAGTTCTTCATTCACCTTCTTCTGTAATTGAGCCTCTTCTGCCATTCAATGAGGCAATCAATGTTCCTGTGATGGAAGTTTGGCGCAAGCTCCTGCAGTTTTCAAATCCATTTCACCGAGATACAAGGTGGCTCCAGGGGATCCTGAATTTTTATCTTCCCATCCTTCTCTTGAGAGCCTTTTTGTTCAGGCTACATGTTCTAAAAGATCTTCAGGTGCATTTCCACAAGATCCGTCGGACAGAGATTCTAAGAAACTTGACCAATTTGCCAAGAAAGTTTTCTCTTCGGCAAGCATGGCATTAAAGTCAACTACTGCCACCTGTCTTATGGGTAGATATATCCATGCTCTAATGGATTCAGCTAAACAGCTCGCACCTAAGTTGTCCGAGGAGGATAGAAAGAATTTTGAGAAAGTGTTACATGATGCTCAGGCGTCTGCACGTCAGGTGATACAAAGTGGGTTGGACACTGCTGACTCTGTCGCCAGAATCATGGGATCTTCTGTGGCCACAAGAAGGAGTGCATGGCTAAAGTCCTCTGAGTTCTCGGCAGATGTTCAAGCTGTGCTTTTAGACCTACCGTTTGATGGTTCAGGACTTTTTGGGAAAAAGGCGGATGCTGCTTTAGAGATATTTAAGGACAGCAAGGCTGCAGCCAAATCTCTTGGACTTCAAGCTCAAACTAGAGGCTCTTCTTTCAGGAGATATAGGGGATTTGGGAGGTTGTCCTTTTGGACATATAGGCAACCTCAACAGCAGCAACAGCAGCAACAAAACAGCTTGTATAAATCCTACAGGGGCGAAAATAGAGGTCGCCCACAAAGCCGTCAGCCCTCCTCCTCCTCTTCCTCCCCCCCTCTTACCACAGCAAAGCAGCACTAGATCCACCATTCTGGATCATGTTGGTCCTGTGGGGGGTTGGCTTACTCATTTTCTGCCAGATTAGGAATCGGTCACTACAGACCTTTGGGCTCTCAATCTTGTGGAGAATGGGTATGCCCTTCCCTTTTGGGAATTCCCTCCAAATTACCCTCCTTGCCAAGGTGCTTGCTCGGAGGACCACCTTCTTCTCCTGCAGGAGGAAGTCTTGACGTTATTGAAAAAAGGTGCGATAGAGGTGGTTCCAGAGCAGGAGAGGGGTCAGGGATGCTACTCCTGTTATTTCCTGATACTCAAGAAGGATGGCAGGTTACGTCCAATCCTGGATTTCAGGATCTAGAACCTTTTTCTGAAGCAAGAAAGGTTCAAGATGCTCACCCTTGCGCAGGTTCTTCAAGCGCTGCAGCAAGAGGACTGGATGGTGTTGATCGACTTGCAGGACGCGTATTTTCATATCCCGATCCTGAAGTCGCACAGGAAGTATCTCCGTTTCACGGTGGGGTCGCAATATTATCAGTTTGCGGTTCTCCCGTTTAGACTTTCTACTGCACCTCGAGACTTCACCAAGGTGATGGCAGTGGTGGCAGCCCATCTCAGGAGATCGGGGATTCCAGTTTTCCCCTATCTGGACGACTGATTGCTCAAATCAGGGTCGCCAGAGAAGGTGCTTCATCATCTGAAGGTGACAACTCAGCTGTTGTACAAATTGGGTTTTTCGATAAACGTGCCCAAGTCTCACCTGGTGCCCTCTCAGCGCAACCTGTTCATAGGGGGCGGTACTGGACACTACTGTCTGTCAGGCATTCCCTCCACCACAAAAGGATTCTCGACATTCAGGAAATGATTCCCTTGTTTTGCAATAGAGCGGTCGTTCCAGTCCTGAAGGTCCTTCGCCTGCTCGGTCTGTTTTCTTCCTGCATTCTGTTGGTCAGCCATGCACGCTGGCACATGAGGCCACTCCAGTAGTGCCTCCGCACACAGTGGTATCAACACAACGGAGATCTCAGGGAGTCGATCAGGATCTCCAGAGAAGCTGCTGCGGATCTCTCTTGGTGGATCGTGGAGGGCAATCTGTCTCAAGGAAAGCTTTTCCATCTTCCTCCACCGGTGGCCACAGTGATAACGGATGCATCCACTTTAGGGTGGGGTGCTCATCTGGGTGACCTGGAGATCAAGGGTCTTTGGTCTCCAGAGGAAAGGTTGCTTCATATCAACCTTCTTAGAGTTGCGGGCAATACGTTTGGCGCTCAAGGCCTTCCTTCCTTCCCTTCGCGGTCAGTCGGTTCAGGTCCTGACGGACAACACTACAGCGATGTGGTATGTCAACAAACCGGGAGGAGTGGGGGTCACATTGTCTCTGCAGAGAGGCTCTGCGTCTCTGGTCCTGGGTTCAGGACCATCAGATTTGTCTGATGGCAAATCATCTGGCCGGAGTTCTGAACGTGCGTGCGGACACTCTCAGTCGGCAATTCTCTGCCGACCATGAGTGGAGGCTTTATCCAGAGGTGGTTCGTCACGTCTTTCGGACATGGGGAACTCCTCAGGTGGACCTGTTTGCCACTCACGAGAATGCTGACTGCCTGTCATTCTGGAGTCTCCAGTATCCGATGCGTGGAGCTTTTGGGGACGCGTTTCAGTTGAGTTGGGACTCTCAACTCCTTTACGCGTTTCCTCCCATACCCTTGATTCCTCGGGTTCTTAGGAAGATTCACCAAGACCAGGCCATATTGATCACCCCGGATTGGCCAAGAAGTGTGTGGTACACAGATCTCCTCCACCTCTTCTCATGCCCTCCGCTCCGTCTCCCTCTCAGGGCAGACCTCCTCTCACAGTCGCAGGGGCAGGTTCTACACTCCCACCTCCAGAGCTTACACCTTCATGCCTGCAGATTGAACGGGCAACCTGAATTATTTTTCTCTTCCTTCTGACGTGGTGGGCATTATTTTGTCCGCCAAACGTCTCTCCACCAAGTCTATATATTCCTATAGGTGGTCCAAATTTGTTCTTTGGTGTGGGGAGAAGTCTATTGACCCTTTGAGGGCTTGCTTATCCAACATCCTTCAATTTGCTCTTTCTCTAGCCCAGCAGGGTTTTGCTGTGGCTACCGTGAAGGGCTATTTATCGGCTTTGTCGGCGTTCCTTTGCTTGCCGGACCAGCCATCTTTGTTTAAATCGCCCATGGTGTTACGATTCATTAAGGGCCTTACCAACAAATATCCGCCCATTCCTTTTATTGTGCCTCAATGGGACTTAAATCTTGTCTTAACCTACTTAATGGGTTCTCCCTTCGTGCCCTTACACAAATGTCCCTTGAGACTATTGTCTTTTAAAACTGTATTTCTTGTTGCCATTACCTCGGCAAGGAGGGTAAGTGAGCTTCAAGCTCTGAGTTCAAAGCCCCCATTCTTGACTATTCATGCTGATAGAAGAATGGTTCTCAGGACCAGGGCTGCTTTTCTGCCTAAGGCGGTACCTCCCTTCCATCTGGGGCAGTCCATTACCCTTCCTTCCTTCTATCCTCCCCCTCAGCCTTCCAAGGAAGAGGAGCAGCTTCACCGCCTAGACCCTAAGAGGGTGGTGAGTTTTTACATCGATAGGACTAAAGACTATCGTGTGGATGACCAGCACTTCGTGGGTTTTGCTGGCTGCAGAAAAGAAGGAGCGGTGCACAAGCGCACCATTTCAAGATGGATTATCTTGTGCATCAAGATCTGTTACTCTTTGGCCGGTAAGAAACCTCCAGAGGGTATTAGAGCTCACTCTACTAGAGCAAAGTCTTCAACATCTGCTTTGTCTAGAGGTGTTCCTGTAGAGGACATTTGTAGAGCGGCGACATGGGCCTCCCTCCACACCTTTGCCAAGCATTACTGCTTAGATTCCAAGGTGAGGAGGGATGGTCACTTTGCACGTTCTGTCCTACAGGACTTTTTGGTATAGAAGGGTGGACACCCTCCTCCGGGAGTGGGGACTGCTGTGGGACTCTATTCACAAGGTGAGGAATCCACTGGCATATGTATCCATCAGAAGAACAAGTTACTTACCTTCGGTAACGCTTTTTCTGGTATATACAGTATCTGCCTCTGGATTCCTCACTGGCCCACCCGCCTCCACGTTGTCCACCCTTGTATACTACAATGTTGATATTGTTTAGTTGTACTTTCAATGGAAGTATTTTTCTGAATTGTTTTTTACACTGTGTGTATTGTTGCAAATCCTGTGTACTATGTATACTGTACATATTGGTGTTGGTCCGTCCGTGTGCCTCGAAGGCACGGAAAAAAAGGGAGGAACTGATGTCATCACGCCGACGAGGCTCTTTTATGGCTCCAGTGACGTTAGCGGAGTCGCGAGCGAAGCCGGGCTTCTGTGACGTTGTCCTCGTCGGCGTGGAGAGCTACAAAAAAATTCCGAATGCTGCTGGCGCAGGGGATATTCACAAGGTGAGGAATCCACAGGCAGATACTGTATCCACCAGAAAAAGCGTTACCGAAGGTAAGTAACTTGTTCTTTGGGATGGATTCTGATAATGGTGACAACCAGGGTGATGAGCTCACTCAGCTGTATACAGGCGATAATCGGTATGAGAGCTTGCAAGAAACTAGTGGATTGGATACCTCCCCAAAATCAGCCCTTTTCTCACCTCCAGGACCAGCCATAAAAGAATATGCCTTCCATGCTATGGTTATGCATAGGGCGGCAGAAGTTCTTGATCTGCGCCTCCCCGCCATGGAGGTGAAAACAAATGTACGGACCGAAGTCCTGCAGCCAGGCCACTCCGCTTCTTTGCCTCTCCTCCCATCCAGTGAAGCCTTGACAGATAATGTTCTAGAGGCTTGGGCTAAGGCTTTTATGGTCCTCTGGTTAACCTTCAGATTGCCAGGCAACACTGTTCTGCTCCGGCCAACCTGGCTTTATTGTCCTTTCCCAGCAGTCTTGTGGTGGAGGCTTCCCCTAGCTGGGCCAACCCCATCAATTTCCTGACCCCTCACCCTGATTGGGAGTCCAAGAGAGTAGAGATGTTTGGGAAGAGATTATTCTTCTCAGCCAGTTTGGCCTTCGATTCAATTAATGACTCCTGTTTGCTAGGCCGCTACGCACAGTGGCAGTGTGGCGCCAGTCCTCTCTGGTGTTCCGTAAGTTCTCCATCCTGTCCTTTAACAGGCAATTTGGGATGGTCGTGATGTGGGTAAGTTCACGATTCACTGTAGCTTGGACACCACCAACTCCGTTGGCCATAGGCACAAGTGTTGTAATTTGCCACCATGCTTTGCAACAGTCCACTGGGTTTTAAGGCGACGTCCATGCCGTTCAATGCAATTTCGCTTGTTTGGGAACAAGGCTGACTCTGCCCTTGAGCACTAAAAGGAGGGTAGGACTATGGTGCTTTCTCTGGGCCTTTCTACTCAGTGTCGCCAGCAGCAGAAATTCCACCATTCCTTCTGCGGCTTCAAACTAAGTGTACCTTACCGCTAGCCTATAACACCCCACCCAGGAGCCCAGCAGATGCGCGGGAGCGGCTGTGGTGCTCAGTGCCCCCTGCCAAGGTCAGCATGCCACCCAGGTAATCCCAACCCCACCTGCCAAACCTCTATAGTGTACTTTTAAAGTAAAGTAAAGTATTACAGCCACCCAGTGGTAGGCAGAATCCACTGAGTTTGTCCGGGATGTCCGACAGGTGGGTTCTTCATATTGTTGTTAAAGGTTTTGCCTTGCCCTTCCATTTGACACTGTATCACATTCCACCATCCATCCAGCGACTGACAGAGGACCATCTCTCCATTTTGCAACAGGAAGTGCTAGCCCTTTTAGCAAGGGGACTATAGAGAGGGTGCCAGCAATAGAAGTAGGACATGGTTGCTATTCCTGCTACTTTTTGGTGCCCATAATGGATGGAATTCTTCGACTCATTTTGAATATGCACCTTTTCAATCTCTCCTTTCAGAAGGAGAAATTCAAACTACTCACCCTGGCCCAGGTCTTGTCGGCCTTGCACGCTGACGCTGGAGACTGGATGGTGGAATTGAACCTGCAGGACGCCTAGTTCCATATTCCGGTCCTACCGGTCCATGGGTGCTACCTGCTGTACATGGTGGGAGGGGAGCTTTTTTAGTTTGCTGTGTCCCCGTTGTACTCACCAGTGCCCCTCGGGAATTCTCAAAAGTGGTGGCTGCACACCTTTGGAGGATGGAGGTGCCAGTCTTCCCCCACCTCGACGACTGGCTGTTGAAGGTGGGCTCTCCCCAGATAGTCGTCGGCCACCTCCTAACTACGGCAAACCTCTTCTCATCTTTGGGGTTAATGCCGAAGTCACAGCTGACTCCTTCCCCTTTGTCTGAGCCATTCAGGACACTGTTCAGTTTCATACCTTTCACCAGGAAGAAGAGTCCTGGATATTCAAGCTATTTTCCCAATCTTTCAGCCCTGGTCCTGGATTTCAGTGAGGTCGTCTCAGAGGCTGCTGGGACTGATGTCCTCCTGCATCCTGCTAGGTGAGAATGCCAGGTGGCATATGCGGGCTCTGCCGTGGGATCTGAAATCCCAGTGGGCCCAACTCCGAGGGGACCCCTCCGACCATGTCAAAACTTCAGATGAGACTCCTCCAAAAGACCTGCAGAGGTGGCTACTGGACGTTGACTGGGTCGACCCAGAGCTGACAGTGGTGATCGATGCATCACTTGTGGATCAAAACGGCCATCTGGAACGGGTGGAGGCCAGTGACCTCCGGTTTGTGGTGGAGTCCTGGCTCCATATCACCCTTCTGAAGCTGAAGGCTAAGCTGGCAGGGCGCTAAAAGCCTTCCTGCCATCCATCAAGGGGAGGCTGGTACAAACATTCATGGACAACAGACAACACCACACCTTGTGGTACTGCAACAAACTGGTACGGGTGGGGTAGCAGACCCTGTGCCAGGAAACCTGTGCCTTTGGAAATGACTAGACCACCAAAGAATTCTCCTGCTGGCAAACCACCAGGGCAGACGAGTTCAGCCATTGGCACCTCGTCGATCACGAATGGCAGCTACATCTGTAGGTGGCACAAGGTCTTGGCTCGATCTATTAGCCATCACTGAGTACGTGCAATGTTGGCACTTCTGCATGTTGGTGTCTCTTGCTCCGAGACTTGTTGCACCTTCAGTGCAACTCAGGACTCCTGAATGCCCTCCTGCCAATACCAATACTGTCCCAAGTTCTCAAGTAGATCAGAACAGCCCAGGCCCAAGTCATCCTAGTGACTATGGACCTAGCACAGAGAGTATGATATCCAGAACTCCTGGGCTTGAGCATATGTTTTCCAAATCAGGCTGCCCCTCCTATAGGTTCTGCTGTTTCAGAAGAGAGGTCAGTTTCTCCACCCCAGCCTACGTAATCTCCACCTTCATGCATGGAGATTGAGCTGCAGCAACTGAATACCTTTGACTTTCCCTTGGAAGTAGTTGATGTCATCTTGGCAGCCAGGCGTCCCTGAACATAACCTGTAGACATGGGTCATTGGGACAGATTTGTGGGTTGGTGTGGCACTCATCTGATTCACCTTCTCCAGGCCAATCATTCAGATTTTTTATTATTTGTTCTTTGCCTCGTCCGGCAGGGCCTGACTTTGGACACAGTCAAGGGTTATCTTTCAGCCATATCCGCCTTCTTACCGTTGCCTGGTCAACGCTTTTTCTTTAAATCACCTTTGTGATGCATTTTTGAAAGGGCTACAACATATTTATTTATTTGAAGAGTTTTATATGTTTCACCCTTCTCCTTTTGTGATGTCCCAGGGAGATCTCAACCTCATCCTTAACTATCTGAGCCCCTCCATACTTGTTTTTCCGGCTCCTTAACATCAAAACTGTGTTCCTTATTGCCATTACCTTGGCACAGCAGGTGAGTGAGCTCCAGGTTCTGTGTTCATCCACCATACCCCATGTTCTTCCCCAAAAAGCTGGTTCTGTGTACTAAAGCATCCTTTCTCCTGAAAGTTGTGAAGCCCTTCCACGTTTGCCAAAACATCACACTGGCGGCATTCTATGCTCCAACTCACCCCGCTAAGGAGAAGGGGATGCTCCATCGATTGAACCCTGAGAGGGCACTCAGATTGTACATCAATTGCACCAAAGACCACCCAATTGATAATCAGCTCTTTCTGGAGTTTGCCGGAGCGCAAAAAAGGCAAGACTGGGGAGAAGTGTAAAATCTACTGCTGGATCGTGCTCAGCATTCAAAGCTATGCACTGGTGATGAAGCAGCCTCCAGTAGGACTGCATGCCCATTCAACCAGGACCAAAGCTGCTACCACATAAGTAGTTTGCAGCACCTATGTCCTAGATATGTGCCGTTCAGCTACATGAGAACCCTTCCATACGTTTGCAAGGTACCATAGACTGGACAGCCAAGTCTGCACAGAAGGCAGTTTTCCCGCTCTGTCTTGCATAACTTTCTGGTTTGAGTCCATCCACAGCCCTGCTCCCCTTAGGTACTGCTATAGCATCTATTCAAAAGGTGAGGAATCTGCAGTTAGAGGTCTCTGTCAGAAGAGCAAGATACTTCCCTTTGGCGTAATGCCTTATCTGGTAGAGGCTATATCTAGCTGCAGATTTTTTACTGTCCCTCCCATTCTCCCCATTCTGTGTTTTGCTTCTTCTTTTAATAAGATCCCCAGTCTAGGAATCTGCCCACTGTCTACCAATTTGGGGCTCCGCATCTTAGGGGGCAAAGAATCTTGAAAGCAGCTAACAATGCACAGAGTGGTACCTTTATAGGTCCCCCGTGTCATTTCTGGAGTGGGACAGCATCAGTGTGAAGTAATGCCTCAAGGCCCCACCTTCTGGCTGACAGCCGTACTATGGAAAAGTTTCTAGATTCAGTCTGAAGCCTGGGGAATATTTAAAAGGTAAGGAATCTGCGGCTCGAGTCTCTCCAGAAAGAGATTTACCGAAGGAAAGTATATTGTTCAACCTATTTCTCTTTCTAACCTGTAGCAAAAAGGATTGTACATCCTAACTGGGGAACTCACCTACAGTAACTTTCAACCAGAAGTCTCTGCTCAGATGCAGAAAGAAGCCTTTACATCAATATGTTGGAGCTCCGAGCCATACGATTTGGTCTTAAAGCATTCCTCCCAAGGATAGTAGGTCAAGCAGTTCAAATCAGAACAGACAACACAACATCAATGTTTTACTTAGCCAGACAAGGGGTAACAGGGTCCCAACCTCTTTTAGGTATGGTTCAATTTCAGTGAGACTGGGTCATTTGTCACTTGATCAACTTCGCCATGGAACACTTGCCATGTTGCCAAAGCGATCATGCAGATGCAGTCAGTCAACAACTTACAGATAACCACGAGTGGGAGCTACTCCAGGACTAAGTGGATGTCATATTCCGAAAGTGGGGTCATCCCATAATCAATCTCTTCTATACACAAACAATAAGAAATGCCAGTACATAGGAAGCAGCTTCTGGCATCCAGAGAGAGTGGGCGATGCCCTTTTGTGCAGTTACTACAAAATCTTTGCTTAAGCCTTTCCTCTGTTTGCCTTGATGCCCGGGGTGTTGAAGAAGGTGACAATGGAAAGTTGCACCTTGATCCTAATTGCTCCGGCATGGCCACACCAATAATAATACAGTGCACTTCTACAGCAGTCCAGTCATTTGTCTAAAATTATACCCCAATTGCTTTTTGAGACATCACAGAGATACCACACCATGATCCCAGGCTGAAACTGACAGCATGGTACCTAACCACTTAGACTTTGGCCATTTGAATCTACCACAAGACTGTAGAAACATCCTTGCACAGACACATGCTTTGTCAGCTACAAAACTCTAATGCTAAGTGGAGATGTTTCTTTGTCTGGTGCAAGAGCAAAGACTTTCATCCACTTCAAATACTACCTTATCAAATGCTCTCATGTTTGTTAGATCAGGCTTAGAGTGGGCTTAACTGTTCTTCATTTCCAGTGCATCTAGTTGCAATATCTGGATTTAGAATCACAGATGAACCATCATCTTCTCTGTTCTCTAATCACATCATGAAACAATTTATAAAGGGACTTTTGAATGCACTTGCATCTGTTTAATTCCCTCCGATTGTTTGGAGGCTCAAGATTGTCCTAAGCCAGTTAATGTAACATGTCTTTGAACCAATACACAAGGAACATTTAAAATTCATCTCATGGAAGACCGGTCTTCTCCTAACATTAAAATGAGCAAGGAATTAGGGAAAATGCAAGCTTTCACCATCAATGAACTGTTCCTCTGTTTCACTAAAGACAGTGTCGGCCTAAAAACTATTCCCAGGTTTATACCTAAAGTTTCTACTTTCAATTGAATTAATCAGTAATTCTACTTTCTTTCTTTCCAAATCCATCCACACCGGCAGAAAGACCATTGCATCCTTTGAACTTACGTAGATGCCTCAAGTTCTACATTTAGAAAACTAAGGACATAGGCTAATGAGATAATCTGTTCGTGTCATTTAGACAGCGAGGGATAGGCCGTCCCCAATCTAAACATGGGATAGCACTTTGGCTCTCACCCTGCATTACCTTCTCAAACCAATGCCAGGATCTACTCCAAGGAACAGTGAGAGCACATTCCATCTGGAGCATCTCATTAACTGTGACACTCAATGCTGGTGTGTCCTTGAGAGATATCTGCGATGCAGCCAGCTAGGAGAGCAGGTACACGTTCACGAAGCACTACTGTCTTGACGTGGATGCAGAAGTTGATGTAGCAGTGGGACAGGCAGTCCTCAGAAACCTGAGTTTCCCACATTTATTATATATTATAATATTTACTGTCGTACAGTTCCTAATAATTCAGTCACACTGTGCGTTTGGGCAACATAGGCCTCAAAACTATGGGGGACTGAGTCCACTCATACCATCAGAATATGTTGACCTTGTTCTTGGTTAACACTCAGTGCACCATCTGGAACTCTAAACCTTACAAGGTACAGTAACATGACGATCTTCATTTCCCCAAGGAAACTGTGGAAACAGATCTACCCTTTCATTGTTTAACTCAAGCATGCCCAAAGGGAGACACAAGAAATACTCTAATTGGCATTTCAAACATTTATTGAAGCAGTTGGATTTTTGTGTAAAATACATGTGCTGCTATAATGAGTAGAATATGTTATGTTATGTTATGTTATGTTAATGGACATTTGTTGAGCGCACTGTCACCATGAGTTTCCTGGCGCTGATAGAGCACTGAGACTGTACAAGAGGGGTTTTATTGGGAGTGTGAAAAAAGCAGAGTTTTTAAAGATTTCCTAAATGATAAGAGGGAATGTGAGGTCTTGAGTGAGAGTGGAAAAGAATTCCATAATTTGGGAGCTAGATGAGAGAAGCTGCGGCCACCTAATTTGACAAGTTTAAACCGGGAAGTGACTAGAAGCTGAAGGTGAGTGGACCTCAGAGTACGGGAAGGGCAGTAGGGGATGACCAAGGACTTCAGAAAACCAGGAGAGGGGCCAGTCAAGGCTTTAAAAACCAGGCAGCCGACCTTGAAGGCTATTCTTTCACTGACTGGGAGCCAATGAAGTTGATGTAATAAGGGTTTGGCCGACTGCCATCTAGGGATTTTGAATGCCAGTCTGGCAGCCTGGTTTTGAATAATCTGTAGCCTAGACAGCAGAGATTTGGAGAGGCCGAGGTACAGGGAATTGGAAAAATCCAGGCGGGACATCACCAATGCTATTAGAACTTGTAGCAGAGCTTCAGGGGTCAAGAGGTGGGCCGCTTTCCGTATCCTGTGTAGCTGGAACATACAGGAAGATGTTACGGCGCTCACCTGGGCCTTAAGAGTGAGCTCAGAGTCAATAATGACACCAAGGCTCTTTACACAGCCAGCTGGAGAAGGAGACGGACCAAGCTCAGATGGCCAATACTGGGGGCCCCAGTGGAGAGCGCTTCTCCCAGGGAGGAGGAGCTCAGTTTTCCCAGGGTTGAGCTTTAATTGATTTTGGTTCATCCAGTGCTGGATGTGTATCATGACCGCCTTAAAGTTGGTGACAGCATCAGGGGAAGAGAGTAGAAATATAATTTGTAAGTCGTCAGCGTAATTGAATACGGTGACGTCCCAGCTGCCCAGGGAGTGAATAAGAGGCTGAAGATACAAATTAAAAAGGAGTGGGGACAGAGAAGAACCCTGGGGGACCCCACAGGGAGATGGTGCACTGGTGGCGCTAAAGGGACCCAAACTAACTGCCTGAGATCTGCCCTCTAAAAAGGACTTAACCCAGGACAGGGCGAGTCCGCGGACTCCGGCGGCCTCGACACGGTGGAGTAAGATGTTATGATCCACCGTGTCGAATGCCGCCGACAAGTCCAATAGGACCAATGCCTGAGGGCGTCCTCTATCAGCATTACGTCTGAGGTTGTCCAACACGGCGAGGATCACCGCCTCGGTAGAATGGGCTGGTCTGAAGCCGGCCTGGTTCATTTCCAGGAAGTTGGACTCCTCGATGAATTGCGAGAGGCAGGTAGTCACATGTGCCTCCAAGATTTTTGACAGGTAAGGCAGAAGAGAGATGGGCCGGTAGTTGGCAAGGACCGCTGGGTCTGCGCCAGGTTTTTTTTAACAAGGGCACCAGTACGGCCTACTTGAAAGAGCTAGGGACTGTGCCAGAATTAAGGGAAGTGTTGAGTAGGGGTAAAATACAGTGCGGTAGAGTATGGCAAATGTCACAGAGCACAGAAGGGGGACAACAGTCCTTAGGGGAGCCGGATTTCACCCGGGTAGCCAACTTGGCTAAAGAATCGGGATCGAGTGTGGGAAAACAAGTCAAAGTAAAAGTGTTGATGGAAGAGACTTCAGTGATAGCTGAAGAAGGGGAAAGAGGGATAGACTTTTTAATTGCCAAGATCTTGTCGATAAAGAAGGTGTTCAAGGCGTTACATGACTCTGCGGAGGGAGGCAGATTCTGGAGTGTCCTGGTGTCCGATGTTAATTCACCAAGAACCTTGAAGATCTCTTTAGATTTATTGGGGGCTGTTGATATTCCCTCAGAGAAGAAAGCAGATTTAGTTGTAATGATGGCTTTTTTATATGCTTTACGTGCAAGCACGTACACCTCCCTGTCTGCGCTAGAATAAGTACGCCTCCACCTGCGCTCCAATTGGCGCAGCACGAGGTGTTGAGATTTCAGTGTTGAGTTGAACCATTTGTGGGATTTGCTATGGCGTGAGCGAGGGAAACGGGACAGGGGGGCGAATTGGTCGCTAGCAGTAGTAAGCCAATGGACAACATTGGCGTCCAGTGTATTGACGCCATGGGCATTACTGGTTGGGGGCTGAGTCTCCGCAAGAAAGGAGAGAAAGGCAGAGGAATCAAGCGCGTTCCATTTCCGGGCGATCCCACCCTCCAAAGGAGGTGGCTTAACCAGGCCCTTTACAGAGATAGAGGACTCAATCAGCGAATGGTCAGACCAGACGCAGGGGGAAATACTCGGACGGGAGAGCAAAACCCCCTGCGTCCAGATATGATCCAGAATGTGGCCCCCGGTGTGAGTGGGGGTAGTGACGTGCTGGGTCAGGTTTAAGCTGAGGAGTGCCTCAAACAGTTCAGTGGCGTGGGGACCGGCATCAGTGTGGTTAAACCAGTAATTGAAATCGCCAAACATGGCGATACGGGCGGAAGAGGTCATCAGGGCGGCGAGCTGTTCACTAAGGGCAGCAGGAAACAGGGGCATAGGGGTGGGGGGGGGGGGCGGTATAGAACGATAAGGGTCAGGGCACCAGCTTCCGTTGCTAGGTTGGTGCTAACTGAGCATAGTAACCAGCATTACGAGAATGGTGAATAGGATAAACAATTAAACCATGGTGCACTTACATTGATTATATGCATACATATAATTGTACTCCTACCTACCATTGCCTATCCTAGAATCGACAGGGTCTCCAGGTCTGCCAGAATACCTTGGATTGATCTACCTCCCCATCTACCTGTGTGCGTGGGTCATCTGGTGGCCAGTCTTCATGCAGAGCAGGCCGCCATCCAGCTCAGGATAGTGATGGAATTCAGGTGGGCTAGAATTAAGGCACGGACAACTGCTCCAATCCATCTAAACAAAGGCTTTGTGCAGCTTATGTGAACAAACTGAACCCATTCGTACTGTGTCTGGGTTCTAGTCCAGTTATGTTGCTTCTACCTAAAAAGAGCTGTCACCGAAACAGACAACAGCAAACAATGTTAATTTTGCTTAGTGTACCCAGTCCTTGAACAGAATGTTCTAAGGTATGATAATGTGCCTACGAGTAAATGTAATTGTAAGCAAACCTTTTCTGAGTACACTATCTCATACGGGTGCACAAGCAAATGTGTGTTAAAAATCACTGTTAAAAAAAATGGGAACTTTAAAAATGAAAATGCAAAATGAAGTGTGCGCGCACAGGCATACTAACCTCATGAGAGTACTGCTTGCTTTTGTGATTTAAGCATGTAAATATATAAAAGAGCCAAAGAAATAAGCTGATTACCAGTAACTTCAGTTCTCCACACATTCTCATGACCATGCTTCCTCCCAGTCAGAGGCTCATTTAGTGTATACTCCTCTTACACTGCAGCTTTGAAAAATGAGCTATGGTTGGGGGAGGGGGAGAATTGGTTCTTCAACCTCTTTATAGCTGAATTTCAGGCGGCTTCAAATGAGGTGGATGTTGTCCTAAACAAACAATCTTGTTTCATGCCTATGGCCATGTTAACAATGTGTACTGCTATTTAAATGTACATGAAATTCCCAGCCTGACAAAGGGGAATGATTTATGAATGTGAATATATAAAAGATTCTGGTGTTAGAGGACGAGAGTTACAGGCCAGTAACTAATTCCTTTAGCAGCCAAACTAACCCAGTGCTTCTAACCGCTGTCAATAGACAATTATCTTTTTTATCTTTGATCCTATACAAGAAATACATAGGGTCCCCCGGAACACTGATGATGTTGAGGTGCATGATGGTGTACTCCCCCCCTCCTATACTTCGATTTACAAAATACTAGTGGACTAGACATCTCCGCTAAACAGAGCTTAACCTGCCATACAGCTATTAAAGGAAGAAAGTGCTTCCTTTCTTTTGCAGCTGTGATCTGGAGAGCAGCTGAATTTGTAGATACCCTCTATTGAGCCAAAAAAACATTCTTCGACTAGGGATGACATCCTTAGAGCCCTTGCTGCCATTTAATGATGCCCTCTCTGATGCTCTGATGACTACGTGGTCCAAACCTTGTTCTTGCCCGCCTATCAGCTGGCCAAAAGTCCCTATAAAATAGACCTGTGCACCATGATCCAGACTTCCTAACTAAGCACTCTACACTGGAGAGCTTAATTGTGCAGGCCTCGACTAGCAAGGTTAGTTCTAATTTTGTCCCTCCAACTCCTGCATACAATGTATACAAAAGAATTGATGCTTTTGACAAGACAATGTTTTCTTTTCCAAAGCTTAACTCTAATGCCAATAAATGCGATTTGCATACTGAGCAGGAACACAAATGCTCTGTGGTACATGGCCGGTGAAATCTTGCTGATGGTCCCGGTGGACCTTAAAACTTCTCTGGCTCAGACAATACATGATGGACTAGATGCTTCAAAGTATCTCAGTTGTGCAGGCCTGGATTGTACCAGTTGCTTTAGCAGGGCTTTTGGCACCAGTGACGTGCTCCGAAGGCATGCATGAATGAGGTTGACTAGGTATTCCTAATGGATATGCCATTCAGTGGATCAAGACTATTTAAGGGGAACAAGCAAATGGAGAGGTTTAAAGACTGCTCAGCGAATGCACGTTCTTTGGGGCAAATGATGAAAGCGAAACAATTCCCCCATCAATTCAGAAGCTATTCCTAGGGGCTAGCTTTTGGCAACATCAGCCTTCACAACCAGTGGCAGAGCAGACAGTTCAATCCTTTTGAAGCCACATACGTGGTTCCAACAGACACTGCACAGGGCAGCAGGGTTAACAGTCCATCCTCCCACTCTGCACTGACTGCCAAGTTGCTTCTGATAGAGACATCTAGCCGCAGATTCCTTACCTTTGACTTGCTGGGCTGAGCGATTGCCACGACGGTGGCTGTACGTCACAATGCCTGGCTGAGAACATCTGGTTTTTCGGGGGATGTCCAAGGTAACGGACATGCCCTGTGATGTCTTTGGAGACAAAACATATGCTGCCCTTCAGCGTTTCAAGGACTCGCAGGCCCTGGCGAAGTCCTTGGGCCTCACTACAACTTCCCAGCCTGCATCTACTTTTCGCTGTTTTCTGTGGCTACAGAAGTGGCTATCAATCTCGCCAACCCTATTCCAGCCAGTGTGCCCCGCAAGCTCAGCAGCCTCTGTGGAGCCGTGGACACGGTTCACTCGACCCTGTGAGTTGGAGGCCATAGGTTGAAACAAGCCACAATTCTCTCCTCCACTGCAAAACCTTCCTAGTCTGATACCCCAGGATCAATCTCAGCCATTCAAAGGCAGAGGACCCCATCCTCTCCATCACTGGCAGAACATCACGTCGGACAAGTGGGTGTTGCAAATAGTACGAAGAGGCTATTCCCTCCCATTCAAGACTACCCCCCGATCTATGCCTCCAGTGTATGATCGACTGACTGAGGATCACCTTGCCCTGTTTCGCGAGTGTTGGAAGCTCTGTCACCAAAAGCGAGACCCGGGACTCCTCACTCAACTTTAGGCCAAGTAAGTCCACCGTTTGAGATAGCCCTGCTCACCCCTTGGTAGTTTGGCAGGAGCAGCCAGGCCTATCGCCAAGGCACAAGTGTACAGTATGTGCAACCACGCTCAAGGCAGCCCATTGGTGTCACCACAAATGGACTCCACACAAGTTTGATAAAACGAGTATAAACGATATATGAAAAAAAATACGATCAGACCACACGATACAAAAGCCAACATATAATAAAGGGTAATATTTGTTCCGGCTGGCTGGTAGATTTAAATCCCAATGACCGCTTTCAAAATGCTATGCTGGTCGCAATGCTAGAATCACAAACATTGCAAGGAAAAAACAATAGTGCACTGTATATCTGAAAGAAACACGTTAGTGATAGATTCCTTACCTTAGAATATCCCCAGGCATCAGACAGGATCCGGAAAGTTTTCACTTAGAAGTACCCCTGCGCGCCGGTAGGTGGCGTCATGCGGCTCCGTGTCCGTCACTGGCGTCGTAAGCGCCGGGATGACGTCACAGAGACTACTTAGGCGCTACCATGCGCGCTGACGTCCAGTCTTTCTTTTTCCACGCAGATCCGGATTGAGCACGTACCTCGGTCATTTTTTTACCACTTTTTTGGGACATTTTTGTCTCCTTTTCTTGTCTCTTGGTGCACGTAGTGATGCCCGGCTTTAAATCTTGTGGGTCGTGCCACCGTAATATGTCGGTGGCGGACCACCACGATGTCTGCCTCTACTGCCTGGAGACTGACCATGACTCTCGGGACTGCCGAGAGCAGCGTCGGCAGTTGCTGGAGGTCCAGCACTCCTCTCACCGCTGCCCTGGGTCTAGGGGCCGCTCGCTGGACCACTCACCGGACCGGAGGCGTCTCTCCTCGGGCTCTAAATCTTCTACTTCGGATTCCGGTAAGCGACGCCATAAGAAGAAGTCGAAGAAGTGTGTACGCCCTCTGACGTCCCCTCGTCACACATCGGAGGCGGACGAGGGGGATAGGGGCTCCGCCCCTGCGGCTCCCCCGGAGCCTGGCAGTCCGGCGGCCCACCCGCCCTACCCAGGTCCGGCGGCGACTCCTGAACAGATACAAGAGGTTCTTGCTGCCATGGACCGCCTTTTTAGGCCTCAGGTTCCCGCCGACGCGCCTGCTGGCCCGCGGTCCCGTGTCCTGATCCTGTTGGCCCAGCAGTACGACCTCCGGCGCCAACCCCAGGGCCACTGGATCCAGCGCCCTCGGCTCCGGCCCCGGCACCACAAGGTGCAGCGCCGCTGGCTCCGGAGCTGCCCTTGACTCCGGCCCCAGCGCCGCTCCTGGCTCCCCCACAGGCACCGCACTGGGTGCTGTTTATCCCGCCACTGCCCCGGTTCTCGGATCATTTCGTTCCGGCCTGGGATCCGCATTGGGACATGGCTCCTGCGGCGTTTCCTGCGCCACTTACCACCTCTCTGACTCCAGCCTTGCTGCCGCGACCGGTGCCTTCTACTCCGTAGCCAGACGAGGACTGGGATGGCTCCGAGGACCCCCTTGCACGGCGGTGTGACTCCGAGCAGGATTGGGAAGATGACCTTCAAGATGCGGGCGAACTTGATGTGTTTGCCTCCCCTCCACCTACTATGGAGGAGGTCGCTTCCTACATTATAGTGCTGCGTTGGGCTGCGGAGGCTCTCCATCTTGACCTCCCCACAGTAGCCCTTAAAACCAACCTCTTACGGAAGTGCTCCAGACGGCGTCTACGTCGTCATAGCCGCTGCTCCCTTTCAATGAGGCCCTTACCGAAGTCCTCTTGGGCACTTGGTTGTGGCCGGCCTCGGGGGCGCCGGTGGATAAGAACGTCTCTAGGTGTCATCGCCCGGCACCTGGTGATCCTGCCTTCCTGACCACTCACCCTACACCTGACAGCCTGGTCATTCAGGCCTCGACGTCGCAGAATTCCTTTCCCACGGCTCCGCCGGATAAGGACTCTAAGTAGCTGGACCAATATGGCAAGAGGTTGTTCTCCTCAGCCAGTTTTTGGGTTGCGGTCGGTTAACACCGCCTGCTTATTGGGCCGTTACTCTCACGTGGCGTGAGATTCAGTGGCTGAGGGCTTGCCTCAGTGTTCTGAGGAGGCCCAGGCTGTCCTTTCCCAAGCAATTGCGGATGGCAAGGATGCAGTTTGCCATCAGGTGTGGTCTGGACACCGCTGATTCATTGGGCAGGGCGATTTCTACTACTGTGGCATTGCGGCGCCATGCCTGGTTGCAGTCTACCGGGTTCTCGCTCATGGACATGCCCTTTGACGGTTCCCGCCTCCTAGGCGACAAGGCTGACAATGCCCTAAAGCAATTTAAAGACTTGCGGGCCATGGCCAAGTCTTTGGGTCTTTCTGCAAAGAACTCTGCCACGCCTGGGTTTCGTTCCTTTCGTGGCCAGGTCAAAAGCATCCAAGCACGCTCCTCCACAAAACCTGTGCAGACCCAGCCTCAGCGCAGCCGCAGACGTGGCTTCCGCAGGGGTGGGACTGGTAACCAGTGAGTTGGTCAGTCCACCTCTACACCGCTGCTTCCACCTCTAAGCCTTCCTAATCCGAGCTTCAGAGAGCACCCCACGCCGGTGGGTGGCGGGGTCCGCCGCCACTTCCATCACTGGCGAAAAATTACATAGGACAAGTGGGTGATGCAGATAATCTGCCACGGGTACTCGCTCCTCTTTCTGTCCCCCCCTCCAGCTATGCCACCTTGGTACCACCACATGTCGGGAGATCATTTGGCTCTTCTCCGTCAAGAAGTCCCAACCCTCATGGCCAAGGGGGCCATTGAGTGTGTTCCTGATCAGGAAGTAGGCAGTGGTTGCTATTCCCACTACTTTCTGGTCCCCAAGAAGGACAAGGGGGGCCTGTGCCCCATCTTGGACCCCCATGACGTCAATCGCTTCCTTCAGAAGGAGAAGTTCAATATGCTCACTCTGGCTCAGGTCCTGGCTGCCCTGGAGACTGGATGGTAGCGTTGGACTTGCAGGACGCATATTTTCATATCACCGGCCTACCGGCGTTACCTTCGGTTCACGGTAGGCCAAGAGCATTTTCAATTTGCAGTGCTCCCCTTTGGCCTTACCAGTGCCCCATAGGTGTTCACGAAGGTGATGGCGGTGGTCGCAGCTCATCTACGACGGTTAGGGGTGTCAGTCTTCACCTACCTAGACGACTGGCTGTTGAAGGCGGGCTCGCCCCAGGCAGTCGTCAACCACCTCCAGACTACGGCCGACCTCCTGCATTTGCTGGGGTTCTCCATCAACGTGCCGAAGTCGCACCTGATTCCCTCTCAAAAGCTCCCCTTCATCGGAGCGGTTCTGGATTCAACGCAGTTTCGGGTTTATCCTCCCGAGCAGCGAGTCCGGGATATTCAGGCTATGATTCGGCTCTTTCAGCCTCTATCCTGGGTTTCAGTCAGAATGACCCTCCTGCTTCTGTGCCTGATGGCCTCCTGCATCCTGCTGGTGACACATGCCAGATGGCATATGCGGGCTCTGGAGTAGGACCTGAAGTTCCAGTGGGCACACAGGGCAACCGTTCCGATCACATCCAGATCTCGGAGGGCGCTGCACGACAGTTGCAGTGGTAGCTCATGAATTACGATTGGGTCAGTGGCAGATCCCTCTCCCTTCCCCAACCGGTGCACACAGTAGTGACGGACGCGTCCCTCCTGGGATGGGGAGTTTCACTTGGGAGAGGCGGAGATCAGAGGCCTCTGGTCTCCGGCGGAGTCCCGGCTCCATATCAACCTTCTGGAGCTGCGGGCAATCCGGCTTGCACTGAAGGCATTCCTTCCCTCTGTCTGGGGAAGTGTAGTGCAGGTGTTCACGGACAACACCACCGCCATGTGGTATTGCAACAAACAGGGCTGGGTGGGGTTGTGGCCCCTATGTCAGGAGGCCCTGCGCCTCTGGACATGGCTGGAACATCAAGGCATTACCTTGGTGGTTCAACACCTGGCAGGTTCTCTGAACGCCAGAGCAGACGAACTCAGCCGCCAGTGCATGGTGGATCACGAATGGCGTCTGCACTCGGACGTGACGCAAGGTCTCTTTCTGCAGTAGGGAGAGCCTTGGTTAGATCTATTCGCCACCGAAGAGAACGCGCAATGTCATCGGTTCTGTGTGTTGGAATTTCCAAGGCGGCACTCGCTCGGAGACGCTTTTCGTCGCGAGTGGAGCTGCGGTCTGCGGTCTAATACGCCTTTCCTCCTATACCACTTCTGCCCAGAGTGCTGAAGAATATCAGGCGCCACCGGGCCCAAGTGATTCTTGTGGCTCCAGACTGGGCTCGAAGAGTACGGTATCACGAGCTACTCAGTATGATCATCGATCCCCCGATCCGTCTGCTTCTTCGGGAGGATCTTCTATCGCAGCAGCAGGGACGGTCCTCCACCCGAACCTGTCCAGCTTCCACCTCCATGCGTGAAGATTGAGCGTCGACAGTTGACACCTATCGATCTTCCTCCCGAAGTCTGTGATGTCATTCTGGCAGCCAGGCATCCCTCCTCCAAATTGGTATACGCCTGCAGGTGGAACAGGTTTGTGGCATGGTGCACAGCGAAGGCTGTGGATCCCCTTTCTGCCCCTCTTTCTGAGGTTCTTCTGCTCCTTCTCTCGTTGGCCCAGCAGGGCTCTGCTCTACGCACTATCAAAGGTTATCTTTCGGCCATCTCCCCCTTTCTACAGCTTCCAGATCAGCCTTCTCTTTTTAAGTCCCCGGTTGTTAACCGTTTTCTTAAAGGCAGTACGCATATGTTTCCAACTGTACTTTTTATAATGCCTCAGTGGGACTTGAATCTTGTCTTGACTTTTCTGATGTGCACTCCCTTTGAGCCCCTTCATAACTGTCCCTTACGTCTTCTCACTCTAAAGACGGCTTTCCTGGTTGCTATCACATCTGCCAGAAGAGTGAGTGAGCTTCTGGCCCTTTCCTCCAAACCTCCTTTGCTTTCTGTTCATCCGGACAAGGAGGTTTTAAGGACCCGTCCTTCTTTTCTGCCAAAGGTTGTCACGCCCTTCCACATCGGGCAGACCATCACTTCGACCACCTTCTTTCCGCCTCTGCATCCTTCAAGGGAAGAGGAGAGGCTCCACCATCTGTACCCAATACGTGCGCTCGCGTTCTATCTGCAGCGTACACAGAAGTTCTGGGTGGATGATCAGCTTTTTGTTGGCTATGTGGGTGCCAAAAAAGGTTGGGTTGTGCACAAACAGACCATCTCCCAGTGAGTTATTCAGTGCATCAAAGTATGTTACACCTTGGCCAAGAAGGAGCCTCCTGTGGGGCTGCGCGCACATTTGACCAGGGCGACTGGACCCCCTACTGCCTTGGGACGCGGTGCTCCCTTGCAGGACATTTGTCAGGCAGCTACGTGGGCCTCGTTGCACACGTTTACCAAGCATTACTGCCTTCACAGTCAAGTCTGGTGAGACGGCTTCTTTGGCCGTTCTGTTCTCCGAAACTTTTTGGCGTAATCTTGTTTGCAGACCCACCACCAAGGTTGGTATTGCTGGGGTATCTATTCTAAGGTAAGGAGTCTATCACTAACGTGTCTCTTTCAGATGCTCAAGTTACTACTTGTGTAACGATATTTCTGATGAATACATCTGCCAGTGGATTCCGCACCTTGTGAATATCCCCCTGCGTCAGCAACGTTCGGAAAATTCTTTTGCAGCACGCCGGCGTGGATGACGTCATAGGAGCACGGCATCGCGCGCGACTCCGACTGACGTCACTGACTCCTTATTAGGCCTACGTCGGCGTGATGACATCAGTTCCCTTTTTTCAACGTCGTCGACGCTAATGGTTTCGGGAATCTTCTGTTGCGATTTATGGTAACTTTGTTACTGTTGGATTTCTACTGTATCTTTTTTGGTGTAGCTGTCTTTTCAAAAGATGTTGTCAAAGATGACAGGTTTTAAGCCCTGTGATGCATGTGGGAAGATGATGTCCATCACGGATCCGCATAGTGACTACATCTGGTGCCTGAGTTCGGATCACGACGTCCAGAGTTGTCGATCCTGTTTAAAGATGAACCCGAAGGCTCTTCGAGAACGTGAGGCCAAACTGCTTGTTGCCAAATTGAAAGGTAGGGAGGCCAGGAAGAGGTCGAGCTCGAGGTGCTCGAAGTCAAGATCGAAATCGAGGTCTCGTTCAAGGTCGGCTTCGAAGTCGACGTCGGGGCATGTTTCCAGGTCTTCAAAGAAGAAACATAAGAAGAGGAGACATAGTTCCAGGCTTCATTCAGGGAAGGATTCGGACTCAAAAGCTAAGTCATCTGAAAGAAGGCATCGAAAGGGCATGGTGACTCTCTCACCGGATTGGGATCCTGAAGGTGAGGTCCTGCCTTGTGAATCTCCGGAACATTCACCGGCTTTGGGTTTGAATCCGTCTCCGGTTTCAACGCAATCTGCGGAACGTGAGGAGGAAGAGGTTCCTGATCCTCCGGACTGGACGACTCCGGTTGGCCAACCCGAGGACAAAGAGGAACAAGAGGTGTTGACTCCGGTGCAGCCTCCTCAGGAGCAGCCGGTGGGTTTGTATCCTCCCTTTCCAGGTCCTGGACAGGACCCCTCGCATTTTTTAAACGCCATGTATGGTGTTTATGCAAGAGCCATGTACCCCTCTGGAGCACCGGCTGGTCCCATGGGTCCATTGGCTTATAATTTGGGTGTGCCTCAAGATAATGCTCCCGTGCCTTTCCTTCCTTTTATGCCGACGCCGACTCCTCCTTGGCATATCTCGGCACCGCTGAAGTCATCGACGCCATATGCGGTTTCACCGACATCGGATAGACCTCCAGATCAGCCTCGAAGCTCGACGCGGGCCCCGGCTCGCGTTCGACGCCGGCTCCGGAGCCTTCGGAGTCGATACCGGATCCGACGAAGTCGATTTGAAAGGAGAGGTCGAGGCGTGAAGCCCAGCGCCTTTTGGAGGAGCAGAGTTATAGGGAAGCTGAATACTAGGAAGGTGAGCTTCTTGATCCTGAGGATTATTTTGATGACTTGCGAGAGGCAAGTGGGTTAGAGCTGTCCCCTGAGTGGGATTTGGCCTCAGTGTCAGGTGCTCCTTCTAAAGATGTGGCGCCTTATCACGTTGTGATTAAGAAGGCAGCAGACTTGTTGAATTTGACTTTGCCTACAGCTAAATATAAGCCAAATATACTGACTGAAGTACTTCATTCACCATCATCAGTGGTTGAACCCATTCTACCTTTTACTGACGCCCTAACGGATCCAATACTAGAAGTATGGAGTAGGCCTCTAACGGCTCCTGCAGTGTTTAAGGCCAAGGCTAGGCGTTACAGAGTGGCTCCTGGTGACCCTGACTTTTTGTCCTCTCATCCCTTACCGAAGAGTTTGGTGGTGCAAGATGCCTGCTCTAAGAGATCTGTAGGCTCTTTTCCTCAAGTGCCTGGAGACAAGGAATCAAAGAAGCTGGACCAGACTGCAAAAAAAGTATTTTCATCTCGCAGTATGGCCTTAAAATCAACAAATGCCACTTGTTTGCTAGGAAGGTATATCCATGCCTTGATGGATTCAGTGAAGCAGTTGTCACCTAAGCTTCCTGAAGAGGACAGAAAAAATTTCAACGAGGTGATTTCTGACACGCAAGCTGCTGTTTGGCAGGTCATTCAAAGTGGTATGGACACTGCAGACTCGGTAGCAAGAGTAATGGGTTCTTCGATTGCCACTAGAAGAGCGGCTTGGCTAAAGACCTCGGAGTTCTCGGCTGATGTTCAGGCTGCATTAATGGATTTGCCCTTTGATGGCTCAGGCCTTTTTGGGAAGAAGGCTGATTCTGCATTAGAACGGTTTAAGGACAGCAGGGCAACAGCAAAATCTTTGGGTTTGCAATCCAGATGCTCTGTGACCAAAAGATATAGGGGATTTGGAAGATCTTCTTTTCGACCCTATAGACAGACACAGCAGCAGCAGCAGCAAAATCCTTTGTATAGGTCCTACAGAGGCAGACAAAGAACTTGTCCCCGTGGACGTCAGGCCTCTTACCCCTCCTCTTCCTCTTCTGCTACCCACCCCCCTCCCACAGCAGCAAAGCGCCCTAGTTCCGCCATTCTGGATCATGCGGGTCCTGTAGGGGTCGGCTTACCTATTTTCTACGGGATTGGGAATCGGTTACTTCAGATCTTTGGGTTCTCAATCTCGTGGAGAATGGGTATGCTCTTCCCTTTCAGGAATTTCCCCAAAATTACCCTCCTTGCCAAGGTTTTTGCTCAGAGGACCACCTGTTGCTTCTGCAGGAGGAAGTCCTGGCACTGTTGAGAAAAGGTGCGATAGAGGTGGTTCCAGAGCAGGAAAGTGGTCATGGATGCTACTCCCGGTATTTCCTGATCCCCAAGAAGGATGGCAGACTTCGTCCAATCCTGGATCTCAGGATCTTGAACCTTTACCTGAAGCAGGAGAAGTTCAAGATGCTCACCCTTGCACAGGTTCTTCAAGCGCTGCTGGAAGAAGAATGGATAGTGTTGATCGACTTGCAGGATGTATATTTTCACATCCCAATCCTGAAGTCGCACAGGAAGTATCTCCGTTTTACGGTGGGATCGCAGCATTACCAGTTTGTGGTTCTTCCGTTTGGTCTTACTACTGCGCCTCGAGTCTTCACCAAGGTGATGGCTGTGGTGGCAGCACATCTCAGAAGATCAGGGATTACAGTATTCCCTTATCTGGACGATTGGCTGATCAAGGCAGAATCTCCAGAGAAAGTGCTCCATCATCAGCAAGACACAACTCAGTTGTTGTACAGGTTGGGTTTTTCGATAAATGTACCCAAATCTCACCTGGTGCCCTCCCAGCGCAACCTGTTTATAGGTGCGGTACTGGATACCACTGTGTGTCGGGCATTCCCTCCTCCACAACGGATTTGCGACATACAGAAAATTATTCCTTTATTTCACAATGGAGCGGTCGTTCCAGTCTTGAAGGTCCTTCGTCTGCTCGGTCTGATGGCTATCTGCATTCTGCTGGTCAACCATGCACGCTCGCACATGACGGCACTCCAGTGGTGCCTCCGCAGGCAGTGGTATCAACACAACGAAGATCTCGGGGAGTCAGTGAGGATCTCCAGAGAAGCTGCAGCGGATCTGTCTTGGTGGAGCGTGGAGGGCAATCTGTCTCACGGAAAGCCCTTCTATCTTCCTCCGTCGGTTGCCACAGTAATAACGGATGCATCCACTCTAGGGCGGGGTGCTCATCTGGGGGCTCTGGAGATCAAGGGTATATGGTCTCCAGAGGAAAGGTTACTTCACATCAACCTTCTGGAATTGCGGGCAAAACGCCTGGCGCTCAAGGCCTTCCTCCCTTCCCTTCGCGGTCAGTCGGTTCAGGTTCTGACGGACAACACCACCGCGATGTGGGATGTCAACAAGCAGGGAGGAGTAGGGTCGCAGTGTCTCTGCAGAGAGGCTCTGCGTCTCTGGTCCTGGGTTCAGGATCATCAGATTTGTCTGATGGCAAATCATCTGGCCGGAGTTCTGAACGTGCGTGCAGACAGTTTCAGTCGGCAGTTCTCAGCCGACCACGAGTGGAGGCTTCATCCAGAGATAGTTCTTCACGTCTTTCGGATGTGGGGAACACCTCAGGTAGTCCTGTTCGCCACTCACGAGAATGCTCACTGCCTGTCATTCTGCAGCCTCCAGTTTCCGATGTAGGGAGACTTGGGGGACGCGTTTCAGTTGAGTTGGGACTCACAACTCCTTTACGTGTTTCCTCCCATACCCTTGATTCCTCTGGTTCTGAGGAAGATTCGCCGAGACCGGGCCCAAGTTATATTGATCGCCCCGGATTGGCCAAGAAGGTTGTGGTACACAGATCCGCCCGCCGCTCCGTCTCCCTTTCAGGGCAGACCTCCTCTCTCAGATGGAGGGGCAGGTTCTACACCCCCACCTCCAGACCTTACACCTTCATGCCTGGAGATTGAACGGGGCAACCTGAATTCCTTTTCTCTCCCACATGATGTGGTGGATGTCATTTTATTGGCCAGGCGTGACTCCACCAAGTCAATCTATTCATACAGATGGTCTAAATTTGTGACTTGGTGTGGGGAGAAGTCCATTGACCCTTTGAGGGCTCTTTTATCTGACATACTTCAATTTGCTCTTTTCCTGGCTCAGCAAGGGTTTGCTGTAGCTACAGTTAAAGGTTATTTTTCGGCTTTGTCGGCTTTTCTCTGCCTGCCGGATCAGCCGTCTTTATTTAAATCTCCTATGGTTCTAAGGTTTTTAAAGGGTCTTACTAATAAATTTCCTCCTACTGCCTTTATTGTGCCTCACTGTGACTTGAATCTTGTGCTTACATTTCTGATGGATTCTCCTTTCGAACCTTTGCACAAGTGTCCCATGAGACCTTTATCTTTTAAGACGGTCTTCCTGGTTGCAATTACCTCGGCAAGGAGGGTAAGTGAGCTTCAAGCTCTTAGTTCGAAGCCCCAGTTCTTGACCATTCATGCTGAACAAATGGTTCTTAAGACCAGGGCTGCTTTTCTGCCTAAGGTGGTAACTCCTTTCCATCTAGGACAGTCCATTACCCTTCCTACCTTCTATCCTCCCCCTCACCCTTCCAAGGAGGAGGAGCGACTTCACCGTCTGAACCCCAAGAGGGTGGTGAGCTTTTATCTTGATAGAACAAGAGACTATCGAGTGGATGACCAGCTCTTTGTTGGATTTGCTGGCTGCAGAAAAGGAAGAGCTGTGCACACGCGCACTCTCTCAAGATGGAGTATACTATGCATCAAGATCTGCTACGTCCTGGCTGGTAAGGAACCTCCAGAGGGTATAAGAGCTCACTCTACTAGAGCAAAGCCTTCTACATCTGCTTTGTCTAGGGGTGTACCTGTAGCGGATATTTGTAGAGCAGCAACTTGGGCTTCCCTCCACAATTTTGCGAAGCATTACTGCTTAGATACTGAAGTGAGGAGGGATGGCCACTTTGCGCGTTCTGTCCTCCAGGATTTTCTGGGCTAGAAGAGTGGACACCCTCCTCCGGGAGTGGGGACTGCTGTGGGACTCTATTCACAAGGTAAGCAATCCACTGGCAGATGTATCCATCAGAAGAACAAGTTACTTACCTTCGGTAACGCTTTTTCTGGTGGATACAGTATCTGCCTGTTGATTCCTCACATGCCCATCCGCCTCCCCGTTGTCCACTCTTCTATACCTAAGATTATGGTGATGTTAAATGTGTATATATATATATATATATATATATATATATATATATATATGATGAATCTTGTCGCATAGAACAGCAAAAGTTCAAATACTTAGCAACAAAGAGCCGACCCAAAAGTGCTGGTGAACGATTTCTTTATTCCATAGAAGCCAGCGCTGCCGCCATGACGCGTTTCGCCTCCAGGGAGGCTTGATCACATGACAAACTGCGTGCATCAAGCTAGACTATTTAAAATGACAGTGCATTATCTCGTGTCATCGAAATGAAAGAAATATTTCAAAACACGCTTGCTGCAAGTATATACAACGGAAAAAGGGAGGATAGAGCCCAAGTGGGCTACCTTGGTTCAAGATAAAGCAATATACATATTTATAATCAATTATGTATCTAAATTGAAAAATACAAGATAAAAACATGTAGAAATTGCAAAACTTGATCCATACAAAACACTGAAATCATTATGCACATGATAAAAAAATAATTCATCTATGTACAACCTGAAGTGTCAACATCCAAATATTCCGCCATGTATAAGAGAATAATGTATTTACAAATAGTGCAAATAATGCAAATCCAATAGCAGCAAGAATAATGACACGCAAAATATGCAATTTTAAATTAAGCCCAAGTGGGCAAGTCACAATAGTAGTCATAGGCATGAAAGTGCATATATAAAGTGCAAAGATAAGCAAAGTGCAAAGAAATAATCATAAGTGATTCCAAAGTTAAAATCAGCAACAAATGTATACTGAAGTTAAAAAAGAGAGAAATTCATCATATATACATCAGGAAACACATTTGCAGGGAACAGTTCAAAAAATGCTCAAATATCCGGACAGGCATGAACAGGCATCAAAATCAAGACTAGAGACAAGTGTAGATGTCTTCCCTGTCATTGAGGCCATTCGGATTCTTGGTGTTCAATTCCAGAATGTATCGAGTCTCAAGGAGACGGAGCTTGGCCTCACGGTCCCCTCCCCTCCTTGACGCCTCGACACAGTCAATTAGAAAAAATATAAGTGAATCAGGGACCCCAAAATGCTTGTCCTGAAAATGCCTGGCAACCGGATAGTTTTGGTCGTGACCAGAAATTGCTCGTATGTGTTGGAGTATTCTCTTGTGGGCGGGCAGCTTAGTGCTGCCCACATATTGTAGCCCACATGGGCACTCCAACACATAAACGGCATATTCCGTTTTGCATGTAAGCCACTTTGAAATGGCAGTAGGATGCTCGAAAAAAGGACTTTTAAAGTGTGTCCTATTACTGCCGAAGCGGCATGCCTTGCATTGGGGGCAGATCTTAAAGCCCTTCTTCAAAGCTGACCAGGTGGTGGAAACCTTAGGTTCCAAAGTGTTGCTAACCAGAGCTTTGGACATTGAAGGGGATCTTCTGAAGGTCAAGGTTGGCTTGGTGTCCACCTTGTGACCAATCACGGGGTCACTAAGAACCAAATTCCAATTCCTATTGATAATTTTACGAAGTGCCCCATGTTGTCGGTTAAATTTTAAAATAGCTCTGGTGGAGCACGTTTGAGCATCCTTGGTCACATCGTTCTTCAATTGAGCATTCCTAGTTTTGGGTATTAATGCCTCCTGCCTACTCATAGAATTGGAACGTGTGATAGCCTTTGCCAAAGTTTCAGTGGAGTAGCCTCTGGACAGGAAGCGTAATCTGCATGCCTCTTGCGCAGCCGCGCATTCGGCATTTGTACTGCAGATTCTCCTTATTCGAAGCATTTCCCCAAAGGGAATACTACGAATTAGGTGTGCTGGATGTTGACTATTAGAGTGCAGGATGGTGTTTCCTGCACTGGGCTTCCTATATAGTCTGGTGTTTAGACTGGTACCTTCCACCAATACCTCAACATCTAAGAAACAGATGGACTCAGTGCTAAAGTTTGCTGTGAAATTAAGATTGATGGTATTCAGGTTAATCAAATCAACAAACTTTTTGGCCTCCTCTATTTCACCCCTCCAAATCAAGAAAACATCGTCAATGTAACGCAAATATAAAACAACATTGTCAAAAAATAGATCATGGTGCTGACCGACTAGGACCTGTTCCTCCCATAGCCCAAAGTGAAGACACGCGTAGCTAGGTGAGAAACTGGCCCCCATCGCCACACCTCTAACCTGATGGTAAATTGCGCCATTGAAAATGAAGAAGTTTTGTTCCAGGCACATTCTGGTCATGTCCACCAGCATTTTATTATGTGCCGTTGGGAGAGGTAAGTCTTTATTCAAATAGTGGGCCAAGGCCCTGAGTCCATCCTCGTGTTTGATTGAGGTATAGAGAGATGAAACATCCAAAGTCACAAGTACCATGCTGTCCTCCCAAATGAAATTATCGATCCTAGCGAGAAAATCAAAAGAATCCTTGACATAGGAAGGAAGATTTTTGACATGGCTTTGTAAAAAAAAGTCAATATATTTGGACACGTTTTCCAGAGAACTGTCTATGGCCGAGATGATAGGACGGCCAGGTGGTACATGATTATCCTTATGTATCTTAGGGAGTAAATACCAAGAAGGGATGACAGGATAATCTTTCTTAAGGTATTTAAATTCCTCGTGTGTGAGTAACCCCGCACTTCTCCACACATGTAGTTTTTGATGTTGCGTGGTCCACGCATTCTTGACAACCTGTATGTTGCTTTTACGATAACAGGATATATCACTCAGTTGAGAATCCGCCTGTTGTAAGTACATGTCCCTAGGCCATAGGACCACGTTACCGCCTTTATCGGCCTGTTTGACGATGACATTGTTGTTTTTTTGCAGTTTCACAATCAGTTGTTTATAGCATTGGTTTTGCTTGGAAATGTGGAACTTTTTTTGGTTGGTGGCGGTATAAAGATGTTTGATATCGCGGACCACACTTTCCTGAAATGTGTCTAAATTATCATGGCCATAATTGGTAGAAAGGTGGATTTCGGCTTGAAGGGGGTGACCCGCTGTCCAATTGGTTCCAGGGGAACATCCCTAAGATTTTCCATGGATGGTTGGTTTTGTAGATCCCAGATTGTATCAAAGGTGGCCTGGCTTTGGCTGCTAGAAAAAGTGGGACTTGATGGAATTGCAGGTTCAATAATCTTTTTTGGGTGTAGTTCAAAGAATTTTTTGAGTTTGAGTTTTCTTGTGAACCTGTATATGTCCATGCGAGTATCAGCATAGCTCATATTGCAAGGAGGGCAATATGAAAGTCCCAAACTAAGAACCGCAGTCTCAGCTGAAGTGAGTTTGATATTCGAGAGATTGACTACTGATTTTGTTCGCGCTTCCGCGTCTTTCGCTTGTTGCGATTCCAGCGTCCCATTTTGCCCGGGTCGTTGTCGTTTGAGCTTCCGGGCACGGCATTTCCGACGCTGCCAGCGTTTGTTGTTTGCCCGCTGTTTTTTTGTTGTTGTGCACGAGGCTTGTGGGACCTTAGGGTTTCGCGTCGATCCTGGCACAAATAGTCGACCTCCTGTGCCAGGGTGAGCTTGGTAAACCCCAAGGCTGTTGCACGATTTGAATCCGGTTCCGGATCACTTTCCACAGCTGAGCTCAAGCTGGAAAAAGAGGTAGCAGGGTATCTTCGTTTTGTTGGCATGGTGCCATATTTAAACGTGCTTTTGCCTTGACAGCATCATACCTCTTTGCGAAAGTAAAAACCTGTCCATTTAGGTAGTCAATTCGATCCCTCTCGAATTTAAAAGCTTTTCTTTTCTTTATTGTCTCTTCTTCCTTGGCCAAACGGGTCATCATGTCTGTTCTCATTTTGTTGATTGTGTCAGTGACTTCTATCTTTGAAATTTCATCTTCCAAGGCATCAATTACAATCTGCAATTTAAGACGGTCACTCTCAGCATATTTGACTAATATGCGCAAGTAGACACTAGAGCAATTCAGGTTACCTTCCGCCCACTCAGCTAGCATAGCTGGGTCCGGGTTTTCATAGCTGGGGGCAATGGTGCTTCTAAGCCCCCTAGGCACTCGACCAACCTCCAAGTAGCGGGTGAGAGACCGATGCTCCCACCACTTGGATTGCTCTGCCCTCATTGCACGTTCCAATTTTTTGAATAAATCACGTGTAGTATTGGTTCCACTTTCCTGCGTAGTAGATGTAACATTGTTGGGCCCCCCGGCCGGGGAATCCAAAAACATGGAATCAGCTGCCTGAGCTCGATTACGCAGTCTGTCGGCGGCCATGGTATTAAGCGCTATAGTTATGGCTATTATTGGAATCACACAAACGACGCACTGATAATTGGAAATGAGTGTCCTACCGGTGGTCGCGCACACTTCTCTCTGCCGTTTCCAAGGTGTTCTCCGGGGTTCAAACTCGGATCCGGTCTCCGTGGCAATGGAGACAAAGGAACTCCGGCTGCTATCCCACCGGAACACATCGACGGTAAGGCAAGATATATATATTAAATGCACACGAACAGAAAACTGCACTCACGGGGGTCAAATCCAGAAAGGATTTATTGCACACAAAAAAGACGCGTTTCGGCGGTACGCCTTCGTCAGTTACAGGCGGCCGCCATAACGCTGCAACATATACACACATTATCTCACCAAATCTCACGGGAATAGTCTCGCCAGGCCGCCATTTTAACATCAGGCAATATCCCTGGCTACAGACGGTTCAACCTGTATCAACACTTGCACTTAATCTTCACATAGGTATTGTAGACATTATTTACAAAAAATAATAATCAGAATTAGAATGAGTAATGATTATGTGGCATGGAGAGATGTGATACAATCTAAAATTCGGGAAACCAAACAATGCATAAAAATTGATCGTAAAATACATAAATCAAATGCTTGTAATGGATGCGTCCCGTTACAGTGGATAGAAAACTGTTGAAGCCCTCGAATGGGCAATCAAGACACTATCTCCAAAGCAGAAGCTATCATACACACTCATAACTCACTACCAACTAATTAAATCTACTTTACTCTAACAAAAAAATGATATATACAAATATACATGAATTAATAAGTGCAAGATTCGGTATTGAAATTCCCAGGGTGAGACAAATAAACAGAAAATTTCAGTTATTATATACAGTCCATACAGTATTTACAGGTGCACCTTCAACTCCTCTCCCATATTGAGACCCAAAGGGGTTTTTGTGGCCAGCTCAATAATGTAGCGAGACTCCAATCTCCTGAGACGTTTATCTCGGTCCCCTCCCCTGGAGTCTACGGCCACATGGTCAAGACAGAAATAACTCAGAAGTTTGCGATTGCTGTTATGATGTATAAAGAAATGTCGCGCTACTGGGTAATAGCTATCATTGTTCTGTATCGCTCTTTGATGTTCCAAGATGCGAATCTTAGCTTGGTGTTTAGTGCTCCCTATGTATCTGAGGCCGCAGGGGCAGCTCAGACAATACACAACATAGGGTGTCAGACAGTTCATGAATTTTTTGATCACTACTGGGTCATTTTTACCCGGTACATGGTAACTGATGACTTTTTTACTATCAGTGCATGCCTTACATTTATTGCAAGGATAGAATCCCTTTAGGCCCTGAATACCACGACTGATAGGTTCCAAATGGCTTTGTACCAATAGATCTTTTAGTGATCTTGTCTTACGGAAGGTTATGGACGGTTGGGCAGGTATATCACGGCCGATGATAGGGTCGGATTTCAGAATTTTCCAATTTGAAAAAATTATTTTCTTCAAGCTCTTTGCAGCATTAGAAAAGTTGGTAATGAGCCTGAGATTAGTGTTAGAGACAGTTCTGTGTTTTAGCGTATCTTTGATCAAGTCGGTTCTATCTCTACTCTGCGCCTTTCTCCATGCCTCACTTAAGACTCTCTCCTTATAGCCACGCTGCCTAAATCTTTGAATGCTTGCTTCCCCTGCTTGTTGGAAGTCACTAGGTCTAGAGCTATTGCGTTTAATGCGCAAAAGTTCCCCATAGGGGATACTGTTTTTAAGACTTGTGGAATGGCTACAACGTGCATGAAGCACTGAGTTTCCCGCAGTGGGCTTTCTGAAGAGTGATGTCTGTAATTTATCATTGCTCACAAAGATTCTCACATCAAGATAGGTTACTTCAGTTTTGCTGATTTCCCCAGAGAACCTAAGATTTAAGTCATTGCTATTGAGATGTCTGATGTATGCCTCAATTGACTTCCTATCGCCTTTCCAGACCAAAAAGAGGTCGTCGATATAGCGCCTCCAAATTATGGTCTTATCAACCCAATGGTCACAGGAGTCCGACCATGCAGCCCGCTTCTCCCACCAGCCAACGAATAAATTCGCGTAGCTGGGGGCGAAGCAGGCTCCCATGGCTGTCCCCCGTTTCTGGCGGTAAATCTGTTCCTGAAAAATAAAGATGTTGTTAAACAAACAGAAACGAAGAAAGTCAATGAGCATCTCACTATGCTCTCTGAATTCATGCGGTCTTTGTTGCAAAGTCTGGGTAATAGCGTCTAAACCTTGTTCATGGGAGATGTTTGTGTAAAGGCTGGCTATATCTAAGGTCACCATTAGGAAATCGGGGTCCCACGGACTCCCCTCAATATAGCGTAGGAAGTCTTTAGTGTCTCTTGTATAGCTGGTGAGTTCCTCCACAAACGGAAACAAATAAAAGTCAATGAACTTGGACATGTTTTCCAACAATCCTCCTATTGATGAAATTATAGGGCGCCCTGGGGGTTTCAACCTGTCTTTATGCACCTTTGGTAGGTGATAAAAAGTAGGTATCCTTGGTTCGGGGACCTGCAAAAATTGAAATTCCTCCATTGACAACATACCTTTTAGATACCATTTTCGTGTCAATGCCTCATATTGTATGATGCTCTGCAGGTAATCCTTTGTAGAAATGGGAACGTAATTGTCACGATTACTCAATTGTAGGAGGGCCTCATTACAGTAGTCTTTCCTGGTCTGCAGCACCACGTTCCCGCCCTTGTCAGACGGTTTGATTATTATATTTCTGTCTGCTTCCAAGTTCTTAAGTGCACTTCTCTGTGCAATTGTCAAATTCCATTGTGGTGTGGCTCTCTCCAAAGGGTCTTCCCTCAATTTCCTCAGATCAAGTATGACCCATGAAACAAGTCAATCATATCCATATTGGTTGGTGGGACACATTTGGAAGTGGGTCTGAATGGACTTGGTTGTCGTTTATATATATATATATATATATATATATATATACATATATATATATATATATATATATATTACCTACTGGCGGTCGCCAGTAGGTATATATAGTTAGGATTTTTTCTCTATGGGTTTTTTGAAAATTCTATGTCTAATAACTTTGGCGTTTGTGGACGGAATTGGCTGAAATTTCCAGGAAAATGGCACATTTTGTTTCTGAGCAGCCCCTGAAAATTGGGGGGGGGGTTCGTCCAGGGGGGGTCGAGAAAAAAGGGGGGTCCCAAAACGTGTTTTTAACATTGAGTTTTCCATAGGGCGGTTGGCCTCACTTTTAGCCCGAACGGCTGAATGGATTTGCACGAAACTTGGCAAAATTGTAGGGACTGGTAGCCCGATGTGCCTTTTGTAGGTCTCAATATATGTGCTACAGTGGATTTTGAGAAATTAACGTTTAAAAAAAGATATATATCTGTAACAGCGGACCGGGCAGCGCTCCAGGACGCGTACTTTTCGCGCAACGGAGCTTTGTGAAGCGAAGCTGATTGGTTCTCCGGCGTCTGTCAACATTCCAAACAGTCCGTAGCGGCCGCCATCTTGTCTCTCGGTAGGATCGAGAGACAAGAGGAGGCCAAAGCGAAGGGGCAAATGACCATAAGGGGGAATAGTAGATCCTCGCTGACCCCCTAGGTTTGATGTGGAGGTTTTAAAAGGGCCCCGCGGGGCAAAAAAAAAAAATAATAATAATAATCGAACGGCTGAATGGATTTGCACGAAACTTGGCAAAATTGTAGGGACTGGTAGCCCGATGTGCCTTTGCTAGGTCTCAATATATGTGCTTCAGTGGATTTTGAGAAATTAACGTTCAAAAAAAGATATATATCTGTAACAGCGCACCGCTTCGCGTACTTTTCGCGTTACGGAGCTTTGCGAAGCGAAGCTGATTGGCTCTCCGGTGTCTGTAAACATTCCAAACAGTACGTAGCGGCCGCCATCTTGTCTCTCGGTAGGATCGAGAGACAAGAGGAGGCCAAAGCGAAGGGGCAAATGACCATAAGGGGGCATAGTAGATCCTTGCTGACCCCCTAGGTTTGATGTGGAGGTTTTAAAAGGGCCCCGCGGGGCAAAAAAATAAAATAATAATAATAATAGAACGGCTGAATGGATTTGCACGAAACTTGGTAAAATATTAGGGACTGGTAGCCCGATGTGCCTTTGCTAGGTCTCAATATATGTGCTTCAGTGCATTTTGAGAAATTAACGTTCAAAAACAAGATATATATCTGTAACAGCGCTCCGCTTCGCGGAGATAAAATTATATCTGTATTACCTAGCTGTTGCTAACACCAGTTAGCGACGGCTAGTAGGAGATAGCGACCATCTTGGGCCCCACTTTGCATGTGAGTGATATTTATCACTAATGACATGCAAAGTGGGCATGCCAAGATGTTAGCGACTGGAAACAGTCGCTAACATCGCTATCTCCTATTTTCAACTTTTGGAAATATTCGAGATAAGCGCGAATATCTCCAAAAAGTAACAGCTGCTCTGAGCAGTTCTTAGCCATGTTATCCAATGGGAGGTGGATAACATGGCTAAGAGCATTAGCTCGGTAATGCATGAATATCGCTGAGTTTTCAGCGATATTAATGCATTGCGGTCGTTTTTTATCGTATTTGCGATAAACCTTGATAATAGCAAGGTTTATCTGCGATAATTTCTGACGGTAAAAAAATCTTTGCAATGCATCGTTAGGGATAAATATCGCTTAACTTTGGTAATATGCCCCAACGTCTGTTAACGTTCGATTCGAAGGAAATCAGGAAGTGTTGAAAAACATTGTCTGCGCCATCTTGTCTTTTTTCAAATGCCACACTTTTGTCGTGCACGGCAGCCATTTTAGATGCCTTGACCAGACCCACTCTGTGCACGCTGTCGATCCTTAGCATGGCTCCCCACCCTCGCAAGCATCTCACCCAGGCAGTGGTCACCCCCGCTCTCTGTCTTATGCATGGGTAATAAACCTCCCCCCATCTGCGCTGCTCTTCCCTGAGAATCACACCCTGTGCCCGCCCGACACCTCCCTTTCGCCCTATTCACTACCGCACCCTCTGACACTCCTTTTCCTCTGTGTCCGATTGTCCAGGCCGGTCCTAGGCTATCAGCTAGCCCTGCAGATGTAGTTTATGGCCACAGCTGTAAAGAATCACCCCTCTTCAAAGGAGTTATAGTAGATCAAGGCCCACACTCGATGAGATCCGTCACAGCAGAAGCGTTGCTATTATCTGAAAACCATCCTGTATTGTGATTGGGGAGGGGACCGAGCGTGAAGCGGAAGATTCCAGGGATGACTCTTTGTACATCAAAGTTTTTACAATTATGTGTCACATTAAAAATATATAGCACTCCGACAAAGTAGTAAGATTATAAAACTTTAATAATTTATAAATATATACAAGAAAACAAAAATAGTAATAACATATAAACATTTTTAGGGAAAAACAACGAAGTAGCGGTCGGCTGTGCGAATAGTCCCAACGCAGCACAACGTCCAGATTTCCGGCGTGGGGCGTCGCGGGGGGTGGGTCATCAGTAGCAAACTGTTGTGCGAATAGTTCCAAGGCAGCAGAACGCGCCGAAATCTAGATGACACGAAAGTGATGTCTAGTAAGTTGCCACCCAGCAAATAACGGCGTGGGGCGTCGCGGGGGGTGGGTCATCAGTAGCAAACTGTTGTGCGAATAGTTCCAAGGCAGCAGAACGATGGCACCAAGGTGATGTCCAGTAAGTTGCCGCACTGGTTTTGGTATCCTACAATGCTGCTCCGAATAACGGCGTGGGGCGCCCCGGGGGAGGCGGCGTGAACGGGCCTCTCCAGGTGGAGTGTCATCTGTTGTAGTGGGGCGCCCCTTTACCGTTTCAGTTGCCATTCCGTCCGTTTTTGGTCCACTGTGTCAAAAGCCGCAATTCAGCTGAGTTGCGCCCACTCTTGCGGTGCAGCGATAGGCGGCTGTCACAGGACTCTCAAAATGGCGGCAGGCTCTTTCCTTTTTGGGCCTGGTCCACTGAAATGGCCCTGGGACACCTTGGAAATCGGACGCTTGTCTGCTAGGTCTTGGACCCCATTCTCGAAAGCGTCCCCTCCGCCTTGAGAATTCATCAAAAGTTTTGGGGGCCCCGACTCCTGCAGGCTTCTGGTGGGGAGCGGCTGCCATGATTGCTCGCGGAATGACCACGACGGAGCTACGAGATGGTGGTGCTCTCATGCTGACGCCAGTTTAGTCTGAAACATCCAGAAACAAGGTGGGGCTTTCATCGTTTGGAAAAAAAAAAAAGTTTTCATCCAATGAAAAGTGTTGTTTTTAGGTCATATGATCAAGCCTTCCATCATTAGGAAACCAAAAGTAAAATGAACCAATGAAAAGTTTTATAAACAAGTCACATGACCTGTTATGCGGCATAGGGTATAAAATGCGGAGAAAATACGTTGGCACGTGAGGCGGCGTCAGTAGCGGACCGATGTGCGAATAGGCCGAAGGCAATACAACGCGCCAAGATCCGGATGGCACCGAGGTGGTGTCCAGCAAGTTGCAGCACTGGTGTGGCCATCCTACAATGCTGAAAGTCGGCGTGGGGCGCCCCGTTGGCCTGTGAGTTTGCGTCAGTAGCGGACCGATGTGCGAATAGGCCGAAGGCAGCACAACGCGCCAAGATCCGGATGGCACCGAGGTGGTGTCTAGTAAGTTGCCGCACTGGTGTGGCCATCCAACAATGCTGAAAGTCGGCGTGGGGCGCCCCGTTGGCCTGTGAGATGGCGTCAGTAGCGGACCGATGTGCGAATAGGCCGAAGGCAGCACAACGCGCCAAGATCCGGATGGCACCGAGGTGGTGTCTAGTAAGTTGTCGCACTTCTGTGGCCATCCTACAATGTTGAAAGTCGGCGTGGGGCGCCCCGTTGGCCTGTGAGATGGCGTCAGTAGCGGACCGATGTGCGAATGGGGCCAAAGGCAGCGCAACAATATTTTCTGACTGACACCACAAGGCGCTGAGATGCCAAGATCCGGATGGCACCGAGGTGATGTCTAAGTTGCGGACTGATGTGCGAATGGGGCCAAAGGCAGCGTAACAATATTTTTTGTATGGAAGATACCACTAGGGGTTGAGATGCCAAGATTCGGATGGCACCGAGGTGATGTCTAGCAAGTTGCTGTACTGGTGTGGTCATCCTACAATGCTGAAACTCGGCGTGGGTCGCCCCATTAGCCTGTGAGATGGCGTCAGTAGCGGACCGATGTGCGAATAGGCCGACGGCAGCACAACGCGCCAAGATCCGGATGTCACCGTGGTGGTTTCATAGTTGAGAGGCACTTCATCTGCAGTGGGGCGCCGAGATCCGGATGGCACCGAGGTGATGTCTAGCAAGTTGCTGTACTGGTGTGGTCATTCTACAATGCTGAAAGTCGGCGAGGGGCGCCCCATTAGCCTGTGAGATGGCGTCAGTAGCGGACTGATGTGCGAATGGGGCCAAAGGCAGCGCAACAATATTTTCTGAAGAGAAGACACCAAAAGGTGCTGACATTCCAAGATCCGGATGGCACCGAGGTGGTGTCTAGCAAGCTATGCAGTTGAGTTGTGTGCGCACTTGCGGCGAATAGGTCGAAGGCAGCATAACAATGTTTTTTGAATAGAAGACACCACAAGGCGTTGAGATTCGGTTACCACCGAGGTGATGTCTAGCAAGTTGCCGCACTGGTGTGGCCATCCTACAATACTGCTCCGAATAACGGCGTGGGGTGCCCGAAGGGGGGGGGAGCCGGCGTGAATGGGCCTTCCTAGGTGGAGGCTCGTCTGCTGTAGTGGGGCGCCCCTTTACCGTTTCAGTTGCCATTCAGCTGAGTTTCGGCTGCTCTTGATGCTACAGCGACAGGCGGCTGCAAGAGGACTCTCAAAATGGCGGCCTGTTCTTTGGATTTGGGCCTGGTCCACTAAAATGGCCCTGGGACACCTTAGAACTCGGACGCTCGATTTTTTTTTCCTTTCCTGTACATGCAAAAAAAGGTAAATGCCCGGTACGTTACACGCTTCATCTGCCACGATGAACTCTCCAGAGGAACCGAAAAAAAATATAGTTGTGGTAACTATACCATGCATCGTCATATGGAGAGGTGGCACCAATTAATTATAGTGCTGCATAAAAGAGAGATTTGGAGGAGAACCCCTGACCTGCTAGTACATTCATCAAAGAAGTGGCACTGAGAGCTTCAGAGGCAAGGGAAACGGTCCCAAATATTTAGAAGAACTTTGGAAAGATTAAAATGACATGTTTAGATTGTGGCAAATTAATTTCATGTGGACAGATGAGTGTTACTCTAATAAATACAGCATATGAACATCATCATAGTCGATGGTTGGTAGAGACATTTTGACTATATCCTGGACCTGCCCGTCCTCGCCCAAAATGGCGCCGGAATAAATGGGACTCGTAACTCCTTGTTGTGTACTGGTTGCAGAACCTTGAAATCACGAGATACGTATGCAGTTTTGAAGCACATGGCGGGCGGGGACGAGAATTGATTGAATATTTCGACATCCCTATTGATATTAAGTTCTGATGTGTTATTGATTACTGTACTGTTGAAAGTTCGAATTAACGTCACCCATGGTACTTGCCCGCAAATGTATATCTAGATAATTTTATTGTAACTGGCCCTGTCGTATTTTAATTATAAAATGTACGTCCACCGATTCCGTAACTGTTAGACACCTTAGTTCTTGCAACCTAATGGCCCGCCCGTTACGTTCCTCTACAGTGTAAATGTCTATTCATCATATACGATTACAGTTTGCTCTGTGGCAGGCCCACGTGGTTATAGGCTCGTATTTGTATAATGAAATTTTCACAATAAAGGTTTTTAAAAGAAAACATGGTAGTAGTATATACATTGGTAAAGTTTTTAATAATAGTGACTGTTTTAGAATCATTAAAAGGCAAGTGAAATAAAGCAGACCAATTACATGAAGGGTAAAAGGTATAATACGAAGGAACGCAGTAAAGATAAATGGTCAAGGGCTGTTGTGTTTTCTATTCCTGCAACATAAAGTGATCGATAAGAATCTCATATTCAGGCGTATCGGCGACTAAGACAGCAGGTCGACCCTCTTTTGCTCAACGGCTCCGTCATGGGACGAAGAAACGCTCTTTTTCTCGAAAAAAGAATATATTTTACTTGCAGGACAGTTGTAAAATTTCCGGGAAAGTACATTAGCCTGGAACATTATAACATATATTTAAGAAAAAATAATGTTCGGAAGTAATGAAAAGCGTAATTTTTAGGTCATATGACCAAGCCTTTCATCATTACAATAAGAAAAGTAAAATGAACCAATGAAAAGTTTTATTAACAAGTCACATGACTTGTTATGCTTACGTTACGCGCTGCGCGCCCCGGATGACTTCCGGATGCGCTAACGCGGCGCGTCATATGACGCATTACGCGACAACGCAGGTCCAGAATATAGTCAAAATGTCTCCACCAACCAGCGGTCGGAACACAACCCCTTTCAGCAGGCTAAATAGTTCTGTTAAATGAGAACAGAAGGGACAGGCAACAAGAACCATCAGTCAAAGAGGGGAGGGCTAGTTCTTCTCTACCGGGTTACATTGGGGCGCTACCGGAACTGATCGAATTGGTAGTCTACAGTGTTTCTGGATGTTTCAGACTGAAGCTGGGGTTAGCATGAGAGCAGCACCGTTTCGTAGCTCCGTCGTGGTCATTCCGCAACCAATCATGGCAGCCGTTCTTTATCGTTATTTTGGGCGGGGTGGGTGGCGGAGCCGAGCTGTTTTGCAGCCATCATTGTGTGGAGTTCAGTTCATCTCACTAGTTTTGTATTTGTCATGAGGGGTTGTTCCTAATGTTTCTATTTTAGCGAGGTCAAAAAGAGATCCCATTAGTGGCCTACTGATTTTGCTCGATTCCTTTTCTTTTTTTTACACGATTTTTCGTTATCTGCAAAGACTAAACAGAGTATTGCGACTCTGTGTTTGTTTGTAAATAGAGAATGAACCAAAGAGAACTAATTCTAAAACAGTAAATACTTGGATAACAATCAATCAAATGGAGAGAGAAGCAGGCACGACGGATTACAACGGGGGCAAAGGCCTGTGTTAACTACCTTTCACTATCTGCAAAGAGAGAGTACTCCTAATAGAAATGAGGGGGGGGGCACCATTCAAAGCAGATCAGTGTGCATAAACACGAAAATGTTTTCACTTACCACGTACTTGACATTCGACAGCTTATGATATTTGCTATTAAAAAACCATTGAAATTCACAGAAAAAAACATAGGTTATAGACCATATATAGTTAGGAATTAGCATTTACAAAACCTTGAAAATTCATTGAAAAAACCATAGGTTATAGACCATATATAGTTAGGAATTAGCATTTAAAAAACCTTATTTTACTCAAACAAAACCATTGAAATTCCATATATAGTTAGTTGCACTAACTATATATCGCGCACCCGCAATCCACTGCTGATCATGTCACATATTACATCATTCATGACATGGTCAGTGACATCACTGATGACATCACTGATGACATCTCAAATGACATCACTGATGACATCACTGATGACATCTCATTTGACATCATTCTTGTGCTAATACGATAAACCTCTTCAGACTCTAATATAACCTTAGATACACTCAGTGTATACAGACACTCACACACTGCCACTCATCCATGGAGTTACTCACACACCCAGTCAGTCATGCAAAGAAACAATCTCACCTCCATTTCTTCAACTATACAGTTAAACACACCTTACTTATTGAAACATATACTAACACATATTTACTCTCTTATACAATCCCTGATACAAGTTCACAATGATCGATACAACCACTCACTCATTCAGTGGCTCTCATGCACAGTTATTTATATATGCCAACTCTCACATGTACTGTGTTTTACATATGTACTTACTATGACATGTAGCATTGAGATATCCATTCACTCATCAATACACTCATGCACACAGTCAACTGCCCATGTAGCTGTTTCCACATGCACTCTTGAACTCATACACCTAGTGAATAAACTGCTCACACATCTATGCATAGAGTCACACACCTTCCAGCCACCCCCACACAAACTCAATCTCCCATAGAAATACTTGGGCAACCAATTAATAACACATATAGCCTCTCGTATAGCTAATGATCAACACATGCAGCAGTTTACAGAACAACAGACATAATGATGCACAAATTAAGACAGTTTAGTCACTAACTCATGCATTCAGTGAGACACATTTAATCACTCACTCATACAGTCAGTCACGCACCTACTAAATCCTTCATCCAGACACTTATACATCCACTCATTCTTCAATATGTAAGACATATTTTAACTTTACAGAAACATACAGTCACTGGATGTTGTCATCAGTGATGTCATCAGTGATGTCATTTGAGATGTCATCAGTGATGTCATCAGTGATGTCACTGACCATGTCATGAATGATGTAATATGTGACATGATCAGCAGTGGATTGCGGGTGCGCGATATATAGTTAGTGCAACTAACTATATATGGAATTTCAATGGTTTTGTGTGAGTAAAATAAGGTTTTTTAAATGCTAATTCCTAACTATATATGGTCTATAACCTATGGTTTTTTCAGTGAATTTTCAAGGTTTTGTAAATGCTAATTCCTAACTATATATGGTCTATAACCTATGGTTTTTTCAGTGAATATATATATATATATATATATATATATATATGTGTATATATATGTATATATTTGTTTTTATATATTGTGTTCTCATGCTTTATCTTAACACTGTGTGTTATCTTGAATATTTTGTACTATGTACATTGTATATGTATATATCTATTGTCATTGGTCCGTCCGGGTGCCTCGAAGGCATGGAAAAAAGGGCAGTACTGATGTCATCACGCCGACGTAGGCCTAATAAGGAGTCAGTGACGTCAGTCGGAGTCGCGCGCGATGCCGTGCTCCTATGACGTCGTCCAAGCCGGCATGCTGCAAAATAATTTTCCGAATGTTGCTGACGCAGGGGGATATTCACAAGGTGAGGAATCCACAGGCAGATACTGTATCCACCAGAAAAAGCGTTACCGAAGGTAAGTAACTTGTTCATCTGTAAGAGACATTAGTTAGTGATAGATTCCTTATTGCCCCGCCCATCCTCCCCGTTCTGCGAACTGATTACTAGGGTTAAGGTCATTCCCTTTTAGGGCCCTAGTTTTATGCACCATTGGTCGGTATCTTGCATGGCTCTGCGTTTCGGCGCGGAAAGTCGTGTACAGAACTGACGTCCGCGCGCATCGTGGCGCCTAAGTAGTCTCGGTGACGTCATCCCTGCGCTTACGACGCCAGTGGTGGACGCGGAGCCGCACGACGCCACCCACCGGCGTGCAGGGGTACTTCTAAGTGAAAACTTTCCGGATCCAGTCTGACACCTGGGGATATTCTAAGGTAAGGAATCTATCACTAACTAATGTCTTTTACAGATATATCGTTACACAAGTAGTAACTTGTGCAACTATACAGTCCTGTGCTGGGCAAAGGAGAAATAATACAATGCATAACAATAAACCCCGGTACCTTGCAATGGGAGAAATAATGCAATGCGTACCGCTACAATCATGTACTGCGCAATGCAGGAATAATGCAATGCTTCACACCCCAATCACGTACTTTGCAATGAAGAAATAATGGAATGCGCACCGCTACAATCATGTACTTTGCAATTAAAGAATAATGCAATGTGTAGCTACAATCATTACTTTGCAATGAAGTAATAATGCAATGCTGGTCACTACAATCGTGTACTTCGTTATGCAGATATAATGTCAGGCGTCATAAGACAGTGAGCCTCTTCGATAACAGTTGCCCTCTACACGTATCAACGATGAGATAACGTACAGCTTCTCACTCTGGCCCCAGTGCTGCCTCTCCTTTGGTCAGTACGGGCCCCAATCTGAGCCAAAGCCAAAGGCTCACATCGCCAGAAGGACTGAGAGGCCGAGAGAGTGTCCCTCTGAGCCCGCACCCTGCCCAGGTAGTGTTCCACGTTACCTGGGGGTGTGACCCAACTTTCCTCTCCTCATTCAGCAAACTGGGCCATCCGTGCAGAACGTTCTCAATGGGCCTCAGCGCTTCGGCCTGGCAGCTCAGCTCCTCCAGGGTTGCCGCGACTGTTAGGAAGGTCTCAGGCGGCCTCAGGGCACATATACCCACGCCTCGAAGATTACGTTACTACGGGTGTACGTTCACCACAGCACCCTCCGGGTCTCCTCTGGCACGAAGCCACACACACAAGACTGATGGGACTTCACGTCGACTCCGAGTGCACGTTCACCAGGCACGCCTTCCTGCGGTCTCAGTTGGCACCAAGACACGCACACCGCGCTGCATAGACTCACTTTCTTCCGGTGCATACGATGACCAGCCAATCATCTCCACAGTCCCAGGTTGCACCAAAGCACGCACACTGCTTCACTGAGCCTTACTCCAACTCCGGTGTCCCGATATCCAGGCACTCTGCACCAATGCCTTCGGCCGTACCCTGACAAGCTCACCGTGTCTGAGCCTCACTTTTCCAGTGCACTCGATGACCAGGCACTCTTCACCAGTGCCTCCGGTGCAGCACGACACGCACACTGCGCTTCCGAGACTCACTCTACTTCCGATGCACACGTAGACCGGACACTCCTCACCAATGCTTCCTGTGCACCACGACACGCACCCTCGTGTCCGAGATTCCCTTAAGTTCCGATGCACACGCTGACCAGGTGCTCTTCACCAGTGCCAGCGGTGCACCACGACACGCACCCTACTCGTCCGAGGCTCACTTCACCTCCGATGCACACGCTGACCAGGCGCTCTTCACCAACGCCTGCGGTGCACCACAACACGCACCTAGCGCGCCCGAGACTCACTTCACCTTTGATGCACACGGTGACCAGGCCCTCTTCACCAACGCCTCCTGTGCACCACGAAACGCACCAAGCGCGTCCGAGTCTCACTTCTCCGTGTCCAAGATCATAGGGCACACCTTCCGAGGGTCTCAAGCTGCTACAACATGCGCCCACCATGTCGCTTGAAACTTCTCTGGAAACTTTTATGTTCCTGTGTTTCCAAACAGGGAGCCAGCTCACCTTGGGCCCTTGGGGTAACAAGACACAGCACAAAGCACAGTCTTCTTCAAGCAGGGGGACCCAGCGCACAAAGCACAGTCCCAACAGCCTCTTCCTTGGTTAAAACAGCAAACTGCAAATCAGCCCCAGATCCCGAAGCAAGGTTTCGGTCTTTCCCAGCAGTCTTTTCAGTTGTTCCTTCCTTAGCAGAGGTTCCTCTTGACCACAAAATGGGTCCAAGCCTTTTTAGTCTCAATCCATTTCTATTTCAATGTTCAGGGGTCTCAGCTCTCATAGTTATACCCCTAAATGTCTTTGTAGTTCCTTGTGCTCGGGGTCCCTGACCCCTTCCTAAATCAGTTCTGGATGTCTCCCTCCCAGGGTCACCTTACTCCCCTTGATTCTGGGGGTCTGGATCCTTAATCATTCAACAGGAGATGGGTCAATTGTTTTATAGCAGCAACCCAGGCCTCTTCACCCCCAGGGGCTTCTCCTCTGCCTACTCTCCAGATGCAGGACAGCCTGGTGCCATCTCAACTCCTCCCTGGGCCAAGACCTCTCCCCCAGCTCCTCTAACCTCTCAGATCCAGACAGTCAATCCACATTCAGCAGAGACACACAGAAATTCTTAAAGCACAAAACTCAGCCACTTTCTAAAAGAGTGGTTTCTGAACACACAGTGACAAAACCTGCAAGGATATTGTTTGCGCTATACAAAACTCTGAAAATAAATAAATAAATAGAAAGATGAGTTATGACACTGTGAGTTCATACATACTAAACTTCACCTCTCCATTTTAAACTTATGGAAAACTAGGCTAACAAACAATACCCAGCCTCCCCATTCTGTCCTATGGGCAGGTTGGCCTTTCACCAGTGAAAAACGAAATTGAGTGTTTTTCACTGTCAGGTTATAGCACACACCTCAGTATATGTCCTGCCTTTTACACCGCACCCTGCCCAGGGGTTACCCGGGACCTACCACAGGGGTGCCCACTGTGTACGCAAAAGTGAAAGTAAGACCTGACAAGTGGTTACTCTTGTCAGGACAACATGCTAATTTAGCAAACTGCGCGCAGGCCCTCCACTGCAGTTCTGAGTTCCATTCTCTGCACACCTTTGCATTACTAGCACACACAGTGCCCATCCCTAGGGAATTTACTAGTAAGGCAAACATACCAATCATGGCCAACCAATTACCATTACACTTTACACAGGGAACACTTGTACTTTGACACTGATCAGCAGTGGCAAAGTACCCAAAGCATCTAAATTGGCAACTCTATGTCAGGAAGACAGTCTAGGGGGAAAGCAAAAAGTTTAGGGAACTTTAGCCAAAAAGGCCAAGTCCTACACCATGGAAGTCAAGACTCTCTTGGTCAATGGGAGCTATAGAGAGGGTGGCCAGAAATAGGCTGTGGTTGTTATTACCGCTATTGTCTGGTCCCAAAGAAGGACAGAGGCCTTTGTGATATCCTAGACTGCAGAACCCTCAACTACTTCCTCAAACAGGAGAAGTTCAATATGCTCACCCTAGCTCAGGTCCTGTCTGCCCTTGACCCAGGAGACTGGATGGTAGCACTGGACTTGCAGAATGCCTATTTTTATATCCCTGCCTGCCTGCCCATCGTCGCTACCAGCTGTTTACGGTGGGCCATGAGCACTTTCAATTTGCAGTGCTCACCTTCGGCCTCACCAGCACCCCTTGGTGTTCACAAAGGTGATTGTGGTGGTCGCTGCCCATCTGTGGAGAACAGGGGCTCCACTCTTTCCCTATCTTGATGACTGGTTTTTGAAGGGAGGCTTGTCCCAACCAGTTGTCTCCCACCTCCAGACTACGCCGAGCCTCCTGCTTTCGCTGAGATTCACTATCAACGTGCCGAAGTCACACCAGACCCCCTCTCAGTTGTTCCCTTTCATTGGAGCAGTTCTGGACAAAGTGCCGTTTCAGGCCTATCCTCCCGAACGGTGAGCCCAGGATATTCAGGCTAGGATACCGATGTTTCAGCCTCTATCTTGAATTTGGTGAGAATGTCTCTTAGACTGTTGCACCTCATGGCCTCCTGCATCCTGCTAGTGAACTATGCATGATGGCACATGCGGGTTCTGCAGTGGGACTTGAAGTACCAATGGGTACAGCAATGAGAAAATCTTGCCACCTTGGTTCAGTTTCAGAGGGCACTGTGAAAGACCTGAAGTGGTGGCTAACAGACCACGATTGCATCAAGGGCAGACCCCTCTCCCTTCCCCACCTAGATATGACAGTAGTCCCTTCTGGGATGGGTGGCTATCTGGGGTAGGTGGAGATCAGAGGACTGTGGTCTCTGGCGGACTTCAAGCTCCTTATAAATCTGTTGGAGCTTAGTGTGGTCCGACTGGCTCTGAAAGCTTTTTTGCCATCAATAAAGGGAAGGCTGGTACAAGGGTTCATTGGCAACTCTCACCTGGTCTGACCATTTTCTTATCCCTTTCAATCTTGCGCTCAGTTCAAAACCCGCCCCTGCAGCCCCCAGGAAAGAGCCGGGGAGAAAATGGCATAAAGTCACCTCTGCCACTTTTGACCCACTATTCCACTTTCAACCGGACCCTCTCTCCAGTGACATTGATGGAAATGTCTCCAGACTTAATTCTGCACTGCTTCAGGCCATCGATTCCATCGCCCCCCTCAAATCCATCTCCTCCGCCAGATCCCGCCCCTCTGCCCCCTGGTTCTCCACTACTCTTCGTGAGGAAAAAAGCAGATGTAAAACACTTGAACGCAAGTGGCGACAGAACTACGACCCTGAAGCCAAAGCTATCTACAAAACCGCGCTAAAAAAATTTCTTAAACAAAAAAAAACAACTATGAGAGACTATTTCTCATTACAAATTGCCAACGCCAAAAACTCTTCAAAAATCCTTTTCAATATTGTCAAGGATTTCATTAACCCCCCCGCTAGGGCCACGCAGAACCCCTCTAGCCAGGCACTATGCGATGGACTCTCTGACTTTTTCCTTGAAAAAATAAATAAACTACGTGCCTCATTCCCTACTGTGGTACCCCCACCGTTCCCCCATATAAGGGCCCCAGAATCCGCCTCCCTGCAGTCCTACAACGAACTGTCTCTAGAGACCGCACTCAGGCTATTTACCCAATGCAGATCTGGTGCCCCCTCCGACCCCATCCCTGCCAAAATCATGGGTGAGCTGGCCCCTTCTCTGGCCAACTCCTTTCTCTCCATCTGGAATGCCTCCCTCCATCATGGCATTTTCCCAACCACATGGAAGGAAGCACTGGTGGTCCCCATCCTGAAAAAGCCCGATGCTGACCCTACTAAATTCACTAATTACCGTCCCATTTCCCTCCTCCCCAAACCCGCAAAAATCCTGGAAAAGGCTGTGCAACTGCAGCTAACAGAGTATTTGGAGGACAACTCTCTGTTGCACGACTCTCAATCCGGATTTAGAGCAGGCTTCAGCACTGAGACGGCTCTTTTGGAAGTGGCTGAGACTATTCGTGAGTGTGTAGATAGGGGCGAGGAGGCCATGCTAGTCCTCCTCGACCTATCTGCCGCTTTTGATACGGTCTCCCACAAAATCCCTCTAAGCCGTCTCAAGCAGGTCGGAATCGGTGGCATCGCTCTCACCTGGATAGAATCCTTCCTCACTGGCAGAAGTCAAAGGGTTTTAATGGTGACTTTAATTTGTTTCAGGAGAGGTTTCCTAGAGTTATAGCAAGTAACAAGCAATAAGCATAGTAGCGCGCTGTTAGTACTCATGTTATGAGAATTTTTAATAGTGGCTGATATTTTATCATTGGCTGAGTTTTTAACTTGACAATATTGTGCACTGTCTAGTACTCTGTTTACGCTTACTTGCACATTAAATTGTGGCCCCACCGCTATTTTGCGGATCTTTTCCCTACTTCTTCGTTCATCACCGCCATCTTGGGGGTAGTTGGGACGCTTGGTCTCGGGCCGCCATTTCCAGGGCAGCGTTCTAGCTGTCAGGAGGCTCATTACGACGTCTACTTAAGACGCATCGTTCCCAGGCTGGCCCTGTTTAATGGTGACTTTAATTTGTTTCAGGAGAGGTTTCCTAGAGTTATAGCAAGTAACAAGCAATAAGCATAGTAGCGCGCTGTTAGTACTCATGTTATGAGAATTTTTAATAGTGGCTGATATTTTATCATTGGCTGAGTTTTTAACTTGACAATATTGTGCACTGTCTAGTACTCTGTTTACGCTTACTTGCACATTAAATTGTGGCCCCACCGCTATTTTGCGGATCTTTTCCCTACTTCTTCGTTCATCACCGCCATCTTGGGGGTAGTTGGGACGCTTGGTCTCGGGCCGCCATTTCCAGGGCAGCGTTCTAGCTGTCAGGAGGCTCATTACGATGTCTACTTTAACCGGCCGCATGCAAGCGCGCAGCGCAGGCGCGCAGCGTGCGTGCCGTGGGCGCGCCGGAGGCTCGCCAGAGGCGAGCCCATCTACGCCCATCCACGACCAGCCGGGACCAGGGGCCATAACCCCTGGCCATTCCATCAGGTACAGTAAAGCGGCCTTGCTACAGCTACAGCATGCTAGGTTCACACCTCCACAGGGATGTATAACGACATTACAACAAGAGGGTCTTTATATAACTACATGTCCAAGGGAGGAGAGGAAAAATAAACGAATTGATAACATTCTGAGGTACGGCCTCTTAAATACCCGTTTCCCTACAAAAGCACAATTTAGAAATTTTTTCATTACTTCAGAGCGAGGGTCTTGACATTCTAGGTATTACGGAAACGTGGCTCGAAGACGGTTCCAACCCAGATTTGGTGGCCGCGCTTCCTCCGACCTATAAGGCTATTTGCTTTAATCGCCAGGGCCCCAAGAGAGGAGGGGGGGTGGCGCTCTTCTATAATGGCCTTCGGCGCACTGAGAGGGTGTGCGCAGAAAATTGCGGAGGCGCAGAAGTGCTGGGAGTAAAATTCGAGATAGGCGCTACCTGTTGGATTGTTTTATTAGTATATCGTCCTCCCTGGGCTAAACCTGCTTTTCTGGATTCCTTCCTGGAAATTGCTCATGATCTTAGATCCCGTTATAAAAATCTGTTGATCATGGGAGATTTCAACTTCCATTGGGAGCTCTCCCCAAAGGAAGGGCAGGCTCTTCTTCTAGAAGAGGCCCTCGGGGCTATAGGAATGTCGCAATTGGTAATTGGCCCTACGCATTCCAAAGGCCATACTCTGGACTTGGTATGGACCACTGACTCTGCATCAGGGCAACCCACCTCTGTGCCGTGTGTGTGGTCAGACCACTTTTTAATTATAGGTCACAAGAAGCTTGGCAAGGGGACATATAGGCAGGAAATGAAATGGAAAACCGTTAGGAGATGGAATCACATCAATAAGACAGATTTGATTGAACACCTAGCGAATGCTACCGCCCTAAGTATGACCGACGAAAGCGTTGAGGTGAGCAGTCAAAAGCTTACTGATAAATTAAGGAGAGCTATGGACGTAGTCGCTCCAGCAGAAAAGGTGAAATGGGCTGACAGAGGGCCAGGGGCACCTTGGTTTGATGAGACCTTAAGAGCCAAGAAACAAGCCCTTCGGAGACTGGAGAGAGTGTGGAGGAAGGATTATTGCTCGGTGGCACGTAAAAGCTATGTTCAAGAATTAGCATTGTATAAAAAAGCTATCGTGTCTTGTAAAGCAGTCTTTTTTGAAACTAGGATAGCGACAGCCCGGATCCCACAGAAAGAAATCTTTAAAGTTCTTAACGAACTGAAAAATGTTAAAGAACAAAAGCCGGAGTTCTCCCAGGATGACTGTCAGAATTTCCAAGATTTCTTCACAAGTAAAATAGAGGATCTCCAGGATGAGATAGCACGGACCCCTATCTTTGACTGTCCACCCTGTACTCTGCCAACTACCCAGGACGTGCGCCAACAACTCGAGACCTTCCCCTTGATTACTAAGGAGAGGCTCTCCAGTCTGGTGGAAAGAGTTAATTCAGGTTCCCAGGCAGACCCCTGCCCCCCTAGCGTCTTTAAGGTCGCTATTTTAGGTTGTGAAGGAGATGTCCTTACTCTCCTAAACAAGTCGCTGGAAACTGGACAGGTGCCGTCGTCCTTTAAAGAAGCTCGGCTGATTCCGCTTTTAAAAAAGCCAGGGGCTGATGTAAAAACTTTGAAGAATTATAGGCCCATTTCCCAACTTCCCTTCCTAGCTAAAGTAATCGAGCAGCACGTCCTAGCACTTCTGTCACAACATCTGGAGACCTGGGACTTGCTAGAGCAAAATCAAGCTGGTTTTCGTAAACACCACAGTACTGAGCTGGTGATGGTCTCCATTTTGGATGAACTACGATGTAGAGCTGACAAGAAGATCCCTGGAGCCCTGGTGCTCTTAGATCTCTCGGCCGCGTTTGACACGGTGTGCCATGAACTGTTGTTGAAGCGGCTGAGAGATCTGGGCATTGGGGGGACTGTGTTAGGCTGGCTGACTTCCTTCTTGCAGGGAAGATCGCAGAGGGTCCAGTTGTCGGACTTGGTCTCCACTGCAGCAGCCTTAACCTGCGGAGTTCCGCAGGGGTCAGCTCTCTCACCGCTCCTTTTTAATATATATCTCCAGCCTCTGATTTATGCTCTTAACCATATGGATTGCCAAGTCTACAACTACGCCGACGACACCCAGATCATTATACAAATTGAAGATACATCTGGAGCCCAGGATAGATTACATAACATCTTAAAGTTCACAAGCAACTGGATGTCCTCCAACTCCCTAAAAATTAACCCAGAGAAGACTGAGGTGTTGCCCATAACCATCTCGGGAAACCCTTGGAACGATTGCCTCTGGCCTAAGGAGTTGGGGAGGACTCCGGTACCAGCTGCGGTGGTGAAAAGCCTGGGCATCCACATTGACGGGAAACTGTCAATGAAGAATCAGGTGTCGTCGGTGGTGGGTACATGCGTCGGCCTTCTTAGGCAATTGCGGAAAATCTCGCAGATGCTGTCTTTCTCTACTTTGAGAACGGTAGTGTCTGCAACAATCCTAGGGCGCCTCGATTATGGAAACTCCCTTTATGTTGGACTCCCTCAGCAGCAACTCTCAAGATTACAGATTGTAATGAATGATGCTGCGAGGCTGATCTTTGGAAAGGCTAGAAGAGAACATGCTTCCCCTCTCCTATGCCAACTACATTGGCTTCCAATTAGGCAAAGGATCTTATTTAAGGGCATGTGCATTGCGCATAAGGCAGTTTATGGCAATGCTCCCAGATACATCAAAGATAAGCTGAGACACTACCTCCCCAAAAGAACACTACGCTCATCTGAGGAGTCTTTTCTAGTTTGTCCTCGCTACCGCACGACCACCTATGGTGGCCGTGCTCTTTCTACTACTCTACCGGCAGCTTGGAATAAACTACCGCTCTGCTTGAGGAAAGAACCAAACTTACTGCCTTTTAGGCGCAAGTTAAAAACGATTCTGTTCCGAGAAGCTTGGGGCTTGGTATGATTTGGGTGATCTTCTCCTCTGTACTGATTCGGCTGTTTACACCATAAGCGCTTAGAGACCTATCGGTGATAATTGCGCTATACAAGTTGAATAAATAAATAAAAATAAAAATAAAGATGCTTAGGCCTTTTAAATCAGAGGGTAAACCCCTGCTGTGTGGTGTTCCGCAGGGTTCTGCCCTCAGCCCTTTGTTTTTTAACGTCTATCTTGCACCTTTGGCCGCCCTGGTGGAGTCTTGTGGAGTCAGAGTGGTCTCGTACGCTGACGACACTCAGTTGATATTCTCCTTTGCAGACCACTCGGACTCCACGTTTGCCAACTTCCGCCAATGTCTAGGCAACATCCATGTCTGGATGACAAACAATCACCTAAGACTCAATGCTGATAAAACAGAAGTTCTGTTTTTTAACCAGAAAAACCCCATTTCCCCTTCACTTTGGTGGCCCACAGCTCTTGACCCCGCACCCACCCCTGTCCATTCAGTACGCAACCTGGGCTACCAGTTCGACGACTCTCTTTCATGCAAAGCACAAGTCAATAAGGTCACTTCTGCCTGCTTCATGAAGCTGCGCATGATTAAGAAGATTCTTCCCTATCTCCCCTTGGACGCCCGCCGAACAGTCACTCAGGCCCTCATCACTTCTCACCTGGATTACGCGAACAGCCTTTACGCTGGCGCCCCTCAATATTTGATCGATCGACTCCAGATCGTTCAGAACGCGGCGGCTAGACTGATTGGTAACATCCCCTACCGTCAGTCTGTTGCCGCTTATCGCAAAGAACTCCACTGGCTTCCTGTTGCAAGCCGCATCCAGTTCAAGATCCTCACCCTCGCCTTCCGTGCTATCAACGGCCTTGGTCCTAGCTACCTTAAAAAGCGAGTGTCAATATCTCATTCCGTTAGATCACTGAGATCCAACAACTTACGTCTCCTGATTTCCCCTCGCTTTCGCCGCGCCAGAATGGGCGGCAGAGGGTTCAGCGTAATCACTGCTAAGCTGTGGAACTGCCTCCCAATCGATCTCAGGTTCTGCCCGTCTGAACCCATCTTCCGTGCTAGATTAAAAACCTGGCTGTTTTCCGGACTGTGATCCCTTTCTTGATGACAACCTTTTCCCCCATTCTCCCTTGAGGCTCTGGTTCTAGCGCCGGGACACCCCCTTGGGGGTAGCTGCGCGCTGTATAAACTACATAAATAAATAAATAAATAAAAATGGTCAAGAGGCCCTGCGTCTCTGGACTTGGCTGGAACAACAGGACATCTCCCTGGTGCTTCAACACCTGGCTGGTTCTCTGACCATCATGGCAGACAAGCTTGCCACAGGTACCTTACGGATCATGAGTGGCATCTCCATTCAGAAGTGGCACAAAGTCTCTTTCAGTGGTGGGGAGAGACTTGGTTAGATCTGTTCTCCTGCAATTAGGACTTGCAATGTCAGCAGTTTTATGCGTTGGAGTTTCCAAGACGGCTCTTGCTCAGCGACGCTTTTTGCCACAAGTGGATATCAGGCCTTCTATACACTTTTCCACCCATATCACTCCTACCTAGAGTGCTCAAGAAGATCAGGAGCGACTGGGCACAAGTTATTCTTGTGGTTCCGGACTGGGCACGGAGAGTTTGGTAGCCCGAGCTTCTACACATAAGCATCGATCCTCCAATCAGGTTGCCCCTTCAGGAGGATCTCCTGTCGCAGGAGCAGGTGAAGGTCCTCCACCCCACCCTGTCCACTCTGCTCCTCCTTGCGTGGAGGTTGAGCGGTGACAGTTGACAGCTTTTGACCTCCCTCCCGAAGTCTGTGTGGTTATTCTGACAACCAGGTGTCACTCCATGAAATCGGTACTCGCTTTCTTATGGAACAAATTTTGTAAATAATGTACAAACCGATCTATTGACACTTTATCTGGATCTTTATCTGATGTCCTACTGTTCATACGTTCCTTAGCCCAGCAGAGCTCTGTTCTGGGCACCTTGAAGGGCTATCTTTCTGCCCTTTCCTCTTTTCTTCAGCTGCCTGTTCTGCCTTTTCTTTTCAAATCACCTCTGGTGCAGAGATTCTTGAAGAGGTTAACCAATAGTTTCCACCTTCACACTTTAAAATGCCACAGTGGTACCTTAATTTGGTTTTCACCTTTCTGAAATGTGCACTGTTTGAACCTCTGCACAAATGCCCTCTATGGCTACTCACATTCAAAACAGCCTTCTTAGTGAGAATAATCTCTGCCTGAAGGGAGAGCGAACTGCAGGCACTGTCAACACAGCTTCCTTACATGACAGTCTTTCCAGATAAAGTGGTGCTCCGCACACAGCATCTTTTCATCCTAAGGTGGTTACACCCTTTCATATGGGGCAGTTGGTTACCCTACCTTCCTTCTATGTACATCCACACCTTTCCAAGGAAGAGGAGCTTCTCCATCGTCTGGACCCAAAAAGAGTGTTATCATTTTATCTTGATTGAACCAAAGAGTTCCAGGTGGATGACCAACACTTAGTAGGGTATGTGGGTACAAAGAAAGTGCATGCTGTCCAATAAAGGACTATATCCTGCTGGGTTATCCTCGGTATCAAATTCTGCTAAGCCTTAGCGAAGAAAGATCCTCCTGAAGGGCTTAGAGCCCATTCCACCAGGGCAAAAGAGGCCACCACACTCTTCAGTGTGTTGTCCCCATTTCTGACATCTGCCAAGCAGCCACATGGGCATCGCTCCACACATTTGCCAGACACTACTGCCTGGATTCCCAGGTTCGCAGAGTAGGCCTGTTTGGTCTCTGTCTTGCTGGACTTCCCGGTCTAAACCTTTTCGCAGTCCCTCCTTCGGGGATGGTATTGCTTGGGTATCTGTTCAAAGGAAAGGAAACTGCGGCTAGATGTCTCTATCAGATGGACAAGTTATATACAAAAAGATGGGAGTGGTTTAACACGAAAAGCCAGCACCTCTGTTAGTTTGAAAAATTTACAACGAAGAGTGTCCTCCTGCATGCTCAATATCACCGTGCCATCCCAGTGTCACTATGTACATAGTGAAACTCCCCATATACAAGGAACTTAACAACAAAGACAGAGCACAGTACAAACATGTAATAACTGACTAACACTAGTCAGCAATCAGTTTAATTCCTAACAAAACACCGAATTTAATGATCAATAAACATTAATCTTGATCTCCAATGTAGTTGATAATGTAGTTGACACGTAGGTATTGAAGAAGAACAGCCGACACGTGTTTTGTCGTGGGACGACTTTCTCAAGGCATCAGACCATAACGTTGTTCATGCACAACAATCAGAAAGAGCAACCATTTTTCTCTGGATATGGAGAAGTCATAGGTGCAGGGCAATAACAGTATAAAATCATATGTCCCGGTGAACAGTAGAATCAATCGTTCTATAAACGGTAGGCCCGTATAGCGTTATGGTAAACACAGAAGGAGTTCGCAAGTCAGGACCTCCCAGTACAAAGGTATCTTACGAGACGTAATCTGCAGTATGGCAAAGTGAAAGCTTCTAGGTCACGTCCACGATTCTCAAAGTGTCCCTGCCATAGTGAAACGCCATCTGAAATAAACCCGCGTTTCTTGAAAGCCTCAAACATTGCATCACACCATGGCGGGCGTCTCGAATGATAACTATGTACTGGGAGGCCCTGACTTGCGAACTCCTTCTGCGTTTATCATAAGGCTATACGGGCCTACCGTTTATAGAACGATTGATTCTACTGTTCACTGGGACATATGATTTTATACTGTTATTGCCCTGCACCTATGACTTCTCCATATCCAGAAAAAATACGTTGCACTCACTGATTGTTGTGCACGTACAAGTTTATGGACTGAAGCCTTGAGAAAGTCATCCCACAACGAAACACATTTCGGCTGTTCTTCTTTAATACCTACGTGTCAATTACATTATCAACTACATTGGAGATCAAGATTAATGTTTATTGATCATTACATTCTGTGTTTTGTTTGGAGTTAATCTAATTACTGTCTAGTGTTAGTGTAAAATGGGCAATGACTAGCTGAGAGACAGTAAACTATGGAGTGAGTATTTATTCTTAATATGTTAACCATATATCGGCACAAAGTCTTGACTCTGGCTTCCTTCTTGTCTTCAAAGGAAGTATTCAAGGCTGGTCCTCTTCAGCGTTCCATCAGAAAGGGCCCTGTGGATGTGGATAATAATACAATTAAAAAAAATAAAAAACAAAGAAATAAGTTTTAATGGCTTTGACCTATACGGACCAGTTGGTTGCAGGGAGAGGAGTGGGGAAGGAAAACACCTAAAACCACCACCAGGTGACCACTAGCGCCACGCTTACTAACGCTGAGAGCCACACGCGGTTTTATGTTATGTTATAATGCATTTGTAGCGCGCACTGTTACTCAAGAGTGTCCTGGCGCGGAGGAGAGCACGGATGGGGGCAGGGATCGGATTAGCAGATCATGCTGAACAGGTGTGTTTTCAGCTGCTTCTTAAAGGGCAGAAGCTCTGAAATGATTTGGAGATCAGTAGGGAGCGAATTCCAGGCTTCAGCAGCCTTGACAGAAATAGACTTACTCCCCAGCCGCACTCTGCGAAAGCGGGGACCGACCACCCGACGTTGTACCGCTGAGCACAGAGGAGGCTTAGGCACGTAAAGAGTGAACCGCTTCCTAAGATAGGTGGGACCCTGACCGTGCAGAGCCCTATGGGCCAAAGTGATTGCTTTAAACTGCACCCTTTGGACCACTGGGAGTGAATGTAATTCCCGGAGAAACTGCTGCGCGCTAGATCTCGAGGGGGCATTCAAGAGAAGCCTGGCTGCGGCGTTCTGGATGATTTGAAGCCAGTGCAACAAATAATCAGGCAGCCCCAAGAACAAAGCATTGGCGTAATCCAGTCTAGCCAGGATCAGAGCACGAGTGACCGTTTCTTTAGCTGCTCTCGGGAGGAACGGAAACATTTTGTTAAGTGTTTTGAGAGTGCCAAAGCAGACCCCCGTCAGTTTTTTTATGTGGTCACTGAATCGGAGGTCCTCGCTAAACCAGATACCCAGTTTTTTAGCTGGCCCTGCTTTGGGCACCGGGCAGGGGTAGCCCGGGGGCCACACGCGGCTTTTAAAGTCGTCCGGGAACTGGCCATAGAGAAGGACCTCCGATTTATCCTCATTACATTTGAGGGAGGCTTGGGCCAGCCATTGAAATACTGAGGCCAGACACTTCTGGGCGATACCAGTATTCAAGCTAGAGCCACCCCAGGTAAAGAGAAGCTGCGTGTCAACCACGTACGCTATCACCTTAGCGCCCATCTCCTCTGCCAGGCAGACTAGTGGCGTTAAATAAATATTAAAAAGAAGGGAGCTAAGGGTAGAACCTTGTGGCACCCCAGTAGCCAGATTTCTAACAGAGGAGGTGCAGGAGGCCATACAGACCTGTTGTGAGCGGGAGTCCAGAAAGGATTCGATCCATTTTCATGCCAGGCCAGAGATCCCTACAGCAGAGAGTCTGTCCAGAAGCCGCTGGTGGGGCACCGTATCGAAGGCGGCAGAGAGGTCAAGTAAGATCACCCCATCTAGACACTCTCTGATGGCCTCGGACATCTCAACCAGGGCAGTCTCCGTACTGTAGGAAGATCTAAATTCTTACTGGGCTGGGTGAAATGCTCCTGATACTTCCAGAAACGCCTCAGGCTGCCGGAAGACCACTTTCTCACAAACTTTAGCGAGTGCAGGAAGAAGGGAGATGGGCCGGTAGTTAGCCGGCAGCAGAGGGTCCAATGTGGGTTTCTTCAGGAGAGGGAGTAGTTTAGCACGTTTCCATTGAGTAGGAACGTAGCCAGCCTGTAGGGACCGATTCACCATATCCATTACTGCTGGACAGACCACCTCTGCAACACCCGCTAAGACCCGCGCCGGGCAGGGGTCAGCTGGAGAACCAGACTTCAGAGACTTTAAAAGGGCCAGTACGTCTGTTTTGGTAGTGGGCAGAAATGTGGAGAACAGGGCGGGTCCTACTGGATGGGGTAGGGAGGGTTCCGGAAGGGGAGTCTCATTGGGCCTGGAAGCAAGGCCAACGCTCTTGAATTTTTGCAATTTTGTCAATAAAAAAAGAGGAGAGCTCTTCGCACCACTCATTCGATGCAGGTATCGCGCTTTGTTCCGCGCATGGGGAGAGAAAACTACGGACAATCGCAAAGATCTCTTTACTATTATTCCTCGCCAGCATAGTCCTCCCGGCAAAGTAATCACTCTTTGCCTTTTTTATAGACATGTAGTAGTCTCTCTGAGCTAAGCGTAAGGTCGCCTTTGCGCTTGGACAGTAGGTCTGACGCCAGCAGAGCTCCAGTCTCTTACAACCCTGTTTCAGATCCCTAAGATTAGAGGAGTACCATGGCTGAGAGGGGAGAGAGCGCCGGGTATTGCCTGATTTTGCATTAGACCACGCTCTCACTCCCAGGCTGATCCAATTGTCAAAATTGGCCCCTGCCCCCTCAAGATCTGTAGCAGGAGTAGGGTGGGACTGGCGCAGGAACTGCAAGAGTACCGGGAGATTCACTTTCGTGGCTTGAGGCCCGGAGGGAAGTGTCATATGCCGGTCAGATCTAGTAACCTCCCACGAGAACCTGATCAGAAAATGATCAGACCATGTAGTAGGCTCAGGGTCAGTGACTGATATAGGGAAGTTGGAGCAGATCAGATCAATAAGGTGGCCCCCCTCATGGGAAGGGAGTAGCACGTGTTGAGCCAGCTGAGTGAGGCTTAGGGCGTCTAAGAGAGCCCTGGCCTCCGGAATGGAAGGGGTATCCAGATGGATATTAAAATCTCCTAATAGGAGAAAATTCCTCCTATGGTTTTAAGGAAAGATCTCGGCGAGCCAGGAGGGCGGTACACCAAAGTCCCCCCTAGCGTTAAATGGGGAGATATGGTGAGGGTCAAGTCAAGGGCCTCTCCCTCCGCCCAGTCTGTTATAGCTTCACTAGTGTAAATCCATGAGTCTTTAAGCACCACCGCTAACCCCCCACCTCTGCCGCACCCCCTATCGGCTCTAACAATTTTGTATCCTCTAGGGATGGCAAGTTCCACTACCGGGGCACATGACTCATTGAGCCAGGTCTCAGTGATAAACAGAGCGTCTAGTCTGCCATCCGCTAATAATTCAAAAATATCAGCTGCATGCTTGACCATAGAGCCGCATTAATAAGCGCTGCCTGAATTCTCGAGTTGCCCGGCGTGCGGGTTGCGCGAAGGGGCTCAGAAGTCATCAAGCAGAAGCCACACGCCGAACATCTCTTGGAGGGATTGTCCAGGTCAACCCCATGTCCGCTCCCCTCGCAGCCGGGGCCTCTGACAGTAAGCAGCGCCTCCCGTGAGTAAGAAAGCTTTCTGATGGCAGTATCAGACAGCAATTGGCCAGCTTACCTGGCGCTGGTCGCTGCCGGGGCACAGACGGGCGCAGATGGGCTTGCCTTTGGCGTGCCCGCTGCGCGCGTTCGCTGCACGACCGGCCAACAATGTGCAGTAAATAGCTAAGCCCCACCCGCAGCAAACGGCCCTACCGGGATCCGGGTCCTCACCAAAGATGGCGCCCGCCCTCCACTCAAACGGCACAGCAGCCGCTGTTGACCGGGTCAGGGAAGCACACCTCAGCACAGGTAAGCGATGTTAAGCAACTCAGCAATTACTAGCAAAAATCAGGCAATATTAAAAAGATCTAAAATTAGATTTAAAAGAGTAAAAAGAATGGCAGTGTAACGGTGTCGTGTATTTCTATAGGTTCTGATTCGATCCCCCTATTCCTGACCCTATTCTGGTTAAACTTACTAGCTAGTTAACTAACAGTCAGCCCATGAGGCAAGAAATCCCCCATGATGCAGATACCGTTATCTGACGCAGTCACACTACGGCACAGGAACGTGTTATCTGATTAGGTCATAACGCTTGAGATCTAATTAGACAAGCGATATTCCTCCAGCCCCTGATAAGGCATACGACGTTCTCATAACAAATCAAACCTATGACAACCTGGATAATCCGTGCGGCCATTGTTTTGATTTCACAGAGAACTTTAGTAAAGAATGTGCTAACGAGCAAGTCGTATGACATCTTTATTGACGTACCTATGTCCATCCTTACGTCAATCTCGGCACCTTTAAGGTATAAATATTGCCGACCTTGCCCTATGCAGACACACGCGTGGTGACAAGACGGAGCAGCCATACTTGCCGAAGCCGAGAGCAGAAGCAGACCCCGCAGGCAGCAGCCCCGCCTTCCTGACGCGCTGAGAGACGCGCTGCTATCTCAAGCCGAGAGACCCAGCACCGGCGCTTCTGGGCAGCCCTCGCAGGCAGCCTGGAATATCGAGAGCAGAGAAAGAGATACCATTCCTCATTCATCCTAAATTCCAGGTACAGAACTGAATAACCCCTCCTAGAGAATTCTTTAGTTATTCACTTGGCAAAAACAAACTTAAACTAAACTGTAACTTTCTATTCCCGCCCACGCATTAGACTTAGGTCAGGTACACGGGGTAGGCGTATTTAGAAACACCAGTTGAGTACGTTTAGTCAAATGTATATGTGTATGTAAATATATTTTAATCATTTTAAACATCATATGGCTCAGAAACCATATCAATGTTTTTACAGTATTATTTTATACTATTGCTTCTAATGTATGCACTTTACTTAACTATAAGTATTGCAATAATATCGATCCATTTCTCTTGTACGAGAAAAGAGACTGATCAATAAATAACATCTTTTATTGAACACGCCCGTCTCTTCCTTTTCTCTACATTCTGATGAGACTAAGAATGCACGTACTGACTGAGTAAAATAATTGCCTTGTGCTCACACGACTCTCGAGATTGACTCTTGATTAGGGGAGAGCAAAGTTGTCATGTTCTATGGTTGTCAGAAACTAAATCCCTTCTTGTCTAATCAGGGGAGTTCATCATTCCTTGAACATTCGAGAAAGTTTCTAGCGAACTCTGAGCTTAGCTGGCAAACCCAAAAATTAAGTCTAGTTTCGACAGTAGTAGACCTAGTTAACGTCTGGCCTAGGCCTTTACTGCTGTAGGTACTATTCCAATGCGCAGAGCCTATTGGGAAAATAGGAGCTACACTACATGGCGCCCAACGTGTTTGGAAAGGGCGATAAAACTAACGTAAGACATTTAGAGTAACTCAGTCGTGCTTTCTCACTCAGACCCCTTCTCCCAAATACTCCAAAGACGTCTGGAGTGGGTGAAAGGTTATTATATCCTCCAAAACCTCGCAGGAGGGAACTCCTATGTATGGTTCTTGGTCTAGTCAACGTTGAAGGATAAAACAGTTCCAAAATATTGTGCACCTAATCTCTGTTTCCATAAAGAAACCTGATCTGCAAATAAAAATAATACCATCCTGTCAGTAAAATGGGAGACAGTGATGGAGAAAGAGAGGCAATTAGATTAGCTACTGAAATAGCAGATGCTGATGCTACCATGCAAACAGCAGACCCGGATATAATACTCATCCAGGTCGCCAAAAGGAGATCTATAACCTTAAAACTTATAGAAAATGGACTGACATGCACAGTCATATTCGTAATTGAGGCACACGAATATCGGCAGACAGAGGTATACTATACATGGATACATTTTCCAGCAGCAAATGCTGTAACAAAGTACTTCTACTATTACAAAGTAGAGGAACCTCCTGAAACGTACACTCCTTTCGAGGAGGTGGAAGTACCACTCAAATTCCAAGAGCATTTGCTCTTATTTGATGGCGCCCTAAAACATAATAATCACATTACAAGGCTCGGTCCTTTAGGAAGACCAGGAGCAACGTGGCCGGTCTTAGCCGGATACACACCACATCCAGACATCGACGAGATGACTGCACCAGAGCTATTAATACAGCTAAAACAACTACTAAAAATTCACAGACAATTAGTTCAGTATGTAATGCGGACTTCAACAATTCAGCCAGCGATTAAAATTCCACAGCTGACCCCTCACCAGGGGAACACAAATAAAATCACACCACAGAACATCCAATCCTGCCTAGGTAAAGTTCCAGCTAAACGGGAACAGATACCATTCTGGTTGGCACAGAAAATCACCCAAATAGAGGCGGTGTTTCCTGACACCACCCCAATAGAAAAGCACAGGATTCTGACTATATGTCTCCCAATGGGAATCGCACCACACATTGAGGACTGTGACACTTGGGGTACGGTCTTTGCTTCAATCTACACAAAAACGCACGGTGTTCCATCCATTTCGGTAATACCAGATGTGCTAAAACAAATTCAAGATGAATACGGTCCAGAACCTGCTTTAACTCTTGGTATGAAATTACTGAAAGACTTCAAGCAGGTCTCGGCTATATTACTAGCCAACATAAAGGGTGAAGCAGCAAACGTGGCGATCCGCCAGAGGTTAAAAGAGACAGATATAGCAGACCAACCAGCTGAAATTGCCAGAATCATAGAAAAATCCTATGAAGAACTAGGCAGAGATAGTCTAGGTGGAATACCAGTAAAACCGCAACTGACTACAAGTCCAGAAAAAATATTTTTTAATAATAATTCACCAAAAAAGAACTGGGATGGAAATAAACAATCCAATCCTAAAGAAAAGAAATTCCAGTCCAGAGGAAGGTCTCCTAGGCGAAGAGAGAAATCTCCAAACCCGAGACAAAGGTCACCTCAGAGTGAACCCTCTGGGAATAGATATAACCTTAGAAATAGGGATAATATTAAAAAACCTGATAGATATCAAGACATTGATACACGTCCGTCTCAATCTTTTCAGAATTCCTCGCAGAAATCGGAAAGAAGAGGACGATCAGAAGAGCACGCCAAGTCCAAAGACAAGGAACCTGCTCAACTGAAAAAGAAATCACAATTTCCAAAAAAGAAGGTAGCCAGTATCAAGGTAGTTAACAATGCCGAGAATACTGAGGACACAACTGAAAAACGGAGAATGGGCTCAGACAATGCTAGACAGCGCAGCAGAGGTGAGCATAGCTCGCAAAGTCCTTATGAATCATCTGGAGACAGTGGACACGAATGAATACCTTCAAGTGGAAACTGCAGATACCAGAGTTAGCAAGCCCCACAAAATATACGAGATAACATTACGTATAGAGGGAGATAAGACTAGGAAAATAAGGGGACTATTTTGGGATAACCTATCCAAGGGCTATGACATCCTTCTAGCTGAAAAAGACTGGCCACCGGAGTTTGTCAGGGAGTGCCCTCATGGCGAAGAAGTAATTATGCCTGCCTTCTCGAATCAAATACCGATTCATAAAAAATACACACTTGCTAGAAAGTGGGCAGTGGCCTTAGCACCTGCTTTATATAAAAATCACGTAGGATGGGATGAGGATTCTCCTCCTCACAAAGTCCAGTTAAAATCACAACCTACTGCACAAAGGCAGTACCCAATTAAGCAAGAAGCTAAAAAACAAGTAAATGAAATACTAGATCAGCTAGAATACCAGGGGGTGATTGAAACTTGCACCTCACAAATGAACAATCCTTTGTTTCCGGTCTCCAAACCAGACAATTCGTACCGTCTAGTTTTGGATTACCGACACCTTAACACATGTTGCAAAACTTTTGCAGTGCAAAACTCACACAGTGCTGCACTAATGAATAACATAGTGCGCAAAAAATACAAAACAACCTTGGACATCTCCAACGGATTCTTTTGTCAAAACATAGCACCAGAGAGCAGATATTTAACTGCATTTTCAGTAAATGGCACTCAAAAACAATTCTGTCGGTTAGCCCAGGGGTACAAGAACAGCCCGGGGGTATTCTCAGCGAGAGTAATAGAATTACTACAACTATATGATGATGAAGCATTATCTTATGTCGATGACATTTACTTAACAGATGATGACTTGGAGACTCACTTGAAAAGAGTGAACACCATAATACTTGGTTTCGCTGCAGAGGGCTACAAATTCAACTTCAAAAAGTCCAGAATTGCCCATCTGACGGTCCTATTCTTAGGATATGAGTTATCAAGTGAAGGCAAAAGCCTGGCAGACAATTTCCTAGAGAAATGTGCCGTAATCCAAGCTCCTAAAACACTAAAAAACCTACAGTCAATTCTAGGCTTCCTAAATTTCGGAAGAACTTACATTGCAAATTACGCAGAAAGGGTCAAACCCCTTTACGATCTAATTAAACCAGACTTTAAAAGATCCAGTTGGACTCAAGCACACACAGAAATTTTGAGATCCTTACAAACAGACATGCTAATTAAAACAAAATTAGAAACCCGTGATAATACACGCAACCTTGTGATCCGAGTCATCCCAGGGAGATGCGGATTCACATACCTGACTTCTAATGAAGGAGATAAGGTACCAATTGCATTCAAATCACATTTGTACACAAAAGCTGAACAGAGATTCAACAACAAAGGAAAAATTGTTCAAGCAGTTCAAACCGCAATAGCTAGAGAAAAAGACATAGCTGACGGTAGACATATCACAGTCAGAACAGCAGAATCAGCCTTTGAGGCATTAACAACACCGTGTAATTTACCAACAACAACATTGGATCCAGAATGGTTACAATGGGTAAATTCAATCACAACGGACAAAGTATATTACTTCTTTGATCCAGAACTAGAAGAATTAAAAAATCTAAAATATGAAAAAACGTATCCTCTGCCAATCGACATTCTGCCTCTACGACATTACGCCTGTGTAATCTATACAGACGGACATGCTCAACCCTCCGTTTGGGGAGAACATGCATACAATCCCACATGTGAGATTACAAAAGAAGTGTGGCACGGAGGTAAACTAAGACCTCTATTAACAAAATCACACTCAGTAGAAACTAATTCAGAACTACAAACTGAAATATTAGCTTTGAAAATGGCGCTAGATAATGCGGATCGCGAATTCCCGACACTTATAGTGTCAGATTCATATTTCTGCGTCAAAGCATATAACAAGGATTTGCAGACCTGGATTCAGAACGATTACAAAGATGACACGGATGCACCAATAAAGCAGAGACTGCTCTGGGAACAGGTAGCTCTTTTGAAAAAAGAACTACCAAAGACTCACGTGACACACTCACTGAGTCACCAGCGTGATGGCGTTCACGTTGTAGGGAATTTATTGGCTGAAACAGCCGCAGCGGCAGCCAGTAAACCGGCTCCCGTAGATCGAAAAAAGCGTACATTAAAATACATTGACGGCGAAACAGTGCTGGCAGTAAAAACGTCATCAAAAGGCGACTGCTCGGCGTTACCGATCAACTATCCACTCAATTACACATACATCATAGATGCAAACTCCATTCCTTTTGCTCGAATCCCTGGAGTGGGGGATAGAGTGATTCCAAACATGGACAGGAGAAACTTGTTAATCGCAGACGCACACATGGGCGAGGGTCTCAGACACCTTAAATTAAAAGATTCTCTGGAAGAATTACAATCACGGTACTGGTGGCCAGGCATGAGCCTGCACTACACCATGTTTGTAAAAAACTGCCCAAACTGCAACAGAGATCGCAGTGGGGAGAGAAGCAGTTTAATACCTCGTCGTATCAAGGCAGATAACATCACCACTAAAAAGAATGGCTTGCGATTAACATATACAGGCTAGTTCCCACTTATAATGTAGATCCACAGCACTCGGCTGACGTCCGGACTGTTATACAAGATTTGCGAGTCTAAATGGCATATACGCTAAGAGCATGCTACGTTCGACCATTTTTTTCTTTTTCTCAGGCAATCCAGCCTGGGGGGGGGAAGATTGGCCAAATGAGCACAGCCCAGCGGGAATCTTCTCACTTCCTTCCTGAGGGTATGGGATGGTGTAAAGAAAAAACCAAGACAGAAAGCAATCTATAATAGAAAGGATATTAGGTTCGGGAGCTGGGTGGGTCAAACATCTAATAAGTGTCCAACGTAGTCTAAATAACTTGCCAAGAAATTCTCTGAAGGGATTCAGTCCGTACGAATTATTATTCGGAACTAGGATGTTGATCTCTGACCTTGATAGTCAGACTTCAGTGGTAACAGAAAAAAGCTTTGATGTCAAAGACCGTTTGGCTATTTTGCAGGACTTAAACAAAACAAGAAAAGACCTGAGCAACATACAGTTGAAAGAACAGCCAACGACCACTGAAGAATCACCACCTGTCCCAGCAAGACCTGTCTGGATTCCAAAAGTCGGGGATCTAGTCAGGGAGAAGATCGCGGTAAAGAAGGAATTTGGGCCTTCTTACAGAAAAGCAGTTCCTGTATTGTCTGTCAACGGGACAAGATCAGTTGTACTACCGCCACTTGCTGGAAAAAAGGAGAACCGAGTTGTATCCATCGACCTGGTAAAACCACAACATGTGGCCGATAACCAACAGTAGGCCAAGTGGACTCCCAATAAGTAGCAGAACACCAAGGTTTGCTACCAGTACAGAGGTCCTATCAAAGAGGCTCATCACATTCGAAACGCCTACAGAAGAACAACAAGGACTATGCAACAATGCAATAGAACTTAGACCTCTGAAAACCCAAATAAAGACATTTAGCAGAGACACACCAATCTATACAGAAGTACCAAGTGAAAATGCAAGAAACAAAAATCCTGAACCAATTGGAACAATTGACAGAACTGCATCCGGTTACTTCATCAACTTCGATGATTCCTCTGAAGGCTTCAGCGAACAAAAGACACAGCCATCATCAAAATCCTTTAAAGACAAAGCGAAGGAACTTTTGAAACAACTGAAAGAAACATATCTAGTTTCTCCATGGATTGAATTTTGGGTGGGTTTTGGTGCATTTATCCTCATACTTTGGCTCATCATGGTATTTACCTTGGGACGCTTCATTGAGGGAAAATATGCTAAAATGGACACAGCAAGTCAGAACATCAACTTGGTCCTCAAACCACACACATCTTCACACGTCGAGAAAAGAGAACTTTCTTCAGAACTTTCTTCAGCCAACTTCACAGCAATTCCAATATCTGGTGGGGTAGCCTGGGACAACACTGACTATGAAATTTATGGTCCGGTCGAGATCCTGAAATATCCACACCAAATCAAGATCTCCTTGAGTGACTTTGCAAAACCAAACTCATTTGCTGATGATTGGGACTTTGAAAGTATAAACAATATGATGTCTGACTTAGTAATGTCTGCTAAATTTACAAAACATGATTATTTGCAGGGTTCTACAAATTATGACAGCATGTACTGCTATAACCATTATGGTAACCATTTCTTGCATAAATCTGCACAACCTAGAAATGTTTTAAATTTTAATCAATGGGAACATTGTGCTACACCTCCAAAAGGGAGCTCTAGAACCGTGTATGGCAAATATTCATATTTTTCAGGTTTTAACATAACTAATGCTGAAACATTTTAGTACAAATTGTCAAACAAGACAGGGATGAAAACCATGATAACCAACACAAAATTGATATATTCAGATTCTTTCTTTGAAAAAATGAATACTTTTGGATTTGATTATTGGGACAAACATGTTGATTTGAAAAGTGTTTGGGGTACAAAAGAATGGCAAGTACAGGGTATAGAAGCTTTGTTTAGAGCCTGCATGATCCCAGAACAAATGATATTTTTAAATGACACCGTTCAACAAACCACCTGTCTTGGCTTAGCCAAAATCAAAGATTTAAATAACCTGTCTATTCCAAAGCCAACAATGTTTAGCAATAACTCTGAAACAGATGAAGAAATAGACATAAACCATATACTTAACCAAAACAGAACACATCCTGATTGGAAACAATGGTTGATCTGGCCCACAGATACAAATAACTGTCAAGATAGATTCCTGAATAAAACACAGGGTTTCAAAATGAACAGGCCAGACCCTAGATATCCCCAAAGACATCACCCAGGGATAATAACAACCTACAGTGTGGGCAAATTATGCCTTCAATGGCTACAAACTTCCACACTGCCTGAAATTAAGCAACACCTAACTTTACTTACTGATGGTGCTGACTTGCGTGATTTCATAATGGGACCACGCAAACAGCGTCAAAAGCGTTTCATAGCAGCCTCTGTATATGCAGCATACAATGAGGCCTGGAAGGTTACTCAAATTGAGACAGCAGAAAGAATACGGGAAATTGACCGTATTAATTTGGAAAAATCACTTTCTGTAGTGGACAATGGGTTAATGACTCTGTCCTCCAGAATTTTTTCATTGGACAGCATTGTGTCTTCAGCAATCGATATATTATCGCAAGACTTACTGTTATTACAACATGGTCAGTCACAATTGCGTTCTATTGTACAGCTTGGCTGGACGTTACAAAATCTGCGTTCAGGCTATGTGCCTTGGCGTTTAATCAACACAACGTCACTATTTCAAATCTTTAACCTTACTGATAGACAAATCGGTATGGCGCAGAAGGGTGCTGATTATACAATCTTGAGCATTGAAAAACTAGAAAGATTACCGTTGACAATGTCAGAACGACCTGTCAGTGAATGGATAATCCACGGAATCATAAATATTCCAATCTCAACCTTCAGGTTTCAATACTGCCAAAAATATATACAGGCTGGCATGTACGAGAAATTGGGAAAGGGGTACCTTAAAACAACATGGAACCTGCCCTATTCACATGCATGTATCAGTAACAAAGGACAGAAAGTGTTTCTTAGTGGCATCAATTGTGCTATGTCACTAAGCGGCACGCTTCTGTGTAACGGTATTAGTTTGCACGGAGCCTGTGAAGGGAATTCATACAACCTTTCATGTCACCAGCAAGGCGCACCTGCAACTGAAATAGAACCATTCTTTCAAAGACTCTATAATGGGAGTTACATTCTTATTGTAGACCGCAGATGCTGTAGTCTTATGCCCGGGACTCCTTATCTCGTCACTACGACGGCGAAGGTCAAGTGCTGTGGACGTTCTTTGTTCCCCAGCTCCTTTCCAGACAGGGAGGCGAGGGCATGGCCCAGTTTGAAAATTACTTCTATTCGAATAGACACTTTAAGCAGAATGAAAACAGTGCTTCTTCAGACGCCTACAAGGCTCACGTCATCTAAAGAAACGTATGATCTACAAGTCGCAAGGACGACTGCAGAGATACATACATTATTATCAACTAATTCCCCCGTACATTTCGCGGAAATCCTGAGCGAAATCTTAAATATTTCTGATACGACAGGGGTCTCAAAGGTATTTAAGACAGTATTTTCGATGGCATTAACACCATTCAAAGCCATACTGGGTATTTTTCCAGACTTCGTCCATTCGATTTTTGGCGGACTTCCCCTGATCCTAGGACTAATTGCAGGAATCCTATTCCTAGTCCTTATTTTTCGTTATGGCAACCCATGTCACAGATCAAACTCTCGCGACAATGGAAGATACGATCCTAGCCATTGGATACCGGGACCGGATATCAAAAATCCTGGGACTATCCCGGCTTAGAGACCTAAACATGACTTGGTTTCTATCATTTCGACCAATGTGGCAAAGGTGTGTTTTACCTGTACTAAGGTGTCTGCTATGCGGAGAAGAATGCGTGTTAGACACCTGTCTGACGCTACAATCGGATGCGCCGGTGGATGCAGATACACTGTTGGTTCCTACCAAGGTTCACGCACTGTGCTGCCCTCAAAGGCTGCCAATTCTGATGACGGCATTCCTGGAATCTTCACCACTGCGATTGAAGAGTAGTGAAGTTCAAGATGAAAGCAGCATCGAACAGGTACGACCTTCTGTCAGCAATGCAAATCAGAATGTCAATGGAGACAATCATGCGCACGAATGCATGGTTACCCCTATTTCCGACTTAGAGGAACTTTCCCATGAAGCTGTTGACAGTTTTTTCGAAAGCCTGAATGATATGATGTTCTCTCCGGAACAGAAATAGAGACTTTTGAGTAAACTCGCACACGGCGTTCCCTGAATTCGGCCTTCAACTTTAAAAATAAAGTCACATGAACAATTACAATCCAGTTCACGGACAGCAACTTTTTTCAGCAAGCCCCTAAAATATTTTTCTATATATTTTTTCCCGGGACACTGATTTTCTGCTTAAAGTAAGAGACTATTCCTAGAGAACTAAGATTTCTATTTTAGATACTTTATAGACTTTATAGACTTTAGCTGCCCGCTGGTATGTTCGCAATAGATTTTATGTGATGAAATGGTTTCGACTTTTTTTCTGTATAGCCATATTAAGAGCCATTTCATGTGTATTTCTCATATACCAACAATCAATAATGCATAACAATGCGTGTTCACTTTTGCATTTAATTCATAGCTTAAGTGCATACAATATATATGACTGCAATTTTTCAGTATATTTGAAAATTTCGAAATGCATTTATGTATTTTGGGGTGGTAAGGTATACACTATACTCTATAGTATGTTGTACTATGTTATACTATGCATAGATTAGTAGATATGACCATAGTTAGCGTGGAGTGGGTGTCGTGTATTTCTATAGGTTCTGATTCGATCCCCCTATTCCTGACCCTATTCTGGTTAAACTTACTAGCTAGTTAACTAACAGTCAGCCCATGAGGCAAGAAATCCCCCATGATGCAGATACCGTTATCTGACGCAGTCACACTACGGCACAGGAACGTGTTATCTGATTAGGTCATAACGCTTGAGATCTAATTAGACAAGCGATATTCCTCCAGCCCCTGATAAGGCATACGACGTTCTCATAACAAATCAAACCTATGACAACCTGGATAATCCGTGCGGCCATTGTTTTGATTTCACAGAGAACTTTAGTAAAGAATGTGCTAACGAGCAAGTCGTATGACATCTTTATTGACGTACCTATGTCCATCCTTACGTCAATCTCGGCACCTTTAAGGTATAAATATTGCCGACCTTGCCCTATGCAGACACACGCGTGGTGACAAGACGGAGCAGCCATACTTGCCGAAGCCGAGAGCAGAAGCAGACCCCGCAGGCAGCAGCCCCGCCTTCCTGACGCGCTGAGAGACGCGCTGCTATCTCAAGCCGAGAGACCCAGCACCGGCGCTTCTGGGCAGCCCTCGCAGGCAGCCTGGAATATCGAGAGCAGAGAAAGAGATACCATTCCTCATTCATCCTAAATTCCAGGTACAGAACTGAATAACCCCTCCTAGAGAATTCTTTAGTTATTCACTTGGCAAAAACAAACTTAAACTAAACTGTAACTTTCTATTCCCGCCCACGCATTAGACTTAGGTCAGGTACACGGGGTAGGCGTATTTAGAAACACCAGTTGAGTACGTTTAGTCAAATGTATATGTGTATGTAAATATATTTTAATCATTTTAAACATCATATGGCTCAGAAACCATATCAATGTTTTTACAGTATTATTTTATACTATTGCTTCTAATGTATGCACTTTACTTAACTATAAGTATTGCAATAATATCGATCCATTTCTCTTGTACGAGAAAAGAGACTGATCAATAAATAACATCTTTTATTGAACACGCCCGTCTCTTCCTTTTCTCTACATTCTGATGAGACTAAGAATGCACGTACTGACTGAGTAAAATAATTGCCTTGTGCTCACACGACTCTCGAGATTGACTCTTGATTAGGGGAGAGCAAAGTTGTCATGTTCTATGGTTGTCAGAAACTAAATCCCTTCTTGTCTAATCAGGGGAGTTCATCCTTCCTTGAACATTCGAGAAAGTTTCTAGCGAACTCTGAGCTTAGCTGGCAAACGCAAAAATTAAGTCTAGTTTCGACAGTAGTAGACCTAGTTAACGTCTGGCCTAGGCCTTTACTGCTGTAGGTACTATTCCAATGCGCAGAGCCTATTGGGAAAATAGGAGCTACACTACAACGGGTGGCAGAAGAGCTTAAAACACCTCCAACAAGGCTCGCAGTCTGCCCCCAAATGCTCGAGCGGGACCTCGTAAGTGCTGCCTCCCCGGTCCCTGCGGTGAACCACCCTGTACTCTAGAGCGTACCTCTGATAGCCACACTCCTCCTGGATCGTGGCGGACTGGCGTGTGGTACCGATTAGGGTCCGGCTCCCTCAGTTGGATTCCTGAAGGCGGCGTCCTGGTCTCTCCCGTGGAAGGGGGGTCTTCTTCTTCACAGGCTCTTTGACTGTGTCCTTCTCGTCCTGGGGTTTCGATGCGCAGGTGCTCCAGTACGAATTCCTGACTCTCTCTTCCGATGTCGGTACTTTCCCTTAAATGGCACACCTCCACCGTGTCTTTATTGGAACAGGGTCCATCTGACCCCCGTCACATGGGTTGGGCCGACTTCCTGGGAACTGGAATCTTTAAAGGGGCCGTAGCCGGTCTCTAAATCCTGTTCCCTCGGCGACTAAAAATAGAATACAGGGAGATGAAAGGGGGGAGGAGGTCAACGTTTTTACTTTCCTCCTTGCCCCGTAAAGTCACCTTGTGACACATCCCCCCCTAGACAGTTCACGGTCGGGGAACTGGGCTATACGGGATTGGAAGTCTGCATTCCCATTGCACTGCCCACGTCGATGTCGGACTTCAAAAGAGAAAGGTTGGAGGGAAAGGAACCACCTCAGGACATGAGGGTTGTTGCCTTTGTTGCGGCTCAACCATTGAAGGGGTGCGTGGTCCGTGTATAAAGATGAAGGGTGAGCCTTCCAGGTAGTAACAAAGTTTTTCTATTACCCACTTTACTGCCAGACACTTTTTCAATAGTAGGGTAGTTCTTTTCACGTGGAAACAGCTTTCTGCTGATGAATACTACCGGGAGTTCCAAGCCTTCATCCGATAACTGGGACTGGACAGCCCCCAGACCAGAATCAGAGGCGTCTATTTGGAGGATGAATGGTCTGGTGAAGTCAGGGGCGAAGCTGTAACAGGGCTAGAGGTAATGATGTTTTTGAGTTCCTGAAAGGTTTGGCGGGCTTGAGGGGTGGGATAGAGGAGGTCTTTTGCTCTGACACAATTTTTTAGGAGGTCCGTTCATGGGGAGGCAATTGCGGAATAATGAGGAAGGAACCTTCGATAATACCTTAACAATCCCAGAAATGCTCTGATGTCTCGTTTGGTCGTAGGGAAAGGTGTATCGTTGATGGCCTTTAATTTCTCATGTTGTGGTTTGATCACCCCGTTCCCGAGGAGGCATCCTAAATACCGAACCTTCTGATATGCAACCAGGGATTTCTTTGAATTTATGTGTAGCCCAGCCTCTCTAAGGGCCTGCAGTATCTCCTTCAATGTTTTATGTGTTGTTCCCAGCTGGAGCTGTATATTATAATATCATTGAGGTATGCAGCGGAATATCCCCAATGTTCTCGCAATACTATGTCCATAAGTCTTTGAAAAGTGGCCGGTGCCCCATGAAGGCCAAAGGGGAGGACTGTAAATTCATAGAGACCTGAAGGGGTTGTGAACGCTGTCTTGGCCTGGTCTTGTGTGGATAACAGTACCTGCCAATAGCCCTTAGTGAGGTCTGGGGTCGTGGTGTATTGGGCATTCCCTAGCTGTTTGATTAGTTCATCGACCCAGGGAAGGGGGTAAGAATCAAATTTTGTGATGGCATTCAGGGCTCGGAAGTCTATACAAAATCTCACTGAACCATCTGGCTTGGGGACTAGGACTACTGGGGAGGACCACTCACTCTGAGAGGGACAGATAATTCCCATTGTAAGCATGTTCTGGATCTCGTCTTCTATTGGCTGCGGGAATGCGATATGGTCGTTGTCTCACTACTTTCCCAGGCTGTGACAGGATGGAATATTCTATCAATGTAGTTTGTCCTGGTATGTCAGTAAAAATAGGAGAAAAAGGGGCCAACAGTGTTTCTAGCTCTTTCTTTTATGGTTCGAGGAGGGTGTCATTTATATCCAACAGGTGTAGGGTGGAGGGATGTTTGCTCGGTCCTTGTGTTAGTACCAGGTTGTCTATAGAAGGGGGACCTAACCATTTCTTTAAAAGGTTAATATGAAAGATTTGTGTCTTCTTTCTGCTAAGGCGTAGGCAGTAGGTGGTTAGACCGATTTTCTCTATTACCTCATAGGGTCCTTTCAACTCGGCTCGGGTTTTTGGGAGGGAAAAGGGCATAAGAACTAGCACCCAATCATGTATTTGTAGGTGGCGCCATTTCCTTCCTTTATCATAGAACACCTGTTGGCGTCTCTTACTGGCCCACCCATAATCCTCGCACTGCGGAATTGTTTGTAGTGTCAGGGATGTTCCCCTTCAGGGTTCTAGATGGTTTTTTTTTTTAACACACCATGGTCAGTCACTTCATTGCTCCGCACTTCTAGAGTGGAAAGTTGTGAAAAGTACTGATGTCAGCGTGCCGGAGTGGCAATTATATTGACAATGCAGACGTCACCACTATGACGAACTAGACACCGACGACGTCATGCGAGGTCGACTGGCGCGCAGGGGTATTGCTAAGAAAAATCTTCCAGATCCAGCCTGATGCCTGAAAGTTCAAAGGTTAGGAATCTGTGGCTAGATCATGTCTCTACCAGATAAGGCGTTACCAAAGGTAAGTAACTTGTCTTTTAGTTTGTCCTCAACAGGTCATGTCAGGCCAGTGGGAGGGAGTATTTAACATTTCCTTCCCAGTAGGAGATCCATTACGTCATGCAAATAGGTTTACACCATATCAGTCATTTCGTTCCTGCCATTTCTCCGTCCCATACCAGGATGAATTTCTGTGTGGCACTCTACAATCCTGATGCAGGGAGTATATCTTTTACTTTCCAAGTTTGTCATTGAAAATGTGTCAGCTCAGGACGAGAGATGCTGTTAGCGCTACTTCCTTGTCCCCAAACAGATCTCCGGTTTATCCTGGACCATCACCCCTTGAATTTCTTTCTGCGGAAACACAAATTCAAAATGCTCAAGTTGGCTCAGATCCTATCATATCTTATGGGACTGTCCTGAAGTACGCCCTTTTATGGGACAACGCAACCAAACAAATGAGGGACACACTGGGCAAGCAGCTCCAATTGACACCACGGTTGGGAATCTTGAATATATGGGAAGCCACCGATCTGACGGTAATCGAACAACAGTGGGTGGCATTGGGGTACCTACTAGTGAAAAGAGCTATAGCAATGCTTTGAGGATCCAATAAACGGCCGTTAAAGATTGGATGGGTGGCGGAGATTGATAGGTGCATGATAGCAGAGAAGGTGGTCTACAAACTGTGAGGTTGCCCCAAGAAATGGGATAGGTGTGGGGGGGTGGAATGTATTTAGGGGGGATATTTGTACATCACCAACAGAGGATATGGCGATGCTCAGGAGAACAGAACAGTAAACTCGTAACCGCCTAATTTATGTAGCATGTGAATATTGATGCATTGTAACTCACTATATTTGACATGTAATATGATATTGCAATGATGACTCTGTGCTCTAACTTTAATATAAATAGTTATTAAAAAAAAGCTACACAGAGTGGCCATGCATCATTACGCGATGACTATCTCTAAACTGGCTGTAACTAACCATGCTGTGTTTGGTATCATACATCTTGGAATCATACATCTACATCGTAAAGGATTCCATGCACTATAAAGCTCCTCTGGAAGAGGCCCTTCGTGCTCCCGGTACCAGTCTTCTAGACCTGGACAGCAAACTATGGCTGCTGTCGACCAGAGACACAATTCCGCCCTCCTGCTGTTGAGCCAAGCTCGAGCTGAGGAAGACAGAACAATAAGTATCCTGTCACAGGGAGGTGTGACCACCTCCCAGACAGGACTTATTTATTTATTTTATTTGTATTTATTTAGAAAGTTTCTATAGCGCGAACAAGACCAGCGAGGGTATCAGAGCCCTTTACAGTTTATACATCAAGAAGGGTACAAGCAATCAAAACAGAACCAACAAAGCCAAAACTTCAAAGTCATGTAAAGCCTGGCATTCTCATGACCCTGTCAGCTGGACCACACATCAGCGACTATGACCTCAATATCGAATGGAATAACCAGTCTGAGGCAGAAATGTCTTCATCAGGAGCCTTTTGACTTCTTTTTTTAAGAGAACAGTGGAAGGGTTCAGCCTGACTTCTTTGGGCAGGGAGTTCCAAATCCTCGGTGCCATACCCAAGAAGGCTTGATTGAGGGTTTTTCTTTTTTTGAATTTTTGTGGTTTGAGCAAAAGGTTGCTGGTGCTTCTGGAGGCTCTCGAACCACATGAGAGCTCGAGTTTCTGAGCGAGGTACAGCGGGGTATTGAAGTGGATGGCTTTGTGTGCCATGCAAGCCATTTTTTACTGTATCCGAGCTTCATATGGAAGCTAGTTCAGGGACAGCAAATCAGGAGAAATATGGTTGTATTTTTTAGCACCAGTTATGAGCCTAGCAGCAGAGTTAAGGGCAACCCTAAGAGGAGCACCCTCACTTTACGCAGGCCGCAAAGGGTTGCGCTGCCATAGTCCAACCTTGAGATCACTAAGACTTGCACTGCAACCTTTAGGTCATGAGCAGGGAGATAAGGTATGAGTTTCCTTAGGGTGCTGAGTTGGAAGTTCACTCCTTTGGTGAGGGAACTGATGTGCTTCTGCATGTTCATACTTTTGTCTAACATAATACCCAGCGAGGTTGCAGAATCAACAAGATGAGGTCTACAGTTAAGAGCAGTAAGCTGATTCAACCATTGTTCCATGACCGGAGATTGCTTGTCTGGTGCGATTAAGAGGAATTCCATTTTGAGAGCATTTAGCTTCAAGTGGTTACGTGTCCGCCAGCTTTGTGTTTCCAGTATGACTGAGTTGAGGGACTGGATGTCCTCTGGGGAGGCAATCTTCAAGTATAGTTAAGTACCATCAGCGTACACGTGATAGTGAATGCTGGATGATTTCAGAATTTCTTTTAGAGGCTCCATGAACAGGTTGAAGAGCGTGGGAGATAGTGCTGAACCCTGAGGAACCCCCACAGTGACCTGCGCAGGATGATGCAGGGATTGGTTCACCTTGAAGCTTTGAGATCTGTTATGAAGGAATGGGCAGAACCAGTTTAGTACATGACCAGACAGCCCCATCCTGTGTTCCAGGAGGTTAATTAGGTTATCGTGTTTGATTTGACAGTATCAAATGCTGACGAAAGGTCGAGAAGCAGGCAAGATTCATTTTGATACAACATTCTTAGCGCATCATCGACAATGTGAGTTAACGCAGATCCTGTACTATGGCCCGGGCGAAAACCAGATTGGCATTGGTCCAGAAGTTGGAAATGATCGATGTGGTTACAGAGTTGGGAGAGCACACATTTGTCCAGGACCTTTGCAAAGGTGGGGATGTTGGAGATTGGGCGTAAGTTATGAAGGTCCGTGGGATCAGCAGATGGATTCTTTAGAATCGGGGTAACTTGACCCGATTTTAGGCAATCCAGAATAGCACCGTGCCAAAGTGATCCATTGACAATCTTAGTCCAAAGTGTGAGTAAGGAGGTTCTAACTTTCGAGAAGAGTTTCGATGGCAGGGGGTCGTGAAGGCTTCAGAGTCGTCAGCATTTTGCTTATAGTACTTTCATCCAAGATTTGGAAAAGACTCCAGGGTGCGTTGTTTGTGGGGAGATATGGCTGTGCAGGGACAGTGACATCCAACCATGGGGTAAGGAGGGTATTCAGTGGACTGATTGACAGGTGATCATGGGCAGAGCGTAGATCGGCTTAGATCTTAGTAGTCTTATCCATGAAGAAATCGGAAATACTTAGTGTATTGGGACAGTGTTAGGGTGCTTGACAGCGCCACTCAGACTGCTTGAATGGCACATTTGGTGCCCTCCTAGCATACTCCAGCCCAAACCAGTTCGGGGAGCTGTTGGCTCCCGCTGTGGTTCGAAACAGGACAAAGGACATGGGAGTATCCTCCCTACTGTCCAGCCCCTCCTCTGGGAGAGAACCCAGAATTGTCCCAACCCTTAGGGTACTTAAGGTCTTACCTGTGGGAGGGTCCCTAGATTCGTTGTGGGATAAGATTCAGATCACATACCACTTCAACTTCGACCGCCTGGGCACTCCTCTGGACCTCGCTGGACTTTGTGTTGGGAACCAAGACTGCAATTGGGAAGACTCCTGCTGCTCCTGGTCTCATCGTCCTGCAAGTCTGCTGCAAGGTCTGTGCTCCATACAGGTTCATCACAAAGCCTGTGGACATCCAAGACCCCAAAGGAATCTCCCTTGGAGGGAGTGAAGGAGTCACTCCCCCGCATCTGCAGGCAATGCATTGCAGCAGACTGGTCTGCTGATCCTGGGCTCCCACAGACTCTGAAAGGGTCAGAAACACAGGTGGTGGTTCTGCAACTCCCTCAAAGCTTGCACTGTCTTCACATTAAGTTTGAGGCCAGTATCCCTTGTCAGAACTATTGGAACAGAACCCTTGTGCACCCTGTCGACTTGCCGTTGCAAAGGCTTGTCGACTCTCTCCTCCAGAGGTCTTCGGGCTCCAAGAAGCGCCAACTCAAGCCTCAAGCATCTCATGCAGCCAAGATGTTCGCCTGCATCGCATCCTTTGCACCGTGGGCCTGCATCCTTTGGTGAGCTGCTCGAGGTCCTCTTGCGACTCGTGTGCCTTTGGCCCATGGGTCCTCTCAAGGGTCTTCTTTGGCTCCAGTGAGCCCCTCTGCTTGCTCGAGCCTACTCCGACTTACCTGCTTGTGGTGAGTCACTTGGACCTTGCTGGTCCTGACACCGCACCTTTTTCTTCACTTACATTGGTTGCCATTGCCAAGGCTTGTTGGTGCCCCTGCGGACACTGGCCCCTTGGCTCTTGACACCTGATGTGGGAAAGCTCATGCACGGCTCTTGCACAGCTCATGCATGGCTCTTGGTCCTTCTCTGCATCACCTGGTCTGTGCAAGGGCACCGTCAGCTCTCCTTCATCTCCGACATCGGTGGGCATTCTGTGGCACCTGGTCACTCCTGAGTGGCATAATCTCTGTTCCCCCTCTTTGCAGGTACCTCTAAACTTGAATCCATGTTTGGGTTCTACAGGACACTTTCCCCTTTTTTGCCAGCGGCATCTTTTCCAAAGTGGTCTATGGCGATTTCCGACATCACTTCACACCAAGGCACTAGGCTTCCATAGTGTAGGTATTCTGGTTCCAGGGGATCACCCCATCTGATCCTCAGGTGGGGTGACTCTCCAACCTTCAATCTTTCATAGGGTGTCTTCGGGGTCCGCTGGGAAAGGTCCTTCTTCTTTAAAATTACAACTGTTACTTATTGTTTGGTCTCCCCCTGGGGACTACGTATTCTGTGCTATTTACAAATTCTATTGACAAAGTATTGTGCATATTTTATTGTTTCTCAAGGTGGGAAGGAGATTATACAGTGTGTTAGTGAGTGTTAATCATAAATATATATTTTTATAACTACACTGTGTGGGTCTTTTTCACTTAAACTATATCATAGGATTAAGTACTGGTAAAACAAGCTACTTTACACTCCTTTTGGACTAAGCCTGAAGGCTGCTCTCCACAGCTACCACTTAGAGAGCTTTCTAAGGTTGTCTAAGACCACTAAAATCACCATAAGGGTTATCTGGATTAGTGCAGGGTGCTACATTTACATAAGTGAGCACCATATACTAAGCCAGCCGCCCAAAATGGCAATGAAGGCCCTTCCTCCCTCCACTACAGCAAGTCTGAGACATTCAGGGTATAGTCCTCATGTGTTGGGATCAGCCCTGGATCTTGGTGAGGATGGCTCCAACGATTCTTGGCATCTTGGCTTCATGCGCCTTCCTCTTTCACAACACCAGGTGGCACATGCAAGTACTTCAATGGAACCTCGAATCCCAGTGGGCTCTGCATCTGGGCTGACTCTCAGGCCTAATTCAGATCTTTAGGAAGAATCTGCAGTGATGGCTGTGAGATGCCGATCTGAACACCTACAGGCTGCTCTCCCTTCCTCACCAGCAGTACACAGTTGTGATAGACACGTCAGTCCTAGGTTGGGGGTGTCACCATGGGAAAGTGAAAATCAGAGGCTTCTGGTCCCTGGAAGAAGGCTGACTCCACATCAACCTGCTGAAACTTCAGGCGATCATCTTGGCCTTCAAAGCCTCCACCAAGAAGAGGCAGGTGCTGGTGCTGACAACTCTAATGCCATGCAGTACTACCAAGAGCACAGCAGGGTGGTTTTCTTGGTCCTGTGCCAGGGGACTCTGCAACTCTGAAGGTATCTGGAACAAGAAAACATCTTCCTATTCGCCAACCAACTGACAGGATGCCAGAGCGACCAAACTCAAAACTAGTCATCTGGCAGATCACAAGTGGCATCTTCATAACGAGATGGGGCAGGGTATCTTTGAATACTTAAAGGCTGCATCAGGAGCCCACTATTTTAGCAATTTTGCATGCTGAACTTTCCCCCAAGGTTTTCATTGGACACTCATTTTGGTATGAATGGAGAGAAAGATTCCTGTATGACTTCCCACCGATACCTCTCCTGCGTCAGGTTCTGATGAATGTTGGAACAGTCTGGGCCCAAGTTATCGTTGTTGCCCCGACTGGGCCAGGAGAGTGTGGTCCCCAGTGCTACTGAGTCTGAGCATTTGCCTTTCAATCAGTCTTCCACTACAGGAGGACCTCTTGTCTCAGCAGCAGGGCAGGGTCCTGCATCTGAATCTCTACAACTTACATTTTCTTGCATGGAGATTGAACGGTGCAGTTGGATGATTTTGTATCGCAACTGGGGTGGTGGTGGATGTTATCATTGCTGTCAGACGCATTTCCTTGAAGTACATCAATCTGTGACAAATTCCTTGCTTGTTGTGTTGCCTGTGACACCTACCAAACATTCTGTGTTCTTTTTTTTTTTATCTGCCCTTAGCCCAGGATGGCCTTGACGTGATCACATTGAAAGGTTACTTGTTGGCCCTTTTGGCCATTCTGGGTTTACTGGACCAACCGTCACTGTTTGTCACTGGTTGTGATGTATTTCTGTAATGGTTTGACACATGTTACTTCCAGAAACATTAGTGATGCCCCATTGGGATCTTCACCTGGTCCTTAAACTCCTTGTGTGCTCTCTCTGAAGCTGTTGTACAGTTGCTCTATACGGCTATTGACTCTGACGGCAGCCTTCCTTATATTTATCACGTTAGCATGCCGTCTGAGTGAGCTGCTGTCGCGTATGGTTTAACCACCCTCCACTACCTTCTTCTCGGATAAGTTGGTGTTGAGGACCTGGGTGGCTTTCATCCCTAAGATTGTGGTGCCCTTCCATGTTGGCTAATCAATTACTTTGGGTGCATTCTTCACTCCATCGCTCAAAAGATGAAAAGACTGGCTTGATCCAAAAGCATTAGAAGATTACCTTGATCCATAGACTCTTTAATGCCTTCTTGCTTCCACCATTATATGGAGTGGCCTCTTTAATATCTCTGAATTCCAAAGTGTTCTATGCTTCCGGCCTGAGAAAGCAGAAAGGGAAGGAGACAATAAACTGATGTTAGTACGCATGGGTGGCATATATCTTTTCCACCCCCTGCGCCGGAACGCCTACTTGTAGCGCAGGGCTTTACAACGTGACGCATCTCCCAGATGCGTCACATTGTAAATACCCAGCAGCATGGCGCTGGCTTTGCGCTGCTGCAGTTGTGTCACAAAAGTGACGCAACAGCGGTGTAAAAGAGGCGCAAGGAGCTTATAAATCTGCCCCTAAGTGATTTGTCCAGAATCACAAGATGTTGAGACAAAAATTGGACTTGAATCTGGATCTGCTCTTTCAAAGTCGGCACATCTGTTCGTTAGGCCACTTGCTGCGCTTATAGCCCGAGTCAAGGATCAGTGTCCGTCGCTGCATCTGAGCCGTTTAAAGTTCTCCAGTTCATAATCTTTAGTTTGTGATAACCAGTTGTAGGAAGCTGGCTCTGTATATACTATACCAAAGTAAGGTATAGTGTGCACCGAGTCTAGGAAGTCCCCAAAGGTATAGCAGAGGCTAATTAGAAAAGTACTAACAGCTCTCTTTGTGGTAGTGTGGGCGAGCAGTTAGGCTTATCCACAGAGTGTGTTAAGCATTTATTGTATTCACTCAATCAAGGATTGATACACACCCCCAGAGACAGAATCCAGACCAATGAGGTAAGTATAAAAAAGATATACTTATGTTTTATTTTTAGAACCAAGCAGGACTTGGCACAGGTCCTGCAGCTCTTTTCTCCAACAATCTGCTTTCATACTCTTTGAAACAACGCACCACGCATAAGCTAGGGCATTCATTAAATAATGGATAAAAAATAGATCCAGACATGGTCTGTGTTCTCCTGCATATCTCGAAAACCACCACATTCGTTTGCTAAAATCTACGAGATGTATCCAGTGCTTTCACCTCTGATACTCTCTGGAAAGGTTGCCAATTTCCAAGAGAATTCCCTTGCTTCCAAATATTAATCCAAACAATTTTAGAACTAAATCTGCAATCCATAAAGTGTGATACTTAGGGTTTGGAGGTCTCCAGAGGTCTCTTGAAACAAATGCCCTTCATTACTTTACATACCAAAGTACTTCTACCAGCAGACGCCACTGACCTATAACAGTTCACTGTCCTATAAGACATCCCCTTCTCGAATAACTCTGCTAAAACATTCGCTAACTGAATATCACCTGCTTCCAAGGTATCCAAACCCCTTTCCAAGCACCAACCAAGCCACACCTTTCATGCTCCTCTATACCTCTTTCCTGTACCCGGAGCCCAAGACTCATAGAGTAACTCTGCAGCTGTGCCCCAAAGTTCTGAGAATACTCTTGAACACCTGGGGGCCGATTTACAAGCTCCTTACGCCTCCTTGGGCCGCTACTGCGTCACTTTTTTTGGTGCATCTAGGGAGATGCTTCACTTTGTAAAGCCCTGGGTCACATTATACCTGCCTCAGGTATAATATATGCAGGATGGACATTCCCATGCAAAAAGCCATGTAGAACTGACGCAGTGAAATTTACAAGTTTTACAAGTCACTCTATGCCTTTACTACATCAAAATCCCTAAGCCTGCTCAGACCAGACGTAAGGAATGATCCAGAGCTTTTTGAATGGAACTCACCTATCTGTTGTGGCGATTTGCTGGACTTGCATCACTTTCATGAGCAACTCCAACAATGCGTCACTTTTGGGCCAACAGATGCATCAGAATTTCTACTGCATCTGTTAATCCTTGCGCCGTAGAGCACTGTTTTGTAAATACAATACAGCGCATCCATGGTGGCTCAAGGACATTTGCCGATGGCGCAAGAAAACTGACAGATCTATGCAGATGCGTCAGTTCCTTGTAAATCTGCCCCCTGATATCCTCCATACTAGAAGGTTGAGGGAACACGGCTCCACCAATGGGTGTTCTCCTCCTTCCACATTCTTCAAAGACCATCAAACGCTATCACCAAAAAAGGTTCCTTCACTGCCATTTCCACCACAGATGGAAACCAAGTTTGACACTTTCAAAATGAGGTAACCAAAACCAACTCGCATTTCTGCCTCCTCACCTGAACTAAAACCCTCTGTATTATTGAGAACAGGGGAAAAGCATACTCCTTCAACCCTTTCCAATCCTGTAAGAAAACATTCACCGCCACTGCCCCTGGATCCGGTCTCCAGCTAAAAAAATCAGCTAACTGATGAGTTAGTCTTGATGTAAAAAGGTCCACTTACAAAGGACCCAATTGCTCTAATATTTTCTGAAAAACTTCTTGCAAGGGAGAAGATGGCGGCTGACTGAAGAGCTCAGTCGCGAGCTCCTTGTCCAAGGGAATGCAGCATGGATAGTGTCCACCTGGAAAAAATGAACATCGGAGAATGATCGCGCTACACCCAGCACTTTCTACAACCGTATCCAAACTCTGAAGTACTTAAGTTTCCCCTAGTGAGAAGGGAAAATAATGGTCCACGTCTGACCTTACCTGGCCAGAGCTTTGAACATCAACAGCGGCGGTGGTCTGGACACCAACGGCGGCGGTCTGCTGAGCGCCACTGAAGAGTCAATCAGCAAGTGCACTCTGGCTCACACACAGCGGTGTTCGTGGCCCGCCCGACCCGACCCGCGTTGATGTGGTGGGCGACGAGAGCAGCAAGAGCAGCAGGGAAACCAGCTCTGAGCTCGGGAATCAGCGAGTAGCAGCGAACCAGCTCTGAGCCCCGAAGACTCTGGAATCGGCGCTCTGCGCGCTCTGTGCGCGCTGTGCGCTCTGTGCTCCATGCCGGCCATGTATCACTGAGCGGCTAACTTCGGTGTGCAAAAAGACACAGGCTCAGGCACAAGGACAGGAAAACGTACAAACCGGGAGAAAAACAGAACTGCCTCTGGCAGTGCCCACCCGCAGTGAATTACTTTTCAAATAAAGCCGCAATTGCGGGGAGTTGATGGGGAGCAAGGGAATTTCTACATTAGTCCCATGGGCAAGAGCAGAAAAAACTGAGCCTGATACAGTTGTCCCCCACTCATTTGTAGTGTGGGCAGAAGCGGCTAAAGCACGTTGCAGCCATCGAAGAGCAGGGCGCAGAGTATCGTATCAAGGCAAGGAGGTGGCGGCAGCAGCAGCAGCTGCTCAAGAAGGAGGAAGAAGGGGGTGCAGCTCAACACAAGGTGACTATTACTGTTACTGATGCGAGGAGGATGGCAGCGCTGCAGCAACCACTGAACCCGGTAAGTCTGAGTGGGTCTGCCCCTGGTTCATCTATCCTCCCAGGTCCCTCTGCTTTGGAAAAATTAGGGGTGGGTCAGATAGTTAAGGACTGGGGGGAGACTGTGCTAGAGGGCCTAGGAAGACCTCAGATCACCCCCCCGCCACACTAGAAGCTGCCATAACGGTGTCACAAAAACTGGAAACCACCAAGGCCTCCCAGGTACCCGGTAGAGGCAAGGAAGGTGTAAATCATGAGAGTGAGGGATACAGTTTAAGAAGTAAAACCTCTGAGGCAAGGGCCAACAAAACGACTAAAGAAAAAAGCCAGTCACCAGTCAGTGCATCTACCGGGGGAGTAAAAGGGAAGAATAAAAGACACATTTCAGGGCAACCACAAGCATCCCTATCCAGAGCCAGCCGGGTAAGCCTGAAAACGACAGGGCGCAGCGCTCTTAAGACTACTCCATCACTAAGGTCCTACTTTCAAGTCCAGGATAAAATCCTGAATCCAGAGAAAGCCAACACAGAAGTTGCACCACATTTAGCCCTGCCTACACCAGGCAGGGCATTAGAATGAAAAAAGAAAAAAATGGCGGAGAAAAAGAAAGAAGGAACATCGGGCCTAACTACCAGCAATAAATATCAAGCCCTCTCTACCCAAGAAACAGGGTATGGGGTGAAGCTACCAGGAGGGAACTGGAAAACGACATCAACAAGCAAGTTCAAACACTTTCCGTACCTTCTACTCCCTCCACAACCGCTAGCAGTTCTAATATTTCTAATAGCTCTATCGCTGAGCAGATTCTTGAGGAGATGATGAAGGAGATGAGAGCTAAATTTGCAATCTCTGAAAAAAAACAGTCCAAAATACAGGAAGCTTGTGAGGTACTCGATCAGAAAGTAAACACTCTCATTGACAGTGTAACTCATGCAGAAGGCGAAATAGAGGTGCTTAACAAGAAAACAGAGGCAAACCACAAGGAAATAACCAGTTTGAGAACCAGGGAAGCTGAGATTAGCGAGAGAATGGAATCTCTAGAGAATCATGCCAGGAGAAACAACATAAAAATCCTGAACATACCGGAGGGAATCGAAGGAGAAAACATAAAGGGATTTGTAAACCAGCTACTAGAGGAAAAAATCCCCTGCACTAAATCAGTTAACCTCAGTGAAGATATCCAAAGGATACACCGGGACCCCTTCAGGAAGGAGAAACATCGAAAGAACCCGAGGAAAGTCCTGATCAACTTCATGACATATTCACTGAAAGAGCATATTCTAAGCGAAGGCCTAAAAGCAGTATCTTTCGCCAGGGATGACTGGTCCTGCAAAATTAGATCGGACTTATCCAAAACGACCCAAGATAGACAATGGGAGTTGGGCTAAAAATTATGTGGAACAATAAAATGCTTAAAATAAGAAATCCAAAGGAAGCAGAAATGCTAATAGAGCAAATCAAAACACAACAGGAAGATCATTCTCAAACTAAATAAAATGCGTATTCCACACGCCAGAAAGTGGCCTTGAAACCGGTGGAAAAAATAGGAAAACTTGAATAAAACCGAAGGGCAAGGAGCTCAAAAGGGCAGATCAATGCCCAGAAGAAAGAAGATAAGGGAGTCTTCCCTAGGGTGGGGGGGGGGACTCGATGCATAAATGTTCACCAAAAACGTTCAAAAAAAGAAAAAATCAAAGCACATGGTGGGGAGCAAAATGGGGAGAAAAGAAAAAAAAAAGTCCTAAATGCAAAACAAGAGGAGTACAATGGCCCAGATGCAGGGTATGGAGACCTGATTAGGGATGTCGGTTACGGGTAAGAGATCAGAAATAGAAAAAGAGCTCAAAATCTTAACGTGGAACACAAATGGGCTGAGAATTAAAAAACGGAGAATGAAGATACTGAAATACCTAAAAAACTGCGACAGTGAACTAATTATAATCCAAGAATCACATCTAACAGAAGAGGAATGGGAGCCGATATGTAAAACCCAAGGATGGATAGACCACTGTATTTGTACAAATCAAAACTGCAATGTAAAGGGAGTTGCGATCATCTTTAAAAAATCCCTGAAAGCGGTGATCGAGAAAACAGAAATTGACAGAAAGGGGAGAGGGGTCATTGTGAATGCAAAATTCCATAATAACTCGTACACCGTGGTGGGTTACTATGGTCCAAATGTCGATGATCCTGAACCACTTCAAAAGCTATACTCTAACCTCCTAGCAACTAACACACCGATCATAATGGGCGGGACTTCAACATCATACTAAACCCCAAAGAAGATCGGTATCCAGCAAAAACCCTCCCCAATCTGCCTAAAATGAGATAATGGGTTGGACTATGCATAAGGGATTGTGGATGTGTGGAAGGAAAAAGGAAATAATAATCGCAGATTCACCTATAAAAACAAAAGGTTAGGAAATGCATCCCGAATAGACTTTTTTCTTATTAGCAGGAGCCTAGTGGAACAAACAAAAAAAATATGAACATATCCCAACCCACATCTCAGACCACTCAGCGGTACAGCTTAGCCTGATATTAAGAACCTCAAACCCTCCCCAGAGGTGGACAGTGGACAAGAGCATTTTCTTAGACCAGGCCTGCATCGAAAAATTGGCAGATGAAACAAAACAGTTTTTTTTACTTAAATAACATGGGAACTACAAAACAAATAGCCTGGGACGCATATAAAGCGTTTAGCAGAGGGAAAAATTCTAAGTATGGCAACTCACAGGAACAAGGAGAAGAAACGTTTCATTGAGCTGATTGAAAAGAACCTGCTGACTCTGGACATAGATCTTAAGAATGCCAAGTCCACTAAGACAAGTTCCGAAATAGAAACTAACATAGGAAACAAGAAAGCAGAGTTGAGCGATTTTTTAGAAACGATAACCAGAGAAAAATGGGAAGCCAGTAGACTTTCACATTACGAATACAGAGAAGGTTGCGGGAAGATCCTGGCTTGGAAAGCAAACACCGAAAGAACCAGAAATAGGATCACAAAGATACAGAGAGAGGGCTGACCAGGGTACTCTTCTGATAGTAGCAAAATCAGGCAAGAATTTAAACTGTTCTTTGATAGTCTTTACATGGAAGAGTCAGTTGGTTCTAGAGATCAAATGCAGAACTTTCTAGATAAAATCATGACCCCTGCGGCCTCCCCAGAACAGAAGTTAGGTCTTAACCAAGAGCTATCTAAAGAGGAAGTCAGAGCTGCAATAAAAAGTTTAAAAAGAGGTAAAGCCGCCGGCCCCAGACGCCTTACCTAACGAAATCTATCTACAGCTTCGTTAAATTATATTAGCAAGTTTTACAGACCTACAAAACTCCATATTCTTGGAAAACCAAGCGCTCCCAAACTCCTGGAATGACGCAATTGTAAGTATCATCCTAAAACCAGGGAAAGATCCAACCAAATGTGAGTCATACAGGCCCATCACCCTCTTGAACTCGGATTACAAAATCTACACGCAAATACTAGCAAAAAGGTTAGGGGCAGTGGCAGGGTCCCTAATTCACCCAGTCCAAAAGGGTTTCATTAAAGGTAGGCAAATCCATGAACTGTCACACGAGCCCATTACCACTATTGATATTGCAACCCATTACTCTTTACCTTTATCAGTAATAACTTTCGACTCGTCAAAAGCGTTCGATAGAGTTAGCTGGCCTTTCCTGAACGCCACTTTAGCTAAATTCAATCTGGGGAACAAACTAGAAAACGCAATAATTAACATCTATAAAAAACCTGTCGCGAAAATATTAGTGAACGAGGCCCTTACAGACAACATACAAATAAAATGAGGCACAAAGTAAGGGTGTCCCCTGTTCCCCCTCTTATTTAACTTTTATATAGAACCGCTAGCTTGCCTGCTGAGAGGGGAAGAGGGGATTGCGGCTTTTAAACATCAAGACTGGGAGAAAAAAGTCGCTCTCTATGCGGACGACTTGATGTTTTCACTGGCAATCTAACCAGCTCACTCCCCAAAATAGAGGAAATTATAGGTCAGTTTGGAGCAGTCTCAGGCTATTTGGTGAACCAATCAAAATCGGAAATTCTCGAGTGGAATACCACCTCAGGAAACCCTCTACTTAAAGACACAATAAAATACCTAGGAATAGAGTACACAAAGGAATTGGATGAGGTAGCGAGCTTGAATTTCTCTAGGATCCACAAAGATATAGGGAAACTACTTAAAGCTTGGTCAGGCTTACAACTATCCTTTCTAGGAAAATCCAACTTAATTAAAATGACTATCGTACCAAAATGTACGTACCTATTTAACTCCATCCCGATGAGTTTTAAGACAGAGCAAATTAAAAAGCTGCAGGTGGAACTATCAAGCTTTATCTGGGCCGCCAAAGGGGTCAGAATCGGATGGAAAAAGTTAAGAAGAAACAAAGCGCAGGGGGGAATTTCCAGCCCAGACCTACTGGAGTACTGTAGATCCTTCCAGCTTAAGAACACAAGGAGACTATTGGCCAAATGGGAAACCTGGCCTATGTACCTGAAAGCAAGCCCTCATAGGCCCTAAAGGAGATCACTATCTCTATAAATTTGGACACCCTAAATTCTTTAAAAAGATTAAACTAAAGACAATAAAATCAGCAGCAAGAACCTGGTATGAAATAAGGGGAATCCTAAAAATACCATATTACAGCAAACATGCGCCAATTTGGGAATCACCAGGCACCCCAGAATGCCTAAAAGACGCCCTAGCGATTCCACTAGGAGAGTGTAACATAAATTACTGGGGACAGCTGATAGAGAATAATCGGATCGTACGATGGGAAATCTTACACGAAGAGTCTCAAGGGTCACTATCCAGATACAAACACTATCAACTAAACAGCTGGATAAAAGCCTTAAAGGAAAACCTACAAGGAGATGAGGTTATCAAGCAAAAACTCCTGAACCCAGAGTTTTAAAAAAAGGAAATATCGTACTGGGCTCTTATAAAAGCAGGTGAAGTAGAGTACAAAGCCCCGCATGATATCTGGGAGAGAGACATGCCTGGGCTAGACATTTCACACTTTTGGCAAACCTCGAATGCAATCATGGGGCGAGAAGCAAAGGCCGCCCCATTGAAGAAAAAACATCTCTTCACGATCCACAGATCTTACAGGACCCCTAAAAGATTGTCAAAAATGACCAGCAGTGAAGTAAAAAAGTGTCTCAAATGTGGAGAAGAAAGAGCGGACGACCTACATATGTTCCGGAGCTGCATAATGTAAAAGGACTATTGGGACCAGATTGGTAAGATTCTCTCTGACGTGATAGAACAACACATAGAGGTAAGCACGGAAATGGTTATTTTTGGGATTCCACATAACACACACTCTTTGACACTGTCTAAAGACCAAGAAAACATTCTTTTTTTATGGACCCTGTTAGCTAGAAGGGAGATTTGCATTAACTGGGTTAAACAATTGCCACCAAACCACACTGATTGGTTAAACCCGGTACTAAGGGTGTATAAATTAGAGAAGCAAGGGAAGAGCACTAAGAAAAACAAATACTGGAGCATCTGGGAAAGATACAACCAGATTAACATCGGGGGTCCAATGATTAAGGCAAAGGAAAAAACAATGTCAAGTTGGTTCTTGATATGAGTAGTCATAATGACTAGCTCCCCCACCGCCATAAATCGTGTGCCTGAGGTTGGACAAAAGGGCGCCCCAAAGGACAAGGTTAAACAGTATCCCATCCAGGGCAAATTTGGACTACCCACAGTAAAGCACTGAATGGATATTGGGGCCATCGACTCCTCCATACCCCTAGGGACTTTTCTTGATGAGGACTAAAAAAAATAAATTTAAAAAAACTTCTTGCAAATTCTGCAGCTCAGATAAATGTTCTGCCTTCAGACCTATCTTCTATTCCAAACAAAACTCCTATATCTCTTTCACCAGACCTGCTAATCTCTTTGACCGTGTTCCTCCCAATTTGTTTATGTATGCTACAGCAGTCAGTGTCCATCCTCAACAACACTAATTTTCCCTTTCAAGCCTGTTTTGAAACTCTTCAAAGCTAACAATCCTGCCTTCATCTCTGGACAGTTTATATGTTCCTCCTTTTCCAATAGAGTCCAAAGACCCCCAGTTTCCTGGCCTAGTCAACAAGCATTGGCATAGCCAATAGGTCTTGCCTTTGGGACCTTATAAGTGTTTAGTTATCCAGCATAATATGCTTGGTGCAACAACATCAACTGCTGCATGGCTAAACACTTATAAGGTCCCAAAGGCGAGACCTATTGGCTATGCCAATTTCTAAAAGAGTTTACATCTAATTTTCGGGCATAGTGATATGTTTGTAATATCACTGCAAATAATTCCAGTGACACCATCCCATTTCTCATATATAATATCCTGTTTGGATCTAAAAGAGTTTTTTAGGGATGTTACTTGAAACATAAACATACCATTGCAAAATGTATGTAATAGACTCTCACTTATTAACCAAATGAAAAATAAATTAAAGGAAAATGTTATTTACAATAATCTATTTCTGATGGATACATCTGCCAGTGGATTCCTCACCTTGTGAATATCCCCTGCCTCAGCAACATTCGGAAATTCTTTTGTAGCTTCACGCCGACGTGGACGACGTCACAGAAGCACGGCATCGCGTGCGGCTCAGCCTGACGTCGCCGAATCCATAATAGGCCTACGTCAGCGTGATGACATCAGTTCCCTTTTTTCCGCATCGTCAACGCTAACGGTTTTCAAGGGATCCTCTGTAGCTGTTTAGTAACTTTGTTACTGTTTGTTCCTATTAGTGTCTTCTTGCTTCTTTGTCTCCTGTCGAGATGTCCACGAAGAAGACCGGATTCAAGCCGTGCGGAGAATGTGGGAAGATGATGTCGATCACAGACCCGCATGAGGATTGCATTTGATGCCTGAGCTCGGACAATGATGTTCAAGGGTGTTCTTCCTATAAGAAGATAAACCCAAAGGCCCTTTGTGAAAGAGAGGCTAAGCTTCTGGTTGCCAAGATAAAAGGTAAAAGAGAGAAGAAGTCTTCGAGGTCGCGGTCGAGGCGGTCGAGGTCGAAGTCGAGGTCTCGCACGGGGTTGCCTTCGAAGTCATCGTCGGGGCATGCTTCTAGATCAGCAAAAAAGAAGCACAAGAAGAAGAAGCACGGATCTCGACAACACTCTGGGAAGGAATCGAATTCGAGACCGAAGTCGCCAAGTAGAAGACGTCGTAAGGAGATATCTCCTTCTCCAGTTGTGGATCCGGTAGGTGAGGTTTCGCCTGTGGAGTCGCCGGAGCATTCACTGGCTCCGGTGTCGAATCCCTCTCCGGCGCCGTCTCGATCTCCAGTACGAGAAGAGGAAGAGGCTCCCTTGCCTGAGGGTTCGATGTCTCCTGTTCACCAACCCGAAGTAGAGACGACGAATCCGGTGCCTCCTCGAGGGCAACCTATGAGTCCATACCCACCTTTTCTGGGCCCAGGTCAAGACCCTACACAGTTTTTAAACGTGATGTATTCGAGAGCTATGTACCCCTCTGGAGCACCGGTAGGTCCCATGGGTCCATTGGCATACAACCTGGGAGTCCCCCAGACTTATGCTCCAGCTTCGTTTATGCCATTTATGCCGGCGCTGACTCCGCCTTGGCATTTCTCTGCGCCGCCGAGGTCTTCGACGCCGATGCCTTCGTCACCGCCACCAGTCCGACCTCAAGAGCATCAGCCTGTGCCTCTGGATCAGATCTCGACGCCGGCTCCGTCGGAGTCGGTTGCGGATCCGCCAACGCCACTCTTGAAGGAGAGGTCAAGGCGTGATGCTCAGCGCCTTCTTGAAGAACAGAGGTACAGAGAGGCTGAAGTCGAAAAAGGTGAGCTGCAGGAGGAGGATTACTTTGATTACCTGAGGGAGGCTAGCGGATTGGAACTATCTCCAGATTGGAGCTATACTCTATCTCAGATGCCCCTTTAAAGGATGTTGCACCATACCACGTGGTCATCAAGAAGGCAGCAGAACTTTTGAATTTAAGTCTGCCTACTGCTGAGTTCAAACCCAATTTGTTGACAGAAGTCCTCCACTCCCAGTCTTCTGTGATGGAGCCTATGCTTCCTTTCAATGAGGCTTTGACGGAACCTATTTTGGAGGTATGGAATAGGCCTCTTACTGCTCCTGCTGTTGCTAAAGCTGTTGCAAGGAGATACAGGGTGGCGCCTGGTGACCCAGACTTTTTATCTTCGCACCCTTTACCGGAGAGCTTGGTAATACAGGCAGCCTGTTCGAAGAAATCTGTGGGGGCTTTCCCTCAGGTGCCTGGGTACAAAAAGTCAAAAAAGCAGGAGCAAACTGCAAAGAAAGTATTTTCACAGGCGAGTATGGCTCTTAAGTCAACAAATGCCACATGTCTCTTGGGGAGGTACATACATGCCTTGATAGACTCTGTAAGACAGTTGGCTCCTAAGATTCCAGAGGAGGGCAGGAACATTTTTAATGAGGTTCTAGCTGACACTCAAGCTACTGCACGTCAAGTCATACAAAGTGGACTAGACACCGCTGGCTCTGTGGCGAGAGTTATGGGAACTTCAATTGCCACAAGAAGAGCAGCCTGGTTGAAGTCTTCCGAATTCTCTGCGGATGTCCAAGCTGCTTTATTAGATCTGCCCTTTGGTGGCTCGGGTTTTTTGGAAAAAAGGCTGATTCAGCTTTGGAGAGATTTAAAGACAGCAGGGCTACAGCCAGTTCTTTGGGACTACAGTCCAGAGGAACTGTGAATAAAAGATATAGGGGTTTTGGAAGGTCCTCCTTTCGTCCCTATAAACAACCTAAACAGCAGCAGCAACAACAACAAAATCCACTGTATAAGTCATACAGGGGTAGACCGAAAGCTCGTCCTCAAGGACGTCAAGTCTCCTCCTCCTCCTCCTCTTCCTCTTCCAAACCCCCTCCTACATCAGCAAAGCAGCCCTAGATCCGCCATTCCGGATCATGCGGGTCCTGTAGGGGGTCGGCTTACCTATTTTCTACGGGATTGGGAATCGGTCACAACCTTTGGGTTCTCAATCTCGTAGAGAATGGGTATGCACTTCCCTTTCGGGAATTCCCTCCGAATTACCCTCCTTGTCAAGGGTTTTGCTCGGAGGACCACCTGCTACTTCTGCAGGAGGAAGTCCTGGTGTTGTTAAGAAAAGGTGCGATAGAGGTGGTTCCGGAGCAGAAAAGGGGTCAGGGATGCTACTCCCGGTATTTCTTAATCCCGAAGAAGGATGGCAGACTTCGTCCAATCCTGGATCTCAGGATTTTGAATCTTTATCTGAAACAAGAGAAGTTCAAGATGCTCACCCTTGCGCAGGTTCTTCAAGCGCTGCTGGAAGAAGACTGGATGATGTCGATCGACTTGCAGGATGAGTATTTTCATATTCCCATCCTGAAGTCGAACAGGAAGTATCTCCGTTTCACGGTGGGGTCGCAACATTACCAGTTTGCGGTCCTTCCTTTTGATCTTACTACTGCACCTCGAGTCTTCACCAAGGTGATGGCGGTGGTGGCAGCACATCTCAGAAGGTCAGGGATACCAGTATTCCCTTATCTGGACGATTGCTTGATCAAATCAGTCTCCAGAGAAGGTACTCCATCATCTGCAGGTCACAACTCAGTTGTTGTACAGATTGGGCTTTTCGATAAATGTACCCAAATCTCATCTGGTGCCCTCCCAGCGCAACCTGTTTATAGGTGCGGTACTGGATACCACTGTGTGTCGGGCATTCCCTCCTCCACAAAGGATTCTCGACATACTGGAAATGATTCCTTTATTGTACAATGGAGCGGCCGTTCCAGTCCTGAAGGTTCTTCGTCTGCTCGGTCTGATGGCTTCCTGCATTCTGTTGGTCGCCCATGCACTCTGGCACATGAGGGCACTCCAGTGGTGCCTCCGCAGGCAGTGGTATCAACACAACGGAGATCTCAGGGATTCAGTGAGGATCTCCAGAGAAGCTGCGGCAGATCTAACTTGGTGGAGCATGGAAGGCAATCTGTCTCAAGGAAAGCCCTTTCATCTGCCTCCATCAGTGGCCACAGTGATAACGGATGCATCCTCCCTAGGGTGGGGTGCTCATCTGGGGGATCTGGAGATCCCCAGAGGAAAGGTTGCTTCACATCAACCTTCTAGAGTTGCGGGCGATACGTCTGGCGCTCAAGGCCTTCCTCCCTTCCCTTCGCAGTCAGTCGGTTCAAGTCCTGACGGACAACACTACCGCGATGTGGTATGTCAACAAGCAGGGAGGAGTGGGGTCACAGTGTCTCTGCAGAGAAGCTCTGCGTCTCTGGTCCTGGGTTCAGGACCATCAGATATGTTTGATGGCAAATCATCTGGCCGGAGTTCTGAACGTACGTGCAGACAGTCTCAGCCGGCAGTTCTCAGCCGACCACGAGTGGAGGCTTCATCCAGAGGTAGTTTGTCACATCTTTCGGACGTGGGGGACTCGTCAGGTGGACCTGTTCGCCACTCACGAGAACGCTCACTTCCCGTTATTCTGCAGCCTCCAGTATCCGATGCAGGGAGCGTTGGGGGATGCGTTTCAGTTGAGTTGGGACTCATGACTCCTTTACGCATTCCCTCCCATACCCTTGATTCCTTGGGTTCTGAGGAAGATACGCCAAGACCGGGCCCAAGTCATATTGATCGCCCCGGATTTGCCAGGACGGGTGTGGTACACAGATCTTGTCCACCTCTCCTCGTGCCCTCCACTCCGTCTCCCTCTCGGGGCAGACCTCCTCCCTCAGATGGAGGGGCAGGTTCTACACCCCCACCTCCAGTCCTTACACCTTCATGCATGGAGATTGAACGGGGCAACCTGAATTCCTTTTCTCTCCCACATGATGTGGTGGATGTCATTTTATGGGCCAGGCGTGACTCCACCAAGTCTATCTACTCTTATAGGTGGTCTAAATTTGTTTCTTGGTGTGGAGAGAAGTCCATCGATCCTTTGAGGGCTCGTTTATCTGATATACTTCAGTTTGCGCTTTCTTTGGCTCAGCAAGGGTTTGCTGTAGCTACAGTCAAAGGTTATCTTTCGGCATTTCTCTGTTTGCCAGATCAGCCGTCTTTATTTAAATCTCCTGTTGTTTTGAGGTTTCTAAAAGGCCTTATAAATACATTTCCTCCTACCTCTTTTATTGTGCCTCAATGGGACTTGAACCTTGTACTTACTTTCTTGATGGGTTCTCCTTTTGAACCTTTACACAAGCGTCCCTAGAGACTGTTATCTTTTAAAGCTGTCTTCCTGGTTGCAATTACCTCGGCGAGGAGGGTAAGTGAGCTTCAGGCTCTTAGTTCAAAGCCCCCATTTTTAGGTTGAGCTGGTGTAAGCAGCGTGAAGCGCTGGTTCCAGCTACAACTAAGCCCCACTCACCTAGCTACAGCCTCCGTCAGGCTCAGGACTCCGCCGCTCCTCCTTGCATGTGCAGCCACCGCGCGGCTCTCCCTCAGGCATGGGAGCCCCATGTCATCACTGCTGCTCTCTGCCAGGCACTCCGTGGGTGCGGGCTTCACGCAGAAGGCAGAAGTCCCACCCCACGACCGGCTTCACGCTCCTGAACTTCCGGTTTTCGCGCCGGCAGCGGTAGTACATTCTTGTTACTCCCGGCCGCGTTTCAGGTTGTTTATTTTTATAGAGAGATTGTATGGTTTTGTAATTTGATCTATATAACTCTTACTACCCCTGGCGAGTCGTTGAAGCAACTTTATCCATATCTGGGGACCGCCGAGTGCCCGGTCACAGGGCAGTGCCAGGCTCAAGTAGAGCATGCATATGCATTCTCATTACATTTCATGTAACCCACTTTAAATAATTCATGGGCGTCACAGCCAGGACTTGAGATTCAGGCGAGGCGGTGGGCAGTTGATATTTGTGAACATCATGTTCAATGTTTACGGGCTCCTTATCTTGGGAACGCACTCTCTCCCGCCCACACACACACCTTCCCTAGCACAGCGCCACGGTTGCTGCACTTTAACGCTGTGGAGAGTGAAAGGTGCAGCGCTGCACTTCAAGTGTTGCTCACCAGGGTTGTGCACCACAGAGTGTGTTCACTGTACAGCGCTGCACTTCAAGTGTTGTTCACCAGGGTTGTGCACCACAGAGTGTGTTCACTGTGCAGCGCTACACTTTAAGCCTTGCTCACAAGGTTTGTGCACCTTAGATCGGGATCCCGGCACAGCCCTGCACTTCAAGCTTTGCTCACCAGGGTTGTGCACCACAGAGAGTGTTCGCTGCACTTTAAGCCTTGTCCACCAGGCTTGCGCTCCACAGAATGTTCACTGTTCCTCACTGCACTTCAAACCTTGCTCACCAGGGCTTTACACCACAGGGCGGGACCTCGGCGGAGTGCTGTGTGACTGGATTCGTGAGCGACGACTTCACAGCCTGCTCAGAGGGTTCACGGACAATGTTTTAACACACATCGCACACAAGCCTCCTTCCGGCGCCTTGTTACTATCTTCGCACCTGTTTCTTACCTGCTTCATCTCCACTGACGTGAACCTCATTTGACGTAAATGAAGAGAGAGCACAACGTGGTCTGTTCCTTATTGTGTGGACTCGGAGCCATTTTAGCAGCTGCACATAAAAAATAGGAAAATATATCGATAAGAGAAAGAACAAAGCAACGGGGTCACCTGTATTCATAGAGTTTTACTTTTATTTTGTTACATATTTTCTATAGAGCGAACTCAACCTGAAGGTATTGGAGCACTTTACATGAGCACTGTATTTACATTACACATTCAGGTACGGGGAGATTAAGTGATTTGCCCAGAATCACAGGATGCTGAGGCGACCTCGAGGCTCAACCCCTGGTTTCCAGCCCTAGCGTCAGCAGTTTAAGCCGACGGACCACATCCTCTCCCCTTATTGTACTGGTGCATTTCGACTCTCCATCCACCTGTAGATCATTCGCTGTGGAATACTGTTGGACAGAAAGTTGGCATGGTTCCCCTCCCCTCCCCTCTCCTCCCTTTCACTGCCCTCCTCTCCACAATCCAGCGTACAGAATCACGTTTCCTCCATCTCTCCTCATCCAGTAACTACTCACCTTCACCCATGCATACCATCCGCGCGTTAGCATTTTATCATCGTTCCGTCATTCAATTTAGAAGAAATACCGAATAAACCAGAAAGATAACTACACCTGCGGCTGTTATTTACACCGCTATGAAGCGATATGGGGAGATGTATAAAACATAACATTTCTCGTTCATTATCTAAAATAAAGATAACGATTTCATCTACTTGCGAGTCTCACAATAGAACCTTTTCCTGATTGAAACTAGAAGCAGTGCAGCTTCTAGTACATTCCTTCAAATCCTTTCTTGTAAAGTTCGCTTCTGTTAGAAGGTTCCGCGGCGCGCGATGCGATGTCAAACCTGCTTCGGGAAGCCCCTTAGACGGCCTTTGAGGCAAAGCCTGCCGGCTCAGGCTGCCAAGGGCTGGCGTTTTTAAATGTCCCCTTGAAGAGCAGGCGGGGGTTGCAGGTCCGAAGATGGCAGTGACTGGCAGTTCTGATTCCAAATACAACAGTCACTTTGTGCGCCTTGCAGAAAAGGGTATGTGGAGCTCGCACTCGGCCCCTGTAGGGCTTGGCTTCCCCATGCGGGATATCACTTATCTTCTGTGATGTTGGCACTCTTGATCTGGGGCACATGCACTAATGATCTGTGGGGCTCGCCTTGAGCCTCTGCCAGACTGGCACTCAGGATTCACCGGACTTGCACTTGACTACTGTTGGAACCAGCGGCTGTACTGGAGAGTAAGTGTAGGTGTGAATGGCTGCATTGGTGAGTGAGCAGATGTGTGAGTGCTTGTGTGAATGGATATGTAAGTGTTTTTTTGGGTGTGTGAGTGCTTGTATGGGTGAGTGAGCGGATGTGTGAGTGCTTGTGTGCAGGTGTGTATGTATATGTAAGTGGTTCTTGGGGTGTGTGAGGGCAAATCGTCAAATACAGGTTAGCTTTTTTACTGAGTTATTTATTCTTAATAAAACGGGTCCTCTTTTCCCAGATCCCTCACTTCTTTAGCTTTCTCCAATACCATGACGTCGCTCAGATTCCAGTCTGACCATCATTTTTATCCATGTTCTGTTCCCTTCTCTTCTTCTTTGACAATTCCTAATCTTTCATGCCTTCCCTCTCTCACTAACTCCTCTGGTCCTAGGATTTTCCTCTCCCATCCCTAACGCCCCATTAGTGCACCCCCTGCAGTAATTTCCACAATCTTTATTCACGTGCCTACCTCCCAATCTGTCTTCATGTATCTTTTCTCTCTACCTCACCAATCACAACATTCATGATCATCTCTTTACCTCGCTTCTCCGTTTCCCTTTCTCTATCTATCTATCTATCTATCTATCTATCTATCTATCTATCTATCTATCTATCTATCTATCTATCGCCCTCACTCTATCTATAGCCCTCCCTCTATCTATCGCCCTCCCTCCCTCTATCTATCGGCCTCCCTCTATCTATCGCCCTCACTCTATCTATCGCCCTCACTTTATCTAACGCCCTCACTCTATCGCCCTCCCTCCCTCTATCTATCGACCTCCTTCTATCTATCGCCCTCCCTCTATCTATCTATCGCACTCACTCTATCGCATCACCACAGCATCACTCAGCACCACCACAGCATCAATCTGTGCAACCATTCAATAACTACTGGTTCAAATATGTTCTCTCAATGTTTTAAGCTTTATTACAAATGTCACAAAAAGATGTTAATATTTCACTTCTGTTCTTGGATTTTCGTCACAATAAAATACACTGAACATAATCTTCACAAAAGTCATTTACAAAAGTTTAAGCTATTGCCATTATAAATTACAATAACTTTCATTTAAGTATTAATTATTTAAAAAAATTAAAAGTCATTGTTATTTGTAATATCAATACATCTAAGTCAGTCACGTAAATACAACACATATTGCAGTACAAATGCTATAGGTGTCACATTTGCGAAAGTTCAAACTATTGGCATTGTAAATGACAAAGCTATTAATTTCGCTATTTTCAAAACCAACATATAAATAAAAAAATTGTCATTTACAATACCAATAGCTCAACCTTTCCTAATGCGAGACCTATTGCATTGCAAATGCTTGTTGACCATTCATGCAGAACGAATGGTACTCAGGACCAGGGCTGCTTTTCTGCCTAAGGTGGTTACTCCCTTCTATCTAGGGCAGTTCGTTACCCTTCCTACCTTCTATCCTCCCCTTCACCCTTCCAAGGAGGAGGAGAGACTTCACCGCTTGGACCCTAAGAGTGCGGTGAGCTTCTACCTGGACAGAACCAGAGAATTCAGAGTGGATGACCAGCTCTTTGTGGGTTTTGTTGGAGCCAGAAGAGGCAAGGCGGTGCACAAGCGCACGCTATGAAGATGGATTGTCTTGTGTATCAAAATATGCTACTCTCTGGCGGGTAAGGAACCTCCTGAAGGTTTGAGAGCTCACTGTACTAGTGCAAGGTCTGCTACATCTGCTTTGTCTAGGGGTGTACCTGTAGAGGACCTTTATAGGGCGGCAACTTGGGCCTCCCTTCACACTTTCACGAAGCATTACTGCTTGGATTCCGAAGTGAGGAGGGACAGCCACTTTGCGCGTTCTGTCCTCCAGGATTTTCTGGTATAGGAGAGTGGACACCCTCCTCTGGGAGTGGGGACTGCTGTGGGAATCTATTCACAAGGTGAGGAATCCACTGGCAGATTTATCCATCAGAAGAACAAGTTACTAACCTTCGGTAACGCTTTTTCTGGTGGATACAGTATCTGCCTGTGGATTCCTCACATGCCCACCCGCCTTCCCGTTGTCCACTCTTCTATACCTAAGATTATGACAATGTTTTAAAGTATATGTTTTATTTGCAGAAATATTGTGTTTTGCATGCATTGTCTTCACACTGTGTGTGTTACTTTGACTATTTTGTACTGTGTACACTGTGTATACTGTTGTCGGTCCGTCCGTGTGCCTCGAAGGCACGGAAAAAAGGGAGGAACTGATGTCATCACGCCGACGTAGGCCTATTATGGAGTAGGTGACGTCAGGCGGAGCCGCGCGCGATGCCGTGCTTCTGTGACATCGTCCACGTCGGTGTGAAGCTACAAAAGAATTTACCAATGTTGCTGACGCAGGGGATATTCACAAGGTGAGGAATCCACAGGCAGATACTGTATCCACCAGAAAAAGCGTCACCGAAGGTAAGTAACTTGTTCTTTAGAATTATTCAGGGTCATCAGGGCAAGAGAGTCTGCAGTACAGAGCTGGCTCGATAGGGCACCTTGAAAGGCTGGGGCCTTGGGCCAGAGTCCACTTTTCACATGCCTTAAATCGTCTGTGTCTGGGAAAGGTGACCTCACAACTCGGCCAATTCAAACACTGCCTCACCCCTCCACCAAGGCCTAAAAGACACTGGGACCGAGGTGACACGAAGACACTTCTGTAACTAGCCCCCTCTTCATCCCAATATAGCCTTAGGGTATGACCTGGAGCGGGAGGGGGGGGGTCTAGCTAAACACTGGCTGATGCTGCTTCTACAGAGGTGCTTAGGGAGAAAAAAACCTTTGCGAGGCCCCTGCATACTCCATGGCCTGAAAGTGATGTCCCAGTGGGGGAATTGCACTGCTTCTGGGCCAGGCGGGCCACACAAGGCAGGTGGCAGAAGTGAGAATGTCCTACGGGCCAGAACAACACTTGCCCCCCAGCCTCAGCAGGCAGAGGAGTTCCCATGGTACTGGCGACACTACAGTGGTCTTTCGGGATGAGGGGAGACAGTAAGTCTGTGTGGGCAGGTTTACAGAGACCCTAAAAAACTGGTCCACAGATGCCCGTCGCCCAATGCCCAACTGCCTCCTTCCCAATCCAACCCTGTCGATATTGCTTTTAAATGCAGGCCAAGGAACAGTATTTGGATGCGTTTCCTTCAATAAACTGCCCTTGCGCTGTCCACATTCGAGGAAGAAGCCGCTGTATTGCTTCCAGAGCGCGGAGGCGTGTAGAGAGGGCGTGGGCAAAAGCGGAAGGGAGTGTGGTAGATTCAGATGAATATTACCCGTCTTTCTTTTTTTTATTTTAATAAACGACTGACGAGTCCGTTAAATCACGCGCCGAAGGAAGTGGTGAAATGAAGCCCTGTCTGAGCGCTCTAAACTGAGATTGGAAAGCATTCTTCAGGTAAATAACACGCGGTTGAAACAACCCAGCGCTGGCAGATGTGTTGCGGGGCGCCAGTGAGGGATAGACAGCCTCAGTCCTGGATTTCCTCAAGTTTCCGCTTCTGACAGCTTTGTTTTCCCTTGGCGACTGCGCTATTGTGCTAGAAGTCTTATGCCATTGGCACCGCTGTGTTACTGTGTCACCGTGAAAGCCGACTTCTTCGTGTATCCTTACAGCTCTTGTGAGCGAGTGACTCATTCTGTCAACCTCAAAATTTATATAGCGCACAGCACTAACTGATTTGCCTCTTGGTGCTGATTAAATGCCTCATAAACAATACAGCGGCTGTATAGGCTTTGATTGATTTCAAATGGCAGATGAGCTCAATGCGATTCGTTTTTTCTGTCGCGAAATTCATTTTTTCGTAAAGGAGAGTAAGAGGGCTCGAACGGTCTTTGAATCCTATACTTACCTAGTAAAATAAAGAAAACACATTATTAATGATTTGCTGATTTCAAGATAACCCTCGGGTGCCACAGGGGGGAAAGTCATGAAATTCACTAATGAATTGCGGTAATGAATGAGGCGGGTTTTATGCTACCGAGAAATTATTCTCCAGCAGTGACGTAGTATTAATGAAGCGACAAGCACAGTGGGGCCATGTTCGTGAGTCTGAGGAGGCCACTGTGCCGCGTTTGTTGCTGTATTTTACAACACAACAACATTCAGGGTGGTATTTGCTTTCTTTCACTATGTCACAAGCATCTTAGCTACCTTATAATGACATAATCAGTGGTGTAACGCAAAATGAAGCCTCCCCCTACTGAATATGAAGAGGGGTCCCTTTGTCTCCCGTTGTCCCCAGATATACATTGTGTGCTAAATTGGGCCCCTGAAGTACCCCAACACTTATATGGTGAATCGTAAAGTTGGCATTACACTTCTTCTAGGTCCCAGCTAGGCAATGAATATGCCTGTTTGTCGGCCCCACTATCCGAAGAACAGCGTATATTTGAAATGGTGAACAAATTGCATAAAGGAGCAATCTTCTGTCTCCGTTTCATTTCCTCTCAAAACTGCAAAATGCTTCTCAAAAAGCTGCAAGTAATTACTAGATTGACAGCCATTACCTCACCTCAAAACCACTGAACGAACTGTTGTCAGGGTGCTCAATGCTGCAGTTCCGGGAGTGTTCCAGCAGGGCAGGCTAATCTCTTTCTATTGATGTGACCTGTTCTATGACTGTGCAGGCAATCCCGGAACAGTGTGTTTTTCCACTTTTCTGACACTGAAAACATGAAGAAAAATCCTTTTACCCAACAAGCATGCTACCGTAATTTAACATGTCACTCTTCGACTGAAATACATGCTTTAACATATTAGGATAGACACGTTATTTTGTAGTTCAAGTCTAACATGGGTGGAGGCAAGATGGCAGCATTGGCGGCCGAGAAATGAAATAAAAAGAAAAACGCGATTGTTACGCGTCACCGCAAGTGCTACTTTGCCGGCGATCAGCATGCTATAACGTGCATGCGTGCACGCGCTCTTGTGTGCGTTCTAGCAAGCTGATCGCCTGCAAAGTAGCATTTCTCAGAGCCCCAAAATGTCTCGGCCGAGACCGGTGCATGCGCTGGATCAGGTCGAGACCTAAAAAGCACCCCAACCTGAATTGCTCGCATCTGTCTCCAACACAAAATCTGGACTTATCACAAAAATTCCTCGTCCCTTCCAAGCATCCATGTTTTTTTTCCACCAAATCAACTATTCGTTTGGCTCCTGAAGAAATCAAAACACCTCTCAGGGGGTCTCACTAATAGAAAGAAGAAGTTGACACAGAAGCTGGAATAAAAAATAACATCTTTATTAAACTCAAATGAGTGAGACAACGTCACACAGAAGCCTTAGCAACTGAATGAGGCAGTCTCAAGTGTACAGAACACTGGGGCATTATATATGTGAGGGTTACATACTCATCATAAAAGCAAGGGGCAGTCCTAGCTCATGCAAGCATGCAAAATGCCTAATATGGACATGCAAGATCTGCCAAATATTAGCCAATAGGAAAACATTCAAAACAAGGCATCATGTAACCAGAACATCCCCCTTGAGTCGTGTTTTTGCCCAATCCCATAAGTCAATCAATGACAGCACCTATAGGTCAATCAGTAATGGCAGAACATGTTTGTGTGCTTCAAAGGAAAGGTTGTGGAATAGGAAAACACAGGGGGTAGAATAGCGAAGGCCAAAAGATAGGATACGGCACGAAAAGAATACTAAAGGCTAACAGATAGTTGATATAGAGATAAGGTAGTCCAGACAAGGATTAGTTTAGGCCGGCTGGTGTCTGAGATGGGTTTCAAGACAAGGACGGAGGGGGTTTTTGACACGTTGCAGTCCAAAGGGGCAGAGACACTTTGTGAATCAAGCAGCCTGTGTAAAGGCAACACAAAATGGCGGTGAATATAAAATGGAGTTGAAATTAAAGAATCTCAGACCCTCCTTTTGCCATTACGCAGGCAAATCCTAATTCATTGCTAGGTGAAATGGGAATATCCTTTATCAGAGAACAGACAAAACACTACTTCAGGACCATTTTGGATGAACATATCCAACACCCACTTCATACAGTGGCACTGGAAACACTTGTGCCACCACAACTATACCCAAAGTCCGTCCCAAGCCTCTCTGGTAGGCTTCTGTCGTTTATCAAATCTGCTTCCATTGTCGCATTGGGCCTCTTGATTCAGGCCTTCCATGAAAATAGTGCTTTTCAATATCAGTTGGAGTGCCCTCCTGGCAAACACTCACAGCTCACTCGAAAGTCTCAATGTCTCAATGCAGTGCACCAGTGTCTCTCCTCTGCGGCAGACACTACAGATATTGTGCTCTTCATTGGTCATGGGCAGAGATCATCTCATGCAGACCCAAGTACTATTAATGGGGAAAGAGCAACAGACTTTCACACTCAGCAACACTTTCAGGCTCCAACACTCGCTATTCAGTGTCAGAGGATGCTCGGGCTGCTCTTTTATTTAATTTTTCTTTTCATCATGGGTACCACAATGTAGTGCCTTTTGCCAATCTTGGATCCTCCGGTGCACTGCCCTTCCGTTGGAGCAAAGAAAAAGGGGGTGTGTGGCCAAAACTCAGGCCAAGGGGCTCAAGGGACTGCACACTGTCAGAGGTTACCAGCACATGACAGGTAGAAAACTGAAGCCTCAAAACAACAGGGATCCTTCTCTTTCGCTCTTTTGCACTGAAACTCTGGTTCTGTGATGTCCAATGCCGTCTGATGGAGCAAGTGCGATGCTTTTGAGATACCATTGATGGCTCGCTGGCGATCGCTGTCCAGCCTTGCTACTTTCTGGGTGCTGGGACTGTAGGGCCAAGACGTCCGGCCCTCATCTGTAGCTGTCACTGATGGAAATTAGGCTTAAATCAATGTTCTGCAGGTTATTGTGACTTGATACCGCAGAACCTAGTGACGTAGGAAATGTGACACAGTTGTTTGTTTCCTTCAATTAAGTACAAAAACAGTTCATTGTATTTAACAATGGGACTGCAAGCAGGTGGCCTGCAATCTCCAAGGGAGTGACCATACGCCATGGGACAATTCTTGTCTAGAATACACTGTCATTCTCAAAGGCAATACTTCTAATCTCTTCAATTGGGTACCCTTCCTCTGCCATCTAAGGGTAGATAGTTACATGGGAATTCTATCTGAATGGATGTCCTCGCATATGGTGGCATTGCCTAATGGGGTAAACATTTTTTTCTTTTTCAATGATTACGTCTAGGTGTTCCTAAATTCCTTATCTAGAACACCTCAAAAGAGAAATCACATGATACAGATTATCACGGACATGTAGATACCTCCCTTTAATAATTGTGCATCAGGTGCACTATGCAATACAAAGGCTATTGATCAAAATGTGAAAACAAAAGACAAGAACTAGAGAGTCCTGGTATTTCCATGATTTAGAACACATCTGATCCCACCGAAAAATTAAAGCAGCAGGAACAAAAGGGTAAAAAAACCAAAATAAAATAGTCATTGAAAATTTGTCATGTTAAAAAAAAAAAATGTAAGGTATCTCCTATTGAGGTGGAAAACTTATCTTACTATAGTATTGAGTCAGTTAGCCAATCCATCACTACCCTGACAGTCAGACTGGAAAACATAGAAGTAGGCCTAAAGAAAATTCTTAAAAACCAGTCTGGTCATACAAAAGGGAATTATACATAATATGGGGGTCCCTGGTACATTACTGCAGTCTGGAAGTGTGAACCTGAACAATACACCAACAATAATAAAAGGGCTGACTGGTGAAAGGAATACGGAAAAGAGAAATGGGACTAGGACACAGCTAAAATCCCCAAGAGTATGGGTGATGCACAAAAGTCAAAATAGTACTCAAATTTTAACTCTTCCGCTGGCCGCTACACCATCTACGGTAATCTTAGCTAATGTTCCAGTTCCTTTTTCAGGGAAAAAATGAAACCTGGTTTCCTTTTAAGGAACAAAGCCATATACTACCTAGGAAGCAGAACATGATTAACTAATGCAATGTAGAAATTAGGTCACCTTGTACAAGAGTCACAGATCTATAATTTCATACTTAGGTCCAATCAAGGAAACATAAATCTAGGGCTGCCTGTTCCTTGAGGGAAGGGGCAGTAACGTGACTAACTGCAGGTGACACACCTTGATCCTGTATATCTCTTTTATTTTTCTTCAATACTATTATAGCCAAATTAACATACACTGGTGAAGTGTTGTCTGTCTTGTTCACAGCATGAAAATATCATATCTGTGAAATTTAGTATCAGAGCAAATCCACCCAACTGTTGTGCAGCGATATGCATCGTCATGAAGATCCCTTCACAACACAGGGGAACTTGTAATAGTATCAAAAGCAACAACATAAAACAAAAACATGCATAAAATAAAAAAGCGCACATGTCAAGCCATCAGATATACTTGCTGTATATCAAGCACAAAAAGCATAGACAAAACAATAGCATATGTAAATGAGCGGAGACGCACAACACCATGTCATGTACTTTATGCACTGTGAACCTGCAGCCCAAAACCCAATATTCGGGCCTGCTTAATTTGTCAGGCTTAAAAACAAATTACAATTTCTTTTACTTTCCTCACCCTCCTTTTGACAGCTGGTCACCAGTTAGTGGTGATCGGCTGTCAAATACAACTTACTGTGTCGCTTCTGACACACAGGACCAGCAGGAACAATTCATAGAAGGACAAAATGCAAAAACATGAAAAACACACAAACTTTTTTATTCTCTCAAAGGAGTCATACAAAAAACTCATCTTGTTTCAACATATTGCTGATACTTCACATAACACACAAAATATCAACTGTAACTAACCATCTTAAATTAAGGCAACTACATGGACAGTATTTTTTAAAAGCAGAAATACGAATGTATCACCCCCTTTGAGGCCCTGCTTTTCCAAGCAATGATTTCTCCATCTGTTTACACTCACTCCTAACTCCCACCTTACTGACCTCAAGGTCAAAATCTGCCTCGCGCTCTGCGCTCCTCAGTCCTCTCTCCTCACCCTGAAGCTGTCAAAGACAAAAAGCCTTCCTAACTCTTTCTAACCTGCAATAATTAACCCTATTTAATAACACGTTATATATATTACTTCTGTTAGGGGCTACAATTTATTTCTATACTTAGATTACTAAAACAGTTACTGTGAATAATTCGCAGAACATAATAACATAACATACTAGCTTTAGAACAAATGTTTGTTACTACCCTCTTTTATACCCTATGCAACGGTACTCAGTTTATCAACCTTAAATGGATGAACGTCTCAGTAGGTCCAGCTAGAGTTAGTACCTTCCACCCTGATATTAAACTCAAACCTCTGCACCGGGCACATTGGCTCACTGAGCCATTAGAAGCAACCCCAAATGGGAACAACCTGCAAATTTGTATTATACCTAAATGTATGCATTTACTGAAGCCTAAGGCACTTTTTAAGCTATTGTAATTGGCAAGAATGCTGTTTGAATAGTCTATTTTACCCAAATTCGACTTTGATATTTGGGGCACTTAAAAATAAATATCCTATAATTGTGTTACATATTAATCATCCTCAGAATGTACTTTGCAGATTGCAGAAATTGGACATTAGACATTTCTCATGTAAATCCTTAGAAAAAAGATTTTTTTTACGCCTGCGCCAAGTGGAATTCCATATGCAAATGTCCTCATTATGCAGTACAACACAACTTAAATTAAATTATTATGCTAGGAGGTCACTGTATGAGTATTAAGCTTTATGAATAGTAAAAAACAAATTTAGAAGCACTTATTTTTAATTATTATTTTTCATAATTAATAATTATTTTTAATAAACCCAATCATTTTTGATAATTCCACATATAAAAGCAAGCTGCATCCCTTGCCTATCATTTTTAGACGCATTCATTTATAAGCCTAAGCACAGAAGCCTAACTTGAAACATATCAAATTTTTGCGCCACATTTTTTTTAAAAAAGGACAATTATTTTAACATTAGAACCAAGAATATCCTTATAAAAATGCTTAAAGAGAGGAAACCCTTAATTGAAATGTCTTCCTGTAATACAAAATAATGAACCTTAGTTTTGGAACCTTTTTAAAACAACATTCTGAAATGCAAAGATTCACCCGTGCAACTAAGGGCGAAGTCCTGGCTGAGTAAATATTCCTGTTTATTTAGCTTGTCTCTCAGTGTTGTAACATGAGCATGGTGGCAGTCTTTTTCAAACTAAGACATAGCAATGCGTGTTCTATAATATGCATTTGATTTCAGCAAAAATTACTTCAGCTGAAGTGTTTGTCTGTTAATATCTAATATAATATTTGTAAGTAAAAAATACTATAAGCTTGTTTTCCTACAAAACACCCCATTTTCGTTTTTGAGGCTTTTTTTATTCCTAGTGAATGTGAATTTTAATTTTTTTTTTAAGCATTTAGACATTTTGCTTAATAGACTGAAAACATCAAGAAAAACCACAAACACACATTTCAGACATGAACAGAAACGGGTCAAACACTCAGGACAAACAATCCAGCGCGCTTTAGCCATTCATTTCATACATAGCGCCATCGCTATTTACTTACAGAAGTTTCACTAATGGGAAAACCACATAGACATTTAAACACACTTTTAACCCAAAGATCAACACTTAGGACTGAAACAAAGGACAGCCCACAGACTGCACTTAAACCAAACCATTTGTAAATACTAGTTGTAAGTCATATTAACAAGAAGCGCTTCTCAATAGTGTTCCAAAAGACTGCAAAAACAGACTGCTGTATATCCAAGAAGCCAAAATACACGCAATTCACTAGCTTTGGCTGGAAGAACACCAAAAATCACTCTGCATATCTCTATTCATAATATTGCGCAGAACAAAGGATCCTTGTTTGTATTTTGTCATATTTTAATTCCCTGGGGATACAGAATCACCAAGGAAGAAATATGTTTTTAAACCTAAACCTATTTAGGTATTCCCTCTAGGGGAGCCGGCTAATTTACTTCACATCACACTATGGTACCTTTAAAAAAAAAGCAACACATTCTTCGATGTGAGCTTGAAAACAGGCATGCCAAAAATATTGCAGAATATGCAAATATTATAATCAAAGTAGTGCTTAAGGTACTCTTCGTACGTGCACCGTTTAACAAAATCAGATAGAGAAAAATCTCCTCATTAACTGCCTACCCAAATTGCAATTTGCATATCAAATCCATACATATCCAAAGTTGGCCAATACAAATTCCAAAATTCCAAAGGTACAGTAAGCGTTGCTAAACTACCTTACTCTTACCAATCAAAAGGTTGTCCAAATTCTAACTGCCAAGTTCTGAATGACCTAACGGTCTTTTTTTAGAATACTCACGCCAAAAAGGTTCTCAGTCAGGAGTGACATCATCTGGAGGATCAAAATCAGGAAGATCAGAAATATACTGGGCTGCAGAGACAAAGAATCCCCAGAATCTCCGTGCACAGAGTACCTCCTTAGTAGAATCCTGTCCTGTCCTCCTCAGTAGATTTCAGTCTCCTGACAAGATCACTCCCTCAGAAAGTCACCTCGTCCCTTCCAAGCGTCCATGTTTTTTTTCCACAAAATCAACTATTCGTTTGGCTCCTGAAGAAATCAAAACACCTCTCAGGGGTCTCACTAATAGAAAGAAGAAGTTGACACAGAAGCTGGAATATAAAATAACATCTTTATTAAACTCAAATGAGTGAGACTACGTCACACAGAAGCCTTAGCAACTGAATGAGGCAGTCTCAAGAGTACAGAACACTGGGGCATTATATATGTGAGGGTTACATACTCATCATAAAAGCAAGGGGCAGTCCTAGCTCATGCAAGCATGCAAAATGCCTAATATGGACATGCAAGATCTGCCAAATATTAGCCAATAGGAAAACATTCAAAACAAGGCATCATGTAACCAGAACATCCCCCTTGAGTCGTGTTGTTGCCCAATCCCATAAGTCAATCAATGACAGCACCTATAGGTGAATCAGTAATGGCAGAACATGTTTGTGTGCTTCAAAGGAAAGGTTGTGGAATAGGAAAACACAGGGAGAGAATAGCGAAGGCCAAAAGATACGATACGGCACGAGAAGAATACTAAAGGCTAACAGATAGTTGATATAGAGATTAGGTAGTCCAGACAAGGATTAGTTTAGGCCGGCTGGTGTCTGAGATGGGTTTCAAGACAAGGACGGAGGGGTTTTTGACACGTTGCAGTCCAAAGGGGCAGAGACACTTCATGAATCAAGCAGCCTGTATAAAGGCAACACAAAATGGCGGTGAATGTAAAATTAAAGAACCTCACTCCATAGATATCAACACCATATCTCCATCAACACCATATCTCCATGCCACAAACCTTTTGCTAATCAAGAAGTTTTTAAACGTTGTAAGGCTATGGTCCAGGAAACATTGCCTGAATTGACGACGATAGCAAGCCAATCAGTTGTGGTAAATTCCTTAACTTTATTTTCTCTGTTTTATCTTAATCACTTTCTTTTCCGAAAGGTACAATTGACTTAAAACTGTGTCTACCCAAACCCTAAAAACTTCTGCACAGGTTTCAAAATTGACTACTCCAAATTTACTACCAAACCCAAATCCTCTAGGACCCTTTTACCAAATCCAAATGATTTCTTAATTCTCCAATATCCTAACTCATAATTAATATATCATCGAGATAAATGATCATTCGGATACCTCTCTCCCTGAAAAAGACAACCACTGGTCTCATTACCTTTGTAAAACAATTGACAATACTAGAACAGGGGTATAAGGCAAAGAATGACTGCACTTTGTCCAATATTTTATGGTCTAGTTATTTTGTGGGTGCCAAGAACCTGAAGTCACATACCCCTAGACTTTCAAGGGCAATGCCCAAAAACGCTTTTGCAATAAAACACCATGGTTCAGCACCCCCACACAGTACACAGTAACAATAGTAATCAAACCAGTAGTACAAAGGAATCAATTCAGTAGGACTTAAAGTTTTCTTTCTTTCTTTTATTCAAAATCTTCATACAAAGCGTAGCCAGCGCGTTTCGTCCGAAGGACTTCTTCAGGGCTACAACAAACAGATATACAAAATACACATATCATACAAAACTATATACAATAAAAAACCAGGTTTATGATACATCATAATTACAAATGCATGGTGTGCATACCACTTGATCCCTAAACATGATTAGCCTACTGAAAGGATTTACAATTTAGCATCTGTTAATACCAAGAAATAATGAGAAAAGAAATCTAAAATAAGCAAGGGAATTAATACACTCCAAGAGTGTATCGGACTTATGACATTTTATGAATAATCAGTATTCTGGTTTTGGAGGGAGATTTTAAGATGAAGAAAGGGAGAGTCATTATAATTCTGTATTTAGACTAGGTCTAAACTTTGTCATGACTAGAGATAAATTCAATCAATCCAAGACCTTATCTTACTGAAAGATATTGAGAATATGTCAGAAGTTTTTTTCCAAGAATTTTTTGTGTTCAGAGCTTCAAGTATACGTGGCAATGATAGCCTATTATGAGAGTTAGTACAATATTTATTTAATTATAATTCACACAGTTATTGATTTGTCGCTGGTCATCTATAAGCAAATATGCTACATACCTTGTTCTAAATGAAACAAGTCAATTCTTCACATTGGGTATTCATCTTGGCAGGTATACAGTCAGAATGGTGCCATTATTCGCAACCAATTCCTATGGTGTCTGTAATCACCTTGATCAAAAGTCAAAGTAATAAGCGTATTAGAGCCCACATCAGAAATACCAATGTGTTACATAAACAAAGCAGCCCACTTCCTATTGAAATTAAAAGTTAATGAGAAGTAGGCCCTAATACTTAGAGTCATATTATTTGTACTGATATTTAAATATAATGCTTCGTCTGCAAATGAGAAAAGGTGCAAGGAGAGGGGAAGAACCTCCATAGTTTGTGTAAAGGCATTCTACCATGGCTGGTAATCATTCTCGCATCCAACATGTTAAACTCAAATCAATGATTGAGTATGATGCTTGAATGTAATTCCTCATCTACAACTGACCAGTAGTACACGGAAACCACACACAAAAACGCGAATGACCTCCGTGGTTTACATAAGGGCACTCTGTTATTAGGGAGATCATTTTTACATCCAAAAGTACCCAAAGTAATGGTGCGCTCCGATCGATAATGATATAAGGTGATAACCATTGCCAACTAGAGACCCCCAGATCTAACATTGTTGGTCAGCGGTGAGGATTTGGACTTTGCATTTGTGTTTCATATACAGTAATTGGTGTACACTACTAGTGAGTGCAGACCAAACGCGACCACATACTTTTTGTTTTATAGAATCCTTTTTCCTTGGAACTGTTATTTTTCCTAAAGACTCCCAATACTTACTACCATGAGTAAACCAGCATCTGTTGCATCTATGGATCTTGATTTTGAGGAAGAGAGGTTGGAAACCTACACTGTGAAACAGCTCAAGTATTTCTGCAGGAAATTGAAAGTTGCTACAACAGGCATTTCTAAAAAGGAAGACTACCAAAAGGCGCTGAGGGCCTGGGTAGAAACCAGAAATGTCCCTGATCTTGTTGTGGAGCCTGTTGGAGATGCAGATGGGCAAATTGATGGCTAGAATTACCAGCCAGGAGATGGGTACTGTCCCCACCTGGCAGCAGCATCTGTTCCAAAGATCTGTCCCCCAGACAACTGGAAGACAGGGAGAGAAATAGAGCACTTAAGCTGGAGTTGGCTAAGCTTAAGATGGAGGGTCAGAGGGAAGCAGAGAATAACAGGTTGTCTTTGGAAAGAGAGAGAATGAGAATGGAGCATGAGAGAATGTTGAGGGAGTTGGAGATCAAGGGCTTAGAGATCAATTCCTTTGGTGGCAGCGCACCATCTGTGCCTTCAGAAGGCAGGGTACATATTCCCAAGGATGTCATCAAAGATTTTCACAAAGGTGAAGATATTGGTCAGTGGTTTGCAGCCTATGAGATAGCAATGTTGGCCCACCGGGTCCCTGAGGAGGATTGGGGAGCGGGGTTATGGGGCCGCTTTGTCACTGAAGGTAGGGACACTTTGTTAGACCTGCCCAAGGAGCATAGGCTGTCTTATAACCACATGAAGGAAGCACTGATGACAAGGTATGGGTTAACTCCAGAGATCTATAGACAGAGGTTCAGGAATTGTAAGAAACTGCAGGGAACCACTTGGGTAGAATATGTGTCTTTCTTTTGCAGAGCCATGGATGGTTGGGTGAGGGGTAGCAATGTTGATAATTTTTCAGCTCTCTTTGATTTGATTGCCAGGGAGCACTTATCTGCTAATTGTTTTCCAGAGGTACGCCAACACCTTGTTGATAGCAAGATGACTAATCCTAGAAAGCTTGCTGAGGAGGCGGACCGCTGGGTCAGTACCAGGGTCCACAAGGGTCTTGTGGGAGACTCCGCCAAAGGTGGGCAGGGTCCCCAGCAGAAGAGTTGGGGGGACAAGGGTAAACAGAGGGAGTTCCAAAAAGGTCCCCAAAGTAATTCGCAAGGGGACCAGGGTAAGGGTTCCCAGCCTCCCCCTGAAAAGAAGTCAGGACCCCCAACAGGTAAACCTGTTGATAGGGGCCTGTTACCTGCTTTCAGTATAAGCAGGTGGGACACCGTTGGTATGATCCCCAGTGTCCTCAGAAAGGACAGTATGTGCCACCCCGTGCACCACCCCGTCAGATGGTCAGTGTAGCCCTGGGTGGGGAGGAGAGGGGTGCCCAAGGTGGGTGGGGTCCCGCAGAAATGTCCCTTGTTTCATTAGGAGATTTTGAGATGGTCCCTAAAACTCAGCTGCCTGATAACACTAAAAAATACAGGCAGTGGGTGACCATCAATGGCCATAGAGTGGAGGCTCTCAGAGACACAGGAGCAAGTGTGACAGCTGTCAAGTGTCACGTGGTCTCTTAGGAGCAGGTAGTCCCTCATGCATTCTTCCCAGTTGTTGCCGCTGACAACACAGAGAGCCATTGCAAGGTGGCTCAAGTTCTTTTGAGTGTGGGGGGGTCTCTGGTACTCTTCAAGTAGCTGTGAGGCCATCCATGCCTGTTGATTGTTTGTTAGGCAATGATTTAGAAAGCTCCCCTTGGGCTAAGGTGGAGAGGTAGGCGCATTTGGAGATGTTGGGTCTGCCTTAGTGGGCATGTGTGACCACTCGGTCTATGGCTGCTAAGGGTGTTCAAGAGACCCTGGAGCCTGAAAGTATGGCCCAGGGATCTGCCTTAAAGAGAAGAGGTCAGGGGTGTGGGAAACCAGCCCCTATTGTTCCCACGGTCCAGGAGGAGGTAGATCCTGAGGGGGATGCCCTGGAACCCACTGGTGAGCAAGTTTCTGAACTGGGGAACCTACCTGAGCTGACCCATTGGCAGCAAGAAGGGGGTCCCTCCAGGGAAGAATTTTGTGAAGAGCAAAAGAAGTGCCCTTCTCTTGTAGGTTTGAGGCAACAGTCCACAAACCAGGCAGCAGGTGATCAGTCTGGATCACATTGGATCTACTGGGAGAATGGTCTCCTGTATAGCGAACCTAAGGTTGCTGAGCCTGGGTCAGCCCGTGTGCTGGTGGTACCCCAGAGCTTCAGAGCCTTCCTACTGGGTTTGGCTCATGATGTTCCATTAGCTGGTCATCTGGGGCAGAACAAGACCTTTGAAAGGCTCGTCTCCCACTTTTATTGGCCCCAGATGAGAAAGAGTTCAGATACTCATTGTAGGACTTGTCAAACTTGCCAGGCAAGTGGGAAAAGTGAAAGGAGGCACAAGTCCCTTCTCCAACCTTTTCCCGTAGTCAATACCCCCTTTGAACGGGTGGGCATTGACATTGTGGGGCCACTGGACCCCAAGACAGCCATGGGCTACAGGTTTATCCTTGTCTTGGTGGACCATGCTACCCGGTACCCGGAAGCCATTCCCCTCAGGACAGTGACGGCCCCCGTGGTGGGACGTGTACTGATCGGGATTTTCTCCCATGTGGGGTTCCCCTGAGAGGTTGTGTCTGACCGGGGTACAAACTTCATTTCCAATTATATGAAGTCTCTGTGGAAGGAGTGTGGTGTTACCTACAAGTACACCACTCCTTACCACCCACAAGGTAATGGGCTGGTTGAAAGATTTAACCGGACCCTTAAGGGCATGATCATGGATCTTGAAGAACAAATGAGGCGTAAGTGGGACGTCCTCTTGCCATGCCTTCTGTTTGCCTACCGAGAGGTGCCGCAAAAGTCTCTAGGGTTCAGCCCCTTTGAGCTTTTGTATGGTCACCCGGTAAGAGAACCTTTGAGTTTGGTAAAGGAAGGCTGGGAGCAATCTCCCAGGAAACCTCCCCAGGATGTATATAGCTACATGCTGGCCTTCAGAAACCAAACCAGGCGTTTCAGGGATCTCGCTCAGGCGAATCTGGAAGCCAGCCAGGAAGAGATGAAGCGGTGGTACGATCAGAATGCCACTCTGATTGAGCTTCAGCCTGGACAGAAAGTTTCGGTCATGGCCCCTGTGGAGTCTTGTGCGCTCCAAGACAGGTGGACTGGTCCATATGAGGTGGTGGAGCGCAAGAGTGATGTCACCTACCTGGTGAACTTGCGGTCTCCAAGGAACCCTTTGAGGGTCCTTCATGTTAACCGCCTGAAGCCCCACTTAGAAAGGTCCGAAGTGGGCATGCTCCTAGCGACAGATGATGGAATGGAGGAGGAGACCGAGCCTCTTCCTGACCTCCTGTCTGCAGCAGAGCAAGTTGGGTCAGTGGATGGTGTCAACCTCTCTGCCACACTGACCCCTGATCAGCATCAAGATTGTCGCCAACTGTTGGGGCAATTCTCTGATCTATTTTCCTTGGTTCCTGGTGTCACAGATTGGTGCGTCCATGACGTGGACACTGGTGACAGTCCTCCTGTGAAGTACAAGGCTTACAGAGTGACTGACAAGGTTAGGGCTTACATTAAGGTGGAAATCTCCAAGATGTTTGCTTTAGGGGTCATTGAGCCTTCCAACAGTCCTTGGGCCAGCCCAGTTGTCTTGGTCCCAAAGGCTGCCTCGCCGGGTGCCACACCTGAACTCCAGTTCTGTGTGGACTAAAGAGGGCTCAATTCAGTCACCAGGACTGACGCACACCCCATCCCCAAAGCTGATGAGCTCATTGATCGACTAGGAGCTGCACGGTACCTCAGCACGTTTGATTTGACGTCTGGGTACTGGCAGATCACCTTGACCGATGGGGCTAAGGAGAGGTCAGCATTCTCCACACCAGATGGGCACTACCAATTTCGGGTTATGCCCTTTGGGATGAAGAATGCCCCTGCCACCTTTCAGAGGTTGGTCAACCAGGTGTTGGCTGGACTGGAGGATTTCAGTGCCGCCTACCTGGATGACATTGCAGTGTTCAGCGCCAGTTGGGAGGAACACTTGCAGCACCTCTGGGAAGTGTTGATGGCAGTGCGCAAGGCAGGCCTCACGATCAAGGCAAGTAAGTGTCGGATCGGGCAGGGCTCCGTTGTGTACTTGGGTCACCAGGTAGGAAGCGGCCAGGTGGCGCCCCCAAAACCCAAGATTTTTTTTTTTTGTTGCAGACATACAGAAAGATACCAGTAAACAATCAGTATTCCAGCTATTCACCGGTAACAGTGCACCGCACAGTCAGTAGAGCAACACACGGCCATTTAGCCCACACCCCGAAGGTCGGCCGGCAAATATCGTTGGGGCGCTGGAAATTCAAACTCATAAACAAGTGAGAGCATCTAATGAACGTTTCGAGTATCTGCTTTTTCTTGTTTTACCCCCTCCCTCCCCCCAATAAACCAACCAAACAATACGCGAAGAAAGTAACTTAAACAATACAGTCACGAAGATAGCAGCAGTTACACTTCCAATTCCCCCCCTCGCACCCCCCTCAAAGCCAGTAGATTCTCTCACAATTCGAAGCCTCAAATGTCCGGTGCCCAATGGCACCCCTCGGGTCCATCTTGTCTCATCTCATCCTTGTTAGCAGTGTAAATTAGTCTCTGTGTGTTGGCCTATACCTAACATATGCCCCCCTCACAGTCCCCCATCTAACCCGTGATAGTGGCGCCATTTGGACCAAACTCTCCGGAATTTTTTGGGGCACCCCCTTGCCTTATAGGTAACTCTCTCAACTGCTATATAGAGATCCAGTCCCCACCTCCATTCTTACAGTCCTGGAGGTTCCGGCGCCCCCCAGTATTTTGCGATGTCCCTTTTTGCCACAACCAATGCAAGAACTAGGAATTTAAGTAGTGGGCGAGCCAGGTCTACCTCATTGGTCATGCCTAGCAATGCCAGCTTGGGCTCCTGTTGGATCTGAACCCCCAAGACCTCCTCAAGTTCCTTGAATACCTGTGTCCAGTATGTTTGTATTGTGTCGCATGCCCAGATAGTATGATAGAAGTCCCCTTCACATTGGTGGCATCTAAGGCACCGTGAGTCTGCTATTTTTCCCATTTTACTAAGGCGTACTCTATCATAGTAGGTTCTATGGAGCACATTGAATTGGATGAGTCGCAGTCTTGATTTGATTGCCACCTCCCGGGGATGCATCAACACTATCTCCCAGTCTAGGTCTTCCATATCTCCCACCTCAGCCTCCCATGTACCTCTGAGTTTTGCCAAGTCCCCTAGCATATTATTAGTTAGGGTTTTATAGGTAAGGAGACCGCCATCCTCGTTATCTGCTCTTGGAGGAGCCGCCCCTCCAATGGTGCATACTCTGGGATATCAGTGAGTGTGACGTTTTGGGCTCGCCATGCGTGCCTTAATTGGATGTATTTGAACTGCTGTGTATTATGTAAGCCGAACTCTGTTTTAAGTACTTGAAAAGATTTCAGCTCCCCTTTGACTATCACATCTCCTATAGTGGAGATGCCGATATCGTCCCACCTTTGGAAACCTCGTAGCTTGTTGAGTTCTGTAAACCACTGGCAATGCCACAGCGGTGTCTGCCGTGTGAGCTTCTTTTCCCACTCCATGCGTCTTGTGGCTTTAGTCCATGCAGTGAGTGTGAGAGACGTTGCCGGGAGGAGCAATGCCCTGCTAGTACCTCCATAGAGATAACACAATAGGTTTTCGGACAACATTTTAACTCTCTCCTGGGCATACGTCGGGTGGTCCGCCGGGGCAAGGAACCAGTCATTAATTGGTGTCAGATGCTCCGCCCAGTAGTAGGCCTCCAGGTTGGGGAGCGAGATCCCCCCACTATATTGATGCCTCTGGAGTGTAGACAGGGCCACCCTAGCATGTTTGCCTAGCCAAAGAAAGGATCGCAGGTCAGCATGGATCTTAGCGAAGACTGCAGTTGGTAGTGGGTAATATTCGTTTTGTAAGGCATAGAGGAATTTGGGTAGAGTGACCATTTTGTACATGGCCGCTCGGCCTAGGAGCGTGAGTGGGAGCTGTCTCCAGCGGTCCATATCCATTCCCGCGTTCAATATGATCCGTTCCAGGTTTCTTTGGAACGAGAGGGTCTCATTCAGTGTTATATAGATCCCGAGGTATTGGAAGCCTTCGGTCGTCGTCTGTAGTCTCTCCGGTAGCCTCCCCCACCTGTCACTACCCCCGGGGTCATAGGGAATAGACTTGTGCCAATTTATTTTGTGTCCCGCCTGCCCGCCATATTGCTCTAATTCCCGGAATAACTCTGGGATGGTGGTCTCCGGTTTAGTTATATACAGCAAGACATCGTCTGCATATAGTGAGATCTTTTCTTGTGTCGGATTCGTGTCATTGCTTGTAAAACCAGAGATGTCCTTGTTTTGCCGGATCCTGGCGGCGAGTACCTCAATAGTGAGTGTAAAGAGGTGGGGAGACAGGGGACATCCCTGTCGGGTACCTCTCTAAATCCGGAACTCACGCGACATTGACCCGTTCACCCTCACCTTGGCTCTCGGGGAAGTGTAGAGAAGCTGGACCCACTTTACGAAGTTTGGTCCAAAACCAAACTTGTGGAGCACTGCATAGAGGAATAGCCAGTGTACCGCGTCAAACGCTTTCTCGGCGTCTAAGGAAAGGAACCAGTGAGGTTCGCTCCGCCCACGCACTTCCTGCAGCCAGTTATGGGTTCTTCTAAGGTTCAATTTAGTCACCCTATCTGGTAAAAAACTCGATTGATCTAGATGTATATGGCCCGGAATAACCGCTCTTAAGCGAGCCGCCAAGATGGTTGCCAACAGCTTAACTTCCGTATTAAGTAGTGAGATGGGGCGGTAGGAGGCACAATTATCTCGCGGCTTGCCCTCCTTGTAGATTGGTACAATCGTCGCACTAGCAAGATCTGGAGGGAGCTCCCCCTCCTGATAGGCACCAGTAAAGAGGCCTTTAAGATGGTGTGTCAAGAGGTCCGCCGAGCGCTTGAAGAACTCAGCCGGAAAACCATTCGGGCCCGGGGTTTTGCCCGGTCTCAGCTTGGCAATGGCTTCCGCGATGTCATCAGTCGTAATGTCCGCCTCTAAGTCCACCAGGGCCTCGGGAGGCAGCCCCGGTAGGTCCGTCTGTTCCATGTAGTGTAATGCTTCCTCACAAGTTACAAGATCTCGGGCTTCATAAAAAATGTCATAGTGCGAAGCAAAGGCTTCAGCTATCTCAGTGTCGGTGTTAACACTAGTCCTGTCTGCATTAGTGATACTATCCACCCATCTAGATGCCCGCTCCTTTTTACTGAGCCACCCTAAACGTTTGCCTGACTTGTCACCCACGTCGTATAGACGGTGCAGGGTGGCGAGGGATTGGGTCTTCGCCTCATTAGTTACCAATTCTCTGTATTGTCGCTGGGCATCAAGTAGCCTTCTGAGAGTCTCGCCGTTTTTGCGGGTCTGGTACTCCCTCTCCCATCTCAAGATAGCTTGTTCCAGGGCAGCCACCGCAGCCTGTAGTTTACGTCTTTCCTCTCCCAGTCTGCCTTGTATCCTATTCCGTAACACCGGCTTTAGGGCTTCCCAGAGGGTGACACTCGATTCCACCGTTCCCTCATTTTCTGCAATATAGACCTTAATGTCCGCTCGAATGCCTCTCAGTATGTCTACGTTCTGGAGATCCCAGACCGCTAAGCGCCAGGAGCCTGTGCCCCTGCCCTGGTTGTGTCCCACCCTTACGAACAATGGCGAATGATCCGATATGCCTCTGGCCTTATATTCTGTTGTATCCTCCACCCTCAAGTACTGTCGGGACATGAAAACATAGTCCAATCGCGAGAACACCCTATGGGCCCCAGAATAATATGAGTAGGTTTGCTGTGTCGGTTTTAACCATCTCCAGATATCCGTGAGTCCTATAGTGGACATCTGACTGAACAGTGTGGTCTGGTGACCTCCTCTCCCTGCGTCCCCGGAGCGGTCTTGTTCTATATTCATAACATCATTGAAATCACCTCCCACCACTTGTATAGTGTTCGCTGTGTCTAAAAGGATGTTCGCAAGCGCTGTAAGCGTACGGGTCTGTAATTTGGGCGGTGCATAAACCGAAATTAGCGTGTAAGTGCGTGTATTCCAGGTACCCTGTACTCCAGCGTATGTCCCTTGTGGATCTATCCAGGTGCGTGTGGTGCAGAATGGTGAGGACTTTTTAATGATGACCGCTACCCCTCTGGAGTCCGATGTGTAGCCCGCATGAGCCAGAACTCTATGTCGGCCCCTAGCGATGAAGGAACACTGTGTACCCCTGAGGTGTGTTTCTTGTAGGAAGGTAACATCTGGGTCCACCCTTTTGATGTAGGCATTCACTAGACCTCTCTTAACTCTGGAGCCTAATCCGTTGACGTTCCACGTCAGGATGCTCATTCCCCTATCTCCCCAAGGTGGAGTGCCTAGGGTATTCGCCATTCAAAGATATGGTAGCTGTATGTGAGTAGTCTCTGGCACACATATGTTGTGTGGAGGTTCAAAGTTCCCTGCTGCATTCTCACAACTGTTGTCCCCCCCCAACTCTCCCCATCCGTTCCCCAACCTGGATGAACAAAAGCAGACCCCCCTCATCCCCCCCACCCCGCCTCCCTCCCCTTCCAGCCCCCTCCCATCACAAGACAGGACTGTCCGTAGGAGAAGGCCTGTCGCCCTCCCGTACATCCCTCCCTTTAGGTTCTCCTAATTCCCCCCTCCACTACCTTTCAAGGAGAGAACAGAAACACAAACTGATGCAAACAGTAGACGAGATTAACAAAAAGGGCGTGTCAACTTGCGTGCTTCCCATCATCTAGCTGCTTGTTCAAGAGCACAGTCCACCATTATTCATGATTTGGAGTCCTGAGTCTCTGATTCGGGCGCGCTGTGCTGTCCAGATAGGTCCTGTTCCAAGACTTGGATCGCATCAACCAGCGGGTGGACAGATTGACCCTCCTCCTCTCCTCCCTCCCCTCCTGAAGTGCGGCTTTCAAGTTCGTCCTCGTCATCCCCCTCCGAGCGAGCCGTGCATCGTAGACAGGAGAATCTCAAGCCCGATTCTGTAGCCCCTCTCGGGGAGGCCGATCGGCCTGTCCGTGTGGTTCCCGAACCACGTCCCCGATAGGGTGTTGCCGGCGGCTGCCTCTTCGTCCTCCTGGACTTCATACTCTGTGCCTTCGGCTGTTCCCATTGGGTACCATTCCGCAAAGACCTGTCGAACATGTCTCTTCCGACCGACTCTCTGCTGTTGAGGATTGGGCGCTCCTCCAGCCACTGCCAGGCATCCTCCGGATGGGTGAAGAAGAGCGACTGTTCTTTGTAGAGCACCTTGAGTTTCGCAGGAAAGAGGCGCATGTATGAGATCTTTAAGTCTCTAAGTTTCGCCTTCACGGCATCAAAGGAGCGGCGTTGTTTTTGCACCTCCTGACTGTAGTCCGGAAAGATCATGATGTGTGCATTTTCTAGGCGGATCTCCCCCAGCTTCCTCGCCTCTCGCAGGATTAGATCCCGATCCACGAAGTTAAGAAAACGCGCAATGACCGGTCGCGGTCTCGCTCCCTCCGGCGGCTTTGCCAGGAGGACCCTGTGCCTACAACCCAAGATTGATACCATCCTGGCATGGGAACCCCCAAAGACTCAGACACAGGTGAGAGCCTGTTTAGGACTCACGGGGTACTACAGGAGGTTTGTCAAAGGGTATGGCAACATTGTTGCACCTTTGACTGAGCTGACTTCCAGGAAGCATCCCAAGAAAGTGAACTGGACTGACACCTGTCAGAAAGCTTTTGATGCCCTGAAGACTGCCATGTGCACAGCACCTGTGCTTCAGGCACCCAACTTCTCAAAATAATTTATTGTACAGACAGACGCTTCAGAGCATGGTGTGGGGGCTGTTCTATCACAGATTACTGAAGAGGGCTTTGACCAACCTGTAGCCTTCATCAGTAGGAGGTTACTTCCACGGGAACAGAGGTGGAGTGCAAATGAGCGTGAGGCATTTGCTGTGGTTTGGGCACTGAAGAAGCTGAGACCATACTTGTTTGGGACTCACTTCCGGGTTCAGACCGACCACAGGCCCTTCAGATGGCTGATGCAGATGAGGGGTGAGAACACAAAGTTGTTGAGGTGGTCCATCTCCCTACAGGGTATGGACTTTACGGTGGAACACCGCCCTGGTACAGAACACGCAAACGCTGATGGTCTGTCCAGATTTTTCCGCCTTAGTGAAGAGAACTCCCAAGGGGAAGGGTAGTTCTCCCCACATTTCAGCTGGAGGGGACACGTGTTAGACCTGACGTCATTGGCGTGAGTCTCCCTTCCATTTTTTGACGGATTGCCTCCTCTGTTTTGACATATTTTTGCTGGTTGTATGTTTTGGGCCCTGTGCCACTGCTAATCAGTGCCACAGTGCAAGTGCTCCCGATGTTAAATTGATATACTGATTGGATTCCATGATTGGCTTATTTGATCTGCTGTCAGCCCCTAGTACAGTGCACCATGTGTACCCAGGGCTTGTAGAGAAAATGCTGCTGGTGGGCTTGCACCACTGGTTTTGCCACCCACAGAAGTAGCTTGTAAAGTGTGTCTCAGGCCTGCCATTGCAAGGCCTGTGTGTAGTCTGTGACTACCATGTTGACTTGGCCAAGTGCACCCACTTGCCAGTCCCTAAACCTTCCCTTTGCTTCATATTAGACACCTCTATGGTAGGCCCAAGGGCAGGGTGCATTGTAAGTATAAGGTAGGACATGCTCTGATGTGTGTAGCATGTTCTAGTAGTGAATTACAGCCATTTTCATTTTTCACTATTGAAGGCTACCTGTTCTCATAGATTAGAATGGCAGTGAAGATTGTTACATACCTACAATCCTAACTGACTCAGGGAACATGGTAGAAATTCGAGTTTAGTATGCCTGAACTCAGAATAATAAAATATATCTTTTAGTAAAGTTTATTTTAATATTCTGTGTTTGCAAATACCACTTTTAGAAAGTAGGTATTTGCTTGCCTAACCATTTGAGCCCGCCTCTGCTGACTTGTGTATTCCTTGTCTGGGTTTGTGTGTGACAGGGCTGGGGAAATTCCAGGAGACAGTCTGGGACAGCCCTGTGGTGAATAGGGAGATTTACCTCCAGATGGGAGGGGGAGAGTGCAACTGGGACCTGAATAGGGCTGGGCCTTCCCTCCACAATGCTGTGGCTTGTCTGATGTCTCTGCCCTGCACAGTGAAAGGAGAAGGGGAATCTTGTCAACAGAGTACCCCAGAGCTGCATCTTCCCTCCCCTGTGCTGGCTCCACCTCCTGTGGGGCGTCTGATGTTTCTGCCCTGCACAGTGAAAGGAAGAGAAGAGTCAAGTAAACACAGTGCTCAAGAACTGATTTAAACTAGGCAGAGGCCTCTCTGCCTTCAGAGGACAAAGGATTTTTTGGTATAAATATTGGGACCCAGTCCCACAGACTTTAGATCACTTCTGGAACAAGAAACCTTTCTGCCAAGGAGAAGAACCAAGGAAGCTGCAGGAGTTTGGACTGCCCCTCTGCCAGTGTGCTGTTTGCTGGGTTGGCCTGCAGTGGTTGCTTCATTGCCAAGGGAAAGGAGAAGGAACTTTGTAAGGACTTTCATCTACAGAATATTCTCCAAGGGCTTGAACTGTGCTTGCCTCCTGCTGAAGTCTCAGGGCCAAAAGACTTCATCTCCAGCTCCCTCCTGAATTTCCTTGCTGGGAATTCTGACTCCAGTCACTTGCGTGCCGCTGGGAGCTGGAAGCGCGACGCATCGAGAAGAAGCGTGTCGCCGCCGCAGCTGAAATCATGGCAACGCCAGAGAAGCGAGAGTTCATCGCATCTCCCTGGAAGCGTGTGTTCATCGAAGCTGTCTGTTGGCGCATCGCCTGGGAAAGCGCGACGCATCGAGAGAGCTGTCATCGCATCACCGGAGAAACGCATCGCAAGGCCTGTCGCGGCTCCAAAGTACAGAGTCGTCGCAAGTCTGCCAGGGCGTAATCGCATCGTCATCGCATCGCCGCATCAAGGGCGCCATCTTCTCGCATCGCAACTGGATCATCGCATCGGCATCGCATCGCATCGCGGCGCCATTTTGCGCACCGCAATAGGTCGAGAATCTACGCCCTCACCTCCGCACCGGTAAGGCTGACAACGAGTCCCCTACTCTGCGCAAGCATTGAGGAAGGACGCAACCATTCCCCCGGGTCACGGAACCGACGCATCTCCCCTTTTGTGAGCCTTTTGTTCACTTGGCGTGCCGCATCCAAGAACTTTGTAGAGAACTTTGTCGCATTTACCATCAACTTGAATTCAGAGACTTTTATCATCTTTTAAGTAACCTTTAGTATAGTATTGTTGATTTTTGTCGTTTGTGGTCTTGTGTTTACGTCTATATAAAGAATACCTATTTTTATAAAACCTGTGTTGTGTCCATCTGTAGTGCTATAACTGTATTACTGTGTATATTCACAAATGCTTAACACACTGCCTCTGAGATAAGCCTGTCTGCTCGTGCCAAGCTACCAAGGGGGTGAGCAGGGGTTATTAAGGAGAGTAATCCCCTTATCCTGACTTAGAAGTAAGGGTCCCTATTTGGAGAAAGGTGATAACCATTGCCAACTAGAGACCCCCAGATCTAACACTTAGGTTATAGCGCCATCCAACGCAAGTCGATGTAACGACTTGCGTTGCAACTGCATTGCGGTGTACTCACCGTGATGTAAAGGATGTTTCTCTTAATAGGTGAATACCATCCATTTTGAAATGTCGAAATGTCAAAAATTGATTCAATCCCCTTAGATTTATTACCGGTCTCCAACCTTTGTCCTTTTTCTCTACCAAGAATAATGTACTTACAAACCCTTTTTCTTCTTCTTTGTTCTCTAGAATCACCTTCTTTTCCAACATTTGCAATACTTATTTTTGCAATATTTCCATTAATTCTGCTTAAAATACCAATTGGCAAGGCTCTTTCATTTGCACTGGTATTGCATCGAAATCTACCAGATATCCCTCTATGGCCCTTAAAACACAAACATCTTGTGTAATCTTTTTCGAGTTTTCTTTGAAATACCTTAATCTTCCTCCATACCTTTCGGGATAGAAACATTACATATCTTCATACTCACCCCGGTTCTGTCTATGTCCTGTAACTTGACCTCTTCCTCTGACAGATCGACCTCGACCTCTTCCTCCTTGCGGGAAGAATTGTGAACCTACCTGTCCTCTGTAATGACCATTGCTCTGGTTTTGATACTGGGCCCTGTAATTTGCACGGCTGGTAGGCGGCCCTCTCCTACCACTCTATCCATAAAAACGACTTTTTTCAAACACCATACGCATAGATGTTTGTGCCTTGTCCAGGCTTGTAAAAGTGTGTACATAATTGTTTAAAGACTTCACCCTACCAAATATTACCATACCCCAAGGGTCCCCCAAACAGTAAACCTCGAGCATCCTCACCAGATTCCTTATTGGCTAAGTCAACTTATTTTGGATTAATGCACATTAGCACAGTTTTCCTCATTTCCGCTAAAATTCCTGCATTAGCATTCCCCAAAAAACAAATGTCTCTCTGACACCAGCCACGCAACAGAGTCAAATTCATATCTAAGTTCTTAAGATATGCCTCTTCCACTGCATCACATTTTTTTGCCAACGCTCTCAAGGCATCAAGTACATTCTCCTGACATTGCTTCAAGGATCTTTCCAATCCTTTCCTTGGATCTTTACCTATCTTGAAAAGATAAGTAATTAGTTCTGGATCCAAGTTCTGTGTCATATACACTTTATCATTTATAATTAGTTCGGGCATTCCGCTCGAATAGCATTTCTCTCATCCTTCTCCAAAGGTTTTCTTATTCTTGCTTTAATGTAATCCGAAACATGGTTCAGGGGCCACCAATCCTTTCCCTTAGGGTGTCTAATATTCTTTGGACTAAATGATTGTTCTCCAAAAGGATCAAACACCATATCCCTACCTATGCCTCTACTACTATATTCACTCTCAGCCTCCAATCCATCCATAAATTCCAAATCCAGGATATATTCATCTATATCCATGTCACTTTTTTGCTTACATCCTCTGAAATTTTACCTCAATTTTAAGTGTTAAACTGACTTTTACCTGTATCGCGTTGGGTACCTTTCCTTTGCGAGCCGTTTGGGGCTCCACTTGCATTATCATCTAAGTGTTTTCTTTTTGATAAACATTTCCCTTCTCATCTGATATTGAGAAATACTCCTCCTCATCTGTAATTCTTCTCTTTCCCATTGCCTGCTTAGCAGACTCTTGTATCACCTCCTTTAATTCCTTACTAATAATACTTCTTATCAAGCTCTCCTGTTCTTCCTTATTAATCTTTATTCACTCATTTTATAATCACATATTTAAACAATAAACTTCCAGGTAAATGTCACCAAACGTCCTAAATCAATACCAATTGGTGTATTTCAACTGTCCTTTCAACATGAAGCTGTAACAAAGCCTTGTATCAAGGAAACGGCCTCACAGAGCAACCGGGTGTGGAAATAAAACCAATTGTTTAAAACCAAGCTTGATCCCCCCAAAATAACCCTAATTGTTAGCCAATTATAACGCGAGCTGAGCAACCTTCGTCACTTGTCTCGCTCGACTCGTCCTTCTACCACGTATGTTTCTTCCTCTAGAAGAATATTCGTCTGCACACGCAGCTCAAGACCAAAGTAATGTCCGTGTTGCTTTTTAAAGCTATGGTTCCTTAAACATTGCTTGCACTCGCTTGCGATAACGTCGCTCTTTTAAAAAATGCTTGTTTGCGTTTACTTCTAAAAACCTTTGGGGCAGATTTACAAGCCCCATGCACCGCCGGTGCATCAAGTTGTGTGACGCACGGTGGCGCAGCCTGCTAAGGGATATTTACAAGCACAGGTAAAGTCACCCTGCGTGACTTAACCCATGCTTGTAAATATCGCCCCTGTTCACGTAGTACTTTGCGTGTTAGGGGTGGGACATGGGTGTTGCTGTGGGTGTTCCCACGCAACACCCATGTCCACTGATGCATTTCCAGATTTACGAGAAATCGTAAACCTGGAAATGCGTCAGTTTGCTGCGCCACCATAGGGGTGGCGTAGCGAGGCATAACGAGGAGAAATGTTTTCATTTCTCATCGTTTTTTCCTCTTTCAATGCGTGCTGCATTCTACAGCACTCATTGAAAGAGGAAAATGCCTGCAGTTATGGCTTTTGTGCAGAAAGGGGCCCCTTCCTTCACAAAAGCAATCTCCCCATGGCGCAGGCATCCTTGCACCATGGTGCAAGGGTGCCTGCGCCGGCGCGTGGCAGCTGTTTCTGCGACCAGCGCTGGTGAGAGCACAGGAATGCGACATATCATTGCAGATATGCTGCATTTCTGTGCTCTGAAAGTGCCGCAGGGTGGCGCAGCCAAAAGGCTTGCAGTGCCGCGCTGCGGCACTTTCTTGTAGATCTGCCCCTTTATATATGAATTTTAAATACTTCCAAAACATAGCGTATTCTTGTATATAACAAAAACAAAAATAATTAAATATCATTTATCCCAAACTATTATTCCAACTTAAAAAATTTACTATAAACAAACAACTCATATTTTAACCACTCACACATAAATTGGGTAGCCAACCAACTTTTCATATGCATTCATACAACCCAAAATCATCCTTTATAAATAGCTACATGAAATAATTCAGCATATACTTATCGGCTCAGAAGCAGCAAAAGAGAAAGAAGATGGAGGTCACATGCTATTTAAGGGACAGAAGATTCTGTTGCCGATTGTGATGTTTTTTAATTCTATGAGAGCTTTCAATTGGAGCTGCTCTGAAGTGGTGAATAAAAAGTATATGCATAATGCTAGCCTCCTGTCTTGTCATAAAATCAACGTATAAAGAATGCACCACCGGCCAGTGTCGTGAAGCACAAGCTGTCCGCACTTCCACTCACACACACTTACTCCTCACTGCTACATGATGTGACAGGTACCAGCCCGCCCGTATGGAGCACTCTTGCACTGATTCGCACCTAGCACCCTAATGCGGTGCCACTGGTACCCAGCAGGTCAATGGATCACAATCTGCAGAATCCGTGGCTCCAGTTTCCCTCTGCCCTCTGGTTCACCCCGATTGCTCAATACCCCCGGATGGAAGATAACCAGCCATACCTCCCATATACTAGGATGCACGTGGCTGAAGTCACACTTAGTCTGGGTCCTCGGGAAGCAGGTGGGGATATGTAGCAAGTTTTAATTAGAAGGTAGACATAAGCAAGGGAAGGTTAGCAGCCACTCTGGAAGTTCACCCACAGATCTGAAAACACAATAGAGTCACGCAGGGGCATATTTACAAGCCCCTATAGCCACAGGAACGTCACTTGTAAGGACGTTCCTGTAGCTATAGGGTCTCCACCTTATTTACAAGGCAGCGTTAAGCCACTTAATGTGGATTAACGCTGCCTTGTAAGTAAAGAAAGAAGAGGAAAAAACAATAAGGGTTTGGCTTAAGCGCAGCAAGGCCACGCCACAATCTGAGTAAACAAAACAAGTTGCCAATACTGCACTGTTACTTGACCATTAGTATAAGAGACAATGAATAAAACAATTGCCCTTTCAAAACCAATATTTCAGATTGAATTTAATAAAAATGAATTTTATTTGTATCTATCAAAAATCTTTTTTTAAACCATTTTTACAATTTTCTCTAAATTCTCAAAAAGTAAACTCAATTTTTTATTTTCCTTATTTTGGAGCCCCTTTTAGAATTGAAATTCACAATCATACTCTAAAAACCAACTTTATATACAACATATATACCGTGTCAGAGTCATACACCTATTACACTATTTCACACATCACGAAATGCCCGCCCTGGGAATGTGTTACTAAACCCAATTTATGGTGTGGCACTACAGATTATGGGGCATATTTATGAGTTCTGGCGGATCTCTGCAAATTAGCAGGGATGCGCCAGAACAAATGCGTCACGCAAAACTACCCTTGCATCACGGCAGCTGCGCCTCATTTACAATGCGGTACAAAAGGGGGTGGTAATGGACGGAGCATCTGAACCAATCAAACTTGCCGTCTTCAGCCCGGCTTGCTTGAATCCAGTGGCACCCCCCTTTTGTATTTTTATTTATGAAATTTATTAAGCGCAAGCAAATGCCCGAGGGCGTCTCGGCGCTGTGGACAGAGGCAGACCAGAGAAGTGGTAATGCGAATTATTGGTTAAATAGCCAGGTTTTTATTTTTCTTCTGAAAACAGTAAGAGTAGGACAGGATCTGATGTCCATATCAAGTGAGTTCCACAGTTTGGCTGTGGCAACGGTAAAACGGCGGTCATCCCATGAAGCTGTTTTGGTCCGGGGCACGGTCATCAACAAGGCATTCATAGAACATAGTGTTCTGTTGGGGGCATAGAATGCCAAGGATTTCATAAGAAAAAGGGGCCCTAATTTACAGGAAGCTTTGTAGGCTATGCAAAGTGCCTTAAATTTAATTCGATTATTTACCGCCAACCAGTGATAGTTTTTGATCACTTGGGTGATTGGTTTGAATTTTGGGGTACCAGAACGCATTCTTGCAGCTGCGTTTTGTACAGACTGTAATTTGTGAATGACTTTCTGTTGAGCATTGATGAAAAGTCCATTGCAATAGTCAAGGGATGACATAACAAAAGCCGTGACCAGAGTTTTAGCTGAGTTAGGGGGAAGGAAGGGAAGGATTTTCTTGATGGATTTAAGTTTGTAAAACGCGGTTGAAACAATAGAATTTGCATGTGCAGCAAATGTTAGTTTATCGTCTAGCAGTATTCCCAGATTTTTTACTTTAGTAGCTGGTATGGGCGGAGGGCCTAGTTCAGCGGGCCACCATGCTCCTGGCCAATTAGGGGAAAGGTTTCCAAAGATTATTACTTCCGTCTTATTTGAGTTTAGCTTGAGACAGTTAGTTGTCATCCAGTTACTGATGGTCACCATGCCTTGTTGAAAATTGGCCGCAATTTTATCTCCGTTGTTTTTTATTGCTTAAAATCAGCTGGGTATCATCCGCGTAGGATGTTAGGCTCATCCCAAAGTCCTTGATGACCCTTGCTAGATCTGTCACGTAGACATTAAATAGCGTTGGACTTAGGGATGAGCCTTGGGGGACGCCACAGGGAAGCGCCATCCGGGCAGAGCTGAAATTGCCCAGTTGTACCATTTGGGTGCGGTTGGAGAGAAAGGAGGTGAGAAGATCTTTGGCCTTATCCTGAATACCTATGGCATTGACACGGTCGATCAAGATGTTATGATCGACCGTGTCAAAGGCAGCGGATAGGTCGAGCAGGATAAGTACTGCCTTCCCTCGTTGATCGAGAATTGTTCTTATCTCGTCAGTGGCTTTGATAAGTGCTGTCTTGGTACTATGATGTTTGCGAAAGCCAAACTGGGTGTCGTCTAATAGGAAGTTATCTTCAATGTACTGGGATAGTTGTATATTTATCAGTTTTTCTGCTAGTTTTGCTGCAAAAGGCAGGCTGGCAATGGGCCTATAGTTGTTGGGGTCCTCAGCGTCCAGATGAGGTTTTTTCAAAAGGGGTTTAAGAAGGGTGTCTTGGGGGAGGAGCTTCGCGGGCATCCAAGATGGTCGCGTGAGCACAGAGCTCCCCGGACCCACGCCGCCCTTCACGATTATCCTGGCAACATCCTGATTTCGAGGACGGGCTTTTGTTCGCACATTCTTGCTGATCTTCGAACACTTTGAAAAATCGAATTTAGACCCCGGGGTCCACTTTTACATTGTTTCTACTTTTTGGGGCCCACCCCGTGGCGGACCGGGGGCTCGGTTACTTTGCTGGCCATGGAGCAGTTGATCAACAACGGCTGCAGGGATCCCCTTTGGTCGATCCCTCCTGACTTTCGGTTTCGCTTTCTGCTCCCGGCTTTGAGGGGCAGGGGGGACGCCTTTCACCATCTTTGGCTGGCCTGTTGTCTCCTCTCTGTTTGGTACTGGCACGACTACCTGACTGCAACTCGGCTTTTTTGTGCCCATTTTTATCGGACTTAGTCTTGTTGACCATCTGGACACTTTGCGCCCGGCCATTTTCACCAGGTCGCAAGGACCCCTTCGGGGTCCCTTTTCCAAAATGGCCACCGGACAGCCTCTTGAGAAGCGCAAGACTAAGGCACCTCTTCGTGGCGGCCAAAATCAGACTAATATCATGGACCACTATTCGCGGGTCAAGGGGTCGCCCGGCGCTGCGGGCCGTCCTTCGGATAACCCTAAGACCCCCGTTTCAGCGTCTTTGGACCCATCCTTGCACGACGTCATGGGTGCCATCGCCAGCATGCAGGCCTCTATGGGACAGCAGTACGAGGCCTTAGCCTCCAAGATCGATACGGTGGCCGTCGACATTACGCTGATTAGAGCGGATCTTTCGAAGACCAATGAAAGGGTCGAGTCATTGGGCTTGAAGACATCTAGGCTTACTGCGGATGTCACAGAGGCCCAGGCTGAGATCGGCAATCTGCGTTCCTCACATGACCAAATGGCTCGCTGTCTTGAGGACTACGAAAATAGGGCCCGTCGTAACAATGTGCGCCTTATTCGTGTCCCGGAGAATCCCGAGACTATGGGGGTCGACCTCTTGGTAGAGGACTTGATTGCCAACTATCTTTCTCCCGCTGGACTTAGCAAGTTCTTTGCGGTTGAGCGTGCTCATCGTGTTCCCGGCGGGAAGGCCAAGCCGGGCGCCCCCCCGAGGCCCATCATTGCCCGGTTGTTCCATTTCAGAGACCCGGACGCTGTTCTGCAGGCCTCTCGGGACAAGGGCCCAGTGCACTTTGAAAATGCCTCCGTTTCCTTTTATCCGGATTTTTCGCCGCTTGTCCAAAAACAGCGACTTGGATTTCAGGGAGTTAAGAAGCGGTTGCGGGACTTCGGTCTCAAGTACTCCTTGTTGTTCCCTACCAGGCTCCGGATTGAATATCGGGAACGTGTATTCTTTTTTGATCACCCTGAAAATTTCAGTGACTGGCTCGACTCCCTGCCTATGAGAAATGAACTTACTGAGCACCCCGGAGGCGCCGAGGGCGGTGTGGCTGACTGAGGACTTCACCTGTGGATCCCGGCGTCTGAACTTTTATGCTGTTTCAGCTGAGTCTGGACTTGGGGCTTTTATTAGGCCTAGATCAGCCTGGGGGTGGCAGGGGTAAATGGGGACTCTTCCTCCTCCTGGGTTCTTTGCGTAGCTTAGTTTAGTAATGGGGCGACAGGCACACTGCAAGTTGGGGTGGCTTATTAGTCTTACGCAGGGGTGCAGGGTGAGGGGAGTAACGGGGTCAAGTTGGGGGGTGGTGGGGGGGCGTGTGTGTGTTTTTGTTTACTCACAAGGCATCGTATTGTTTTTCTTATCTATATTGATCGTGGGGTTCTGTGTGGGTCCTGCTCTTTCTACTTTTCGGGGATGGGGGCGGCGAGTTGAGACTGTTATCCTGAAATGTCAATGGGTTAGGGGACAGAATTAAGCATAGTATTGTTTTGCGATTCCTTAGGCGTCACTCCCCCGACATTGTCCTCCTACAGGAGACGCACCTAGTGGGCAATGCTTGTCAGGCACTGAATAGGCGCGGTTATCGCTTGGCGGCCCACTCGGGGTTTACTTCTGGGTCCAGGGGGGCTGGTATTCTCATTCGGTCCTCTCTTCCTTTCGCAATCGACGATGTGAGACTAGACGACAGGGGGCGCTATGCTGTGCTCACTGGCAGGTGGGAGGGGAAGACATTGTCCATACTGTCAGTCTATGTCCCCCCGGGTCTGCAGGCTTTAACTTATGCTGATCTGTGTCGAGTCCTTTTGGACCTTCCCGAGGGGCTTCTGATCCTGGGTGGCGATTTAAACTCGGTCATCTCTGGCACCTCTGATCGTCACCCTCCCAGGGATCTACCCCGGGCGCTAAGATGGTTGATTGACTTGCTAGAGACCTTCGGACTTGTGGACGCCTGGCGGCTACTACACCCTACACACGGCAGCCTCTCTAGATTGGACTATTTCTTACTGCCAGCGGTCCAGTCCTCCTCCATCAGAGAAATTCGTCACCTCCCTAGGGGTATTTCCGATCACTCCCCCTTGTGGCTCCGATATGAGGTGGGGGCGGGCGACGAGGGTAGAGTAGCTCCTATTAACCCGTGGTACTTTCATAACCCCAAGACCCGCTCGGACCTTGTGAAAGCTATTGATCATTATTTTGAAGACAATGTGGGGTCTGTTTTCTCTGCTGTTTCGTTATGGGAAGCATTTAAAACTGTTATACGTGGTCAGTCTTTATCTTTGATTGTTGCTGCTAAAAAGGCTGCTAATGTGGAGGTTGTGCGCATCGAATCCGAGATAGCCGCTTTAGAGGACGATCTTCGGTTGGGCATCTCCAGTACCAAGTTGCACTCCCTTGCTTTGAAACAAGCCGACTACAAGGCTCTTGTAACGGATGCTGCGAAATTGATGTATAGGGAGAAGCAGGGAAGACTGTATGATGTGGGTGATAATGCGGGTAAATTGCTAGCGTGGTTGGATAAGATGGAGAGAGTGAATCGTGTGGTCCCCGTGATTGAGAGGCTTGATGGTGAATGTGTCACTGACCCTGCTGGGATCGTTCAGTGTTTCGCGGATCACTTTGAGACGGTGTACACCTCCGTTTGTGACAGGGATGAGGAAGACTCCCGTTTGTTGTTGCGGGACATTGCTTTGCCTTGCCTCTCTGACTCTGACAGAGACCTCATAGACGCTCCGCTTACAGTAGATGAAATCGCGGTTGCTATTCGTTCCCTCCGCTCGGGTAAGGCGATGGGCCCCAATGGTTTGCCTATTGAATTGTACAAGCTGCGGCCCGACGGAATGGCACCCTATTTACGGGACATGTTCCTCGAGGCTCTGGAGTCTGGCTCCCTCCCCTTGGACCAGCGACTCGCTACCATCGTCGTCATTCCCAAGGAGGGTAAGCCTCGGGATCGTTGTACTTCATACAGACCCATCTCTTTACTCAATGCCGAACCTAAAATTTTGGCCAAACTGTTGGCTAATCGTTTGGTGACTGTGATCGCGGACTTGATCCATCCGGATCAATCCGGTTTTATCCCGCACCGCAACACTGCTTTGAATCTGCGCAGGCTCCACGGGGTCCTCGCGAGAGCCGAGACGCTTACTGAACCGGCCATTTTGGCTTGTCTCGACGCCACCATGGCCTTCGACACTATCGAAGGGCCCTACCTTTGGGTGGCCCTCTCGAAATTCGGGTTTGGGCCGGGCTTTATAGCCTGGGTGAAACTTCTTTATGAAAATCCCCTGGCCCAGGTGGTTGTTAATCGCAGAGTGTCTCGCGTTTTTACGCTTGGACGGGGCACCCGACAGGGTTGTCCGCTGTCCCCTTTGCTTTTTGCTCTCGCTCTCGAGCCTCTGGCGGAGTGGCTCCGTTGGAAACCTTCCATGCGGGGTATCCGATGGGCTCCTGATTTTGAGGACCGCGTCTCGTTATATGCGGACGATATCCTCTTATATCTCACCTCCCCTAAAAAGTCCCTTAATGTGCTTTTCGATGTTCTTACTTCTTTCGGTAAGAACTCCGGTCTTGTCATCAATTGGGCTAAATCCTGCGTCTACGTCTTGGCTGGAGATCTCCCTCCACTGCCGCGTAGATTTCCGATTCACGTGGCGGAGACCGGGTTTAAGTACTTGGGGATTTATGTTTCCTTGGACCCCTCCAGGCGTTATGAGCTTAATCTATTGCCCCCCCTTCAGCGGCTCAAGCTTGATGTGGCTCGCTGGTGTAGGTTGCCGCTGTCGCCCCTCGGCAGAGCGGCGCTTTTCAAGATGATGTCTCTGCCTCGATTTCTTTACGCACTTCAGAATTCCTTTGACCCGATTGCCTCGGGCTATTTTTGGGAAGTGGAGAGCCTACAGAGACAATTGGTCTGGGATGGGCGTGCCCGTATTTTGCTCTCTAAACTCACGCTCCCTTGGTATGATGGCGGTATAGCCCTCCCGGACATCAGACGTTATTATTGGGCGTCCCAGTTAAGTGCGATTAATCATGCGACCTACGCACCAGGCCCTGCCCCGGAGTTCTCCATGGACAGATTTATTTTGCCTGGGTGGACCTTCAGCAGAGCTTTGTATTCTGGTAGTCTCCGTGGAACACTGACCGGTCCCACTAAGATTGCGGTGAAAGTGTGGCGTGACGCGAATGCGGCCTTGGGCTGGTGTGGTAGGTTTACTCGGGCCACCCCTTTTTATGATTCGGAATGCTTGGGCCATCTGTGGAAAACGAAAGGCTTTGATAAATGGGACATGATTGGTATCAGTAGTGTGGGTGATTTGTGGTCGAAGGGTACTGTCAAGTCCTTTGAGGTGCTGCGAGTGGAGTATGAGCTTAGTGACAATGAATTCTTTAGATACGCCCAGATTCGTCATGCTCTGTTGTCTGTGTTTGCTGCGGGTGCTGATATTCCTGAGTCTTCCCCTCTGGAGGACCACATTTTGGATGCCCATGTGCCCAATAGCACGATCTCCTTGATCTATAAGAAGCTCATTAAAAACAGAGCTGACTTGCTGGTCCACCTGCGGGCTGCATGGTGTGCGGACGGTCTTGAATTGGACGATGAGGACTGGCAGACTGCTTTGTCCTCGCCCAGGGAGGTCGCCATTCCTGCTCGCTTGAGGTTCGTCCAACTTAAGATTCTCCATCGAGTGTATGTCACTGGGCCTTGTTTGGTTCGAATGGGTTTTTCCTTGGATGGGTTATGTAAGCGTGGCTGTGGTATGTCTGGTTCCTTTCTCCATATATTGTGGGAATGCCCGGAGTTGGTCAGGTTCTGGGCCCGAGTGCATGAAGTCATGGAGAGTGTCACGGGTGTGTCCCTGCTGCCCGAGGCCAGGCGTTGTTTGTTGAATGTCTGGGAGCCTAACGACTACAGCTCAGCACAGATTATATGGGCGACCCTTGGAAATATGGTCGCAAAGCGGGACATTGCCCGGCTCTGGGGGTCACATAGACCGCCTACCCTATCCAAGTGGAAAGAAAACATGGACTGGTGCATGTTCCGGGAGAAGACTGTGTACCTTTCCCGGGGACGGCCCAGGAAATGGGGTAGAATCTGGTCCCAGTGGAATGCTTATTGTGGTAATATATGTACCCCCCCACAGGATGTGCCCATTGATGTGTCTTCGTCCCCCTAATTGGCATTCACTCGTCATTTATGGTTAATAATTCCGCTTGTTTCCTTGTCCGCCCCTGCCCCCGTTCTATCTGATTGCGCTGTATTCATTTAGCCTTTGAGCTTTGCCTACACGGTCTCATGACAATGTACTATTATGTCTCTGCCTTGTGAGGTTTGGTTTGTTTATTTGTATGTCTGTTTTTTCTTTTCAATAAAAACTTTAAAAAAAAAAAAGAAGGGTGTCTTTCCAGATGGCAGGATAGACCCCTGTGGAGAACATGGAATTGAAAATTTCTGTAAGTTGGGGGCCACTGTGTCTGCTACAGGAAAAATAATTTGAGGAGGACAGGGATCATAGGCAGAGCCTGATTTGATGGTGGTCATGATCCTAGAAACCTCAGCTATATTGGTCGCTGGAAACTGCCCGAAGGTAGGCTGAGTAATTTTAAGTGAGGTAGTTTGGGGGGAACAAGAATGATATGTTTTCCTATGGGAGAAATTAGTGTAGATATTATTAACTTTGTCGTAGAACAAACTCGCAAGGTTATTACAAAACAATTGTGAGGGGATGGGCAGTGATTGAGGGGGTAGCTTAGAGAGTTTGGATACGACCTGATACAGTTGTTTGTTGGAATGTTTAGCTTGCTCGATCTGAGTGGAGTAATAAAGATTTTTTTCTTGCAAAATCATTTTTTTATATATTGCAAGTTCATTTTTATAGAGAGATTTGTCCTCGGCAGTATAGGCCTTTCTCCAATGTCGTTCTCGATTTCGACATTTCTGTTTTTGAAGTCTAAGGGCGTTGGTAAACCAGGAAGCTGAAGGGGAGTAGCGTTTTTTTTAAATAGATTTTATAGGAACTAATTTGTTCAGAGCTGTAGTGAGCCAATGGGTGTATTCTTTAGCAGCTATGTTAGGATCCTTGGAAGTAGCTAGCTGCGTAGATGACAAGGTTTCAATGAGTAATTGATTATCGAGATCTTTCCACGATTTAAATGTACCGGGATGTGTAATGGCGGTTGTATGTGTGGGGGAGTTAAGTAGAATTTCAAACATCACAGCATGATGGTCGGTCCATGCTAGTGGTAGGATCTCTTTTATTTTGATGTTTTTGTCGTTGGTGAACAGACCGTCTAGCGTATGGCCAGCTTCATGAGTACTGTGAGGAACCAGTTGCATCAGACCCAAAGATTCTAAGTCTGATAGGAGTCTGTTGGTGTCTTTGTCTTCCAAGTTTTCTAAAGCAAAGTTAAAGTCACCTAGGATAGTAGTTCTATTATCAGTTGCAAGGGATTCCAGTATGTCCGTAAAGGAGGCTAGAAATTCAGTTTTGCTACCTGGGGGACGATAAAGTAAAATGCCTTTAAGGCGTTGGGAAGGTGTAAGTGCAGTGGAAAATTGTATAGCTTCACAAGTAGTGAGGGGAACTGGACTTATAACGGTTTTAAGATGGGTACGATATATTACAGCAACTCCACCACCTGTTTTCCGGGCCCTATCTTGCTTGAGAATGTTATAACCTTCCGGGACTGCAACTAATAAGTCAGGCTCTGATGAAGGATTGGTCCATGTTTCAGTAATGAAAAGAAGATCTGCGATTTCTTCTTTATGTTTACATAGCGACCTTGCGTTGATAAGAGCTGCCAGGATGTGGGTCGTTTTTTTGTTTGTTATTAGAAAGTGAGGGGTGAGTGGTGTTGGGTTCGAGTGCAGAGAGAATTTTAAAATGGCAGTGTGCACAGGTTTTAGGGAGGTAAGAGTTTTCATTAAAAGTAAAAGCAGTACCTGAACATTTTTCAGGAGGGCGCAGGTTTAATATGGCCTGCCGAGAGTAGACTCCTTTGATGACTGAGTCGGTAGTACCAGGGGTTGTGGCCCTAGGCCCGGGCCAGGCGCGGACGGGCGCCGACGGGCTTGCCTTAGGCGCGCTGACGGCGCGCCCGCTGCGCTCGCCCGCTGGGCGTCTGGGGAATACACATTGATGTAGGGTGTGGGGTGTGTGGCCTCATGAGAGTGGGCGTGGCCTAGAGCTTGGCGTGAAATGGCGGCGATGGCTTACTCAACCCGCGGCAGCGCTTAGATCCGCTGCGCGGGGGATTTTTAGCAGGAATACCCACGAGTAAGTGACAATACAGATAAAATGTCAAACAAATACAGCGATTATAAAAGCAATTACGAGCAATTCTCCCGGCTGTGCCTCTGGAGTGTCAATGTCCTATAGCGCGGCTAGTTGTCAGCGCGGCTTATCATTTACAATGCGGCGCGCCGTGGCGCAAGGGTAGGTAGATGTGTGAGTTAAGGGCGGCGCATCGCTGGAGTCGCGTCGCAAGCGCGATGCAACTCTAGCAATGCTCAGGTGTGCCCTATACTTAACGTGCTGCGTCAGTCCTTACGCCTGCTTCAAGCAGGCATAAGGAATTAATGTAGCAGCGTCGCACAAGCGCCTGCGTGAGATCTTGTAGATGTCCCGCAGGCACTTTTGCGAGGCGCACCTGCCCGGGAACGCCAACCCTGCGCTGGAACGCCCACATTTGGCGCAGGGCTTTACAACGTTACCCATCTGCCTAGATGCGTTACGTTGTAAATGGGTCGCAGGGATGCGCCACGTTTACGCCGCCGTTGCGTGACGCAACGGCGGCATAAACGTGGCGCAAGTGCCTTGTAAATCTGCTTCATAGTATTTTATATACAAAACAAAGGTATTTGCAAAAACAAGGCCATCTAACAATATGACAAAATTCAGATTTTGGCAAGCAAATGAAACAATACAGATTGGCCTAAGCAATGAAAAGGTCTACGCGTTTCGAATCACCCTCACTGCGGGGATTCTCCTCAGGAACAAAGATTTTTCTGAAAGACAAAATCAACACAACCGTCTTACTTCCTATAGTCTAGAGCAACAACCCCAACTGTCCACTCACTCAACATTCTCATCTTACCTCTCTATTCTGGAAAAGAAATTTCCATGTCAACAATCTGAAAGTACAAAAATTATAGAAACTGTGGTCATAACTGCTCTTAAATATGGTCTTTCAATATAGAGCCCAAAAATATGGGGAGATTCTTACTTGATTATACTTCAAGAAGTAGTTGAACTTCAAGTCTGGCGCCGTATAGATGGGCTTCTCACGATTGTCTTTATACTTTATCTGTAGGATAATACATTTTGTCAAAATCCCATTCCGAATATACTGTTATTGACGATCTACAGAGACAAGAGATCGGTGTACCTTATTCAAGTCGTGTAGTCTTTTTAATCTTTAAGATAATGTTCAAGTCCGATGGCATTAAACCGAACCTGTGGTGGGACAAGTATATTGTATCAGGCATCTAGATTTATCGAAAATGTGCACCTTTTCAAAGCGCAGTTGCAACTACCGTCCCTCTCTGGCTACATCAATAAATGATGAAGAGCTTTGTGACACCAGCCGTTGTTTGGGTGCGTCGTAGATGCCAAACCTATAATCTGGCATCACGCTGGAGTTGTAGATTTAAGGGACTTTTTTGTTCGTTAACCGAAAACTCTTGGTTTATTGGAAGATTTCACCTTTTTTTTAAAAAAAAACGCTTTTAAAACTGGCGACACTCTACGTCAATACATGTTATAGAGATTTGAAACAAAGCCGATGCTTAAGTGCATCGTAGATGGAAAACATTTAATCTGGCCTCACACTCTGTTAGGTGCGCTTAGCAAAAGGTGGAGCCGAAGATTTAATGACATTTTTACCTTGTTCGTTAACTGAGGCTCCCGACCGAGGCAACGCGGGTGCTCAATCTCCGCTTGCTTGCTCGATAGTCAATTGTGCAACGATTAGATGGCGAGGTATTTTAGACATCGTAACTAAAAGAGGATGCTGGGAAAAGGAGCTTATCCAGCTCGAGGCTGATCTGGCGATTGCTTGTCAAAGTGGTTGACCCAATGCAGGGCTCATGTGGTGATTTAATATCAATATTCTACTATCTTTTATCGGTTGCTTGGTGCAGTTTACAAATATTCCACTATCTTTTATCGGTTGCTTAGTGCAGTTTACAAATATTTCAGCACGTTATTATCTATACAATTTTCTAGAGCATACAAGTTTATCCAAAATGTCACTGGCTTGTAATCTAAACGGCTAGATACAGAACAATGATGATGGACTGAGTTGCGAAACGTCCAACAAAATATTTTTTTATTTGGGGTACTTGGTAAAGTTCTTAGTCATTTTTTCATCCTGGCTGAATAAACTGGTCTATGTTTCACCGGGTTTCTAAGTGATGAGGGCTCTATATGGGTGAGACAAGCCAGTGTTTAAACTCTCTTATAATTGGCACTTCTATTGCTGTAAGTCAGCTTCACCTCCAGTTATCTGGGCCACAGTACTTTTAATTACAGAGCATAACTTCTGAGTCTAAAAGATAGTCCTACAGATGATACATTTCTGATAACTCGCTCAGTCCATCAACAGCTGTATTGTACTTTATAATTAGTGTAGCCTTGTAAGTAAGGCACGCTTTCATGCTATACTTAGTGAGAAAGGGGTGGGCAATGGGTGTTGCAGTGGGCATTCAGCCGTAACACCCATTGATTTTGATGCTGCCTCCTATTTACAAGGTGGTGTAAATAGGCGGCAGCACCAAAATTAAGACCAAGGAAAACCTGGTCTTAAAATGGCAAAACGAGGAGAAATGCATTATTTCTCCAAGTTTTTGCTGATTCTATATGTGCTGTATTGTGCTGCACACATAGAAACAGCAAAACGCCATGAATGATTGATAATAATAATAATAATCTTTATTGATTGGTTTTAAAAAAAACATTTACAATTTAAAACATGACAAAAATTGAGTAATAGAGATGACTGTAATAAGAGATTAAAACAATTAATTTAAAATGACTTAAAATTCGGGGTGCCAATAAGATCTGATAATGTTCTAAAATGGTACATAACTCTAGATTTCTTATAGTCTCTGATTTGGAGGTTATTATTGTTAAATCAGCCGCTCTACTATGGTGGGGAGAATTTGGATGGGAGTGTGGCTTCAAAGAGTTTTAACGCTTTGTGGACAAATTTCAAAAGTCCAATGTTTAATTTGGTGTTGTCAGGGTTGAGAGCGGCCATTATTGCTTGGCGACATGGGGCAACAGGGTCAGAGCTGATTTGCATAAAGCCATTATCTGACCCAGGGTGGTGTGGAGTGCAAAAAAACGATGGATTTGGGCCCAGATCTTTTGACTGGGGGAGTGTGTGACATTGATCCACATTCAGTCCATCACTTGTTGTTTTTTGCAATTGCCGCCCTAAGTGCGCTGGGGATGCCCAGACGTGGGTCCCAGGCACTCCACACCACTTGGAGTCAAGCTAGCCGGGCTGAAGAGAGGTGTTACCTCGAAACCGGTCCGGTCCTCGGATGCTTGATTCCGGTCTGGGAAAGATATGGCTGTTGTAGTTCGGACTGGACTGTTCCCATGGGGCAACAGGGTCAGAGCTGATTTGCATAAAGCCATTATCTGACCCAGGGTGGTGTGGAGTGCAAAAAAACGATGGATTTGGGCCCAGATCTTTTGACTGGGGGAGTGTGTGACATTGATCCACATTCAGTCCATCACTTGTTGTTTTTTGCAATTGCCGCCCTAAGTGCGCTGGGGATGCCCAGACGTGGGTCCCAGGCACTCCACACCACTTGGAGTCAAGCTAGCCGGGCTGAAGAGAGGTGTTACCTCGAAACCGGTCCGGTCCTCGGATGCTTGATTCCGGTCTGGGAAAGATATGGCTGTTGTAGTTCGGACTGGACTGTTCCCATGGGGCAACAGGGTCAGAGCTGATTTGCATAAAGCCATTATCTGACCCAGGGTGGTGTGGAGTGCAAAAAAACGATGGATTTGGGCCCAGATCTTTTGACTGGGGTAGTGTGTGACATTGATCCACATTCAGTCCATCACTTGTTGTTTTTTGCAATTGCCGCCCTAAGTGCGCTGGGGATGCCCAGACGTGGGTCCCAGGCACTCCACACCACTTGGAGTCAAGCTAGCCGGGCTGAAGAGAGGTGTTACCTCGAAACCGGTCCGGTCCTCGGATGCTTGATTCCGGTCTGGGAAAGATATGGCTGTTGTAGTTCGGACTGGACTGTTCCCATGGGGCAACAGGGTCAGAGCTGATTTGCATAAAGCCATTATCTGACCCAGGGTGGTGTGGAGTGCAAAAAAACGATGGATTTGGGCCCAGATCTTTTGACTGGGGGAGTGTGTGACATTGATCCACATTCAGTCCATCACTTGTTGTTTTTTGACAAGATCGTACGCCCAACATAATACATTGGCTTTGCAACAGTGACCGTCTGGCTGTGAGCAGTGCAGGGCATGCGCAGATGATATGTTCCATTGTTTCTGAATGGTAGCCACACAATCTGCATTCCGTGCTACTACCCGGCCGGCGCCATTCCGGGAGGTTCTTCAAAAAGGGCCATTCTCCCATCCTCGAGGCCATAAACTTGTGTTTCCAATAAATTGCGTATGTGCTTGATAAGTAGAGCGGCTGAACACCCACTTTAAAATTGGCCATTACAGCCCAGGCGTGTCTCCTCTTTGAGAGTATCGCCCTGTCCGAATGAAAGGACCACAATCTAACAGTTTTTTTGATGGCGGACTTTAGCACCGGGGGAGATGGATTTGTATCCCAGAGCTCATTTGCACCTAGTAACTGTAGGCTGTAATCCAGGAGTTGCCGATGCTTGTGGCTGGTCTGATTTTTCTGTATTTCCTGCCAGAGCTGGGCCTCCAAGGAACCCTCCCGGGCGTGGCACAGTCTATGATACAGTTTAATAAATGCACCTGCCTCCACTCCATTGTGATCTTGGAGTCCCAATTCAAGTCTCACTTGAGCTGGTGAGGCAGATTTTGGCAACCGAAAGGCTCTTAAAGATTTTTGTTGTTAGTTTGTTTAATAATATACTGGTTGTGCCCTTGGTGATCTCGTGGCCGTACGTCAGGGAGTTGATTACTTTGGCTTTCATTACTTTCAGCATGGGGGTTAGGCTAGGACCTAGTAGCTGTTTTGCCAATTTTGCAGAGGCCACCTCTAATGACAGAGCTTTAATTTTTAATGCTTCTTTGTGCTTGATAAAGGAGCCTCTCGTATCCAGAAAGATGCCCAGGTATTCATAACTGGTGGTTGACTCTAGCTTTATTTTGTTAAAGTACCACCTTTCTGTTGTCTTTTTTGCTTCCCAGAAGAGATAGTTTTGGTTTTTGACATGTTAAGCTCTAGATGGTTTCTTGTCGTGTAGGGTAGCAATTCATCCAGTAACCTCTGGAGACCCACTTTTGTGTGACTTAGCAGCACCAGATCATCGGCATAAAGCAAGTTGGTGATGCGAGTCCCGTCAAGTTGAGGAGCATGGCAGTTTACACTGTCGAGAGCTGGATAGAGGTCGGATATAAACAAATTGAAACGGAATGGGGCCAATACACACCCTTGTTTGACGCCAGTTCCAGTTCGGATCTTCCTGGAAACGTGGCAGCCTTCGCCCAGCTTGATTCTTATCCACGTTTCCGTGTGGAGTTTAATTATTGCCTGAAGAAGAGGCTGTGGTATGCCCCACGATTTTAGTTTCTGCCATAGCAAACCCCTGGGCACACGATCGAAGGCTGCTTTGAAGTCCACAAAGCAGCTGTGCAGCTGGATATTTTGGCATGCCTCTTTGTCCATCAAGACGGTTAGCGTTAGCAAATTGGTTGTGGTACCGGTATTGGCCACAAAGCCTGTCTGGTTAAAAGGAAGGCGCACGTTTTTTTCGGCCCAAGCCTGTAGCTCCTCTAGTAGAATATTTGCAAAGTACTTAGACTCCACGTCAAGACGTGCTACCATTCGGTAATTTTCTTGGCTTATTTCTCTTCCGCCTTTGTAGATTGGGTGGATGACTGCACCTCGCCAAGATTCTGGGTCCATGTTGTTTACACTGCAGTAAAGAAATAAAGGAGTCCGGTATTCTGACCATAGGCTGACGGCAGATTTGAACATAGCTTGAGGGAGGCCGTTCGGGCCTGGGGCTCCTTCGGCTCTGGCTTTCCTTATGAAGCTTGAGATCTTATTTTTTAAGGCATCCGGTGACACCGTTGGTTCTGGTGAGGTATCATTCCATTTCATTGACTCCTGGTGTGTCAGATCTTCAGGTGGAATGTTTACAAGCCGAGCACGCCTCAAGCTCTCCAGTCCCGAAAGAAGGCTCAAGGGGGTGGCAGTGCTGGCGGAATCAATGCAAGCTTCATTTATCTTGGCGTCTCTGAAGTGAAGAGATAGAAACTTACCCCAGACTTCTTCGCTAATGTTTGCACTACCGTATCCACTTGCACTTTGGTTACTCCTATTTACAAGAGGCCAGAATTGCTTCGGGTTAGGATTTTTACTTTCATGGATAAGCTTCAGCCAGAATTGATCCGAGGCCGCTAGTTTTTCCTTTTGTGTGGTAAAGGCTGCTTGAGCTTGCTTGTAGTTGTTGAAATAGATTTTATTGCTGGGGATCTTTCTTGATTGATGGAGTGCTCGGTTCCTCTTGGTTCTTAATTTCCTTGTGGCTTTTGAGATGTAAAATTGAGAAGATTGGTTTCTCGGGCCCCTCCTTGTAGGTAGTTCGTTGAGAAGGAGATTTGTAAGAGAGGTCCAGCCACTAACAACATGAGCATTTAGCTCTTGAGAATGATGTAATAAGGCTCTGCATTTTTCCGTCAGGGATAGGGCCGTGGAATCTGACCACTTTATCCGCTTTAGGTCCTCTGTGTGACTGCCTGAATGGGTGTGGGCCAGTTCTTGATGATGTGGGTAGCCAGTAGAAAGTGCTATTATTTGTGCCCGGTGATCACTCTCTCCTTGTGGGGCAATTTGATAGCTCTTGATCGAGGGCAGTATTTCTCTGCTCCCTAAGGTAAAGTTCAAGAACGAGAGTGATCTGCCATCTGATCGGGTGCACGCGGGCGGGATGTCAGAGGAAAAGCGCCCATTCAATAAGGTAAATCCTAAGCTGTTGAACTGCATTACCAGATATTCACCCAATGTTGATGATTTGTTCCCAACAGGAATTGACTGGGAAGCAAAATGTGGAGGAATTCTTGGGGGGTCCGTTCCTGTGACGTCGGCAAGATTGCAGTAGAGATTAGTGTTGAAGTCACCTGAAATGATACTTGGTGTACTGCCATACTTGTCGATTAGGTCGCATATGGTGTTGATCAGGCTGTCCATTTTAGATTTTTTCCTAGTGGTGCAGGGGGAAATATAGGCGTTGAGGATGAGCAGTTGAGGGGTTTGTGAGCGAACTTCCCAGAGTTATTCCAGAGAGCCAGTCCTCCTCAAATTTAATCTGTTTGATGCATTTGGATAATTTTGTTGATACATAGATCGAGAGACCGCCACTTGGTCTGCCGAACTTGGACCGCCTGGTGGCAGGTGTCATAAACTCCAGAAAGCCCACTATTGGTATACTTTCTCCTGCCCATGTCTCCTGTAAAAGGAGGATGTTGTGTTCTTTTAAAAAGTCCAAGATGGCCGGGGATTGTTTTTCCAGGCCAAATCCGTTCCAAGAACATATCGTCAGACTGTGGTTAGTGGCGGTTCAATCGGTCTGGTTTCTGGATAGGATCCCCGGCAGCCGTAACCAGTCTGCTTCACCAAGATTTTGTTGCTCAATTGCGGGCTCAGGGGTTCCAGTTGGTGAGCTACCTCTTGCGGACCTCAATACCGAGTAGGGGGCTGAGAAGGAGCTAGAAGTACCCACCTCTTTGTTTTCCAATATTGAGGGGTAATGAGGGGCACTTGGTTTTGTTATTGTTATACCCCAGGTTTTAAATTGGTAAATTTTCGTTTCGTCAAGACCAAATCCCGGGTTGCCGGTGTTACCAGTGTTACTTGCGTGGCTTCGCCCGTGTTAGATCCGGTAGATGGAATAAATTCGATAGCGATTATATCTCTCGATTGTAGATGACTTAGGTCTGGTAATGATTTGAAAAGTTTTAGTATATTCCCCCGGTTGAGGATGTCGTGAGGGCCCCTCGAAGTAAATTCTGAGATGAGCAGCAGTTTGGTGTTCTGGGGGCTGCTTAGGGACTCACGATGCTCATTGGCCATTACTGGCTGTTTTTGCTTTGGTTTTTCTTTGGAGGGCTTTCTTGACAGTGCAGGTATAGTAAATGCTAAAAGGGGCAATTCCTTATAGTTGGTGTTTAAGGATTGTAGAAGTTGACTTTTATAATGGGCACCAACTTGTGACAGCTTGCTAGGTTTGTATCATTCGCACGACCAGATTCTATAGCTGTACTCTGTGTGCGTGATTTGTTCTCCTCGATGATAAGAAGACGATATAAGCTAGTTTCCTGGGCTGGCATTTGAATAATTGCAGGACTATGTTGCTCTGCTTCTGATACTGGGTGCTTAGGAAATGGTTGTTTAGAAATGTAAATGTACCGGTATTTATAGAGCGCACAGCTACTTCCCTGAGGTAGTGTCCCGGCGCTGTCCGTATACCGCTTAGGAACCCTTCCTGGTTTTCCCTGTGAGTGTCCACTCCTGGTCACCCCCATGGTGAAACCAGGCATCCCAGCGCTGTTGGGGCCGTTGTGGAGATTAGGCAAACTATTGCCCAGAGTTGCAGAGTGGGACCCATGATTAGAATAGGCACCGAGGCGAGAATTATCAGGTCCGAGGAAATTGAGCCCAAGACCCGCCAAGGCGGGTATTGAACCCTGGTCCCGGGCCAGATCTCTGCATCAGGGTCTGCCGCTCTAACCATTTGAGCCACACTTCTCCACCAGGTTTTACTTGTATTGATGGCTGGAGGGGGTATCCCAGAACATGAGGTGGCCCTGACTGCTGACTGATCCCGGTTGAGGGTTCTGTCTGAAGGGTTAACTGATTTGGTAATAGTTATGGGCTTGTCAGTCCTCCTTCCAAACTTAATGCCGATGCAACCGATGAGACGTGTCCTGGAGGTGCTGCGTCGCTCCTACAGGAGTTACTCATATTTGAAGTTGTTAAACCAATTTTTTGTTTATTCCGGCTTTTTCGTTTTCTTTTCTTTTCCCTTTTCGACAACCGGTGTGAGTTATAATTTTTAGATGGTTGGATGGGGGTAGTTTAGCGACTACTGTCTCTGTTGGGTTTGGGAGAGTTGGCTGTTGTGTACTTTCAGGCGGGGGGATCATGTGCCTTGCTTGAAGCCTGGGTTGAGGGGTCTGGCGACTTGGACTCCGAGGGTTTCTTTATTTCCGTTAAGACGCTTGAAAGGAATTGGGGCAGAGATGAGAGGGAATAGATTATAGGGGAGCAGCAGCACACTCATTGCATCAGTTGGGCTTGGGCTTGGGCTTGGGCTTTTTTGATAAGAGCGTTAAGCGCCTCCAATTTTTGGTTGATCCCGGAAGTGTACACCGCAAGTGTGTTTAGCAGGTGCACCTGCATATCCCTCTTGTCTGAATGGTATGTAAGTGCAGCTGACGTTGTTTGAAGGGTTTGTAATAATTGGGACATAGGTTATTAAGGTTGGCTGAGGGAGAGCTGTTCTGCCTTTCAGGCTCTTTGGGTTCGGTATTGAAGAACGATAAGTCCAGAGAATTGTTAATTAAGTTAATATTTGACCCTTCTCGGTTGACTGTTTGATCGGCCTCTTCCCCATGATTTACCTTATCTAGAAAGTAATCTGATTCTTGTTGAACTGGGATGCTATAAAACGCTTGTGGATGGGCCCCAGCCTGTAATGATGAGGCTTTTGGACTCTTTTGTAGCTTGTCCGATTTAGGATCGGTTGAGGAGTAAAATACAGATGGGGAAAACGGACTTAAATTTCAAAATGATTGAAGGCTTGACGGATCAATGTTACTATGGCTTATTACCTTGGATACAACTTGTTCTGGAGGAGTTGTATCTTGGACAGAGGGTTGGAGGGGAGCCTGTTGTGGTTGACTGACGTCCATGGGCTCTGGGCCTCGTTTGAAGGGAGATTCTGTTGTTGATAAAGCGCTTGATTGCCTTAAATTGAAGGACCCTCCGTCAACGCTGTGGATCAGTGGCAGGACCGTAATTTGATGTGGCCATAGCTCGGAGGCTACCGGGGCGAGTACCTGCCGGGGGGGGGTTCCTGTTGTTTAACCTGGGTGCTTGTAATATTCTTCCATGCTGTGGCTGGGACTGCGGTCCTAAAGTAATCCCTTAGTGAGGCCTTGATTTTTGTTGGTTTAGATTGTTCTTTAGAGCCAGATGTTTGTTCCTCTGCGGTTGGATAGGCATGTACAGGCCCTGGATCAGAAACTGTCCTTTGGTTTACTGGTGTTTGGTGAGGCAAGGATGCCATTGGGGGTTCTACCAGAAGATCGCCGAGGTCCATTTTCTTTGCACCTTTTTTGGGGAGTTTTGATGGGGCTTTCCTTACTCGTCCTGACCTCATCCCCGGTGCCTTTTTGCTTTTTTTCTTGTTTATTTGTTTATTTATTTATATTTTAAGGGCCGCGGGGCTTCCCGATTGATCCTAGGAATTCCTGTTGAATGATTTGAGTAGTGGTCCAGGTTGGTAGATTAAGGCAGTCAGGTTAAATCAATACGGGCCCTTGATTTTTTGCTGTAGTTTTGTTGTGATGTAATTGAATGTTTTTGGTTATTTGCATGTTTTTACAGATTAGTTGCTGAGTTGTTGATTTTAAGTTTTTTTTTGTTTGTTTTTTATTCCGTATTAAGAGCCTGCCTTGTTACCAATGCCAGAGGACCCTTAGGTGGTCCTTTGATGATTCTTGGGTGTCTGGTTTTCTAGAGACCCTGAACGGTCGGGGTGAAGTGAATTTCCTGTTTTTTCCTAGTTTTTAGTAGTTTTTCCTTGTTCGTTCTTTGCATGTGTCCTTTTATTGGTTCTGTCCTTCCAGCCCCTCCTGTGTATTGGTGAGGTGTTAGAGCTGAGGCTGGTGGAGCTGCTGACCGTTGTTAATAATTTTGATTTGCAAGTGATGTTACTTTTGTTCTCCAATCTTTGTTGAAGTAGTTTGTGAAAGGCGGTGGAAGGTAGTAGAAGTCTCGGAGATCCAGAGGACCTGCAGTGTCTTGCCTCCTCCGCTTCCGGGTCACTGCTGCAGCACCTAGGCCACCCACAGCTCACCTCGCCTTGCCCCTCCTCGCCCCACCTGCCACCCCTATGCCCCCTTCTGCCGCAGCCCTGCTCACAGCCTTGCAGTGGCTGCTACTGGGGGCATGGGGTGAGAGACTGGGGTGGTGGATGAAATAGCAGAGGGCTAGGGTCGAGAAGTGATGTATTTGTAAGAGACATATATTAGTTATATATTCCTTACCTTAGAATTACCGCCAGGCGTCAGACTGGATCTGGAGCATTTTTCTCTTAGCAGTACACCGGCGTGTCGGAAGGAGGCGTTGGTCGACTCCACGTCCATCATTGTGGTCACCCGGATGATGTCGCGGTGCCTACTTAGACCCTGCCCCCTGCGCGCTGTCAGTTCTGACATGACTTTCCATGCCTAGTAGCTGTCCCTCTGGACTTGACCATCCAGGCAGTAATGTCTGGGGAACGTGTGCATAGATCCCCATGTGGCCGACTGGCAGATGTCGATAAGTGGGGCTCCACGTGACATAGTAGTAGTTGCTGCCATGTGAACAACAGAGTCCTCTGTCAATGTGCACCTCGCAGTCCGGGTTCTCCGGTTCCACGTTCCCACAAGCATATCCCAGGAAGGCACCCATAGTTATACTGTTGTGTATCTTTGAAGTTAAAGGTTGTTCAATGGATTTCTCTTTGTACCACAGATGTCTCCCCTAAATTGGCCTGTTTGCCATGGGGCCATGGAATGCAGATCTTAATCTTTAGTGGGGCCATGATCCTTCCCCTAGAGGATTAGCATCAAGTTAACGTTACTTTTGTAACGGTAAACCCATGCTAAACCTTTTTTGGGATTCACAAACCAACACACATAGGTATTTGCGTTGGTTTGTATGGAAAAGTGAAACACTGCTCTGCATTACTTTGCGTCAAGGGGGTGTTACATGGGGGTGCTACCACCCTTGCTTTTTTACTCTAAACCCTATTCTCAAACATCAGTAGAAAGTGTTTAGCACCAAAAGTTAACACTGCTGCAAAGCAGGATTTAAACAGAGAAATGTTTTCATTTCTCTGTGCTTCTCAGACTTTGCATGCGTGCTGCACTGTGCAGCACACATACAAAGTAGGAAAAGCTTTTTCACTTGTCTAAGCATAGTATTTTGTGCAGGAAGGATACCCTTCCTGTACAAAACCAATGCTAGACTCATGCACACACCTTAGCATAATGGGACTAAGGTGAGTGTGTGGGGCTAATCAGCTGAAATCTAGGGAGAGCGGAGGAGAGAGACATTTCTATATGGATATGGCCTTTTCCTGCTCCCTCTCTGTCATGCAACGTAGTGCAGCATCTTTAGGTGCTGCGCTGGTTACATGTCAGCTTTCAGAATCTGGTATCCACCGGAGCCAGGCACTACGGTACGGTACACCAGATTATAAGAGCATAGAAATGTCCATATTCCAAAAGTTGCATTTACAAGCGAGTTTTGCCAAAATCCCCTTTACCATTGGAAAGAGTTGGCATGGCGAATCCATTGATAGGAAGCATCATGAGGCTGCTCCACTGCAATCCACTATTGCAGCCCGAATTGATGTCAACCACTTCCCCATGTTAATCTATGGGCAAAGCAATCCTCATATATAGTGAAAACACACACAGGTATTCCTCATTACCTGGGTGCACGTGAGCTAGTGCGCACACCGACCTGCTATGGCAGGTTGGACACACAGTCCCCAGCACCAGGAGTGCAAGTGCGCCCACCGGAGTCTGCAACAGCAGACTGGACACGATTTAACTAATACGTGTGTCAGTACTTATGCATGAGCCTGCGATGGCAGGCAGCACACGCAATCACGGGCACCATAAGTGCCCACATGCAATGGCCCGCTCTGGCAGGTAGCTCATGAGTTTGATCACGATAGCTGTCAGTGCACATACACTGGTCAGCGATGGCCAACCGGGTCATGGGCTTACCTAGGCCCTGGCCCTTTAGGGCGAGTGCACGATCACCACCCTGCCCGGGCCAGCTGATGTGCACACCCTGGCCCAGAATAGCAGGATGTTCTCATTCCCTGGTCTGCGTTGGCAGACCAGCCTATGTTTCTGAACACTGTGTGAGCGCCTTTTTCTAGACAGGATAGGAAGGAGGACATGTGGCCGCCTGGCAGATGTCGATAAGTGGGGCTCCACGTGACATAGTAGTAGTTGCTGCCATAGAATGAATGAATGAATGAGGGGCATTTGTAAAGCGCATGGCTACCAAAGGCCTCCCGGAACTGCAAGATACACCCAAGCTAGAAATAGTGACACAATCAAGAGAACAGAAAGGTTTTAAGAAGTTTTCGGAAGCGAAGATGGTTGGGCTCGAGACAAATAGAATTAGGTAGTTGAATCCCTCGTTTGAGCAGAAATGACAGAAAAGAGACGACCCCCACTCCGGGCTTGATTAAATCTCGGAACAATGGCAAGATGCTTTGACTCGGAGCGAAGGGTCCTTCTAGGGACATACAAAGAAACAATAGATTGGAGAATCGGAGGTAGATTAGCCGCTAGTGATTTGTAGACGATGCATAGGGCCTTAAATTGGACTCTTGTATCCACTGGCAGCCAGTGCAGTGCCATGATGTGTGGCTTAGCACATTCTCTGTTGTGGGCATGCATCAGAAGTTGTGCCGCACAGTTTTGGACCGTTTGGAGTTTTTTTATGATCAGACAGGAGGAGCCGAGATAAAGCACATTGGCGTAGTCGAGCCTTGATAAAATCAAGGCTTGAACCAGAAGTTTCCTGGCGTTAAAAGGCAGCAGGGACAAGATCCTCCTGATCATCTTCAACATGCCATAGCATGAACCAGCAACCCTGGACGCCTGAGTCTTGAAGATCAAATTACGATCAGGCCAGACTCCCAAGCTTTTAACTTGGTCTTTGGGGGCAGGCATATCTCCCATGCATTTCGGCCAGAGGGAGTCATTATTCAAGCTGGTAGTCTTTCCCAAAAACATCAGCTCAGTTTTCGCCGAATTTAGCTGAAGGAAAGAAGATTCCATCCAATCCGAAACATTCTCCAGACAATTAGACAGGGTCAACTTATTATTGTTCATCAGGTTAAGAGACACAATAAGCTGAGTATCGTCGGCTTAAGTGACAAACTTAACCTTGAACGGCTCAACAATCTCAGCTAAGGGGCGCATGTAAACATTAAAAAGTGTGGGGCTCAGTGAGGAACCCCACACTGTAATGGCATCCAGTCGGAGGAGTAGTTGTTCTCGAAGACAAGAAATGAGCGATCCGCAAGGAAAGACTCAAGCCATTTATATAGAATGCCCATCACTCCAATCTCTCTAAGTCTTACCAGCAGGACTTGATGATTGACGTGTTGAAGGCCGCGCTGAGATCAAGTAAGACGATAGCAGCGGAATCTCCAACATCATGAATTTTCCAGGCCTCCACAACAACTGATAGCAGAGCGGTTTCAGTACCCTGCTGGGGCCTAAAGCCTGTTTGAGAGGAATGAAGGCAGTGATTCTCCTCCAAGAATGCCGAAAGCACAGAATTGACATGCCTTTCGCAGATTTTGGCAATCCCCGGAAGTAATGATATTGGACGGTAGTTTGAAAGGACTCTAGGGTCCAAAGAGGGCTTATTCAGAAGGACTTTGATCCTAGCCTGTTTCCAATGGGAGCGGACAATCCCAAAGGAGAAGGAACTGTTAACTAGATCTAAAAAAACAGGGCGACCGAATCAAACGCCTGATGGAGAATGCGGGGGGCCGCATCAGTAGGGGAGCCAGAGTTTAGGCGCTCCAATTATGATTTTAAAGTTTCCATGTCCATGCATGGAATGGAATCAATAGGAGGGTAAGGAAGAAGGGACATATCTCTGATCAAAGGGGGATCAATCCCAGCTCCGAGAACAGGGAGGGGAGGAAAGGCCAGGTAAATATCCTGAATTTTCTTATGGAAAAAGAGCGCCAGATCTTTACAATGGGCAGCCGCGTTTTCGCGGGGTATGGAGGGTCCAGGAGAGCATGTAAGAGATTTAGTAATTTAAAAAATTTTACGAGAAAAATTAACTGCTAATAAAATTTTATTAGTAAAAAAATCAGATTGAGCGGATCTGATCTCTGCTTTATAGGCCTTGACGGCATCTTTGTATTTGAATTTCTCAGGAGTTAAAAACTCCTTTCTCCAGGTTCTTTCAAGGCGCTTACAAAGCAGTTTCATCTCTCTAAGTTTCGGGGAGTACTAGGCAGCACCATGATCTTATTTAATACCAAAGGACCATTTTTTGGGAATGAGGCTATCTAACGATGTCTCTAGCCATTGATTAATTTTAATCTTGTCTGACTCAGGGTCATTACTCAGCAGCGCCCCCCCCCCCCCCTATCGAGCGAGGCTGTCCAAGCATCAATGGAAAGTTTAGCCCAGTTCCGGTTCCAGGTTTTTTCCCTTTCCATTATCTGTCCACCCACCTGTGGGGACCAGACAAAAGGGACTAGATAATGATCAGACCAGGGTAGAGGAAAAGGTTTATCCACTTTGAGGTCGATAATGTTAGAGAAAAGAGGGTCAAAAATATGACACTTCTGGTGGGTTGACCCAAGCACTTTCTGCTTCAGGGCTAATTCGTCCAAGATATCAGTTAGCGCTCAGATTCTGAGTCAGGGGCCTGATCAAAGTGCATGGTAAGGTGCCTCAGAACTGAGAAATTGGACGTAGAACTAACTGATTTGGCTATGATGTCTGGAAGTTCCTTATTAAAACTGACACTAGTGCCGGGAGGTCGGTAAATGAGTGTACCCAAAAAAGTACACGTGGGGGAGAAGCCAATCACAAAGAAACAACTCTTGCAGTCAGGGATCAAACTGTCGGTGATTTGACAGTGGAAAATATCCCTATATATGATAGCTAGCCCCCCACCTTGTTTTACTGCTCGGTCTTGCCTCTGGATAAGATAACCTGAGGGAAGAGTAGAAACTACAGCAGGATCAGAGGTACTAGTGAGCCAAGTTTCCGTTAGGAAAAATACATCAAATTTATATTCCTCCAGGAGGAGCCTTAATTCGATGGATTGTTTTGGTAAGGAGTGGCAGTTCAACAGAGACATTTTAAAGGTCCTAATGGCAGGGGGGGCAATAGTAGCACCAGACTCAGTAGAGGACTGAAATCTAAAAGTACAATACAAACATTTAGGCATCCCAGTATCAGGTGCAAAAGAATGGCTACAAGTCCCCAAAACATTCTCTCTGAGCTGGAGTAGTTGAAGATGGGAGTACATTCGCTTACCTCTGACCGGAGAGCCAGGGGTCCTGGCCCCTGGGTCCGTTCAGATGCGAACGGGCTTGCCTTAGGCGCGACCGCGTCGTCCGCCCCTTAAGAGGAGTGGTGATCGCCGGTCCCGCCGCAGCTGGGAGGCAAACCTTGGTTGCTTACCCTTAAAGGTCCCCCCAGAGCATTAAACGCAGCTCCTTGTCCCCACACAATCAAAACAACTTTGTGCAATGGCGCGGGTAAAGTGCAGGTAGAAGATTTAAAAATACAGGGGCAGATTTATGTTAACTGGCGCATCCCCAGGGATGCGCCAGTTAATGTGCGCCACAGTGCGCCACAGCTCCGCCACCCATGGTGCGCCGCATTTATAATGCGGCGCACCATGGGGCAAAAACGGCACAGATGCGTGACGCATCTGTGCCGTAAAGGTGGCGCATTGCTGGAGTTGCGTCGCAAGCGCGACGCAGCTCCAGCAAGGCTCGGGGGTGCCCCATCTTAACAATGCTGCATCAAGACCTACGCCTGCTTCAAGCAGGCGCAGGCTTTTGACGCAGCATTGGCCTGAAAGTGACTGAGTGAAATCTTATAGATTTCACTCAGCCACTTTTGCGAGGCGCACCTGCCCCGGAACGCCCACCCTGCGCCGGAACGCCCACAAGCGGCGCAGGGCTTTACAACGTGACGCATCTGCCTAGATGCGTCACGTTGTAAATCGTTCGTAGGGATGCGCCACGTTTACGCCGCCTTGCGTGACGCAACAGCGGCGTAAACGTGGCGCAAGGGCCTCATAAATCTGCCCCACAATTTTTACATAGCCTAAAACGTTATTTTAAAAGAAAACAGAGAAAGGCATCAGTGGCAGCCTCAATGCTTAATCGAGCCGCTAATGCAGGTTTAGGTGAAACTTGTGCTGCGTGGCCGTGTCATCCGCTCCTTAAGAGGAGTGGTGATCGCCGGTCCCTCCGCAGCTGGAAGGCAAACCTTGGTTGCTTTCCCTTAAAGGTCCCCCCGGAGCATTAAACGCAGCTCCTTGTCCCCAACACAATCAAAACAACTTTGTGCAATGGAGCGAGTAAAGTGCAGGTAGGAGATTTAAAAATACAATTTTACACAGCCTAAAATGTTATTTTAAAAGAAAACAGAGAAAGGCATCGGTGGCAGCCTCAATGCCTAATCGAGCCGCTAATGCAGGATTAGGTGAATCTTCTGCTGCGCGGCCGCGTCATCCGCCCCTTAAGAGGAGGGGTGATCGCCGGTCCCGCCGCAGCTGGGTGGCAAACCTTGGTTGCTTTCCCTTAAAGGTCCCCCCGGAGCATTAAACGCAGCTCCTTATCCCCAACACAATCAAAACAACTTTGTGCAATGGCGAGAGTAAAGTGCAGGTAGGAGATTTAAAAATACAATTTTTACACAGCCTAAACGTTATTTGAAAGAAAACAGAGAAAGGCATTGGTGGCAGCCCCTACGCCCAATCGAGCTGCAAATGCAGGATTAGGTGAATCTTGAGGCTCTAGTGGAATGCACCCGCAGTCCCACTGGAGTTTCCTTTTTTGCGAAAGCGTAAAAAATCTTTATACAAAGGACAACCCATCTTGAGATGATATGCTTTTAGACAGCCCAATCTTCCTTGGCACCCACATAGCCAATGAAGAGTTGATCGTCCACTCGAAAATCTTTATTGCGGTCAAGGTAGAAAGACAGCGAACGTTTCGGGTCCAGACGGTGGAGTCTCTCCACCTCCTTGGAAGGGCGCGGAGGTGGGAAAAAGGTCGACAGAGTGATAGTCTGTCCAATTTTAAAAGTAGTGACAACTTTAGTAAGGACAGAAGTCCTCATTCGAAGCAGCACTTTGTCCGAATGCACCGAGAAGGAAGGGGGCTTAGGAGAAAGAGCTTGAAGCTCGCTAACTCGGCGAGCAGAAGTGATGGCAACAAGAAAAGTAGTTTTCAAGGTAAGAAGCCTAAGAGGACAGTTGTGAAGAGGTTCAAAGGGAGCACGCCTAAGATGAGGCTAAACAAGGTTTAAATCCCACTGAGGCTATATGAAAGGAGAGGAAGGAGAGAGATGAATAATGCCTTTAAAGAACCTACTTACAATAGAGGACTTGAACAAAGAGGGCTGATATGGTAGCCAAAGAAAAGCAGAGATGGCTGTCAGGTAGCCTTTAGGAGTGCCCAGAGCAGAGCCCTGCTGGGCCAAAGAAAGATGAAACCAAAGAACCTCAGAAAGTGGGGCAGAAAGGGGATCCACAGCCTTTGCTGTGCACCATGCCACAAACTTATTCCATCGACAGGCGTATACCGTTTTCGTGGAGGGACGCCTGGCTACTAAGATGACATTCCAAACTTCGGGAGGAAGGTCAAAAGCTGTCAACTGTCGCCGCTCAATCTCCACGCAAGGAGGTGGAGGCTGGACAGGTTTGGGTGGAGGACCATCCACTACTGCTGCAAAAGAAGATCCTCCCGAAAATGCAGTATGATCGGAGGATCAATAGCCATGCTCAGGGTACCAGACTCTTCGTGCCCAGTCTGGTGCCACAAGAAGGACTTGGGCCTGGTCATACTTGACCTTCTTCAGCACTTGGGGCAGAAGTGGTAGAGGCAGGAATGCGTACAGGAGGCCACAACTCCACTTGCAACTAAAAGCATTGCAGAGTGAGCACTGCCTTGGAAACTCCAACGTGCAGAACTGCTGACATTGCATGTTCTCTTCAGCTCTTCAGTGGCGAACAGATCTAACCAAGGCTCTGCTGAAAGAGACCTTGCACCACCTCCGAGTGAAGACGCCATTTGTGATCCACAGGCACCAATGGCTGAGTTTGTCCACCCTGGCGTTCATGGAACCTGCCAGGTGTTGAACCACTAGTGTCATGCACTGATGTTCCAGCCATGTCCAAAAGCAAAGAGCCTCTTGACAAAGGGTCCACGACCCCACCCGCACTGTTTGTTGCAGTACCACATGGCAGAGGTGTTGTCTGTGAACACCTCCCTGCCTTCCCGTTGAGGGAGGGAAGGAATGCCTTCAGTGCCAAGCGGATCGCCCGGAGTTCCAACACGTGGATATGGGGCTCAGATACTGCCGGAGACAGACACCTGTGATCTCCGCCTCTCCCAGGTGTCCGCCCAATCCCAGGAGTGATGCATCGGTCACTACTGTGAGGTCTGGCAGGGGAAGGGAGAGGGATCTGCCTCTGACCCAATCTTGCTTTGTTAGCCACCACTGCAGTTGTTGTGCAGTTCCCTCCGAGATCTGGACTAAATGCTTGTGGCCTAAAGTGAACTTGTTGCAGCATTCTGCACGTACACAGAAGTATGCGCAGAATTATGGGACCTCGGTGTATTGGGGCTAAGCCTTCAAACCAACTTAGTGCCCACGAGCCCAGGACCGACTAGCTATAGTGTCTCACTTGCTGTCCTACAGACTCACGAAGAAGCAAATGATTAGACACCCCAGAACTCAATACTCCCGGATCTCTCGGGAATCTGGGTAACAAGACCACTTTTTCGCTCACACTCTCATACCTGTCCACAATAAGATCTGACCGAGACACAAGTATAGTTTAAAACGTTTATTTTAGCTATCATGCTCTAACATGCAGTATACAGGCCACAACAAACAGAAAAATGCATAAAACAAATTAAGTTAGCATTGCAGCTAGGCCCTACATCATAAAGAGAGATGTCATCATATAAAGACAATGAAGAAAGGACTATAGTGCCTAACCTCCATCCCCTTGGTAAGAAGAATTATTATTATATAATAGAAGATCTCTGGGCTTTATAAGCAGACCCCATACCTCAGACTATAGATGGTATTTCTACATTGTAGGTGCGATTGCTCTTCTCCCTGGAAAGGTCCCTGTCCAAGTGTGTGTTACCTAAACATGTATCCCCATAATATCAAAGTACGAGTCTCCAGCAACAGCTGCAGTAGTATGTTTTGTCTAGGTGCTAAGGCCTGAACATAATAACAAGGGGCAATGTTTATCGACCTTGCTCACAATGTTCAGACTAAACTCCAGGAACAGCAGAGAACAAACACAGCAGACAGTTCTCATGTGAAAGGCAAAAACGAGTCTTGCAAAAACAAAGCCATGAAGTAACGTGCGCAAAAGCTGCATCATGGCTCCAGGGCTCATGCTAACTTAGTTGATGTCGACAATGTCCCAATCGGCCACGTGACAAACCGTAGGTAACGTCTGTGGGCTGGCAGGATGGGTATGTGAAAATAGCTGTCCTGTAAATCCAACGCCACAATCCGGACTCCAGGGTCGGGGCAGATAGAACCTGCGCCAAGGTTAACATTTTGAACTTCTCCTTCCGGGTGAAGCAGTTGAGGGCACTGAGGTCCAGGATAGGACACAGGTCTTTGTCCTTCTTGGGCACCAGAAAGTAGATGGAATAGCAACCATGACCTACTTCTGGTGCATGGACCCTCTTGATAGCTCCCTTGGTTAAGAGAGCTGTGACTTCCCGGCGGAAAAGCACCAAATGATACTCCGACATGCGATCGAAAGACGGTGGCATGGAGGGAGGGGTAGACTCGAAGGGGAGGGAGTATACCCTTCAGACTATCTTCTAAACTCACCTGTCTGATGTGACGGATTGCCAGTGGGGGTGGTGCTGGCGAAACCTGCCGCCCACTGGCTGCATCTCTCCCATCAGCCACTGCCTGGGTGTCAGGAGCTGATCCAGGCGCCTACCACATCGGCAACTGCTGAACTACAAATCCCAGAAGGCCGTCTGGGTGAACTGGAAGTATTAAATCATGATATGCGCTAGATGCGTCGTACGTGATTCACCATTCCGATTGTTTCCCCGAGCCTGAAGTGTTGAGCCGTCCGTTGTTCCTTGCAGCTGGCGCTTTCTTGATTTACTTGTTTCCCGGATGGTAAAACTATCCTGCATAAACTTTGTTGCCCGCTCGGCTGAGCCGGAGGCAAGTCGTCACCCTTCCTGCTTGCGGCTGCGGCGGGGAAGGGAATCTTGGATTTCCTCAAAGTCCGGCTGGACATTTCTCTTTGACTACTCACCCTTCCTGCTTGCGGTTGCAGCGGGGAAGGAAACAGCGATCTTTTCTGAGTCCGGCGGGCTCATTTGGAAGTGGGGGAATCGCCGAGCGCGAACTTTTAAATCCTTAGTATATTCCTTGGATTCTTGGAGGCGTGTCATTTACCTTTGGGTAGCTGCACTCCTCCATTAAGAAACCGGAGGAAGTTTGAAGAACCGGTAAGCGTAGACATCCAGGTTGGATGTACTACGGTTGGAACTTGGTGTATTTTTCCTTTTTTTTACATAGTTGCCTATCCCATGGGAACATAACGTTTTGCAGAACAGCTCATTCTGGTGAAACCCTCTTTGAATTCCCTTACAAACATTTCTCTGAGAGGATCCTTGATGACTCCGCATTTCTTTTACTGACTTTCTCATGTATCCAAGCTGGTACCGGAGTAGGTCTTATCAGACAAGAGGAGTGTGAGCTAGGGTATGTAGGTTGCAGGGGGCGTTCTCTTTAATTCAGAGCATGATGTGATGTTGGCATTTATGTGTTTGTTTTTGGTTTCTAGGGAAATCCTGATTCATTGAATAAGAGAAGCATCTTATCACTCGGAGACGTTCAGGAAGGGTCCATCTCCGGGACTACTTCACGATAGGCGTGAGTTATCTACTAGCGAGACCTATTGAGAGTAGTTAGTATTTTCCATGTTGTCTTGTTTCAGATAACCCTTCCGTTGCTGCTCCTACCCTTCCCTATCCCTCGCTTGATTACCTCTATGTTCTGTCAATGCTCATTTAGTCAGAGTGTGGGGAAATCAGGTGGTGTACCCCTTGAAGCATCACCCTGATCCCGAGGAGCTCGAATTTCGTGACAGAATCACGCACCCACGAACTCTTCTCCTCCCGGTCAGGGGGTGGCTTAGAGATGGCTACTTTAGACGATGTGTTGCAGGCGTTAGTGTTGGTACAACAAGAATTAGCCACGTCTCGCGCAGAGACTGCTGCACTCAAAGAAAGAATAGATAGACAAACCAGGAATCCGTTTGATGCCTCAGCAGTGACACCTCAGATTCAGGTTACGGTCCCTCCTCCTATACCGTTGGCTAGTCCGGAAAGGTATGCAGGCAATCCTCATAGGATCCAGACATTCCTTACTCAGATCACGTTACCTTTGTCTTGTAGGCCAGCCTCATTTCCCACTAACCTTTTGATGGAATCTTTCGCCATATCTTATCTCACAGGGGACGGGGCCAATTGGGCGGTCCCTTTGGTAAGGAATGATGATCCACTGCTCACTGACTGGGCGGCATTTCGTAGGGAATTCGAGAGGGTGTTCCACCGCCGGGCCACCTCCCTAAGTGCTGATCGGGAATTGCTGGAGTTGCGCCAGGGCAAAAAAGACCTAGTGACATACATGACAACATTCAAGAGGCTGATAGTAGAGACGGCATGGCCAGAGGAGAAAAGGATGGCGTTGTATTACCAGGGGTTGAATGACGACATCAAAGATGTGTTAGCCCAAATAGATCCCCAGCCAAACACGTGTACCGATCTGATAAATCTCACATTAACATTGGACTATAGGATGGCAGAAAGGGGAGGTGACCGTAAGAGACTTGAGAGAACAGGAGTCGTGGAACAGGTAACCCGTTCTTTCCCATAAGAAATTGGTTCGGAACCTATGGACATTGGAGCCATTAGACCTCCGTTATCCAAAACAGAGAGAGAAAGCTGACGTGCCCTGTGCCTCTGCATGTATTGTGGAAAGAAGGGACATTATGTGAGAGATTGTACCACAAAACCCAAGACAAGGAACACTTTCTATTCGGGGAAACAAGTAGCAACCATAGCACTTGAGAAAACTTCTAAAGAGGGAACTGACAGTGGGGGTATTATAAGGGAACCCCAGGAGTGGAAGCTAACATCGTTAGCGGCGTCAGGGGCAAAGAACACAGAACTACACATAGTCTTTTTTTTTTTTGCAGAGTTTTATATAGCGCGAACTAGAACCAAACCGAATCAGTTATCAGAGCGCTTTACACAGCACCAGTTACGTTACATGAGGACACACTTTAGACACGGGGAGATTAAGTGATTTGCCCAGAATCACAGGGGGTTTTTGGCGTCGTTACCGAGACTCGAACCCAGATCCCCAGGTCCGAGGTCGAGCGCCTTAGCCATTAGGCCAACCCCTCTCCCCATCTTATCTTATCTATGGTTCTTAGGTCAGGACAACAACAACACCAGATAAGGACAATGATCGATTCCGGGGCCACAGGGAATTTTATAGACCACGGGTTAGTCCATCGTTTGGGACTAGTGCGAGTGCTTCACACTAAACCCGAGACGGTGTTAGCAGTGGATGGTACTCCTTTGAAGTCAGGTCCCATCACAGAACGCACTGAGATGGCTCAGTGAGTTGATCCTGAAGGGGAGTCCGCAGGATCATGTGGAGGACATAGTGTTGAACATCATTGCGGCTCCTCAGGATGAGGTTATACTAGGCATGCCGTGGTTGTGGCTACACAATCCTACCATGGATTGGAGATAGAAAACCATTAGCTTTAATGATGCTGAGTGTTTAGTCAACTGTATGGGAAGCAGCGAACCCCACACATTGTCGCTCGCTCATGTATTTCGTGTTGCTACAGCGGCAGAAAAGGACGTGGTGCTGCCCCCTGAATATAAACGGTATGTGGAAGCATTTAGTGAAGTGCAGGCAGAGAGATTACCACTATTAATAAAACAGGGGGTTTTGGGTCTCAGGGATTATTTTTTATGACCACTCAGCACTATACTCCCCGGGGGTAACTGAACAAAATACAAATAATAGTGGAGGGTCAGGAACGAATTTCTAAGGAAACGACTATGTGTGAGAACAAGTGGCAGTAGTCCACTAATCAGGATACATCATTCATGGTTGATGAAAAATACCCATCAGTAGCTCTTCCTTGGCGCCCTTTTCATCATATGGGTTCCTTCTAACCATGAAGGATGGTTTTTTCGGTATGGTCAATATCGACAGCACAAGGACCAGTGATAGTCTGACTGGGTCACAGGGAGCTACTGAAAAGCAGTGCGTGGGGGTGTGATAAAGTGCAAAAAGGGCAGGACAGTGGTGTATAAAATTAGATAACCATGAGGAAAAATTATTTATGTCAAGAGAATTTCCCTTTAGGTAAGAATATTTAACAAACATCAACTTCTCAATAATGTAGAAGAACAACATATAAGACAAAAACCACAGTTACAACCAAATGGAGACCAGAAAGCTAAGAGCAATGCAAAGGTTAAAAAACATAAGATAACAGTGATTTCAAAATAAGCACAGTTTATTCATTATAAAAATATTGATAAAAATGCATAAAAACACAGTAAATTTGGGAACACAGAGAATATTACACAGGGGTGAATCTAAACACAAATACTCCTACTCAAATTCATACACCTAACACCAGGAAATATACAAAAAGTCTTAAATCAAAAGTAAATGGTATTATTCCCTCCAATTCAACGCGTTTCGACGGACATTTAGCCTATCGCCGTCTTCATCAGGAAATAAAGTCTGTATTCCCAAGCAATCTGTAATCACATAAAAAATGTCTTAGTGATTGCACCATGACATAGTTAAAATTAACCTGTACATTAAAATCAAAACACAGTATCACTTACAGTAAGCCCAGCCTTTGCTCAGAATAACACAACCTTTCCATAGTACTCCACTACGAATTATCAGACAAGTCACAGGAACTTTTTTCCATACAACATTAAATTTTTACACAAAACTCACATTTGTACACATAAATAATAATCACAACCACATTTCTTGTTATTTAAATGTGTGCATCTAAATATTATTTACATACTCTTTTCAACATGATACTTGTAAAATTCACTTCAGTGATACAAGAACCTGATAACATGCAGTCTGGATATTACATTTCATATTCTCTTTATCCTTATTCAACATGGTTCATTCTGAAGAGTACCAAGTGGTATAATAACCACATCTCATACTGGTTAAGAACTAACGGCTATCCCACTTTCTCACCAAACGTTTCAGCGAGAATGCCCATACACCCACCTTATCTCTTAGGTGCGTCACCCTCGTGAGGCAGACACGTGTTTTTTACATGGACAAAATGCCCTCTTTCCGTAGGGCTGCAGAGAGATATAACTCCGCAACTAAATGGGGGAAGACAAAAATTATGTCAGATTTCGAAGCTCTCAGACATTTAAATAGTAAAAGAGCAATATGTCCCTACCCTTCTGAAAATAAGGCTGTGACCGCGCAGACAGACTTACATTTAAAATCCAAGTTGAAAAGACCTTTAGAGGTTTCAGGCAGATAGATTCGGCGAAAGAAATATATATATCTGTGGATAACACGAAAAAACGCATTGTAAGTCAGTTCTAACTCAGCCTTTCTATTACAACCTTGTCATAATAACCCCTCTTCTTGCTTAAAATACTTACATCTAATGTAGTAAGAACCAGAGTACTCGCGGTACTGTCATGAATCTCAGCTAGTGTGTCAAAGCGATCCGGGCTCCCGACCAGTTTTATCGCTAAAAGCAAGAAAAGAACGAAAACAAAGGTACAACCTCTTTTTAGAGATATGTTCTATTTAATCTCCCTCCGTACACCCCATTCTCGGAGACCACTTACTTATCAGCGCGACAATCGCGTCACTACAACCAGCGTTTCCTTGCTCTTGTAGGGTAATAAAAATTCCTCTACGAGCCTCTGCGGGGGAAGATAAGGGGCTACATTTAGTAACAGATAAGCGCCAACAGCGTCTCCTATCCCTAACTTTAGCCTAGCTAAAACATACCTTGTTTAACCGGAGCCACTGACAAACCGCGAGTCCCTCCGCTCGAATACAGCTGCACACCTCTTGCCTCCAAACCTATTTGGTTAAATACCTAAATGCGCGCCAAATGCAAGGGGGTGGGGTGTTCACTTCGATGCCCGCCCCGGAACCGCTCTGTATGTGATTAGAAAACGGGCCACTGGGAGTGCTCCGTTCCTCGCTGAACTACAGTCAGCATAGACATAAAAAAGAGCAAAACACACCACACAGTGCACCAACAGCTAAGTGTAAGTACACAGAGATTATTCCGGCTATTTCAGAGGAGAGACGCCGATATTTAATATTAAGTGTGCTGCAGATTGCCTGTATATTTACTAAGTTACCTGAGCCGCCAAAAATGTGTGTCTCTAGCAATCTTTTGAGTACATGTTAGAATAATCATGTTTCTCACACTTGCCCTAAAAAATAATGATAAATGATAAATAAAAAATAATAAATAAAAAATGTTAAATAAAAAATAATAAATAAAAAATGTGAGCTTGCCAGGGCATGGCATTTAGAGATTCCCCTCCTATGTTTCAGAGAGAGCCCCATCGTTTCTCTTAATAAAAGGTGTATTCAATATTTCCTGATACCCGATGGCCAATTTAGTGGTAAACTCTCTGTAATAGGTAAGCTAAAAAAAGCTAGTAGATAAGGCAATACGCTCTGTATAATAATAAATAATTAAAAAATGAACGAACCCGGTAACACAGTTAGTCACTGCTGACATCAGAGAATAAACGTAGGGCGGACACCCTATTTCTCACCAATGATACAGTAAACTCTGTATAATGATAAATAATAAATGGTAAATGGACGAACCCGGTAACACAGTTAATCACTGCTGACATCAGAGAATAAACGTAGGGCAGACACCCTATTTGTCACCTATAATACGTTCCCATTCCTCACGGGAATTCAGTCCTTGTCTGACCGTGTTCAGCAACGATATATACCACTGTTCTCTTTTCTTCCGTGTATTGACCAGGTTGCCACCCCTTTTTCCTACCTTCACTCTCTCCAGTATGAACCATCTGAATTCATTTTCTCCATGTTGTTTCTCCAAAAAGTGAGAAACAATCGGGGCAGTTAATTTCTTTGTTTTTATCGCGGACCTATGTTCCTGGAGCCTTGTCCTTACCTCTCTACCAGTTTCTCCAACATAGTAGAGTCCGCACGGACACTCCAGCAAGTAGATCACACTTTTGCTTCTGCAATTATTATGAGTTTTACATTTGACAGTTTTGTCATTACAAGTGATTTCAGCTGCCACAATACACTGTTCGCAGATATTACACATGCCACATTTCGTCGTACCCACCACTTTGGCATTATCTAGAGTTCTCTGTGTCTCACCCACTTCCTCTCTGTAGGTGTGCACTAACAAGTCTCGCAGATTCTTGTTTTTTTTAAAAGCAAACAGTGGCTTTTCAAGGGCATTCTCCTCTTCGTGATTTAAAATATGCCAATGTTTATTTACCACATTTTTGATTTGGTTACTTATATTGCAGAATTTGCTCACAAACACTACTTTTTTAACTGGTTGTTTCTCCTTAGGGGTTTTCTGTATCAGAGCTTCACGGTCGTAAAACCTAGCTCTCTTCATTGAATGAGACAGCAGTTTTTTTGGGTACCCTCTTTCTCTAAATTTCTTTTTCAGAACTTCAGCATGTTTATGATAGTCCTTAATGTCAGAGCAATTCCTCCGCAGACGGAGGAATTGACTAAAGGGTATATTTTCTCTCTGAGATTTGGGGTGAAAACTTGAAAAATGGAGAAGAGTGTTCTTCGCCATTGGTTTAGTGTAAAGTTCCACTGATAGTACACCTTCAGAGCTCTTGATTGAAATATCAAGAAAGTCCACTCTTGTGGTACTGTATGTGTGAGTAAACTTCAAATTGGGGTCACCCAGGTTAATCCAACATAAAAACTCCTCCAACATTTCAGTAGTACCTTCCCAAATAAAAAAGATATCATCTATGTAGCGGTACCAGCCCGCTACATTCTCAAAAAAAGGTGCCATCTCATTTTCAATATGTTTTGATTCAAAGCTACCCACATAAAGGCAGGCCAGACTTGGGGCACAGGTAGCCCCCATGCTGGTCCCCTTCAGTTGTTTAAAATATTCATTTTTAAACAGGAAAACATTATTAGTCAAAATGAGACGTACACAGTCCACAATAAAGTCTATATTGGCACCCTCCAGATCTTGATTGGATAGGAGTTCCTGTATTACCTCAACTGTATCTGCCTGGGGAATATTCGTGTAAAGAGACTCAATGTCCAGGGTGACCAGACACTGAGTCTCTTCACAGAACGCTAACCCCTCAACCAGGGAGATAATATGAGCGGAGTCCCTCACATAAGACTTAAGGTTGCAGACCAACGGTCTCAGGAAGTGGTCTACATATTTGCTGACTGGTTCAAGTAAGGATTCAATACTGCTCACTATGGGCCTCATGGGGGGATTCTCCTTATGTTTATGAACCTTCGGGAGGCCATAGATCGCTGGGGTCTTAGGTTCAGTGTTATTTAAAAATCTAAACTCCTCCTCACAAATATAGCCATCATCTCTAGCGTTCGTTAAAAGAGTCAAACACTCCCGGGCAATTCCTACAAGGCTATTGGCGTTGGTTCGTGCATAATGTTCCTTCACTTCTAGCATCTGAAGCATCCTTGCTTCATAATCTAGAGTATCAAACACCACAACCCCACCGCCCTTGTCTGCGGGCTTAATGGTCAATGAATTATCATTTCTTAGGGTTTCCAATGCCTCTTTCTCTGCTTTTGAAATATTGAATGAGCAAGGTTTCTTATCATTATCTATTAGTTTGTGTATCCCACTCTCTACTGCCATCTCAAAAGCCTCAATATTCTTGCCCACCATACCCAACGTAGGTGTAAACAATGATTTCGGTTTGAATCCAGAGATATTTTCATGGGCCCTATTTTCCCTATTTTCAAAAAATCGTGTGAGTCTGATTTTTCTAAAAAAAGATTTAAGATCCTTTTCTAGTTGAAATTTGTCAAGATTAGTGGAAGGGACAAAACTAAAGCCTCTGCTCAAGATACTCATTTCTACAGAACTCAACCCCCTACCAGACAGATTAATTACTGGTAGTTGGTTGGTCTCCAATACTGCTTGCTCCGTGTATTCAAGTACTCCTGCTGAGGAGGTGCTCGGTTGTACTGTTGTTGTCGGCCCCGATGGTACTGGCCACGTCCCTGATTCCCATTGTATCTCTGGCCCCTTCTTGGGCGTGAGTCTAAAAAAGAACCTTGGTCCTGGCCATTTCTACCAACTTCATTATCAGTACAGTCTTCCTCCTCACTGCCCGAGCCCGAAGTTTCTGAGAAGGTGACTTGTTTATTACCTCCTCTAGAATAAATCTGCCGATTCGGAGGTCTATCCCAGTTACCATCACTTCTATTTTGATAGTAATTTTCTCGTAGGTAGGGATAAACATTTTCTACCGAGAAACGTTCAATGTCCTTTTTTAGTTTGTTTGTTTTTTTATTGAACAGATAGTCACTGTAACCTTCAACATCCTTATTAATATCAGCAAGTTTTTTCTTTGCCTCATCTAGAGCTGGACAGTCCTTAAGCTGGGCTTCCAGTTTTTCGATCTCCTCTTGCTCAAGTATAATCAATCCCTGAGCGGTCTCGATAATGAGGAGCATCCAGTCTCTACTACATCTATTAGATATAAGTGTCCATGTTTCCAGGAATTTTCTATTCTCCGTAAACAGGCCGGGCTCATTCCGAACCTGCAGGCCAATTGGGATAACACCCGATTTGATGTATTCAGTTAAAAAATCTGCATGGGCTTCAGTACGTATGAGTTTCTTTTTTAGGTTCAATAGTTTACCCCAATTTTCTCCCTTGCCTGATACTACTGTTATCCTATTACCCTTTTTGGTATTAATAATACGGTGCAGTTGGTCTTCGCTAAACCCAAAGGTCTTAAATTGATCCATTGCACTTAACTATAAAAATAGAGCGAAACAGACTCTCCAGCCACAAGGACCGTGCAGTAAACTCTAATAAAAGAGAGAGGGACCCAAACCTAAAGGGATAGGGTACCAGCAAACGACTTTATGTCAAGAGAATTTCCCTTTAGGTAAGAATATTTAACAAACATCAACTTCTCAATAATGTAGAAGAACAACATATAAGACAAAAACCACAGTTACAACCAAATGGAGACCAGAAAGCTAAGAGCAATGCAAAGGTTAAAAAACATAAGATAACAGTGATTTCAAAATAAGCACAGTTTATTCATTATAAAAATATTGATAAAAATGCATAAAAACACAGTAAATTTGGGAACACAGAGAATATTACACAGGGGTGAATCTAAACACAAATACTCCTACTCAAATTCATACACCTAACACCAGGAAATATACAAAAAGTCTTAAATCAAAAGTAAATGGTATTATTCCCTCCAATTCAACGCGTTTCGACGGACATTTAGCCTATCGCCGTCTTCATCAGGAAATAAAGTCTGTATTCCCAAGCAATCTGTAATCACATAAAAAATGTCTTAGTGATTGCACCATGACATAGTTAAAATTAACCTGTACATTAAAATCAAAACACAGTATCACTTACAGTAAGCCCAGCCTTTGCTCAGAATAACACAACCTTTCCATAGTACTCCACTACGAATTATCAGACAAGTCACAGGAACTTTTTTCCATACAACATTAAATTTTTACACAAAACTCACATTTGTACACATAAATAATAATCACAACCACATTTCTTGTTATTTAAATGTGTGCATCTAAATATTATTTACATACTCTTTTCAACATGATACTTGTAAAATTCACTTCAGTGATACAAGAACCTGATAACATGCAGTCTGGATATTACATTTCATATTCTCTTTATCCTTATTCAACATGGTTCATTCTGAAGAGTACCAAGTGGTATAATAACCACATCTCATACTGGTTAAGAACTAACGGCTATCCCACTTTCTCACCAAACGTTTCAGCGAGAATGCCCATACACCCACCTTATCTCTTAGGTGCGTCACCCTCGTGAGGCAGACACTGGTTTTTTACATGGACAAAATGCCCTCTTTCCGTAGGGCTGCAGAGAGATATAACTCCGCAACTAAATGGGAGAAGACAAAAATTATGTCAGATTTCGAAGCTCTCAGACATTTAAATAGTAAAAGAGCAATATGTCCCTACCCTTCTGAAAATAAGGCTGTGACCGCGCAGACAGACTTACATTTAAAATCCAAGTTGAAAAGACCTTTAGAGGTTTCAGGCAGATAGATTCGGCGAAAGAAATATATATATCTGTGGATAACACGAAAAAACGCATTGTAAGTCAGTTCTAACTCAGCCTTTCTATTACAACCTTGTCATAATAACCCCTCTTCTTGCTTAAAATACTTACATCTAATGTAGTAAGAACCAGAGTACTCGCGGTACTGTCATGAATCTCAGCTAGTGTGTCAAAGCGATCCGGGCTCCCGACCAGTTTTATCGCTAAAACCAGTGTCTGCCTCACGAGGGTGACGCACCTAAGAGATAAGGTGGGTGTATGGGCATTCTCGCTGAAACGTTTGGTGAGAAAGTGGGATAGCCGTTAGTTCTTAACCAGTATGAGATGTGGTTATTATACCACTTGGTACTCTTCAGAATGAACCATGTTGAATAAGGATAAAGAGAATATGAAATGTAATATCCAGACTGCATGTTATCAGGTTCTTGTATCACTGAAGTGAATTTTACAAGTATCATGTTGAAAAGAGTATGTAAATAATATTTAGATGCACACATTTAAATAACAAGAAATGTGGTTGTGATTATTATTTATGTGTACAAATGTGAGTTTTGTGTAAAAATTTAATGTTGTATGGAAAAAAGTTCCTGTGACTTGTCTGATAATTCGTAGTGGAGTACTATGGAAAGGTTGTGTTATTCTGAGCAAAGGCTGGGCTTACTGTAAGTGATACTGTGTTTTGATTTTAATGTACAGGTTAATTTTAACTATGTCATGGTGCAATCACTAAGACATTTTTTATGTGATTACAGATTGCTTGGGAATACAGACTTTATTTCCTGATGAAGACGGCGATAGGCTAAATGTCCGTCGAAACGCGTTGAATTGGAGGGAATAATACCATTTACTTTTGATTTAAGACTTTTTGTATATTTCCTGGTGTTAGGTGTATGAATTTGAGTAGGAGTATTTGTGTTTAGATTCACCCCTGTGTAATATTCTCTGTGTTCCCAAATTTACTGTGTTTTTATGCATTTTTATCAATATTTTTATAATGAATAAACTGTGCTTATTTTGAAATCACTGTTATCTTATGTTTTTTAACCTTTGCATTGCTCTTAGCTTTCTGGTCTCCATTTGGTTGTAACTGTGGTTTTTGTCTTATATGTTGTTCTTCTACATTATTGAGAAGTTGATGTTTGTTAAATATTCTTACCTAAAGGGAAATTCTCTTGACATAAAGTCGTTTGCTGGTACCCTATCCCTTTAGGTTTGGGTCCCTCTCTCTTTTATTAGAGAAAAATTATTTATTACAGACCTCAGTGTTTCTAAGAATTAAAAGAGTAGTGCGAAATTGGTAGTTTCACCTAATAGCTACCAACAGGTTGGTCGACATGTTTCAGCAGATTTTTGGATCCCAGAGGTATCCACTGCATTCCTCAGGACCTGTATCGCTACTGCTTGTGATGTGTAGAAAAATAAAAAGGAAATATTTCACCTGGGTACTAGTGAAGATTCATTCTCCCAGCTGAGAAGTCCAATATAAACCAAACATAGTCGAAAACAAAGAAAAACATACAATTAGTATATGTACGATATCCAAAACACTTTCATGGTATATCATATCTATAAAGAGAACCTATAATGCAATTTTCTCTGCAGTACTTTTATTCCTACATATAACCACAATACCTCGAGATGATATGTAGTAGGACTCTCACTTACCATTTAGTGCAGGAGAGTACTGCCTCACCTCACCTGGCTCACGGCGCAGGTAATTGAAGCACCGCTCTATTGTAAAAAGAAAGACATACAAAGACATGTCAGCTACCGCTGACTTCACACTTAATCACAACTTTTTCTGGCGTGTTTGCGGGTCAATTGGCCAATATGCCCTATCTAGGGCCTCTTGCAAAAACAACAAGTGATGGACTGAATGTGGATCAATGTCACACACTCCCCCAGTCAAAAGATCTGGGCCCAAATCCATCGTTTTTTTGCACTCCACACCACCCAGGGTTAGACAATGGCGATATGCAAATCAGCTCTGACCCTGTTGCCCCATGGGAACAGTCCAGTCCGAACTACAAAAGCCATGTCCTTCCCAGAACGGAATCAAGCATCCGAGGACCGGACCGGTTTCGAGGTAACACCTCTCTTCAGCCCGGCTAGCTTGACTCCAAGTGGTGTGGAGTGCCTGGGACCCACGTCTGGGCATCCCCAGCGCACTTAGGGCGGCAATTGCAAAAACAACAAGTGATGGACTGAATGTGGATCAATGTCACACACTCCCCCAGTCAAAAGATCTGGGCCCAAATCCATCGTTTTTTTGCACTCCACACCACCCAGGGTTAGACAATGGCGATATGCAAATCAGCTCTGACCCTGTTGCCCTCGAGATGATATGTAGTAGGACTCTCACTTACCATTTAGTGCAGGAGAGTACTGCCTCACCTCACCTGGCTCACGGCGCAGGTAATTGAAGCACCGCTCTATTGTAAAAAGAAAGACATACAAAGACATGTCAGCTACCGCTGACTTCACACTTAATCACAACTTTTTCTGGCGTGTTTGCGGGTCAATTGGCCAATATGCCCTATCTAGGGCCTCAGCAGAATTTTTAGCATGGCAAAAGCGAGACCTCCGTTTGAAGGGAAGGATGTCTTTTATCGATTGTTCTTAAAAGAAGAACGATTATAGTCACCGATAAATCGAAGCTTAAAGGGCATATGTGCTAGCCCAGATCTTCGCATTGCAGTGACTCATGGTTATTGAATATCGATGTTAACTTTCATTGTTTAGAATTTTTGTACACATGCGTCCATGACTCTGTGTCTCAAACAGTCCCCCTGAGCCTTCTAAATAAGCCACAGAGAAACTCCTGGCGTCTAGTGTTGTGTATCAGTCAAGGTTCGGTCGCGTTTGGACTAACACGCGATTAAACAATGCCCCAGATAGACAGCGCATCTTAGCTGTTATAACAGCGTATATTCCGCCGCAGTGGGTGGGTGGAAAGACGTATATTCTCCCACCTTTCAAGCGCTAGCGAATTAAGCTTGGAGCGAAAGGCAGCGCAACCAGTTACAGGCACTAGCGCGGACGAGCTCTCCCTACTCTGGGCGATTGTGAAGCAACTCACGCATTCCGTGGCAGCAGACTTTAGCGATCGCTGGCAGACAGGCATAGAGAGATGATCTCTTACCTGTCCGTCGGTACTTCCAGCGTCCCTCTGGCTGTAAGGGGAGGTGACGCGCGCAACTAGCAGCAACAGTTTTACTTCCTTGAGTGGGCGTGTCCCATAACATCCCCTGACTCCAAAGGATTCTGGGACGTGTAGTCCGTAATCCGGTGGTTTCAGAACACCTAGTCCCTGATTCTGCACGTTATATTTGCATGATCAGCTAGGCATACATTATATTTACATGATCAGCTACGCAAACATTTGCTCAAATCTGATTAGACATCAAATTTATCATCAAATTTTAGAATGCCAGCAAACCTCACTGGCAGGTCGATTATTGATATGCACAACTGGGGTATTGTGGGATATATAGTGCCATAATGATCAATAGCGCATCAATGGCAGCATGTTCATAATAAGATCCACACTACTAGTTGAGATTCATATTCATTCTATGGATGGTCTATAGTTGATGTTAATATGTATAGATACCTTCACAAGGAGTGGGCAAACGCAGCCCTTTCTCCTGGTCAGAACTAGTGCCAAACCCCTAGTGGGGTGTATATGTATAAAGTCCATCCTCAGACTGCTACAGGGGAGTATCTATCAGAGTGACATCCACGGGATGTCATCGTTCAACCCGTCCTTATCTGAGTTGAGGGTATACACCCATTTTTGTTCTTTCTTAAACAGAAACTTGTTTATATCTGTCACGTGGTTTGGTATCAGTGGTTGTTCTAGCACAGTCCAACGAAAATCATTTGGGCCGTGTCCCACCTCCAGAAAATGATTGGTCATTTTAGTGGACTGTTTCCGACATCTGATGGTACTTTTATGTTCGGAAATGCGTGTCTTCACTTTTCTGGTTGTCATCCCCACATATTTAGAGTCACAGGGACAGACTATCAGGTAGATGACATTTTGACTATTGCAATTGGTGAAGCGCCTTTGTTCCCACGGACGCCCACCCCCAATGTCAATAGTTCTTGATTTGGCAGTCTGCGGGCATGCAGCACAGTTCCCACAGGGATGATGACCTATCACGGCTGGCATGTCCCAGAGAGTTCCTACTGTTCTAGGGGTCACTGATCTTGGTCTAGTGTGGACCAGTTGGTCCTTTAGATTTTTGCCCCTTTTAAAAGCAAACAGCGGTGGAGGCAAACTGTCATTACCCGTGTTGAGGATACCCCAGTGTTTTTTTATGATCTTCTGAATCTGATTGGAGCGAGTGCCAAACGTGTTGACACAGGTAATCCGGGTTTCTTGTGTTTTGAGTACCGATGGCTCCAAGAGGCTTTCACGATTGTTATTAAAAGCCCTCTTTTTCGATCTTCGTATCAAGTGCTTGGGATACTTTTTTTCAAGCAAACTGCTCTCCAAAATTTTGGCATGATTGAAGAAACTCTCATTGGTCGAGCAATTCCTCTGTATTCTCAGGAATTGCCCGTAGGGCAAGTTGTCTCTCAGAGCTTTTGGGTGACAGCTCTCATAGCTCAACAGAGAGTTTCTTGCCATCGGTTTCCGATAGAGTTCGGATTGAAGACCAGTCGGGGTGACATTGATCTTGAGGTCCAGAAAAGCCAGATGTGTTTTGCTATGTTCTACTGTGAACCGGAGGAATTCATTTCTGCTGTTTAACCAAACGTGGAAGGTTTGTAGCTCGTCCACAGTCCCACGCCAGATCACAAGGACGTCATCGATGTAACGTTTCCATAGGCGTAGGGAGGCGAGAAATGGGTTCGTTTCGGTGAGGATGACTTCTTCTTCGAACCGATGGACGTAAAGATTCGCCAGGCTAGGGGCAAAAACGCTGCCCATGCTGGTCCCAGAGACCTGTAGATACATGGAATCCTCGAATTGAAAGTAATTTTCGGTCATCGCTAGATTGGCCAAAGTCATGATGAAAGAGACCGGAGTGATTGAATCTAAATCACGCGCTCGTAGCAGGGTCTCAATCACGTCAAGGGTCTCCCTTTGGGGAATTGACGTGTAGAGAGATTCTACATCGAAGGATACCAGGAGATCCAAGTTGGCATCAAACTCAACGTCTGGTAGAATCTTCAAAACATCCTTCGTATCTTGTAGGTATGTAGGCATATTGTGGACCATGGGTCTCAAAAAATGATCTACGAAGGTGGAAAGGGGTTCGAGCAGAGACCCAATGCCCGATATTATTGGGCGTCCGGGCGGTGGCCTTTGAGGTTTGTGCACTTTAGGTAGTACGTAAAAGTATGGGATGACAGGATGTGCCAATTGCAGGTATGATGCCTCCTTTGATGTTATCCATCCCTCAGAAAGTGCTTCTTCAACATATTGTTTGATGGCCAATGACAATCTTTCGGTAGGATCCTCAACGAGTTTCCGATATGATCTCACATCGTTAAGTTGTCGAATGCATTCCTCACGGTATGTGGTAGTATCAAGGACAACTATAGCTCCGCCCTTGTCGGCAGGTTTGATCACTACCGAAGAGTCCTGGGTAAGGTTTTTTAGAGCTACCTGTTCTTTCTTAGAACAATCGATAAAAGACATCCTTCCCTTCAAACGGAGGTCTCGCTTTTGCCATGCTAAAAATTCTGCTGAGGCCCTAGATAGGGCATATTGGCCAATTGACCCGCAAACACGCCAGAAAAAGTTGTGATTAAGTGTGAAGTCAGCGGTAGCTGACGTGTCTTTGTATGTCTTTCTTTTTACAATAGAGCGGTGCTTCAATTACCTGCGCCGTGAGCCAGGTGAGGTGAGGCAGTACTCTCCTGCACTAAATGGTAAGTGAGAGTCCTACTACATATCATCTCGAGGTATTGTGGTTATATGTAGGAATAAAAGTACTGCAGAGAGAATTGCATTATAGGTTCTCTTTATAGATATGATATACCATGAAAGTGTTTTGGATATCGTACATATACTAATTGTATGTTTTTCTTTGTTTTCGACTATGTTTGGTTTATATTGGACTTCTCAGCTGGGAGAATGAATCTTCACTAGTACCCAGGTGAAATATTTCCTTTTTATTTTTCTACACATCACAAGCAGTAGCGATACAGGTCCTGAGGAATGCAGTGGATACCTCTGGGATCCAAAAATCTGCTGAAACATGTCGACCAACCTGTTGGTAGCTATTAGGTGAAACTACCAATTTCGCACTACTCTTTTAATTCTTAGAAACACTGAGGTCTGTAATAAATAATTTTTCCTCATGGTTATCTAATTTTATACACCACTGTCCTGCACTTTTTGCACTTTATCACACCCCCACGCACTGCTTTTCAGTAGCTCCCTGTGACCCAGTCAGACTATCACTGGTCCTTGTGCTGTCGAAATTGACCATACCGAAAAAACCATCCTTCATGGTTAGAAGGAACCCATATGATGAAAAGGGCGCCAAGGAAGAGCTACTGATGGGTATTTTTCATCAACCATGAATGATGTATCCTGATTAGTGGACTACTGCCACTTGTTCTCACACATAGTCGTTTCCTTAGAAATTCGTTCCTGACCCTCCACTATTATTTGTATTTAGAGAGATTACCACCCCATCGCAACTTTAATCGTCGGATTGATTTAATAGAAGGCGTGGACATCCCGTCATGCCGGGTTTACGCCTTATCTGAACCTGAAACCAAACATCTATGGGCGTACCTGGACCATTTTTGTTCCATTGGATTCATATGTCCCTCCTGTTCCCCCGCTGCCTCTCCTCTGTTCTTTACGGCTAAAGCCAATAGCGAGTTAAGAGCTTGTATCGATTATCGCCAACTAAATAAAAACACCGTGAGGAACCAGTACACGCTTCCACTCATCCCTGTGCTGTTGGACCAGGTAAGGGAGGCAAACATTTAAGATTTAAGAGGAGCGTATCACTTGGTCAGGATACGTGCCGGGGATGAGTGGAAGACGGCATTCAAGACTCGTTTTGGTTGGTTCGAATAACTGGTGATGCCGTTCAGGTTGTGTAACGCCCCAGCGGCTTTCCAGTATTTCTTGACTGACATGATGTAAGACTACATAGACCAGTTTGTTGTTATCTACATCGATGACATTTTGGTCTATTCGGTTTCTCCAACATAACATGGGAGTCACGTGATCCTCATTCTCAAGAGACTGAAGGACAATAGTTTGTATTATAAACTCAGCAAATGTGAGTTTAGTGTTTACTGAGTCCTTGTGGGTTTAGGATGGCAGAGAGAAAGGTGGAAGCAGTCCGGGATTGGCCTGTTCCCAAGAATGTGCGAGACGTGCAATGTTTCTTGGGGCTTTCCAATTACTATAGAATGTTCATCTCGCACTTCTCTCAGTTGGCCTCTATGGTGACCAGGTTGTTGAGGAAGGCAACACCTTTTTGCTGGACCCCTGAAGCCATTGAGGCTTTTGTTCAGTTAAAAGAGTCGTTTTGTACCGCGTCTATCTTGATTAGACATACCTTTTGTGGTGGGGGCAGATGCTTCGGATGTGGCCATAGGAGCAGTGTTGTCTCAGAGAGACAGAAATAACGGGCAGCTGCACCCCGTGGCATTCCTGTCTAGAAAATTGAACTCGGCCAAAGCCAATTACACTGTAGCTGAGAAAGAACTCCTTGCCATCAAAAAGACCTTCCAGGAGTGGAGGCACTATCTCTGGGGGGGCTCAACATCCCATAACAGTCTACTCCGACCATAGGAATCTTCAGTACATGAAGACTGCCAGGCATCTATCACAGCGACAAATGCAGTGGATGCTGTTTTTTGCCAGGTCCGAATTTGTGATCACCTTCCGTCCATGGTCAGAGAACAAGAAAGCAGATTCATTGTCCAGACAAGGAGGAACAGTTTGTCCTCAACAGGAAGAACAGAGAGCCATTCTACCATCGGATAAGGTTCTGTGCTAGGTGACAGTGGATCAGTTCTTAGGGCAAATCACCAAAAACAGACCCCCAGATCAGTGGCAGGTATGGGCCAATCAGAATAACCCACGAACACTCAAACATGGCATCCCAATGTATGGGAACAGACTTTACCTGCCTACCCACGCTCTCCGCTTGAAGGCCTTCAACTGGTGCCATGACACCGTAACCGCAGGGCAACCAGGACACCAGAAAACCTTACATTTGTTACAAAGACAATTCTGGTGGGGTAGGATGACCAAAGATATGAAGGAATGGGTGGGTCAATGTGAGACATGTGCCTGAGCAAAGGGGAACCATACGAAGGGCAAAGGAATGCTTATGCCACTGCCCACGCCGTCTCAACCATGGCAAACGATTAGCCTGGACTTTGTCTTAGGTCTACCGATGGACCAGGGATACAACGCTATCTTGCTTGTGGTCGACAGCCTAACGAAAATGGGACACTTCATTCCCTGCAAGAATCTGCCTACGGCTAGTCCAACCGCACAAATGTTGCTGACTCAGGTAGTCAGATTGCATGGGATTCCTAGGGTCATCATTTCAGACAGGGGTCCTCAATTCGTTGCCCGTTTCTGGCACATGTGGTGCAAAGCATTGCATGTGGAAGATGCCTTGTCAACTAGTTTCCATTCACAGACGGATGGGCAAACTGAAAGGTTGAATCAGACTCTAAACAAATACTTAAGGTGTTATGCGGATGATGCAACGGAATCATGGGTGTCTTTGCTTTGGCTGGCCGAATTCTCGTATAACAATGCATGGCATTGTTCCACTGGTGACACTCCTTTCCGTGCTAACACTGGATTTCATGCCAACACCTTGCCTTTGGTTATCCCAAGAGAAGTACAAAACCATCCGACAGTGGCGGCTCGGATGAAGGCTCTTCTAGGTATCCACCGACGGATAAAACAACATCTAGATCGGGCCAAGGTGACCTATAAGAAATGGGAGGATCGTCACTGACAGGCTGGTTCTGCTGGTTTGCATATCGCCATTGTCTAACCCAGGGTGGTGTGGAGTGGAAAAACGATGGATTTGGGCCCAGATCTTTGGACTGAGGTGAATGTGTGACATTGATCCACATTCTGTCCATCATTGTTGTGTTTGCAGTTACCGCTCTAAGTGTACTGGGGATGCTCAGACGTGAGTCCCAGGCACTCCACACCACTGGAATCAAGCTAGCCGGGCTGAAGAGAGGTGTTACCTCGAAACCGGGCCGGTCCTCGGATGCTTGTTTCCGTTCTGGGAAGGACATGGCTTTTGTAGTTCGGACTGGACTGTTCCCATGGGGCACAGGGTCAGCGCTGATTTGCATATCGCCATTGTCTAACCCAGGGTGGTGTGGAGTGGAAAAACGATGGATTTGGGCCCAGATCTTTGGACTGGGGTGAATGTGTGACATTGATCCACATTCTGTCCATCATTGTTGTGTTTGCAGGCACCAGAGGCGCACAAGGAGCGGATCTGTCACGGACATCAGCTTGTCACAGGAGTCACAAGGCTTGAAGCCGGTCTGACGATGGAACATCCCTCGTGCAGCAGGAGTCAAAGACTCGAAAAAAGAGGTTGACAAAAGTCAAAAAAAGTTTAGTCAAAAAAGGGCATGCTCTCTGGCATGTAAAAAGAAAGAACTGACGAAAGCGCGAAGGGATGGCATCTAAATAGGCACCGTGACGTCATCCCAGCGACCACAGCGACGGAGGGGGAGTCGACTGACGCGCTAGGGGACTGCTAAGAGAAACATTTTCGGATCCACTCTGACGCCTGGGGGTACTTCTAAAGTAAGGAATCTATAAGTAATAGTCTCTTTCAGATGTCCTTTTTTGGCAGGCAGCACACTACTTCGGAACCCTAAAGGATTATTGCCGAATTAGTATAGTGGAAATATGAAAGTAATTTGAGTGGGGGATTTATAAGGTGCAGTAGCTCCAATGAATTCCGCCTTCGCCTCTACAATCGCACCGTATTCCCACAGTTTTACCTGCTGTCCGTTAATGCATAGCGCTCCCATTGTACTGTATTTAGGTTAAGCGCTACATAAGTTCTCATACAAATATGTATATGGCAGTGCGAAGCTTTTTCAGACATAAAAAGAAATTCTCAGCTTATTTTCTATTATATTAACACAGAAATTTCACTATGTAGAGAAAATACCCAATTAAGGTGTGGCTGCCTTCAGATGATAGTTTTTGGCAGTGGTTGCTAAGCAACAACAGTGGATGCACACCCTTTGTTCTGCGGACTGTGTGGTGAAAGCCGTGGCTTGGGAATGATCACGGGGAAGGAAAACCTACAATTTTGCCACCTATAATGTGATAGTATTTCCTTGCTTGCCAATTGTCCCATAATCGAAGCTTTTTTTCCCACCCATACAGGAACCATTTTTTTTTTACATATAAATTCAGGGGCTTATTTATGAGCCCCTATGTTACTTCTGCGCTGCCGTTGCGTCAATTTTTGTGACGCAGCGGCGGCGTAAAAAATGCACCACATTGTGCCTTATTTACAAAGTGACGCATCTAAGTGGATGCATCGCTTTGTAAAGCCCTGAGCTACATTGTACTTGCGTCAGGTATAATGTATGCAGGGTGGTGTTCCCCTGCGAAAAGCCTCGTAGAAGTGGCGTAGTGAAATCTATGAGATTTCACGGCGCCCCTTCACTGCGCTGACAGATACGTCAGTAATGCTGACGTATCTGTCATTCCTTGCGACATGATGCTTCATACAGTAAATATGACGCGTACATCATGTCGCAAGGAGGGCGCAGTGAAAACTGCTGCATCGCTGTTTTCACACAGCGATGCAACAGTTCTCATAAATGAGGCCCTCAATTTGTTTCTCTTCCCAGTGGCAGCCGCGAACAGAGCCAATTGTTCTTTTTTGCATCTGGGTGAGCCCTCGGCGGCCTCCTTGAGCTCTGCTCCCCTCATTGTTCGGCGGCGGAGCAGCCATCTCAACACTTTTGACAAATATGAGAAAGTGGTGTTGCAGCTGCAGATTGCGGCAAAGAGGGCTGAGTTCCCACACACAGAGGAAGCCGTACTTGATTACAGAAAGTACCTGAAAGGAGTGGATAAGAATGACCAGGTTCTTCAGCCATACAACGTGAGTCATAATACTCGCACTTGGTATGACAAGCTGTTTACCCACTTGATCTAGAATGCACAATACTATGCTTACGTTGTTTATCATCATACCGCCATGGGTAGATTGATTTTTTCACCCACTTTCAGTTTACCATCATTGAAATTTTACTGCTACAAAAGCAGCGTCCTCCACTTCATCTGCTGTGGAGGGCGTAGCAAGGTTGCAGGATCGACATTTTGCCAACTGCATTCCTGCAACAGCTAGAAAGATTCAACCATTTTTTCAATACAGAGTCTGCTATAAGCAAGGAAAGAGACAGGAGACTTGTCATTACTGTCTCCAGTACCCATCTCATTAGTCTTATGGTTTCAAACTTGTTTTATGTTGTACCATACAAGCGTGAAGTATTGGGAAATAGACTGTGGAGGAGCTGCCCTAACATATACCTTTCAATAGCTGTGCATGGATACATACCTTCCATGGGCCACTACAAATAGGCAAGCAGCCTTACAAGTTGTTTTCATCTACTTGAGGAAATCATGGACTTGCTTATGGACTTCTCAACACCTTTATCTGCTGTTAGAACATGGTAGGTGCTCTATTCGCCGTATGACAAGTGCATTACAGTCACCACACAGCACATAACGGTGGATGGAACATAAGCTACATTGTCACTGAGTACCCTGTGTGACAAAAATATAAAGTCTTTAGTAGTTTTTGTAATTCTCTTTAGTGTAGTGCTCAGCAGTCTTCCCTTTGCCTTAATTTCAAAAGTAGACATGCTCACTCAACTCAAGGAATATGGGCCTCGGATTGCAGCCCCGACACACCCAACTTGCATCTATAAACTGGAAGGAGTAGGATTTAGCACAGTGAGTGTGCTGAAGGCGCATGAAAGACGCGTTTTCGTGAGCTTCAGGAAACGAGCAACGGAAGGCATTAGGAACGGTTCAGTTGGCAAGTATACAGGATTAGTCAGGGAATTGAAGGGGACAGAGAGAAGAACAGGTAGGAAAAGTTTAGGCTAGGTGGGTTTTCACATGAATATTGCAGTGTTAGCAGGCAGATAGTGAAGATAGTACAGATATACATGCCATCACTTCATCTTTACAGAAGGCCCTCGGAAGTCACTCTCAGACAAGCCCCAATTTGCATCCACAAACTGAAAAGAGTTGGATTTAACACAGTAAGCGTGCTAGAGGTGTATGAAAGATGCCTCTTCCTGAGACTCATGTGAGCCGTTAGTAAAGGTTCACTCGTTACACTTTTGATAAGGCTCAGAATATCGGTGGAGGCGGATACTTCACAGGCAGTAAAAATGACAAAAAAATTCCCATTTGTTAAGGTTGTTGAGGCACCAACCAAGAATATGTTTAGCCATATGTGTTTATGGAGGATTACATGTGGTGTGTTGGTTGATGACTGGGTGAGAGGTGTTTTGATTGGCGTCTATGGCGTATGAATGTGATAGTCCCTTGAATGACAGAGGTATGTTGATGTGAGGACTCTGATGTATTGGACTAGTCTTGTGGCTGGTGGTATCAAAGTCTTGAGTGTGATGCATGAAATGCCCATAAAGCGGTTTACGCCTTGCTGAGGCTTTATGGCTCAACTTCTGTATGCTTGGTTTAAATATTCTGATAAGTGGTGTTTTCACTTAGCAAATTGAGTTATTACCCCTCTTTTTCTTTGGACAACTGAACATCTGCAGGTTTCCAGAGTGGTATAACTTGCATTGATCCCACTCACTTTCCCACATTGCCCTGCAAAACATGAAAGTTTGGGTAAATGGTAAGATCACTCCTTTATTTACATTTTATGATAGATATTTCTGCTATTTGTTATGATCCACAAATTGCCCAACGATCCAGTGTTCCCACGTCTCCACATAAAAATGGAATCCAATTTTCGACGGGTCAGCCGAACACGCATGATTGGAAAGCGGAAAAAATATAACATGGACACATCAAGTTTTTCCACTGAAAACCACCCTGTTATTGCAATGTGGGAAACTGTGGATTTCGGGGCTTGTCTGTACTGCATCCCTGACAAACATAACAAACCTGCACATTTCTAAATACTAGACAACCAGGAGTTCTTGACTTGTGTGTTTTTCACTAGGTAATTTTACCCAGAAGCTCTTACAACCCTCAAACATTGGTAAGAAAAAGCACATATTTTCCTCAGATTTCTGTGATGGAAAGTTTGGGAATCTGCAGGGAGCCACAAATTTCACACCACACTGGTGGCCTCATTTATAAACAAAATTATGAGGGCCGCAAGCCATTTTCCTGCACTGAGCTGCGTCATTTTAATAGCACAGAGATGCATTGTGTTAACCTTCCTGCACAAAAACAATCATAGATGGCATTTTCGTCTTTCTATGTGTGCTGCAGAATGTCAGCCCCATGACTCCCCTGGGAAGGCGTAGGATTCTGATGCATTCCCAGCTTTACAAAACTTTGTAGATCTGGGAATGTGTCAGGTTCCATGGATGCAACACCCATGGGACGCCCCTTTCATGCTTAGTGCATGAAAGGGACCCATATCTAAAAGGTAATGAAAAGTCACTCCGGGTGACTGTGCTTCCAGTTCGTCAAAAAACGGACGCACTTGCAGCGCGATGGCCTTGTAAATGAGACCCTTAGGGGTACGTTATCAAGAACTGCGATAGAATTATCGCCGCTTTAGCGGCAGGAAACTGCCGCTAAAATGGTGATAATGGACTTGATAATATGCCCTTGTGAATTCCCATAGCAGCCCAGGTTAACACCAGAACCTGGACTGCTATGGGAATTCACAAAGACATATGACCTGGATGCTCGCCGCTCTAGATAAACTAGCCCCTGAGCGGATGGAGAGGACTAGATCTAAAGGGAAGGGAGCACCATGGTTTGATGCTTCACTGAAAGAGAAGAAGCGAGTCCTCCGCAAGGCGGAGAGAAGGTGGAGACTCAATTACTGTCAAGCAGAGGCTGAAACCTTTAAAACTCTACTCTCAAAATATAAGGCGGACATCTTGGAGAGAAAGTCAGCTTTCTATGAGGGAAGAATTAGGGAGGCGACTAACATACAACAAGAGACATTTGTGATACTAAGGGAACTCACGCAGCTGGGTGGAAAAATCTCTGTGAGCGACCAACCAGACTGTGACACTTTCCAAAGTTACTTTCTCCAGAAAGTACAGGATATTATTACTGATATCAATGCACGCCCAGTCACAACTATGCTGCCCAGTCCGGTGGTTCAGGCGCCGTCAAGGACTATGAACAGTTTCCCAGCCATCGACGACAAGCGCTTAGCAGAGCTTGTTGGACACATTAAATCTGGCTCCAACACTGATCCTTGCCCCCCGAGAATCTTTAAGATGGCCTTGCCAGGCATCCAGCCCCAGATGCTGAGCCTACTGAACAACTCACTGGAAGCAGGTTATCTCCCAACCCAGATGAAGGAAGCTAGGGTCTCCCCACTTTTAAAGAAAGCAGGAACTGACACGAAGGCTCTAAAAAACTATAGGCCTATCTCGCAGCTGCCATTCTTGAGTAAAATTCTAGAAAAACACGTCCTGGGCACATTAGCCGGTCACCTGGAGGAACTCCAGCTACTTCATGCCAGGCAGGCTGGTTTTCGGCCCCAAACACAGCACAGAACTAGTGATGGCCTCGGTCGCCGACGAGCTGAGAGTCAGAGCAGACAATAAACAGCCATGCGCCCTGATTCTCCTAGACTTGTCGGCGGCTTTTGATACAGTCAGCCATACCATCCTGCTGGAGCGTATCACGAAGCTGGGGATCACAGGCCATGCGCTTAAGTGGCTGGAATCCTTCCTGTCAGGACGAACTCAGAGGGTGCAGCTGGGAGACCAGTTGTCTGGGATTAGTGATGTGACATGGGGTGTGCCCCAGGGGTCAGCACTATCCCCCTTGCTCTTTAACATTTATTTACAACCGCTGGTGGAGGAGCTTATGCTTAGAAACTGCGAAATCTTTAATTACGCAGACGATACCCAGCTATTGGTTCAGCTGGAAGACACTAAGGAGGCTCAGGAATCAGTGAGAAACCTGCTCAGTTTCACGGTCAACTGGATGACTAACAATCTGTTGAAAGTGAATGCTGAGAAAACAGAGGTGCTGGTGATCACCAATCGAGGGAATCCCTGGTGTGACCTGTATTGGCCCCCAGACCTAGGAACAACCCCTACCCCTGGGATGGTGGTAAAAAGTCTGGGACTGAAGATCGATGCAGACCTCTCGATGGCCCCTCAAGTCTCAGCTGTGGTTGGCTCCTGCACGGGTATGCTGAGGCAACTACGTAAGCTGGTCCTCATCTTATCAGCCTCCACCCTGCAATCGATCGTATCTGCCACAGTTATCTCAAGACTAGACTATGGCAATGCCTTATATCTCGGCCTGTCGCAGAAGCTGTTGAGGAAGCTGCAGGTGGTACAGAACGACACAGCAAGGCTGATCTACTCCGTGCCCAGAAATTCGCACGCAAACCCCTCTGCTCCAGAAGCTGCACTGGCTACCTGTGAAATTCAGAGTTCAGTTTAAGTGTCTCTGTGTGGCCCACAAAGCACTCTTTGGGAAAGCCCCAGAGTACATTAAGCAACGTCTGAAGAGATATGTTCCTGGTAGATCCCTGCGCTCAGGTAAAACTTCCAATCTGATCCAACCCAGATTTAAACTAAAAACCAGAGGGGGCAGGGCCCTGTCCGTGATTCTCCTGCAACTGTGGAATGAGCTTCCGGCCACTCTGAAGGAAGAATCACAGCTACTACCCTTCAGGAAAAAACTGAAAACTCACCTATTCAGAAAGGCAATGACTCCGGCTTAATTGGGGGACACCTGAGGGCTCGGGGCAACAGTTATGCTATGTTCTTCTGTTAAGCGCTTAGAGACCGGCGGTGATAGGCGCTATACAAATAATCTATAACATAACATAACATAACATATTATCAATCCCATTATTGCCGTTTTAGCGGCAGGAGAGCAGCGATAATTTTATCACAGTTCTTGATAATATGCCCCATAGTTCCCACATTTCTCTCAAATAGAACGATACCCCACTTGTGTGGGTTGGCCAAAACACCACAACACAAAATGCCCTAAAGGACTACTTGGAGCTATCGGCGATAGCAGTAACTGCACTATTTGGCGATGTGCTTGGCCGCCACCAATGAAACCTGGAGGGGACTCCAGGGTGATGTGCCTTAAGTGGATCCCATGAGGTTTTCCTACCCATAATGCCCTGCAAATCTCAAACTTTGCCTAAAGTCATTGATTTACCTCACATTTCTTTGATGGAAACTTCCAGATTCAGCAGGAATCCACAAAAGTCCTACTACCCAGCATTACTCCACTCATGCTGAATAAAACACTGCCCCACTTGTGTGGCTGGGTCTATTGCCCACGACAGAAACGCATCAAATCAAGGTCTACGGAAGTTCCCTTGTGAGGGCTCACAGAACTCAGCAAAATGTGTATGTTTTTAGTCAAAGTTTGAGGTTTGAAAGGGCTTTTGGGTAAAAATACTTGGTGAGGGGCACACAAGTCATGTCCCCCTGGATTACCTTGTCTAATTTTCATGATTACTAGCCGACTGAGCTAGGTCCCAACAATCACAGATACCCACATTGCAAAAAAGGGCCAGTTTTCAGTGAAAAAATGTGGTGTCAATGTTGCATTTTGGACCATATCCTGTCGCAAGCACTAGGCCTGATCACACAAGTGAGGCACTATTTTTATTGGGAGGCATGTGAGAACACAGAATAGTAGAACATTTGTTATTAACAATTCGATTTCTCTGCATTTGTGCCTTCCAAATGTAAGCCAGTGTGTAATAAAAAGAACTTTTTGAAAAATGTCCTCTGACTCACATTTTAACAATGCTCCGTGTTCGGCCTCTGTGAAATCCAATATTGCCGATGAGGTCAGACCAGTTCCTTATGCAGGTAGTTCGCTAGTCGGGGAGGATGATGCGGACCTGTAGAGCGTTGCAGCTGAGGTCAAGGGCGTGGCGACAAAGCTGAACATTCCGCCGAATGAGGTATGGAAGGAGGAGAGCACAAGAAATGCGGATGAATGAGTGCCATACGGAGAGCAAGAGCATATTGGTGATGGTCAGGAAGTCAGAGGAGCCTCTTTGATAGCCAGCCATTAGGAGGAGGACTGTGCGAGCAAGCTACGGACATCTGGAGGGAGAAGAGCACAGCCGATACGTGAGAGCAACCAAGGGAGACGGGTGCTAAGGTTCTGGGACCTTTGGCTCAACCTCAGAGCTGTGGCTTGAGGCAAGTACTGACCTCACCTGTGTTTGCATGCCTTTGGGGCTGGTAGCAGACTTGGGGTAGTTAGGAGGCGGTTGTCCACTACTTGGGAACACTATGGGCACTTCTCCCCTTTTCTATTCTTGCCGTTGTTGGGCCACAGGAGGGTGAAAGCATTGACTTGTGAGACTTGAGACGTACGGATGCAGAATGCCGGAATACACTCTTTGGTGATGGAGACGGGATCAGTTCGTATTAAATTGAGCAGATAACTCAGGACCCTTCTTTCTTTATTTTTCCAGTCTCCCGAGTGCCGACGCTAGAGCGTGACAAAGACCTGAAGACCCGGGCCAGTTGATGGGACTATCGTTTCCAAACTGGAAGAAAAATGACTTTACATCTTGCTAACTTCGGTTGGTCTGATACCTCTTTGAGACTTAATACCTGAGACTCCCTATACCTAATAAAAAGGGTTTACTCCTCACCCTGTCTAAAGTCGTGTTTGGCATTCATTTTACAGTGGTGTCAGAAGTGGGATGTAGCATAGAAATTATATGGTGGAGTGCGATTGAGGTTGTGATCAAACTGCTAGCAGAAAGACAATGACACCTGCAGCTTGTGGTTGAACAACAGGCCGAAGTAGGGCAGCAAGAAAGGTAAAAGCATGCAAAACACCAAGAAAAGGTAGGCGTCCCTTATTGTGGACAACCAACAAGCACAGGACACAGCTGTCTTAGAGCTCACTGATGCCCTTGCGAACATAAAGGTACACCCTATAATGTTCCTAGTTCGGTATGCAAAAGTATCAAGCAGGTGAGCACCATGGTTTCTTTTTCACCAATTCTAAAAGGGTTGATTCCACCGCCGCTCGGCCCCATGAACGATGGGGTCAGTGCATGGCTCCCTTGTTGTCAGGTGATTACAGTCCCATATCAGACTATGAATCTTTCAGGCACAATATCTTATGAAGAAATTAAAAAGACTATTCTGGAATGGTGGGTTGTGACACGGGGAGATTTACGAAAAAGTCACGCAACACAGCCCCCAGCGAGGCTGCGCTGCGTGACAGGGCGGGAGCAGGAGAGACCCATATCTTGAAAGATATGGCCATCTTCTCCCCTTTCCCTTGTGCTGGCACTGATTACAGCTGCTGTGCACCATGCACACACCTTAGCGCCACAGCGCTAGGGTGTGTGCATGAGACCAGCATAGGTTTTGTACAGGAAGGATACCCTTCCTATACAAAATTGACACAAGGGAACGCTTTTCCCACTTTGTATGCGTGCTGCACAAAACAGCACGGATGCAAAGTCGGAAAAGGAAGGAGAAATGCGTTATAAAAGGGCGCAGTTTTCTCACGCTAAACTCAATCTACTATTTTTTGTAAATTGCACCACCCTTGGTAGGTCCCCATGGCGCAAAGTAACGTGAAGCAGCGCAATGCGCTGCTTCGCATTACTTTTACGTTATTTCCAGCGTTCAACAAGTTTAGCGCTGGAAAGTAAATTGCAAAAAAAAGATTTTGTGTCACTTTTGTGATGCAAACACGGCGCAAAATCTTAGTAAATCTCCCTCAGAGTAATAAAGGTCCCGTTTCAGGAAGGAGAAATGGTCCTCAAATGATAACTGAAGGGCATTTTCTATCGTATTCAGGACTTGGGTAGTCGATGGTTGAAACCCAACATGTCCACCACGGAGGAAGTGGTGGTAAAAGTATATTTGGAACTCTTCCTCGACAAACTCCCAGGGTCTACACGAACCTGGATCAGGCGAACATCCCAATGTTATGGTCTCTCTGGCAATTCAGTTAGCATGTGCTTACAATCGTTTTCCTGAGTCTCGAGGTTCCATCCCAAAGCCCAACACCCTTTTGCCCTCATCATGCAACACCCAGGCGAAACCTGTTACACACCCTTTACCAGACAACAGAACCCTAACAAAGTTGGGAGGGAAAGACCCAGGATAGAGACACCAATGTTGACAATGTGGCGAGTGTGGACATATAGTGAGTCACTGTCCACGAGAACTTCTGGTCCTGAACCCATGCAAATCAAGATTGCTAGGGGATGAGTCCTGTGCATGGATGGGGCGCCCTGAGCCTACTGCATCCTCAATGGCTGTCCCATTAAGGTGTGTTACTATTCCACAGTCCGGTGTGACTAGGTGGAGCCACAACAACCAAAACCTGGGGGTTGGTCTCCATTACATGTGTCCAAGGAGACATCACTGATGTTCCCTTTGCCGAGTAGGTATGGATCTGGTAGGCCCTCTCCCTCCATCATCAAAAGGGTACCAGTATATACTGGTTCTTGTTGACTACTCAACGAGATACCCCAAGGCAGTACCTTTAACCAGCATGCTCATACCAGTAGTGGCTAAAGCAATGATTCAGTTTATCCAAGAGCAAGGTTGACCAAAGAACTTTTGGAAGACCTAGGGACTCCTTTTATGTCAAGTCTAATGTCCTGGGTTGAGGAAACTCATTTTTGAAACTGGTAGAAACCGAGACACCTTCATGGACATGAATAATCATTCCCCGCAACGCAGGCACCCTCGCACTATGGTGCAAGGGTGGCTGTGTTGGCGCTAGGCAGCTAAATTTAGTGCCAGCACTTGGGGAAACGCAGTAGTGCGCCACATTCTTGTAAAATTGGAAATTGTCAGAGCGTGGTGTTAGCAATCTTGGCTAAACACCGCGCTCTGACACTTTCCTTGTAAATATGTCTAGCAGTGTACATGACCATGTTAGACTTCCCAAAAGGGTATTGGCAAATACCCCTAACTGAAATACCTAAGAGAAAACAGCATTCTCCATCCCTTTGGGTCTATATCATTTTAAGGTTTTGTCATATGGGTTATTCTAGCGTACCCTGTCAATGCTCAATAGTTCAGGTATCTGTAAATGCTCTAGCAATAGGAAACACTGGCGGTCAATAAAGCCACTCTTGCGTCAGCGATCGCAAATAGGGCCCATTCAACACCCTATTACGGCAGGATACTAGCACGTACTTCACAGAGATGCGTGTACTTGTTTTATTCGAAAACAGAGTACCCCAACGTCAAGCTAGGTTCTGAGTGCTGTCAGATCCTAACTTCCGGCACATGTGTGTTTTTGAATCAGTGTTTGCTATCGCCAGAGCATTCACAGACACCTGACAATTGAGCATTGACAGGGTCGCTAGAATCGATGTCTTAAAGAATTATTTTTTGGTTGCCCCTCAATTATGTACAAGTATTTCTAATGTGCGACTAATGGTAGCTGGGCGTTATAGGTAGGTAACTATTCATTCACATACAGGGATAACATCAGGTAGTGCAACACTGAGATCACTGGCTGCCATAGTCTGTTCAGATATATAAATAGCCACTGCTCCTCAACTCCATAGTTGCTGCCCATTTCAGAAATAAATAGGTTTCCTTGATGCCCATTTTTTACTCTATATATTTTACAATATGAATTGCTCTATACCTGGTATGCAATGAAAAACCATTGTAAGGTGTAGCTCAATTGTTGGCTCTGTGTACCTGGGTTCTTGGACAATCTACAAACCCTATATATACTCGCAGCCCGAAGAGTCTAGGGTATATAAGGGTATATAATGGTATATTGCTTTGGTAAATCGGCCATTGTGGGAAGAAGTTACACATAAAAATGTCACAAAAGGACGTTTTTCTCTAACTCATTTTCATATTTATTCAACAAGTAGTTTCTCTGAGAACACCTTGAGGGATCTACACAAATGACTCCTTGTCTACCTTTTGGAAATCTATAGCTTTCTGGGATGACCCATGGATTTCACACTGGTAGAAATTTGAAAGGACAAAAATCAGCAAAAATGTGTTACCTATTTGAAAAATGCCAAAGCTGTGGTAAAGGTAAACAACATAGGTTTTTTGATTCAACTCTGCATGTTCCTGAAAGCTGGGACGATGACTTTAGCACTGCTAACGTCTAGTTGATGGCATTTTAGGGGGAAAAAAGAGATACTTTTGCTGAGCACTTTTTTCTATTTTCCCCCAAAACTCAAACTGCAGCTATATTTACGCTTTTTTCTTGGCCCCGTCTAGGGAAATCTACAAATGCGGGGTACTTTTAAAACTTCCAGGATGTTGAAAAAAAGGACACAAACGTGAAGTGTATACTTTATTTGGAAAAATTGTTATGGGGCAAAGTTCCCCTAAAAGACAAAGAAGGGCTCAGCAATGGGATGAAAAAGGCTCAGACTAAAAATAATTTAAACAAACTGCAGTTGAATTTACGCTATGTTATAAATCTGGGGGCAGTGTCAAAAACCATAGTTGCTGCGCGGGAACACCGACAGCAACAACCATGGAATGTCACTTCGACGCAGATTAAGGCATTGCTGTGCTCCATATTTACACGGCCATGTAAAACCATGCAGGGTGGCTTTGCGGGGCCATGTAATTATGGCCGGCACACTGTTCCTTCAGAGCATCACAAAAGTGCTGCATGGGCATTGTAAATATGCCCCTGGGATTGCAGGCTTCCATGTATTACACCATGGGGCATATTTACAAGCCCCTTTTGCCACTGGAGCGTCATTTTTCTTAATGCTCCGGTGGTTTTGCGCCATTCCCCATATTTACAATGTGGCTTAACGCCACCTTGTAGATATGCCCCTTTTCGCCTCAGTCCTCTGCAGCAAAGGGGCAAGCAATGGGTGATGCTGTTTAAGTGTCACTGCAACGCCTATTGCTTTTTTGACGCTGCCCCAGATTTACAAGGCTGAAGCAGTGCCAAAAGCTAAGGCCTGGAAATACCTGGTCTTAGAATGGCGATACACGGAGAAATTATTAATTTCTCCTTGCGTTTTGCTGTTTCCATATCGGCAGCGCACATAGAAAGAGCAATTCGCCCCTATTGATTGTTTATGTGCAGGAAGGTGTCCCTTCCTGCACATAAACAATCGCCCCTGCAGCGCAGACACCCTTGCAACTTGGCAGCAGGTTGCCTGCTCTGACACTAGGCAGCTTTTTTGCGCTAGGAGACTTTTTTGTAAATATAGAGCATCCCTACGTTTAGGAAAGGTCAGACCATGGCGCTGCTAAATTTGGCATAGCAACACGCTTTGACATTTTCTTGTACATATGCCCCCATGTTTCATAACCGACATATAACTGTTTTGGTCTTGCAGCATGACTCAGGACGCAAGCATAGGGCAAGATTTATCATGGTTTTGCACTGTTGTAGTGTCATAAGAAGTGACACAAAAGTCTTGGTAAATGAATTGCTATCCAGGGCAAATATTGATTGCGCTGGAAAGTAGCCTTTAAGTGATGTACTACTTTGCATCAAGGGGGGGTGTGTGTCCCATGAGCGGTACATGGCCGTACCCCTACAGCCACCCATGGGGCCATATATACAACAGAATGATGGAGCGTGATGTTAAGCAAAACTTGCTAACACCACCTTCCGCCATTCTGAAAAAGCAGGCATTCACCATATTTACAAAGATTTGTGCACCCTGGCGATTGCCCTAACACTGGCGCTAAATTACGAGCATAGCGCCAACGCAGGCACCCTTGCACCATAGTACAAGGGTGCCTGCATTGGGGGGAATGATTATTTAATGCTCAGAAAGTTGTCTCTTCCTGCACATAAACAATCACAAATGGCGATTTGTAATTCCTATATGTTCTGCATTATAAAGCACACATAGAAGTTGCAAATTGTAATTTTGCAAATCGTCAAGGTGTCCGATCTTGCACATAAACGATCATTCATAGTGTTTTGCTGTTTCTCTGTGTGCTACACAATGCAGCACACATAGGAACAGCAAAAACTAGGAGAAATTAAGCATTTCTCCTTGTTTCACCATGTTAAGACTAGGTTTTCCCTCGTCTTAATTTTGGCGCTGCCCCATATTTTTACATCTCTCTTGTAAATATGGGGCAGCGTCAAAATCAATGGCTATTGCAGTGAAACGCCCACAGTAACACCAACTGCCAACCCCTTTCACGTTAAGTATAGCGTGAAAGAGTGTCTTATTTACAAGGCAGCATTAAGCCACATTTTTCTTTTTTTTTTTTGAGTGGGTTAACGCTCCCTTGTAAATAAGGTGACACTACCACCACAGGAACATAGGAAAAAGTTAGATTCCTGTGGCAATAGGGGCATGTAAATATAATCCATGGTTTTTGATGCAATGCCTATCTATTAAAAATGGCAGACCGAGGTTTGTGCCAAAAAGTATGCCTCCTCAAAGCAGGCATAACGTCTGAGAAATGTTTTCTTTTCTCAAATCATTTCAAACTTAGCATGTGTGCTTTAATGTGTAGCGCAATTAAATAGTGGTAAAAGTTTTAAAGTTTGTCTAGCCTTCTATTACAAAACCTTTGCTAAACATCTCACATATATGTGTGTGTGTGTGTGCGCGAGAGAGAGAGAGAGAGAGAGAGAGAGAGAGAGAGAGAGAGAGAGAGAGAGATATATATATATATATATATATATATATATATATATATATATATATATATATATGCGTGTGTGTGTGATGCGAGGCAGCCTAAAGTGTGCCAGCACTGGTAAGTGAGCAACAGCGCCATATCTTATTGGATATGTTACTGTCCTACTCTCTCCCATTCACGCAACACAGCGCAGCAATTTTAGTTGCTTCATTGCATATAGTCTAAGTAAATCTGGCTGTTGACCCTAGAAATGTTCTCTCGACAGATCATGCCTACTGATTGACTACATTCTTTTGGTGGTATTGAACACGTAGAACAGTCTAATGATTGCTTTGAATGTTGGAAGGTAAACCTATGCAGGAATAGCTATACATCTATAGCAGTTTTAATATTGGGAGATCAATCTGCAAAGTTATTGACACACAATTAAATAAGTAGACTCCTGAAAATGGGTTTAAGATTGCTGTATTTTTATTAAGATACTAGTACAATTTGAACATACTCGCTTTCTCAAAATGAACAAATCTGTTCCCTTTAAAATATGAATGAGCTTTTTAATACTTGGTATGCCACGCTTGAAACCACAAGTGAGCTAAAGAGCAATTTTCAAACAGAAGACGTCTCCATCATGGTAATAATGTACTCTGGTAAATTCAGTTGACATCACTTTAAATAGAAATAGGAGAAGAGGGGTGGAGACTTATGAATGGCATAATCCCACAACCAACCACTGTTAAGTGGAAAGCAGCACAATTCTATTCATTCATAAACATTTCTGTTGCAATCTAACAAAAATTATTCAAATATTGTATGCATCATTCGTTAAGAAAATATACCGTGAAAAGTAGTCTCTAGCCTCATTTCTGTTAATAGTGGCTTGCACATATTTTAAATTAATGTAAACTGCTGAGGGAAAGATGTATTTGCAAATGAGATATACAATAACAATCAAAATACATTGAATGATCCATTTTACCTGTGAAACTATCTAATTTGTGGCAAAATGCTGAAAATATTTGTGTATTCTATACAAATGATTCTGTTAGGGATACCGTTGCAATTCTAGTGGCAGGATATGAAAACCACTTTTACCTTTCCTAACAAAAGTGAAGTGGAATTTTCCTTGGCTGTTTTACACATGATCATGATATTAAGTGATGTTTGTCATTCATAAAAGCGATAATGATCTTTTAAATGTTTCAATATATTCTGAGCATTTGCAAAGCTGAGATAACCCCCTTTCAGTCTGTATAATGTTTTTAATGAGTATTAAAGTAAACATGAAATTTGTTATTCTAATTCAGCGCCCATTTTAAGGCCATTTCTCATACGAAACTCTACGATATGGGAGTAGTAGTAGTGTAATTGCATTGACAATTACGTTTGTATGGCAATTACATATGTAAATACAGAACATTTTATTTTGATAAATGATACATTGTTTACTGGTGTGCATTGTCCAACAAAATGCAGTTATTCCTTATCACCACAGTGCAGAAAAGTAAACTATTCCTATAAGTTGAACAAGTAAAAAACATTAGAATAGCTATCGTCCCTGGCCAGCACGTTCCAGGCAAACAATGTATAACATACTTAGTAGTATTTTTTTCAAAGATCAACTTTACCAGCAAGGACAATCAATGGCACTTGTAAGCAAATGACAATTATTTACATACAGTATATGTGTGCTTCTCCCTTACATTTTAGTGCAAACCGAAATGGGATGACAGCTCATGAGGTAAGGGTGAGCCAAACAATTTGACATCACTCAACTCAGTGTCACAATGACGAAAGTGTAGGCAAGAAAAGGGAAGGTCACCCCCTTCAAACTCACAGTGAATATTTCAAATGAGTGATCTTTAAACAGCAGAAGCCTGATGGCCCGAAGTCCACATCTCAAATAAATACTACAGGTTTCTAAATCACACTTGTTTCCTTCCATTGTTACCAGACTTGTATGCCGGTAAATCTAACCCAAAGCAGAGTTTGTTAATGTTATAAAAGGGATACTTCAGCTTTCTTTAAAAGTATGGTAATTGTACACATTCACTATCACTATCCGAAACACTATGCATAAAAATACATAATTCACAGACAAAGGTTGAGCTAATAAATACAGTTAATACAATAATATATAGATACTTTTATTTCTGTCTTACATTTTTTTACAGTGTCACCATTTATACCATTATTATGTACGAGATACAGAGACATTTATATACCAGTAATTAGAGGGTACTTATTGCTTACGTCAGCAAGCAGCAAATAAGGGCACAGGATTTCGAAAAAAAGAGAACTACTTCCTATAACCAGTTGAAGAAAAAATAATTGCATTTCACAAAACACTGCATTTGTATCTAGTGTTTAGAACAGAACGCAGTATATGTCAAACCAATATTCACAAGTGTAGTATGTATACTGGCATTTCAAAATTGAATTACCCTACAGAGAATGCTTATCTACTTATAAATCTCCAATGAGCAATTTGATGGACACCTACTACATTTACAATTTCTTTTCTTATCACAGGACTGTATATTTAGAATAATCCCAGAATGGATAGAATACAATTATTAGATACAAATAATATCCATATCATGTGTTAGACCAAGAATCCTGCCTTTCAAGCCCTAATGGTAACTGCAAGTATCATGCCTGTTCATGCTTTTCGCTCCTATTCTGAGTGGCGAAGAAAAATTACTTTTTTACTTTGACCTGCTCAGGAAACTAAAGAATTACACTTTGATTACATATTTGTGAAGTTGCTCACGGGAATAAAAAAGAGTGAACATCTTTCTTTAGACTTCTGTGATACCCTTAAAGTTGTGATGCATTAAAGAATAAGGTAAGGTAAGTCCACTCCATGCTGTTGTGAAAACCTCTTCATTCTAGAAGTGTTTTATAAGTGGAGCCTCTTTGTTATTCAACAGCAGTATTTTAAAGTCTCCCTTCATATATTTGATCCTGCTTAAATACATCCTGTCCCCTGAAGAGTTCCAATCTTGATTGTATGTCTAGGATCTTATCTAATTTTCTAGGAGACAAAAGAAAAAAGCCAGAAAAATGCATGGTGTTGCTTTAATTCCTGTGGGACGATCACCAAAACAGTTCCCTTCTTTTCACAGTTTTTTCTTTCTCACAATCATTTTTTTACTGACGAGGATTTATTTTAAAGCAAGTAAAAGAAAATGATAGGTTAAAGAAAAGATTGGTTAACAGAGCTTAGTTACCAAATGATCCTCCACAAATTCTTATCAGTAGTCTGGAAGATTCTTACACTATTCTATCTAGTGAGGACATGCAGGAGAGCTATTGCTACAGGTAAGCAACTCTACTTTAGTTTTAAAATGTAGTCATGTAGTGTTTCTTATTCTTCATGATCCTAAAATCTGAAATAGGTATACTGTGTTGAAGTAAGAATTTGCTACAATGTAGATCAGGCATGGGACTTAAAAATATGTATTATGAGTACGTTTTAAAATAATTATGGGTAATTTGAAACAATTGGAACCCTTCTTTCATAGTTAGGGGTGCAAAATGTACTCTTGTGGTGACCCTCACTTTTATAGTGGATTAATCTATACAATTTAGATGTACTGTATCTGAATGCAACCAATGAAAAATATAAGAGAACTGATACATGACTAATATTGAATGAATTGACTTTTCTGAAGCAAAATAATGGGAAATGAAATATGATGTAAAAAGTTGTAAAAAATTGAAACAATTACCTAAATAATGAAAAGCAATTCCATATTAATATTGTGGCAAATTTCAAGCTTTTCAACAGCATGAAAGAAGGGGCCTATTTCAAATTACAAGAACACAAATAAGTCTATTATGGACTATGGAGCATATTACTAACAATTAGCGATAATTATCGCTAAATAGGCTTAGCGACGATTTTTTTATCGCTGCCTATCGCTGGATATGTTAGCGGAGAAACCATGCTATTAGCAACGTTTTTCTCCATTGTGCTAAAATATCCAGCTATAGCGGCGAAATGCGTGAATATCGCTGAGAATACAGCGATATTCACGCATTAGCGACGAAATGCTCTTAGCCATGTTATCCACCTCCCATTGGATAACATGGCCAAGAACTGGTCTGACCAGGCGTTGGTTTTTGGCGATAGCGGGAATATTTCCATCGCTACGCCTGCCTTGCTAATAGGCGTTAGCGACTGCTTTAAGTTGCTAACAGGTTGGGTACGTCCACTTTGCATGTTATTAGCGATAAATATCGCTGACATGCAAAGCGGGCCCCAAACCGCTCGCTATCGCCTAAAAGCTGTCGCTAACATCAGTTAGCGACAGCTTGCTAATAGAGCGATAGAATTATCGCCGCTTAGCGGCCGAAAACGGCTGCTAAACCGGCGTTAATTGCCTATCGCCACCCTTGGTAATATGCCCCTATATGCCTCATTTTAATTGGTTTGAAAGCATTATGACTAAGCCAGTGATATTCAGTAACGATTTTAGGCATTACTAAACAGTGTTCATTAGTATATGTTTTATTTTAATTTTAACTAAACTGAACATTTTACCCTGTAAAAATGGAAACGACTCAGAAGTACATGACGCACACACAAGTCAGTTCAAATGTTTTTACCACCTTTCATTCCTGTTATTGCTAGTTACTGAACTTTCTAGTAACTGTACCACTTTCTGACTGTATTGTTCTATTACTGCTCATATCATTCAATGGTGCCGAAATGCATGGTTCTGCTCTCCTCACCGAGAAGCTCTGAGCTAATCCATAAGGCACTGAGATTCTAGGTCCAAGTAATTCCCCACTAACATGCCAAGTAATATTTAGCAAGTTATCTCAACATCATATGTGTACTCTTCAAAGCTTATTAAGTAACTTAACCGCCAAATACTAAAATGCTCTACCCATACATTTTCTGTGAAACCAAATTTGGGATTATGTAAATAGGATTTGAAAACAATTATAGGATATTCTGAGGTTTGAGATGTTTGGGAAACAATCCTTACAGCGCAGTCATTACAACGCACTACCTTTACAACGCAGCTGTTACAATGCAACTGCCTTTACATCACATGACTTTACAACGCATTACACTAGAGTGCATGCCATTACAACGCATACCATTACAGCGCATTATAAGGTAAGTAAAGGAGATTTTGTAGTTTTAGGGTGGGTATGGGTTTTGGGGAACATGGGAATAGTAATTTTAACCCCTACACTTTCCCTACTGTTGCACTCACTGGAGTTGGAATAGTAATTATTACCCCTACCCAACCCAACACTTACACTTCTGTTGCACTCACTGAAATGGGAATAGTAATTTTTACCCCTACACTATCCAACACTTAACCCACTGTTACCCTAAAGTTATTATGCATTGTAATGGTGTGCGTTGTAATGGTAGTTTTAACAAATCAATTGTAATGGCATGCGTTGTAAAATCATTAGATATAATGGTAATTGCGATGTAAAAAGCGCGTTGTTAAGGCATGCGTTGTAATTGTTTGTGTTGTAACGTCATATATTTGATATGTTTGACTGGAGGATATTAAGGGGCATATTTACAAGCCCCTTGCGCTACTGGTGCATCACTTTTCCTGATGCACCGCTGGCGCAACCTCCTGCCCCACATTTACAAAGACACGTAAAGCCACCCTGCGCGGCTTTTCCTCTCCTTGTAAATATGGCCCCTTGTCATGTCAACACTTTGCGTGAAAGGGGTGTGACATGAATGTTGCTGTAGTTGTTCGCATGCAACACCCATGTATTCTGTTGCATTTCCAGATTTATGAGAATTTGTAAACCTGGAAATGGGTCAGAATGCTACACCACCCCAGAGGCGCAACGAGGAGAAATGTTTGCATTTCTTATTTTTTCCTCTTTCTAGGGTTGCGGCATTCTGAAGCACACATAGGAAGAGGAAATCACCTCTTTTATTTGGTTTGTTATTGATTTTGTGCAGGAAGGTACCCTTCCTGCACAGAAACCATCTCCCCACAACACACAATGGCGCAAGGATGCCTGCGTGGCGCCCGATTGTGTGCCAGCACAGGGAAACGCAGAGGGTTGTGTCATATTGTTGTAAATACGAGGCATCCCTGTGCTTTGAAAATGCTAAAGCGTAGTGCAGCCAAAGAGCTGGCGGTGCTGTGCTGCGGCAAGTTCTTGGAAATAAGGCGCTTACCCTTTTGAGCTTTCAGTAAATGCTTCATGAATACATTTTTGGTGAGGTCCTTCTGGATGTAACCTATACTATTTGTTCTTCAATGTATTTCTTCCTGTACTTGTATTATGCATGATTTTTAAACTTGGCCCATTGAAGCTATGTTTAAATGACAACCTGATATAGAGAAAAACATTCCTTTTGAAGTGGTATGAAAAAGAACCGACTCAAGTCTAGACAATATCACTTCAACACCTTTTAAAGATGGAAGGAACCTATTTAATTGACTTTAGGTCATGTCTATAGTTGGAATGTTTATGATTACATGGGTTAACATAAACATGATTATATGGGTTAACATATAGTGCAAATCCTGACCAAGAGTTTTGGTTGACCCACTACCAATGAACAGAGTGCCAAATAATTTCAACGGATTACGACATTCTTGGCAAGGATAGTTTATATGAATCTATCCTATGACTTTTTCAAATGGTATTTTGGGCTAACCTGTTCAATTCCTTCAAGTGTATTTAGATTAACGTACTAAAAATGCAATGGGCTCTAATTCTGTTTTTGGTTTTATCAACTGCTTCCCTTTAAGTCTTCCAATATGGGAGGAACTTGTGCCACTGCAGCTAAGACTTTTAATCCTCACTTGAATATATTTCTTTTCAATTTCACTACAGCTCTAAGTATTGATTTTATTATAAGGGTAAATACAGTTTTTAGCATAGCTTGATAACTTTTCTTACACATTTGACCGTCCTCATTTCCAAAATAAATATTTTATTTTTTAAAGACAGATATGATTCAGCTGTAAGCTGGAATGCGAGTCGCAAAAGCAAACCTACAACAGTATCAGAGATTTTGTTAGCGATTCCCAATAGGGTCGCAAAATGGGAGGCTCAGGAATATTAATAAGTCACTCGCAATTTGCAACCCCATTGGGAATGGCTGGCCCTCCCAGGAATGGTGGCCTGCTGGGCTCAGCAGACCTCCATGTCTGGAACTGCTTAACAATAAAGCAGTTTTTTTTAAATGCAGCCCATTTTTCTTAAAGAGAAATGGGCTTCATTTAAAAAAAAAAAAAAAAGAATGAAACGTTTGAGTTTCATTTTTGAAGGACAGGTAGTGGTCCCTGAGACCACTGCCTGCCCTTAAAAAATATTTTTGGAGCCAGTCACAAAGGGTAAGGGGTCCCTTAGGGACCCCTTCCCATTTGCAATAACATTACCACCTTCTGGAAGAGGGTGGTTATTTGTGAGGGTTTTGCGACCGCAATTGCGGTTGAAAAACATTCTTACATAGGGTAGTGACTCGCTAATGGGAAGGGACGGCCTTGGTACGCCCCTTCCTAATAGCAACTCGCAATTCCTAATTAGCAAGTCACAAATAAATTGCGACTCGCTAATTAGGAATTGTGCATGGCCCTGTTAGATTTAGGGTCGTACGTCTGGCCCTTCTTCCTTTATAACCGAGAACACAAAACGTTCAATAGAAAGAAACGTTTTGGCTGTAATTATTTTATGCAAAAGAACAAAACTTCTGAGATTTAATAAAGAGGAAATAAGACACCTACTTGAGCATATTGGACTTCTAACTGATTCATATTTCGAAAAAATCATTGGGAGCAGCAGTTTATTCTCATAATGAAATAGAAAGACCTACAGGGGTACTAGTGTTGTACTTTGTACATATTCTTGGGTAATGATGAACACATTTCTATAGAGGCAATTCATCATACTGTCCAAGTACAGTTGTGCTAAGCACCATCATGAGAGTCAAATGATGCATGCATTTGATTGCTTCTGGTCTTAACGTTTGAATTTGTACTCTCAAATTTGACTTTGCTTTGGCTAAGGCGTCCCTCAATGCTCCGTCGTTGATTGATTTAAGATAAACTAGCCAATCAGGTATATAAAAAAACATATTTAGGCAAAGATGTTCTTTGCTCCGAATACCTTGATGAATTAAATATCTGTTTCATTTATTAATGCTCTTAGATCAAGATGACTGCTTTCTCTTAGAAAGCACAGGATTACCCTAACTTACTTTCCATTTATCTATAATTATTGTAGCCATTATTTGCTATTTAGAGTGATAATGACTGTAGCACAGGTGTTCCACTTACTGTTCTCAACTTTAGGTCATCTTACTGATACATATATTAAATTTTATTGTTTTGAGATTTGTTTTATTTATTACCAATGATCACAGCATTACTTTGTCTCCAAAACAGTTTCAAACGTTGCCTGGGTGATTATAATCAACAAGTGCAGGTAGGCCGGCTCACTCCTCCTGGTATATTATTAAACACGAGGGTCCAGATCTACAAAAATGTTACGCACGGCAGCAAAGGAACCTGGAACTGACATACCAGAAATGCAGCCTATCTACTAAGATATGGCATACTTCTACTCCCTCCTTACTCTGGAGCACCGTGTGCTAATTAGCGCCAACACAGGCATCTTTGCAAGGGAGCCTGTGTTACAGGCAGGATTGTTTTTGTGCAGGAATAGATACCTCTGTGTACAAAAACAAACCTTAGACGCAATTTCCTCTTTCTGAGTTGATGTGAAATGCATCAAGCATAGAAGGAGGAAGTAACAAGGCGAAATAAAAATATTTCTCCTTGTTACCCCATCCCCGGGAGGTGCAGCATTTTGAGGCAATCCCAGGTCTACTGATTTTAGTAAATCTGGGAATGCATCAAATTTTATAGGTGGATACATGGGAATGTCCATGCTTCACCCTTAGAACACCTACCACTACAAAATGTAATCTAATACAGCGCAAAGGGGTGCGTTACATTTCTTTATAAAGTCATGCAAGGCAGTGTAAATCAACCCTCGCTTGGCTTGGTAAATATCAATTAAGGACTTCAGTCAACTTGCGTGATGCAATCCAACAAATTCCCATCTCACTGAGAACTCACTTCTGTCTCCCCTATTCGATTCCTCCCGCTTATGTGTCTGCTGCCTCGTGTCACAACAGAATATGTTTGGGGATGTTGTAGCCATGGACCTATGCTATAGTATGTGCTCCTATCTCTCTGTTCACCATTATCGCGTGTACTTATTTTTGTACATATTGCATTTTTTTCCCAGTGTTTCTATATTGTTTCCTGTCCTCGCCCATGATTTTGTACAGAATATGTAAAGTGCTGTCACCGGAAAGGGGCTTGTTCGCGCTATATAAAACTCCAAATAAATAAATAAAATGACAACCCAAGTCTTAGGGCTTTTATGTCACATTCAGAAAGAGAAGAAAAGACTGTAGTTGGTTTCAGTTGTCAGTTCTGTCTTATTCACAAACCATCTTGGTGAGGGAAGCATGTATGGTATTCAATGCAAAGCCTAGGAATCATCTTGAGGCATTTTGAAGCCCTGTAGCATCTGGTACAGATGCTCAGTGAACAGAGCTCGCTAGCATAAATAAAAGTGAATTGTTTACAGTGTTGTTTCCTGTCACATTAGTTTTCATTTTTAGTTTTAAATTATCATATGCCCACAGTAACCCTGCTCAACTAATCACTAATGGAAAAAAATATGTTGCAGAGCTTCATATTTGTGGTTACTGTATATTTGAATAGAACACACACTGTGAAATCATGTTGTTGGTGGAATGGTATACTTAATATGCTAAACATGGTTAAATGTTAATCATTTCCATAGCACACTTGGCAAACTAAACTGGCTCTGAGAACCTCAAAAAAGACACTATTATAATCTGTACTTATATTATCAACCAAGAAGAAAAGAAGGTTGAATTGGTTTTAATGGAATTACTGTATACTTAACTAGAAATATTAGTATAATACCAAGCGCCACAAGTGCGCTACACCAACGTAGCTACCTCAAGAACCAAACCGCCTCACCCTGGTGTTGAGAGTTCCACTCGTGGCTAGTGAGTCCAGGAATCATGTTCTATGTACTTAATAAACAAGAAGCACACGTTATATGCAATATATACATATACATCTCAGAAATATGGAGCGAGCCCTGAGGTATGTTGGAATGCTTCTTCTAATTCTTTTTATTGCTCATTCTTCACCACTTCAAACATATCTTCTTCATTTATTAACCATATAGGCTCAGATTTACTAAGGGAGTGCATCGCCTTTGCATCACGCAAGGCAAGCCTTTCTAACGCTTGCTAAGCCACCAATCGAGGCTCTGTGTGGCATAGTAAATCTGGAATTATGCAAGGTAGTGTTTTGGGAAGGTGGTCCTTGGGTGGAGCAGGGGTGTTCCCACGTATCCACCCATAGTTTCAGGCAGATTCCCAGATTTACTACACCTGGGAATGCATCAAACAGTACACCATATGTTTCTTCTGCAGCACACGTAGAAAGAGGAAAGTACCTCTGAGGATTGTTTTTGTGCAAGAGGGTGTCCCTTTCTGTACAAAACAAATCTTGTTAACGTAGGCACCCATCACAAGGGTGCCTTCATTGGAGCTAAGCAGTACATTGTGTGCCAGCGCAAAGAGAGAGCAGGAATGTGCCATATGTGAGTAAAAATGATGCATTTGTGCACTCTCCATTCGATGAAGCACAGCAAGTTGTCTTGCTGTGTTGCGCCAAATCTTAGTAAATCTGGGCCATGGTATCAACAACACTCACAGCCTACACGTTTTATATTGTTCAAGGCTTTCTGCACCAAAATACTGGCAACTACTTCAAAGCCACATCTCTATAATGCATTCCTCCTCTACAAGTAAACATGCTGTCTCTGTGCACCCTTGTCAATCATGTAGAATTATGCTCTTTAAGCCCCAAAATTAATAGTTCTATTAGAGACGCCAGCAAGGCTGTCGAAGTCTGACCAATACAAACTAAGCTACCTGATGAGAATCAGCTACCCCCACATATATGCCTGGCCGAAGGCAACCAAAAAGGTGAGCATAATAAGTAATGACCGGTGTCCCAAAAACGATTGTCTTTTATCCCACTATACGTTCCAGTAAATATTATTCATAACTTTTCTATGAGAAAGTTTAGAACTGGGACCCAGATTTGCCAACACTGTGTGCAGGCTTTGCATCACAAAAATGATGCAAACCCAACGCAAAGTGCTGGGGTAGGATTTACTATCCAATGTAAACACCCATTTCCAATGGAAAGTTCCTAAAAGTAACACAAAGTTGTGCTATGTGTTACTTTGTATCAAGGGGTCATTCCATGGGTGGAACATAGGCATTCTCATGCAGCCACTCACTAATTTTGATGCAGATCCATATCTACCAACATTCATACACAAGGATTTACACCAAAACCTTAAGACTCCTTGAGGCAGGCACAAGGATAAATGTTTTCACTTCCCCTTACCTTTCCAACTTTGCATGTGTGCTGCATTGTACAGCACACATGCATAGTGGAAAGAGTCTGAAAGGGTAGTTTTAGTACTGGAGTGGTTCCATTCCAGTAAAAAACCTCTGCTTCAGAGAATGCACACACCATTATCCATTGACACATTATAGCCAAAAGTGTGCCAGCACAGGCGGAGAGAAAAACGTGCTATATTTAGTAGATATGGAGTATTTTTCTCTCTTCCTTTGATGCAAGGCAGTGTAGCAACTTAATGGAGTCAAATCTGCGATTGAATTCTTATTTATCGTATACATTGAAACTAAAACAATATAGCAAAAGTTAACAATTCAGTATTTTAGAATGCAACATAAATGAACTGGACAATGTATTCTCTCTCACGGTATCCTTTCATGGGGGTGTGAATTGAAAATTAAAAAGTCTGACATTACAGTTTAACTGAGGCCTGGTTGGCTAGAATTAGTCAGCATAGGTTATAGTGCCTGGGAGAACAAATGAGACTTAGCTGACACAAAGAACCTGGATTTATTGCATACACACATACTCTTTGCTGAGTAGACATATCCACCCATTACGATGCATTCCACTGTACAGACTTTGAAACTTTTGTTATGTCGTGGCTAGCTGCATCACTTGCCATTAAACAGGATTATGACTATGGAATCACCCATGAAGATAACCTGCTCCAACCTTTGAATGTTTACAATCTGTTTATACCAGGTTAATTTAGAACATTTTACCCTCATCGAGGAGAATTTTCTAATAGCTTTTGGCTATACTAGCTCCTCTGTACTGTAAAGTTTGATGAGGGCCTGTAGCTAATGGCATAGCCCTTAGTATTGGGTGATAATGCTATAAAATGTTGAATTTGAAAGCAATTCACCTACCAAGTGCTATGTGTGTCAAAAGATACAGCCACTGTTTGTGGATCTGTGCTTTCCCATTACTAAATCTTTTCCATAGAAACGGGAAGCATTTTTTTAGATGACAGTTTTGACAAGCCAGAATTAATTGTTGCATGGCCTATGAAGATATTTGTGGGGAATAAAAGACAAGTCAAGTGCCTAGTCAAGTGCCTATGCGCTGTAAAAATATGGGTATGTCTTTTTATTAGCCGCTCCTCCAATGAGGCTATCTTTTCTTTTTCTAGTCAGACCAAGACTGCTGCAGCTCCCTTCAACAGTCCTCTCAGCCAGGCTTTGAATGAATCCCAAAGCAAATGTAAGGGAGCAGATTCTAGGTTTAGGTTAAAGAAGACAGCCAAATCTAGTTTAATCTTATCCATAACATCGGTTTGTAAAAGCAGTCCTCTAGTCAGTGTCCACCTCCTAATTGAGGAACTTGAAGGGAGTTCCATGATTACTTCTACTGCTCCATGATCTGATATATGAATAGGCAAATAATCAATTTTCTTGACCGTGTCCACTTCTGAAAGATCCATAAACATATAATCAATCCTTGAGAAGTGGCCGTTCTTTTTCCTAAAAAAGGAGTAGTCCCTTGCGTCTCCCTTTTTCTTCTGCCATACATCGCATAGATTTAAATTGTCTAACATAGCAATGAGGCAGGCTCTAACTCAAGGTGCATTAATTTGAGTGTGGGGTGAGGATCTATCCAACTTGTTGCTTAGAAATAAGTTAAAATCCCTGCCAATTATCAGAGGGGATTCAAACTCAAGCAAAGAAGAGCAAAAACTATTCAAAAGTGTAACCTCGTCCTCGTTCGGACCGTAATAGCTAGCCAGCGAATAGGTGCTAGTACAAGTTTTTATTTCTGCTACCACCCAACACCCTGTGTTTAACCCGGTTCTATTCCAGTGTTTGCTTTAATAACTATAGCAACTCCTTTAGAACAACATTGCTGGTCTGTAGCTACCACTTTGTTCATCTATTTCTGTTTATTAAATAATGCTGAGCACTCTGATCTTAAAAAGTGAGTCTACTGGAGCATAAGAACGTTAGCGGAGGTGTCCTTCAAATATTGTAGAACCAATCGCTGTCTCCTTTTAAACCTAAGACCGTTCACATTCCAACATAATATGCCCATACGCTCTCTTCCTAAAAACGTATCCCTGTCCCCAATCTTCAATCTTCCTGATCACTCTACTTTTAGTAATATCAGTTATATCAAAAGAGGACGCTTTATTTATTTTGTATTTGTATCCCCATGCTCCCCACCACCCCTGTGCCCTCCTTCCCTTACCCCCTCCTCCCCTGGGAACCCTACCTGTCTACTTATTGGCTGGTGCCAATTCGAGCCGCTATCCAACACCCGCCTTCATTATCTACCAAAAGATGAACACTAACCTCCCCGTATAAAGTCAACTCTTTTTTTCTTTACTTTTTCGTTCTTTCTTTATTTATTTTTTAAACTCACTCAGCTAAGTGCTTGCCTTGTTGCTTAACAAAAACGTGTCAACCTCTTCTGGGGAAAGGAAGTTGTACATTTTGTTGGCCCACATCACTTTAAGGAATGCTGGAAACCTTAACTGTAATTGGGCACCCAGTTGTCTCTGGGTGTCCATCTGTTTGCCCAGCTACCACCTTCGATCTTCTGTTACTCTGAATATATCGGACCTTATTTTGAATGATAGTTCCTGAACCGGAGTTGATTTCTGATTTAAAGCCGCCCCTAAATGTTTTTCCTTAAGGAAGTACGACTGTATGCATTCCAGGATTTTCCTGGTCTTCTTCCGACTGGGATTAAGTCTAAAAGGGTCCCGATGCGCTCACTGAATTTCTGTTTCCTAAACTGAGGCAGAGGCGACTTGGGGAAAGGATTTAGACAAGATCTATACCACAAAAGCTTTAACATTTTCCCCCTCCACTCCCTCCTTGAATTAAAAAATCTGGATGTTATTCCTTCTAGAGTTGTTTTCCATCCTTTCTAGTCTGTCCGATAGATCCTTTTCTCTTGTCTTGAGCCTATCCAGTTCTCGAGAGTGGTCTTGTAGGTCTGATAAAGGCCGAAGCACGTTTAAAGTTTGATCAAGCTCAGGGGGATGAAAAAGAAAACCTAGTGGGCAAAGTTGAGGATTTGCAACTGGAATATAGGCCGGCAATGTAATGAATTATGCTACAGAAATGGGAAGCGAGTAAAATGAGAGAGTTTGGTCAAGGTGAGCACAACGGGAAACTTTTAGCAATGAAGAGCAGAATGGATAGGTCTCAAAACTTCATCAGAAGGATTAGACTCGAAAGTGGTGGCAAGCCTTCTGATCAGTTTTCTGACAACATGGGCAAGATAGAGTCGGAGTTTTGTAAATTTTTTCAGGACTTGTACAAGGAGGATTTAGAGGTAGGTAAGCTTGCCCTTGATCAATGGCTTGCTGGAAAACAGCTTTCAAAACTGAACTCTGAAAGTTTAGCGCTGCTTAATCAAGATATAACAGGGAGAGAAATTGTTGAACTGCGATTACAAAAATGTTATGGAAATTCTGAACGCCCTGTTATGTAAAATCGCAGGGGCTGTAATACACAAAGATCTTGGGCCTTATTTATGAAGGCCTTGTGCCGCCGGTGCGTCACATTTAACATGGGAAAAAGTGACGCACCGGTGGCGCAAGGCCTTCATAAATAAGGCCCCTTGTTCTTACCTTAGTTGGGGCAAAAGATTTGGCAACGGTGGGTAAAGTACCTCTATCAATTATAACGTTGGATGCTGCAAAAGCCTTCGATCGGGTCAACTGGTGTTATCTTTCTAGAGTATTGACGGCATTTGGGTTTGATGGGATCTTTAGAGAAGTTCTTTAAAAACATTACAAAGATCCCCGAGCTCAAATTTTAGTGAACGGTAACCTCTCAGCTCCTATATCAATAGGGCGTGGCACATTTTGCCCGCTGACTCCTATTCTTTTTGATTTATATATTGAGCCCATAGCTCAAAGTCTAAGGCTAAATAAAGAAATCCCCCCCTTCACCGCAAATGGGTTTTCTAGGAAATTTGCATTGTATGCTGATGATTTGATACTTTTTACATCTGATGTTAATCAAGCCCTATCCACTCTATTCAGGGAAGTGCCGTTTTTTGGAAAAATGTCAGGGTATGAGATTAATAGTAGTAAGACAGAGATCCTGACTTGGAACTCAGAAGTGCAGGGGTTCAGGATCTCAAAGGAGTTAAGGTATCTAGGAATAACATCACACAAGAATTAAAAGAACTCCCCAAAATAAATATAGCTAGAGTCTCTAAGAATGTTAATATTCTTTTGAAGAGATGGCAGAATCTTCCACTTACACATTATGGGAGGTGTAACCTGGTCAAAATGTGTGTTTTGCCTAAGTTTGCTTATCTTTCAATAATATCTCCCTGACTTTTGATAAAAACCTTTTAAGTAAAATTCAGGGAAGGATTTCTACTTTTATCTGGGCTGGTAAGGGGATCAGACTATCATGGAAAAAGCTTAGACGGAAGTTCGCACATGGTGGCCTAGGTCTACCAGATCTACAAATATATTCCTGGGCATACCAATTAAAGAACAGCAGGATGCTCCTTTCCAGACCAGATGATACCTTTATTGGTCGTGTGTTTAAGGCCATGCTGCGTGATAGTCCAGAAGAGGGTTTTATGTACAAATTTGGTGCCCTTCATTTTTTTTTTTAAAAGCCGGCATGAAGGTGCTAGACGCTGCTGCCAAATTATGGTTTGATTAGCTTTAGGTATACCCTACTTCAGTGAGTGGGCCTCTGTGTGTGACTCTCCGGGCACTCCTGAGTGCCTGAATTACGCCTTATCCCAACCTTTGAAAGAGGCGGGGTGTTCTACATTGGGGCGATATAGTTCAAGGAAATAGTTGTTTGCCTTGGGATACTTGGAAGAATTTAACGAACTGCAGGCTCTCCAGATTTAAATATTACCAAATTTCAACCTGGTGTTAGAACCAACATTGGCAATTTCTCGGAGACAACGCAATGGTGGACGACCTCCAAGATCCAAACCCAAGAAAAAAGGAGATAGCTCTCTGGTATAATCATCTCCTTGCTGGTGCAGACAGTAAGCTAGATCCTCCTCATTTGGTCTGGGAGAAGTGCTTGCCAGATGAAGAGCTGCAAACCTCATGGCAAGTATCTTTAGATTAACTAAACCCTTTAATCAATTTGGCTGCACTAAGGAAGAACCACCTTTTTACCCTTCATAGGATATACTGGTCTCCGCTTAAGATATCCAAAATGAGAGGAGGAGGAGACGCCAGATGTACAAGATGCCATATCCACGAGGCGGATGACATCCACATGTTTTCTACCTGTCAAATGTTAAAGGACTATTGGGACAATGTGGGTAAGACCTTGTCAGAAGCACTGGTCAAAGGTGTGGAGGTAAGCCCTACTCCAATCTTTTTTGGCATTGCACAACCTTCAGAGGGGGAGGTGGACTTCACGGGTGAACAGTGTAAACTAAACTGGCGTTCTATTTAATTCTCTTAGCAAGACGAGAAATATGCAAAAGATGGTGCCAGGCAGAGCCTCCATTCTGGAGGGGATGGTGGAACTCAGTAAGATTTTTTAAAGACCTAGATCAAAAGGTGAACCCCTATAATAATAGAAACAAGCTCTGGCTATTCCGGAAATTACTAGACTCCGAGTAATTGGTATGGTTGGTATGAACTGTCCAATGATTACACCTCTTGGTCAGCGTATGATGTGCAGCATGGCTGGTTCCCATAGAACATCAGCTGAGATCACACCCTATGATATAAGCAATTGGGTGGCTAGTACCGAGAGGATACTTATCCTATATTTATGGAGGTTATATGAGGACAAAAAAAAAAATACAGGTATGTCAACATAACGTCATATTTCCTAGTCTGCCAGTCTGTCGAACATATTTCATGAGGTTGTGCCAGTGCTAAAGTGAGAAGATTCACAAAGCTCTCTCTTGTCCTAAAATGCGTATTTGCCTCTCTCTTTTCATGGAATAAATTATTTAATAGACTATTACAGATATGTACCATTTCCGTCTTCCCAGGTACATACAAGATTGTGTATTACATTACTAGATAACCTTCTATGACTGATGTTTTACCATCAGAGAATGCTACATATCAAAATGCCAGCATCGAAAACAGAAGAGGTGTTTTACTGTTGATCATCAAATGCTACATGGCTTAAGCTTAAAAACCATAGATGAATGGTCATCATCCGTTATTCGTGATTATAGTGACTCTGACCTAATTGTTCTCTGCATATCTCAAGTCTTTTCATCGAAATATCATTCACTATGTTTCTTATATTTCAATATTAATTCCCAGATGTTAGATGAAAAAAATAACAGTACTGGTGTTTTTATCAATGAATACACCAAAGATGTTTAGTGATCCTGAAAAAAATACTCAGGGCTTTCTTTCATCAATCTATGTTTTAGGTTTCATGTTTTTCAAACTAACTTTAAATAGACTGTCTCAAAGTGAAACTCTTCCAAAAGCTGTCAATCCTACTACCTTTACAATCCACGTACTTTTCTATTGCAAACTAAGACATAACTGCTCTGCACAACTCCAGCATTGTATTGCATAGAAGGGAAACATATTCATTAGCTTCCTAATGCATACATATATATTAGCGGCAACATGTGATTTTTCAGATCCCTTGGCTAAGTGCAATAAAGCCTTAACTACAGTGGTGCTATTCACCAGTATAATAAATATTTACAGTTAATACGGCTATGGCTTTACATACCATTCTGATATCACTTTGACATTACTCCTGTAATACTGCCAGGAAAATAAATCAAATTGTTTACATATGCATGTGGATATCCATCTAAATAACCCTCAGCTGCTTGGGTTACCAGCATCTCGTGTGTAGCTATTCCTTGGTAGTATGCTACAATAACTGCCTCTGAATATGGAAACTTTAGCTCTTTATTCTTGGAAATTCTGCACAAAGAAAAATATGAATTAAGGGGAGGATTTACTAACCATGTTTGAAAAACAAAAGTGATTCAAACTGGCACAAAGTCTTGGTTTGGGACTGAGGGGCTGTTTATTAGAATGTGGTGTAGGGCAGCGCAGCAAGTCACTTTGCTGCGCAGCCATGCGTCAAAAGAAAAGGGCAGGAATGAGATACAGTGCATTCTTGTCCTCTACCACTCCACTGGGGCATAACTGGCTGCCTTGCACCAACGCTGGCGCTAGGCATCCACAAGTGCCCCAGTGCTGGCAGAGAGGTGGACAGCGCAATATCTTTGTAAATGTGGCACAGTTAACTTCTCTCCTTTTCACACAACTAGCGCAGCAACTTGCTGCGTTGCTTTGCGTGAAATATTAGGGAATCCATCCCATTGTTTTAACTGACTGTTATCCAAAAGTCAATCTAGGTTGTTGTTGGTTGTTCTGAGCAGAAACTCCTCAGTTTAGTACTCTGGTGATTTAAAAAGATTACCAGCTATATACCTTCTGGTTTTGGTTAAAAATAGCAATAGAAACAGCTTTAGTCTGAGTTATCTAAAAAAACAGCTAACCACTGGGTTGCCTAGTTTTAGGCCCAGGCATACCTGTCTCAAGACAGTCACCAACCATAAGGATTAGCATACTAAAAATGCTATCATGCTCTGCTAGTTTGGTTCCCTCTTGTAATGGTGTATCTACACTTATATCCAGTGGCGCTGGCACAGATAAGCGCAGTGAGGTGGGGCAGGGCGAGGCGTGGCAGGGGAGGACGTCAACAAACGACAGAATAGCTATTATTTATTTATTTAATGTACCTATTCTGTCGCCTGTCGACTTTACCCCTTACCTCCCGAGTTTACCTGTGCCGTCCGGCGCTGCTTATATATCTATGTAAACGTGACTTTTTTTAAAGTGAAAGTTCAGTGTCATTGGCTGGTCATAAGGGAAAGACTTGCTAACCTGTTGAGAGGTTTCCCTCTGCACTCTAGAAAACAACTTTCCATTACTCTCTTCTGCATATCTCAAGAGCTGCCTAAGTTTCTGTGTTGAATTGGAAAAGCTAGTCATCTAGGCACTTCAAATATTTCTATTACCACACTAGCAGAAGTTTAAGATGTTGTGAAACACAATTCCGTTTTAATGTATGGAAGTGTTAATACTTATCAAGTCAAAAATCATATCTCTTGAAAGTCTAAATAATCAAGGAAAAATATTTTTATTAAATTAAACAAAATATTTGCAACAGTGTAAATGTTTGCGCAACATCCTGTCATTAATGCCGAGTGCCTACTGCATGATACATATACTTATTATGGACTGTGGGTACTATTTATGAGCCAATTTGTACCACTCTTAACAATGCACACCTTACATGTGATTTAGGAAACCACACAAGGCCACTTTGCGTGTCCTGAGTGGCTCCATGCATCTGGTTTAAGTCAACGCAAATCACTGGGTTGCCTTACTCTGCCCTAAGAAGGTGTTCCATAGGCCTTCCATGTGTGTTCCCACGCAACTGCCATGGTTTTTTACGCATTACCAGATTTACCAGAACTAGTAGACCTGAAACTGCACCAAAAACATACACCTTCTCAGGTGAGGCGTAACGAGGAGAAATATCTTTATTTGTCTGCGTTTCTTCCTCTTTCTGCAGCACACGTAGAAAGAGAAATATGCCTCTCAGGATTTTTTTTGTGCACAAAGGAGTCCCTTCTTGCACAAAAACCTGCCGCTCAGGCCCCTTGTACCATGTTGCAGGGGTGCCTGAGTTGGTGCTAGGCTGCCAACAGGGCGACAGCGCAGGGGCAACCGGCAGGAATGGTCGTATTGCCTGAATTACGGCGCCTATTCCTGCCCTTTCCCTGTCATGCAGTGCAGCGCTGCAAGGCAACTTGCTGTGCTGCATGACATTCTCGTCAATAGGCCCTTGTGTTTTTTAAATAGCTTTCTTTCCACTAGTATGGTTCACTGATTAGAACACTGCCATTAGTTGATACAGACTTACACATAGACAGTGAACAAATAGGTGTTCAACAATTTATGAGGGAAATTACCTGAACTCATAACGCAAGAGATGCCTATACTATACTTCGTTAGGGTTCTGTATGGTCCATCAAGCAATGATAGAAGGTAGGCAAAGGCTGTCATTAAGAAGGGGTAACTCTTCCCCTCTCCACTAAGATAAACAAAGACTGTGATCTGATCAGAGGAACCTCATCTTTCTCCATCACCAACTAACTGTGAACTACTGTCATTTCAGAGGTTGGGTAGGACATACCAACAAGCCAGCAGACTTGCACCAGCATTTGTCATATGAACAATCCAATACTATTGTTTGCTAATACTGGGTTTATTTTTGGCTGAGATACATTTATTAACAAAACACTGAAAATCAATTTATTCTGTTGGCTTCTGCACTTTTACAAGATTTCTTGTTTTACTGCAAAATGCAATTTTTCTTTTCTTGAGCCTATATGACCTGTAGGTACTACCAGGAATTTCTAGAGATGGCCATGTTATAATGTGAAAGAATTTCCCTGACTATCTACATATAAAATAGCTGTTAGCTTTGTAGGATACATACAGTGTTATTCAGGATGCCCACCTTGATTTTAGGAAGAATCATGGTGATTCTGGTTAAGTCTGCGATTATATAACCTGGTTTACTAAAGCACTACAGTATGTAACACAAGAGACATTGGTTCTACTTTTTACAACTCCTCTGGGAATCTGGTAACGGTATACAGCTGCTCTGTTTCTGAAAGGAAACCAATGCGGCTCTCTCACAATACCTTTTAGGACTGGCTTGCCTCCGCGGCCTACTGCTTTTTACAAACACCCTGTTCTGAGCACCACTCCGGACAAACCTAGAGAGCCTGGATGCTGCCATATGGGAGGGCCCTTGAGCAAAGAGAAGGGCTTGTAGCTTTGGTTTGATCTTAGTTCCTCGTCGCCTCTTTGGATAATACAAATGCACCAGGGGTAAATCGCGGGCACGTTTCCCCAAGGTTTCAAAGTGTTCATCTGGCAAACCCCAACAGAACGAGGGTGAACGGTTCATTGTATACATTTGACACAAACCTTGGTTTTCAAAAATTTCTCTGACCCTTCTCTGTGCATTTACCAATGAGCTCTCTGGTGTTTGTGCCCTTAAGATCTTGTTAGCCAAATTTACTTTCTTTGGTGTACCAGAAGAAGACCCTTGGGTGGATGGCAAACATTTGGCACTCCGAGGCTTGCTTGCACCAGCATGCGTTAGATCTAGATAGCCTTGACCGTCGATGAGATTCACATCTGGCCCTAGATTTAAACTAGTTCTATCCGTGAAAGAATTTTCTCGATCATCATAGCCCAGATCTGCAGGAGCAGAACACTGATGCAGAGGCCTCGTTGCTTTGCAGTCCCCATGGTTCTCCTTATCATCTCCATTGTCCTCTTGACCGCCTTCAAAAGAGTTCTCTGTCCAGTTGGACTCCTGACTGACATTTTCCATAGGATTCAAGTCCCTGAGAAAAACCACAATGACGGTGATATTGTCACTAGATCCTGCGTCACGGGCCGATGCCACTAACTTGTGTGCCACCATGCTGCTGTCCCCGTTGTTCTCTTTCAGATGGTCAGACACAACCTTCACTGCTTCATCGGGGATCACGGTGTCATAAAAGCCATCGCAGGCTAGAATCAGGTAGTCTTCAGACCCATCCAGGACAGTAGAGGCAGAGTCCGCTTCTCCGCAGATATACGGCTTGTGCTCTGCATCACCTAAACATTTAAAACAAACAATGTAAGAATCAACATTGTCATCTAATGCAAAAATAATATATGAGCTAAACCGTATAAGAACAAAGGTCCATTGAAAGCTAAGATATATTATCCTTATACCAGGTGAATATTATGTGGCCAGGATCCCTATGTGAAAATAAGACAATTGACCATGCATGATTCTGACTCCTATGAGCAGTAATCCTCAATATGTCGAAACCAGACTGGAGTCTTATCCAAATGAAACAGATTGTTGTTTGGTATTCTCTTAATGTCATTACATGAAATAAGAAATATCCGGAGAGAGTTACTAAGATTTTATGCCGTGTTTGCGTCACAAATGTGAAGCAAAACGGCGCAAAATCTTTTTTCATGATTTACTTTCCAGCGCTAAACTTGTTTAGTACTGGTAATGTGTGAAAGTAACCCAAAGCAGCACATTGAGCTGCTTTGCTTTACTTAGCGCCAAGGGGGCATACCTTGGGTGGAGCATGTGTGTCTCCATGCCACCACCCAAGGGTTCTGACGCTAAACCCAATTTACTAAACAAAGTAGACAGGGTTTTGCGTCAGAAAATGATGCCCTTTCAAAGCAGGTGCAAGGACGGAGAAATGCTTTCAATTCTTCTTCCTTTTCCGACTTTGCATGTGTGCTGCACTGTACATCACACATACAAAGAGGCAAAAGGTTTAAAGTGAGTCTCAGCGCAGCATTTTGTAATGGAAGGGTGCCATTCCAGTACAAAACCGATGCTAGACTCACGGAGACATCCTTGCACCCTGCCACAAAGGTGTCTTCGTGGCACACGGCTGTTGATTTCAGTGCTGCCGCTAGGGCGAGGGGAGGAGAGAGCCCTATTTTTCTAAATTTGGCGCTCTCCTCCTCTCTGCTTTTCACGCAGCACAGAATTTGCGGCTGTTGCACTGCGCTGTGTGAAAAGGCAGTAAATCTCCCCCTCAAGTACCTAATGACTTTGGTATAGGTGGGGACAGATTTATCAAGACTTTGCACCAGAGTTAAGTCACGCAACCTGATGAAAAATAGCACCGAGTCTTGAGAAAGGATTTATGTTCCAGAGCCAGACTTTCTTGGTGCTGGAAGTAGCCCTAAAAGTAATTCAAATATGCTCAGAGGGAGCAGCTACTATTGGTGCAGCGTTTGCAGTGACACTAATGCCTAGAACCCTGAGGAGCTCATTGAAGCCTGATGATTGCTATATTTTATTACCCAGCAGCAGGGGACATTTTCCTTTCTTGCACCAGTGGACAGGGCCTGCTTTGCATCAAGGGGGCGTCCCATGGGTGGTACACTGGGATTACCATGCACCACCTATGGTTATTGATGCATTGCCCTAATTACTAAAAATAATCTAGGATTTGCACCAAAAATGTATGTGTTACTTGAGGCAAAAGTATGGGGAAACATTTTTCTCAAAACATTTCCAAATTTATATTTTTGCATCATACATAAAAAGCGGGAAACGTGTTGAAGTATGTCAAACCATAGTATTTTATAGTGGACAGGTAAACTTCCTGTAAAAAACAGATGCAATGGTAGAAGTAAACATCCTATCCACAGCTGAAAACTCAACCGCATTGGTACAAAAGACCAGCGGCCAGCCCAGATATGACGGTGTAAGAACTTTCTCTCTGTGGGAGAGGATGTGGCGTAATGGCCAGAGCTGGCGGATCTGGCACTGGTGAATCGGATTTCAGTTTAGGTAGCATACAGTGTGCTAGCGCAAGGAGAGAGCAAAAATACTCCATATCTTTGTAAATATATAGCAATCCTGCTCTCTACCTTTCACGCAACACAGCAATTTTGCATGTTGCCCTGCGTTGCATGAAATATTAGTAAATATGCCCTTTGATGTATTAATGACCCACAAGGAGGCATACGCGCACAGCAGAGAACCCTATAATATTGCTCCAGATTCAGTATACTGCCATCCAGAGTGGAGAACAATAAAGTTTATTAAACACTCGCTGCCATGTATACCTTGCTTCATTCATTCGAAACCTGAACCCTTACTCCATATCAGTGAGTTAAGCACTAATTGCCATTATATTGGTTGACCTGCAGATCACATTTAATCTCTCATCCCCCAGAGGCCGATCATTAAAGTACCCGTTTACTTGGTAATACGAATATCTGTTATTTTCATTGCTCAAAATAGCAAACACTGCGGCTATATAAAAACAAGATCTACTTATTTATAGTAATCCTAACTTTACCAGACTTTTTTCAATCTATTATTATAACGGGACTGGTAGGTAAACTCTTTCACCGAAAGTATGTAATGACATAAACAGACATTTTGAGGACAGGCATTCTGCAGCACACATTGAAAGAGGAATATGGCTCTTTTACTGTTTTTGTGCAGTAAGGGCTTTCTTCCTGTACATAAGCAATCAGTAACGCAGGCAATAGGTGCAAGTGTGCCTGCTTTGGCACAAGGCAGGACAAAGTGCTCCAGCGCAAGGAGAGAGCAGAAATACGCCACATCGTCATACATGCATTGTGTGAATCAATAATAAATGTGCCCTCAAGTGTTACTATGGCTTTCGGAGTTATCCTTCTTGGTTTTCGTCATCAACTAATGATTAATGACTGATGGGCGTCATTATGCACTTAAGTAGAGTGATAATGTAATATTTTACCTACCGATGGCTCTTGAGACTGAAAGACTTCCGTTAACTCTCCAGGCGCCAAACCACACCACACAGCCTCCAAGCGCTTCGATGCGCTGCTTCTCATCCTATGAAGAAACAATAGTCATCATTTTATTAGAATGTGCTTTGCTATGCTCCAAAATAGTGCAGAGCTTGGGAGTGGGAAAGTGAACTACTCTTTCCATCTGCAGTGAAAGAACAGTAGAACTAGTTAAAAATACAATTGAAAAATGGGGGCCACGAAACCACCAGTAGATTGCGTGTTACTGACACAGGCGTTTTCGTTAAAATTATCGTTTTGTTAGCTATTATGGTTCAACCACATTAGACATGTCACACTGCATACATTTTACATATTATTATTTATATTCAATGTTTTTCCCCCCAAATTTGAACACACAAAAGGGGTTTTATTACTTACAATTAAAATAACCATAAATAGCATGCATTTATTGCGCTAGGCGAATTACTTTATGTCGCACATGAGATGATTATGTCAGCAAAGCTGATTTTTATGGCACTGAACAACTCAGTGCCCCTAGCAAGGGGGGCAGTCCACCCCAGACAGCACAAGTTTTTGGGGCGGCAGCAGGCTCCAAACAAATTTTACCTGTGGTCGTCACGGGCCCGAAAACGCCTGAATCACCAGCAACCCCGCTACTACATAGCTGCCAAGGTTTCAGATTGCTATGTGTGACAATTTCATAATTTCAGTGTAATTTATGAGTGACATTTCAACAACTATGAGTGACAGTTTCTCGCAAGCAAAATCAAGCAATGAAGGCAAAGGAAACATAAATATCAGAAATAACAGACTTGACGAGCGTCTCCCACCCACACACCCATGTAGCCTGTGGTTTACTTTAAAGGTATTGGAAAGTTTTTCCGACCTCAACGTTATAAGCAACGACCTTTACCTTTAACTGACTGTAGGATGTGAGAATTTGCAAAGAACAACTGTACTTTTCAAATCAATTTTGAAATTAAAATTTTGAAGTCATAAGCGTGACTGTAAAATCAATATTTTTGCATCAGACACAAAAGCTAATATGAGTCCCTCTCTCAGTTGAGCCAGTAGCGCAGCTTGGGCCTGGGAAATAACTGCCTGGCCTACGCATTAACAATACATATCTCGGAATTCAGAATTAAAGCAGATGGAATATTTTAGCTGTTCTATCTTATGCCCATAGCTACTGACAATCCAGGTGGATTTCCGTTACACTATCAAAGTCGACACAAGGTTCCCACTCATACATCAAAAACATTTGCTGAAAGGAATTATTTATTCGAACCCCTGCCCCTGTAGTAGCTGCACACTTTTCCGACCGGGACCATTAAGCAGTGTGATTAAATCAATAGCTGAGCATTGCCCCCGGGGTCTGTGGTGCGGCCGCCCGTTATTATTAACGAGTTTCACGGCCTCTGCTCACGCACCCAGCCCCTACCAGCAGTAAAATAAAAACGGGTCTTGGCTAAGGGTGGGCGTAGTTCGCGAAGTAGCGCTACGCGAAGTGCACTTCGCATTACGCGAACTTCACGTAGCACTACGCGAGCTGCGTAGTAGCATGTTCGCACTGTGCAAGATGCATTTTCAATGATTGCACAGTGCGAACAAGCATCCGGCACTGTGCAATCATTGAAAACGGCATCTTGCACAGTGCGAGCTGTTAGTTTTCTGCCGCTCGAGTAGATTTTTACTCGAGCGGCAGCTTTCTCAACGCGAACTGGTAGTTTCTCATCGCGAGCGGTCGCAAGCATGCAATGAGAAACCTGAACTCCCTGCGTTGAGAGTCTCGCCGGGATGTCATTTTGCTTGCTCGCGATCACGAACATGATGTTGAGGACCGCGAACAAGCAAAAAATGACCGCTGCACTACGCTACGCTGCGCTACGCATGTTCGCACTGTGCTACGTGCAGCTCGCGTAGTGCGAAGTTGCGCAAACTTCACAAACTACGTAAGCGTAGCGTAGTGCTTCGCCCAGGGTTAGTCTTGGCTCCAGAGAGCTCACTAACTTTCTTTTCAAGCAACTCCATCTGAAGAGCACAGGGCGTTACCACTGGAAAGGAGAAGGCCTGGGAACAGCAGCACAGAGGGGCTGCTGCAGAGGAAAGGAGAAGCAACACAAGCACCCCCTGCGGCTCTTGCTTTCTACTACCGCCAAATTGCCAGGCAAACTTTACAGCACGGTGTTACTGTACGAAGACAAATACTGCTGCTCACTTACTAATGATTCAGGCGCCACAGCCCAGTGGGCTTGGATCGAGTTGCATGGCCAGGGTGGGTGGGATCCAAACGTCGTTACAACCTTCGGTCGCGCCGATGATGACGTGGCAGCAGGACGTAATGTCGCGTGGCGTGTATGACGTAAATCAGAATGTAATGTGGGGGGAGGTGGGAATCTATTGATAAATTGTAGCCCTGTAGGCGCAGCTTCAACCTCCGCCATCCCCCGAGCCCAGTACTGTGAGTAGCGCTAGCAGCCACTTCAGTTTAATCATTATAGCAGCCCTACCGGCTTAACAGCCGAGGCGCTATCTATGCCTATTATGCGTGACAATGCGTTTCCATGCGGTGATGTGGACCACCGCACTGAAATGCGTTAGTGGCACATGCATTGCGTGATACTTGGCAGAGCTGCTACTACATGCGGCCGCCGCGGGGAGGCAAATGCAGGGGCCGTCATAGGCGGGAAAAGGTCTAGCTACGCCACTGGAACAACTGTACTCTTTTTGCTGAGAGCGAAAAATGCTACGAGCTCGGAAGTTATAGAAGCAAATTTATCAAAGAAAATCTTGTGTCGCCCTTGTGCCATGCAATGGGGTGCAAGAGCGACACAACTCGGTTAGGTTTATCGAGCCATGCAAGGCCATTTTGCGTGGCTTGATAAATTTACCGTAACGCAACACAGTGCAAATTGTTATGTGGTGTTACTGTGCCCCAGGGAGGCATTCCATGGATGGAGCGTGTTTCCACGCATCCACCCATGGATTTTGGCGCATTCCCAGATTTACCATTACTGGTAGTCCTAGGAATGTGCCAAAATGCTACGCTTCCCCGGACGAGGTGTAACAAGGAGAAATATCTTTATTTCTCCTTGTTACCTCCTCTTTCTAAGGTGCTGCATTTTGTAGCACACACAGAAAGAGGAAAATGCCTGTCAGGATTGTTTTTGCGCATTAAGGAATACCTTCCAGCACAAAAACAATCCTCCTTAAAATGCAGGCACCCTTGCAAACCCCGATTACTAAACATTTGTAAACATGAATGTGCACCAAAACGGTGTGATTATCCGATAGAGGCGTAAAAAGGAGAAATATGCTTATTTTTCTACTTTTTAGGTCGAGCCTGGGCAGCGTTTTGCACTGCTCTGCGGCATGCTGTATTGGAGTATGGAATAGAAGCCCAGCCCACTCTGCCCATATTTGTCATTACTTGTGTCATTGCCCTTCCTAAATGCTGGTTTCTGATTCGTTAATAGGCTTGTCAGTCCCTCCTTAGTGCCCCCTTGTCTTCATTTGTAACCTCCCATGAGGACTGGCCCTTTTACTTTGTTCTTACACGGTATGTCTTTTTTAGTCTGTAAGCACTATTTGGCAGATTTACAAGCCTCTTCTGTCCCTTTGTGCTGCCGTTGCGCCACTTTTGTGACGCAGTGACAGCTCAAACAATGCAGCCAATTTACAATGTGATGCATCTGTAATATTCAGTGCGCCAAGCGTGCTTTCTGTTTCCGAGCAGCCTTGGACAATGGCGGCCGCTTCTTTGAATAGGTCTGGCATTTACAAGAGGTTGAGCTATTGGCATTGTAAATGACAATGCCTTTTATTTAAATAAAGATAAAGTGCTCTTCAGTTTCAAAAACCATATGGGGCATATTTATTTTAAAAAATCGCTCAGCGCATATAATGTTAGATACGGGGCATTCCTGCCCTATCCCTACCACGCAGAGCAGCAAGGTGACTTGCTGCGCTACACGATTCTTTTTAATAAATATGCTCCATATGCATTGGCGCTAGGCAGCACATTGTGCACCAGCTCAGGGAAAAGACAGGAATGAACCATATAATGCTAGATACTGTGCATTCCTGCCCTTTCCCTATCATACAGAGCAGCAAGGTTAATTGTTGCCCTGCATTGTGGAAATGTGCCCCTCAGTTTCAAAATGTGCCAAGTTCCATAAGCAGTGGAATCCCTTAAACCATATGGAGCATATTTATTAAAAAGAATCGTGTAGTGCAGCAAGTCACCTTGCTGCTCTGCGTGGTAGGGATAGGGCAGAGACGACTGGTGTGGGGGGGTAGGCCCCGGATTGCCATTGCTAAATTGTCGCTCCCGTGGTACGACGGTGGAATTGTTTTGCCTGATATCCGTCGCTATTATTGGGCGTCTCAACTGGGGGCAATAAATCATTGCATGTATGGCCCTTTGCCAAATCCGGCCTTCGCGATGGACAAATGGTTGTTACCGGGGGGCGACTACAATAGAGCCCTCTACTCGAAACTCACCCCTCGCAACGTGACGGGCCCCACTAGGACGGCCGTCCAGGTATGGCGACATGCTTCCATGGCGCTTGGGTGGACTGATAAATTGACTCGTGCCACCCCCCTGTACGCCTCTGATAGACTTGGCTCACTTTGGCAGTCCCGGGGGTTTGATAGGTGGGACTTGATTGGTATCAGCAGGATTGATGATGTTTGGACTAAGGGGAGAATGAAGACGTTTGAGGAATTGAAAACCGAGTACGCTTTGAGCGATCGCAAATTCTTTCGCTATGCGCAGATTCCCCACGCGGTGCTCTCGGTCTTCCCTTCGGGTGTGGAGATTCCGGAGTCGTCCCCGCTTGAGGACAGGGTACTGGACGGACATGTTCCTGATAGTACGATTTCGCTTATTTATAAAAAGTTAATCAACTCCAGGTCTGACCTCCTGTCTCGACTTAGAGAGGTCTGGACTGGTGATGGGCTGGAGCTGGACGATGAGGACTGGCAGGCGGCGATCTCCTCCCCTAAAGAGGTGGCCATCCAGGCGCGCCTTAGATTTGTGCAACTTAAAATCCTGCATAGAGTGTATGTCACTGGTCCCCGTTAGGTGCATATGGGCTTCTCTGTGGATGGTTTGTGTCGGCGTGGCTGTGGTCTCCTGGGCACCTTTTTACATATCATCTGGGAGTGCCCTGAGATAGTGCGATTCTGGACCCGTGTGCACGAGGTGATGAGTGAGGTTACCGGGGTGCGATCGATGCCGGAAGCTAGGAGATGCCTGCTGAACGTATGGGAACCGAATGATTACTCCGTGTCGCAGCTTCGGTGGGTGACCTTGGGTAACATGATTGCCAAAAGAGACATTGCGCAATTGTGGGGCGCTCAGGGCCCGCCCGGACTTCAGAAATGGAAACAAAACATGGACTGGTGCATGTTCAGAGAAAAAACTGTGTATATTTCTCGTGGTACCCCCCGGAAATGGGGAAAGATATGGACTCAGTGGAACACTTATCGTGGTGACATATGTGCCCCTCCTCTTTCTGACCCTGATGTTGCGCCTATGTCCCCGTAACCCGAGGGTTCCTCCACACACTATTGTATACTGATTGCCATTTGTTTCTTCTGCCCTCCCCCCCCCACTGTGTAGCTCTTTCCCGATGGAACGAACGCTCATTGGATTGTCCTTCCCGCTCCAGCACCATGTAATGCAACGTTGTGTATATTGATGTCTCTTTTTCTTCCTCCTTGCAAGTTGTTTGTGTTTGTGTTATAAAATCAATAAAAAGTTTTCAAAAAAAAAAAAAGACTCTGGGGGACGGATTAATCAACATTTTGCACTGATGCAGAGAAAGAATGGGGGAGATTTACTAATTTACGCCGTTTTTGTGTCACAAAAGTGATGCAAATCGGTGCAAAATCTTTTTTTCTCGATTTATTCCCCAGTGTTAAACATGCTGAGCACCGGAAATAGCGGGAAAGTAATGCAAAGCAGCGCATAGCACTACTTTGCTTTACTTAGCGCCAAGGGGGTGTACCATGGGTGGAGCAAGGGTGTTCCCATGCAACCACCCAAGGTTTCTCAGGCTAAACCCAATTTACTAAATAAAGTAAACAGGGTTTACTCTTTCAAAGTAGGCGCAAGGAAGGAGAAATGCTTTTATTTCTCCTTCTTATTCCGACTTTGCATGTGTGCTGCACTGTACAGCACACATACAAAGAATCAAAAGGCTTGAAGTGAGTCTCAGCATAATATTTAGTACTGGAAGGATTCCCTTCCAGTACAAAACCTTTGCTAGATTCACGGGACACCCTTACACCCTGGCGCAAAGGGGTCTACGTGGCGCACTGCAGCTGATTTCAGCACCGGCGTAAGGGAGAGGGGAGGAGAGTGCCTTATTTTAGTAAAGTGGGCGCTCTCCTCCTCGCTCCTGTTCACACAGGGCAACATTTGCAGCTGCTGCAGTGTTCTATGTGAAAACATGGTAAATCTCCCCCCAAGTGTTGATTAAGTATTAAATTACCACAACAAAACTTTTTGCACTGGAAAGTAACCCTAAAAGTATCTCAAATATCAATTTGCACTAACTTCTGTTATGGGGGTATCTCATGAGTTATAGCGATAAAGGACATACAACAACGGATGATGGAGTGCCAGGAGGCTCTCCATGTGACAGCAAACATCCATGCCAGCACTTCAAACTCTGAACCTGTGGCACACTCACCCCGCTCCCTGAGCCTGGTCGAATCATCACCAACGAGATCTGAAGGCTGTGATTCTCTCCAACTGTCAGACGTTACACCGCAAACGTCCGACGATATAATTTGAACATTGGACAAATGCAAGATAGAGTGTATCCTTTTGTTGTTAATGAACTCCATACGAATTTTCATTCATACATCACATTTCAATAGGTGCGATGTAATATAGTTGACAGTCTAGTGGCTGGGGTGGGCGGAGCTAGGTGGGCTGAGGGGAAGAGGAGGAGACAGGACAGGATGAGGGCAGTTAGAGTGGGGACAGGGAATGTGTTGGAAGCAGATAATAAAGCTCCATAGAAAGCACCAAGAAGTGTCTGTATTTATTTGTAGCACGATGCTACAACTGGCGACGAGGGTGGGATGACACTGACTGCAGCCCACGAGACCACATACAGGCACCCTGTCCCATGCAGCGCCGAGGGAAGAGCTCCGCTGCCGAGTAAAGCTGAGGCCTGATGATTGTGGCCAGAACAAGTGACCGCGACCCCAAAGAAGCCAGGGAACCCCGAGGAAATCCCGACCTGGGAGCGCTGAAACGCTCGGTCGAAGAAACCCTGTGGCACTGAAAGTGCGAGTCCCGCCGAGTGTGTGTAACCCAGCAGCCGGAAAGAAACAGGAGTCGGGAGCCCACTCCGACCCTGTACAGCGCCACACAGTGAGTGAAGAAGTGCCCTGGTGAAGAGGACGCTGTCCCCGAGGGCCTGCTGACAAGCGCGGCTGAACGCGCCGGAACCGGAGCTTGGGTGCCGTCGGAAAACCTCACGCCCGATGCGTGAGGTTTGGCATGCTGTCGGCCCAAGAGCGCGGAAACTGAGAAAGTGAGCTGGGAGCCCACCCCAATCTCACCTGATGACTGCTGTGGCCAGAAACGAGTGAATCCTGGTGTGGACTGCCCCCGCGAAGGTCCACTGCCAAGCGCTGATGAGCGCGGTAAAATTGGAGCCCGACGTCGGAAAACCTCACGCCGGATGCGTGGGTTTTGGCACGCCGCCGCCGATGGACCCTGCAAAGTGAGGCGGGAGCCCACCCCAACCTCACCTGACTGTAGCCTTGACCAGAGGGAGCCAAATCCGGAGTATGCTGACCCTAGGAGCAACTGCCGGTGAGTCCTGGGTGAAGAATCGGGTCGAATGAAGAGAGAGAAAGTAGTGCCTGCAGATAACCACGGCGGCCATCTTTGAGTCAGGCAACTTTTGGGACATCCTCCCTGTGCAAACTGTAGGCGGCCATTTTGAGGTCAGGCGAGCTGAGTTTAGCAACAAGCATTGGCGAACATAATAGAAACAAGCATTGGCGAAGACCAGACAAGCATTGGCGAAGACCAAACAAGCATTGGCGAAGACCAAACAAGCATTGGCGAAGACCAGACAAGCATTGGCGAAGGCCAAACAAGCATTGGCGAAGGCCAAACAAGCATTGGCGAAGACCAAACAAACATTAGCAAAAGCAAGCAAGCATTGGTACATGCCAATAAACAAACATTGGTATATGCAAATAAACGAGCAGTGGCGAAGACCAAACAAACATTGGCAAAGACAAGCAAGCAAGCCTTGGTATGTGCAAATAAACAAGCACTGGTAAATGCCAAGTAATAGGCATTGGTAAGGTAAATAAATAAGCGTGGATAACGGCGCGTGAACAAGTCTTGGCAACCAAAACAGAATAAGCACATACAAACACAAGAGTGAATCAACTAACGAGCACAAGCAACCACAAGAGTGACTTACCAAACATACATTGACAAAAACAAATGTCAGCACGGGTGGAAACGCGAACATTGAGAAACGCAAGCGAATGCGCAGTAAGACGACACTGAGCACAAACCGAAGAGCGCCGAAGGGAGAAGAGCTGCTGGGCAGAACTGCAGAAGACCCCGAGGAGGGCAGTCCTACAGAGGACCCCGGAGGAAGTAGAACCATCCAAGTTCATTCACCAGCGCATACAGCGCATACTGTGATGGTTACAAAGACTATCAATTTCTAAGCAAACGACCAGACCAAAGACCCTGACCAGAATCTCCCTCTCTCATGGCCGGAAGAGACGTAGCACAGCGGGTCACTCCAGACATTGAAGTACCGCCCCCAGCGGTGCAGACTGATGATTGGATCTCGGATCTCAAACGACACTGGTGGCTCGAAGCTTTGGAAGATTTCTTAAAAGCCAATGGTGAGCAAAGAGAGAGAAAATGTCTGATACTACTCCTCCATCTGGTGGGTCCTGAGGGCCGATGCCCAATCAGGACATTTTCCAAAGAGGATACAGATATCTATAAAAGACTCCAAAGGGAGCTCTGTGCCCATCTCAACGCACAGACAGATGTGGATCATAATCGCATGGTTTTCAATACAGCACGGCAGGAACCAGGCGAACCGTTGCCAAACTTCATCACTCGGTTACAAAGTCTGGTACGAGGCTGCCACTTCAACACTTTTACAAATGAGGATGCGGTTCGACTTCGGATAGTTGAAGGTTGCACAAACCCTGACACCAAGCGCAAGATCCGGCAAGGGCATTGGTCGTTAAAGGAAATCATCAAGAAGGCCGAAATTGGAATGCAGATAAAAGCAAGAGACGGATTCAAGGACGTGCACCTGAGAGCAAACCATCAAGATACCTGGGAAGATAGAACTCAGAAAACAAACAAAACTGAAAGGAGAGAGAGGGAAGGCAGACCAGCAAAAAGACAACGGGAAAGATACAGTGACAAAGAAAGTGACAAGGACTACTCAGAATCAGATGACTCAGAGTCAACCATCCAAAAGACAATTCCAAGGAGTTATTCGCCCCCCAGGAGTTCCTCAAGGAGTCATTCAAAAAGGCAACGGGAAAGATACAGCGACAAAGAAAGTGACAAGGATTACTCAGAGTCAAACCCCTCAGCGTCCGACTACTCAAAGTCAACCAAGGATTACTCAGAGTCAGATGACTCAGAGTCAACCATCCAAAAGACAATTCCAAAGAGTTATTCACCCCTCAAGAGTTCCTCAAGGAGTCATTCAAAGTATGACACACAGTACTCTGATGAGGAAAGAGCGTCAAGTGGGACAGATAGCACTCCTGGACAAGAGGGCATACTGCACAACAAGTGGGAGAGGAAGATAAACCCTAGAAGAAGGGGTCGCACTGGTCAACACCTGAAGTCGGCGCAGGAACATCAGTCACCAAGCAGTGAAGACGAGTCCAAGGAAACATCTGGCAGGAGAACGCATCACCCCCAGATCAGAGGTGTTAGAGCATCAAACAAGCGTGAAGGAGAAATAAGTCGCACAAGACGGACTGATCCTCCACAGCAACGAACCAGAAAAGATCCATGCATCCAGGGCTCCCGCGACAACGAAGAAACGCAGAGGAAAGTGTTAACTTCAGGCGAGAAGGACAAAGAGGCAAAGGCTTGGAATCAAGCACAAGGAACAAGCACGGGATCACCAAACAACCTCCCAAATGAGACAGCATTGAAGATGTTCCAACAAAGGCACACGGAGAAGCATCTCAAAGACAATTCAAAGGGAAAGGACAAAGAGGCAAAAGCTTGGGATCAAGCACAAGGAACAAGCACGGGATCTTCAAACAACCTCCCAAATGAGACAGCATTGAAGATGTTCCAACAAAGGCAGACGGAGAAGCATCTCAAAGACAATTCAAAGGGAAAGAACAATTTGTCACGGACTACGGAATTCAAAAATCCATTACCCAAGACCGTTTCAAAGAAACGTTTGAGAAGGAATGGGAAGGAGGATCTCTCTGATGCGAAGTGCACATCTATCCGATCCTGGAAGTCGACAAAAGACTTCTCTGACCCAGAAAGCACGTCTATGGCCAGGAACTCCTCTGGTTCAGAGAGCGCGTCTGTCCGATCCTTTAAAAGGGGTATGGCCAGGATCTCCTCTGATTCGGAGAGCGCGTCTGCCCGATCCTGGAAGTCGACAAAAGACTTCTCTGACTTAGAGAGCACGTCTGTTCGATCCCGTAAGTTGACCGAGTCATGGTCCCGACAACAGCCATGGCGTCAACCACCCGAACGCACCATGGAACCAAAGGACCTCCTTCCCGTCAAGAGCAACATGTCACACACTAAGGTCTCTGAATACTCAGTCACGCTACAAGACAACCTGTCATGTGAATCACAAGTATGTCCGGACATAGATCAGACACCGTCACCCCGGAAGGGGTCCGCGAGGCTGACTCAAAGGACCTACAAAAGGAAAACAGAGACAGTGGACCTTAGTCACCGGACGGGAAGGGACCAGCCAGCCACTCCGCAAGGAAAGCCGGACATGTCAGTAGAGAGAGATCATCAGATGAGAGAGAGACATGCCTATGCACAGATAGCCCACGAGTTCGCCAGACAACCCGAGGCCGTGAATGAGTTATCGAACCAAACCAAGACAGTCTCGTCAGATAACACCGTACTGTCTGGTGTACATGACCCTGAATTGGAGGGCAGTGTTGCCCTCGCCCGGACTAGACAAAAAGAAGTACAAGTACATGCGGCGGATGAGTTACCGAACCAAACCAAGACAGTCTCGTCAGATAGTACCGTACTGTCTGGTATACATAACCCTGCATTGGAGGACAGTGTTGCCCTCGACCGGACAAGACAAGAGGAAGTAAAAGTAGATGCAGGTGCCCAGAAGAGGACCAGAACATTATCCACTCATGAAAGTGACCGAGCATCTGAACCAACAGTTACACCACAGGAAGGGAACATGATGACTGTGGAGTGTGGGAGTAAACAGTTCACACGCAACGTGGTCAATAATGCCCTGCTTAAGGCAACGGAAAGATTGACCAAAACCAAGCCCACCACTGATTCGACACTACTGAGGCTTGAAGAACAGGCTGTCCGCCGACCCGTGTGGTGGATTGAAGAATTGCGAACACTGAAGACATTAAGCTCATTTTGTTAAGAAGGGGGGAGATGTAATATAGTTGACAGTCTAGTGGCTGGGGTGGGCAGAGCTAGGTGGACTGAGGGGAAGAGGAGGAGACAGGACAGGATGAGGGCAGTTAGAGTGGGGACAGGAAATGTGTTGGAAGCAGATAATAAAGCTCCATAGAAAGCACCAAGAAGTGTCTGTATTTATTTGTAGCACGATGCTACAGTGCACGTCATGGCACACGGCAGGCTTAACAAGAGCAGTAGAAGCACTGTACACCCTGCACAGAGCACCCACCTCCGCCTTCACAGCCGCACTTGTGCCTTAACACCACAAATACGAAACATAATGGGCGAGATGCACCCCTTTCTCCTAGTAACTATTGGAGTGCAAACCTAAGCACACGATTACTCAACACCAACCTCATAGTTACCCATGTCACACATGCTAGTTGCCACGGTTTTACCACACAGTTTGGACGAGCATCGACTACGAGCTCGCTCTCATGATGTTCTGACTTTATTGCACCCATAACCCTTTTCAGTTAGCCCCACCCTCAGAAGCTCTGACTGACACCCCGGCTGCTGCTGAACACCTCAACTCCCCTCACATAGGGGACCACACAATGCACTCATGGCGCAGACCAACACTGTAACATGGAAGGAGCGGGCAGGCACCCACCTGCCCATAGATACTCGGTATATGCATACCTACAGCATAGGCACACACACACATAAATTTTCTGCAGGGAAAGCACCTTACCCAGGTTGAGGCAGACCGCCTCCGCAAGCGATGGAGGGGGCAAGTGTATAGCACAAACTACTCCTCCCAGGCAAGGGGAGCACTGATATTGGATAAAAGCGAGCATTCCCCATACAATAGAAGATGTGGTCATGGACCTGGAAGGGAGATATGTTTTAGTGAAAGGAAAGCTAAATGGGCAGGCACTACTTTTGGGCTTGGTGTATGCACCGAATGTAGACCAAGCTCCATTCCTTTGTATACTCACAGGGGTATTCGCTAGATGGAATGGACTCTCCTGGCTTATAGGAGGAGACTTTAATGCAGTTCTGGACATGGATTTGGATAGATCATACCCAGAACTAACGCTCACAATGGCAGCCTCTAAAGTGCAAGCCCGGTTGGACTGGCTCACGAACTGGGCACTGATAGACATCTGGCACACACTTAATCCCATGAAGTGCATCTACTCATTCCACTCCCCTGTCCACAATTTACATGCCAGACTCAATCGCATCGTTGGGTCTCCTGCTCTCCTCCCACTCATCAGGCACACCAAATACCTGGGGCGTACACACTCAGACCATAACCCCCAACTCCTGCAGCTCACGTGGGACATGGGACACCCTCCGATCCTCACATGGCGTCTGCAGCCAGGGGCGCTAAAAGACCAAGCGTTCCGCTCCTTGCTGGGGACGGCCAGACTCGATCATTTCGAAATCAATGACCACTCCACTGAGGATCATCTCCTCGAATGGGATGCTTTCAAAGCAACGTTGAGAGGACATTGTTTAGGGGCCACTTGGAATATATGCAAGCAGCTAAACATGGCACTTAGAAAAGTAGAAGGGCGGCTAATGAGTTAAGGGGAAAGGCAATCAGAGGGGAGCAGGAACACAAGAAAATTAGACAATCTGCGGGCAGAACATGCAGATTTCATAGAACAACTCAGCTGCCATAACTATGCAGCACACTCTGTACGCACACAGCCCACTGCAGACCGAGCAGGAAAAACGCTAGCATGGATACTACGCCAAGAACAGGCACATCACCCAATAGCTGCCCTAAAAACTGACGCGGGTTTAACTGTGTACACGCAACAAGAAATACACATGGCTATGACGCATCATTATACTATATTATACCACTCCACTTGGCCCCAGACAGAGAGCAAACTCACTGCATTCTTAGAGCTACTACACCTGCCAGGTCCAGATGGATTCCCAGCAACATTCTATAAGGCCTATATTATGACACTCACTCCTTACTTTCATGAGCTATACACAACGCCCATAAACTAACCAAGCCTCCTGCCTTCCATGAGTGAATCTAACCTGGTGTCCCGGCCCAAACCTGACAAGGACCCCACAGAGTTGTGTTCCTATAGATCACTGGCTCTCCTCAATGTCGACTATAAGGTACTAGCAAAACTACTAGCAGACAGACTTGCGCAGGTGGTCCCTACCCTGGTTCACTCGGACCAGAACGGATTTGTGCCCTCAAGGAGCACCGCCTTAAACCTCAGGCGATTCTTCAGGATTACCACTTATTCGCAAACCCAATGGCCGCGAGCGGCCTGTCTTATATTGGACCTCGAAAAAACCTTTGATTCCTTGGAATAGGGGTTCCTGTTCGCTGCGCTGGGACAAATACAAACTAGGAGAAACTTTCCTCAGTATGGTAAAACTGTTACACAGCGCCCCTACTGTAAGAGTAAAAACGGGCCCCTATATATCAAACCCGGTAAATGTACAAACCAAACCACCGGACTCACTGCTGCTGACTGTGGCACACAGGTGTTACTGCAGAGCGCTCTATATAACCCATACAACCACCCCGTACGCGCTAGCCCTAGAGGGAATGCCCAGAGGTTCTGCAGTCACCACAACAGCTGAGCTAAGAAGCTGGCGCAAGGTTGGGGTCCAAGACACAGGAGATCTATATCGTGGGGGCACACTAATCCCATACAAAACACTGGAGGAAGAAGACAAACTACCTCTGAGTCAATTTCTGCTTCACCGCTCCCTATTGGCGTCACTCACTGCTAAATGGGGAGAATTAACCACCGAACCAGTGACGCCCCTTACCATACAATACCTACACGTTATGGGACAAGGGGGACATCTCACCAAATGGCTCACAGCGTCACTTAGACAGCACACAGCAGTTAATTTATCGCACCTCGGCCAACACTGGGAAACAGACATGGGACATCAGCCCTCAGATTTGGCATGGGCCTCGGTTCTGGCAAGCCCAATGTAAGTCCCCAGGAATGCGTGCCTGCGCCAAATACAATTCTATATCATTCACAGAGCATATCCTGCGAAAATCAATCAGTACTTCAATCGCAGGACACCGCATGCCCCAGTAGATGCAGATCTACTACACATGTTGTGGGGACGCCCATATTAAATAGGTACTGGTTAGCAGTTGCGGACGCACTGTCGTAGTGCACTGATCGTACCCTCCCATTTGAATGGCATACCTTTTACACTTACACAAGAGGAGCCACAACAGCAAAATCACCCCCAGGTTCCTTGACCTGGGGATGGCAGTGGCAAAAAGATGAATCACCAAAAGGTGAAAGGACCCCGACCCCCCGCACCTAACAATCTGGAGGCACTCTATTCTCACCTGGGATAAGGCAGAAAGTGTCACACTCCGCCAGGAAGATACACTAGGACTTGCAAGGTCCCTCTCGCAGTTGGCTGGGACGCAATCCTGACTGCTTTGACAGCCGCACAAAGTTATACCACACCACCTCAAACCCCAGCAGACGTCGTCCCTTAAGCGCACATGATACACTGGAGAGCTGGTGGGGAGTGGGAGGAGCTAATACGCCCACATACATGCCCAGCACCAGCCCAACAGCCACCATTAGAGTTTGGGAAATGAGCATCAGTGTTGGAAGAGATACGTCCAAGGTGTCCAAGAGCCCGCTTCACAGTTCAGACCCCTTCCTATTAAGTATTGTTTTGTCTCTGTTCTGTTATCACCCACCAACACAGTTCAAAGACATATCGGGGCAGATTTACAAGCCCGTTGCGACATCTTTATGACACCATTGCGTCACTTCTGTGACGCAGCGGCGTCGTAAACAATGCGCCGCTATGCAACATATTAACAATGTGACACATCTATTGATGTGCGTCACGTTGTAAACCTCTGCACTACATTATACCTGTGTCAGGTATAATGTATGCAGGGTGGGTGTTCTAGGACTGTTTATGTGCAGTAAGGGACACCTTCCTACACATAAACAATCCTCCCCTGCACGCAGACACCCTTGCACTCTGGTGCAAGGGTGCCTGCGTTGGCGCTAAGTTGCTAAACTTAGCGCCATCGTAGGGGGAATCAGAAGGTTACACCACATTCTTGTAAATATGGTGCAGCCTAGCATTTCAGAAGTGGAGAAGAGAGGTGTTAAGCCAGGAAGGCTAAAGCTTCTCTCCTCCAATTCATTGTACAAATGGCCCTATGACGCAACTCTGAAATGGGATTTAAGAAGCCACGCAAGGCCGCTTTGGGGCATGCGTTAAGGGACGGCTGGATTCCCACATAGGCATGCATAGAGCACAAATAATGATGGTAAATGTGCTGATCTGTGATGTACAGATGGGATGGGTATGCACAGAGATAGGTCCTGTGCTTACTGTGCCACAGCTACCAAGCTGGGTCCAAACTGAGGTAGTATGGTGTGTTAAAAAACTATGGACTGGGATGCACCCCCAAATAAATAATTACCAGTGCCTGAGATTAAATTCAAGCATTACTTCCATCACTTTTTTGTATACTTCAGTGCAACACATTAGGTGGGACCGTTATGCCCAAATGTGGGGACTGTGCACACTGTGCACTGGTATGAAGCTATATCAGATTGTTGGTCTCTAATAAAGGCTAAAGCGGTCTTGGGTTGCTTGTGTTCTGGTTCAGATAGGACTTGTCTGGCAGTCTGGGCTATACTCTTCCAATTGGATGAAGGTTGTTGGACCTGACATCCTTGGCATGGTTTCCCCCACCTTTTGTCTACATTCCTCCTGTTTTTGCTGACTTCATTTTTGCTGGCTTTAGTACTCTCCACACTTTACTACTCCTAACCAGTGCTAAAGTTGTTGTGGTCTCTCCTTTAAAACATGGTGAAATTGGCTTACACCCAATTGGCACACTTAATTTACTGCTTCATGTAAATTAAACGCTACTAGTGGGCCTGCATAACTTATTGTACAACCCACTTAAGTAGACCTTTAACCATGACCCAAGCTTGCCATTGCATATGTGTGCATTTTAACCTCCAGTTTCACCTGGCAAATATTCCTTTTGCCAGGCCAAAACCTTCTTTTCAATACATATACATCACCTCTAGATTTAGATTTTATCTGTATGATTACTTAAACCCATTGCTGAGTTACAACCGTGCTAAAACGAATTCACAAATTCGTAAAACCATGCTAATAAATTAAAAATAGCGCAGTAATTTTAGACAGCTCATGCCATGGTATATAACCCCAAATTCGTAAAACCGTGTTAACAAACTAAAAAAAACGCTGTAGTTTTAAACAATAAATGCCACAATATCTTTGTTAAAACAAAAGATTTCATTGTGGAAGTTGAAATTCATTTTGACTTTTACTATTAAAAACTTTTCCAGCTTGTTCTAAAATATGCAGGTTTATGTCCAGTAAATCAGTTTACTGCTGGGTTTAGCTTTGTTCCTGCTGCGCTGATTAAGCGGCCCAGTCTGCAGGCTAACTGGATATCTCCTCCTGTGAAGCAAGCTTTCACTGCCTGTCTGCATGTTTGAATCTGTCTTTCATTCAGGGCCAGTTTTAGTAATGATCTTTGTACATATACATCACCTCTAGGGTAGGTCCTATGGAGCCCCATCATGGTGCAGTGTATTTAAAAAGCTAGCTATGATATACTTTTAAATTATACATATCCTGTGTGAGAAAAACTCCTAAATTCATTTTTTACTACTGCAAGGCCTACCTCTTCCATAGGATGGCATTGGGTTCCCTTATTAATGAGTGGTAGCTTTCAATTGGGAGCAAATAGGAGTGTCAATGCAGTATATGGGCACTCTGTGGCGGTGCTGTTATACTAATATAGCCATTGAGTAAAGCATCCCGTGAGTAAAGGAAGAGCAACAATTTATGAGTCGTGGTGAGCAGTCCAGAGGAATAAATATTGTTGCCTTCTCAGTAAGATTTATGGTCTTGTTATTCGTCTACATTCTTTTCCACTGCAATCTCTATTTAATAAGACCACAGTGGCGACAAAGTCTTGTGCGCCTAATATTTCCAGTGAGTTTGCCACCCAGTCAGGACTCCAAAGGCACTTCCTCTTGGTCAGTAACTTATCGTCCAATCTGCTGGTGTGTTGAACAGAGTACCACTCCTGTACAGTCCTTTGATAACACTCCGATCCAGACAAAGTCCAGACATCTCGGGATGCTGTTGAGACGCAACACCTTCCCATGCAGTGTGCAGATTCCTAGACTTGGGATCATGTTAATGGGTAGAGTCTAAACACAGAACGGGCAAGATCAGTGAAGAATCTGAGGCTAAATAAAGCCACTACCAGAAAAAGCGTTACCAAAGGTAAGTAACTTGTTCTGCTGAGAGAGACTTCTAACTGCGATTTCGTCAACTTTTGAATAGAAAGCAAAGCAGTATCTAATAAAAGGTGCACTGTGAATGGACTCAAACCAGAAAGTCATGCAGGACTGAGTAGGCAAAGTACCCTTCTCAACAGACTTGGCTGTCCAGACAGTAATGCTTTATGAACGTATGGAGAGACGCCCACGTAGCTGCCTGGCAGATGTCTAGGACGGGGACTCCGTGTGCTAACATAGAGCTAGCAGCTTTGATGCAGGTGGAATGGGCATGCAGCCCTTCTGGAGGTTGCCTCTTTGCCAATGCATAGCAGATCTTAATGCAGAGCACGATCCAGCGTGAGATGGTACACTTCTGCACAGCCTTGCCTTTTTTTCGCTTCGGCGAGCCCCACAAAGAGCTGATAGTCAAGCTGGTGGTCTTTGGTATGATTGATGAAGAAGCTGAGCATTCATCTGGGATCCAAGCGATGGTCTCTTCGCCTCTTCCGCCGGCAGGATGATGGCTTGACATACGTGGAAACCTTTGTACTACTACAGCAGATCCTCTAGGAGGGGCAGCCTGATCAGAGGACAAACACTCAAGCCCAGAAGTTCTAGATAATCGATCATCTCCGTGTGTTTGCTTTATTCGCCCTAAGTTGGCAAGGTATGCCGAGACGTGGGGCCCTTGCTCACTTTGCCACTGGATTCAAGTTAGCCAGGCTGATGAGGTGTGTTACCCCAAAACCAGCCCCAGGATGCTTGTTTCCAGACCAGTGAAAACCTGGCTTGGCAGTTCAGGCTGCACTGTTCCCATGAGGAACAGGGTAAAGGCAAAAGGCTGATTTACATACGGCTGGGTCTGAACTGGGGTGGCGTAGTGAGTAGGATTCAACACAGATCTGTAACTGGGAGTGTGTGTCTGAAAAGTTTCAGGGCTCCGTCCATCGTTGGCAGGGCATGCCCAGACGTGGGTCCCTTGCTCACTTTGCCACTGGATTCAAGCTAGCCTGGCTGATGAGGGGTGTTACCCTGAAACCGGTTCCAAAATGCTTGGTACCGGTCCAGTAAAGACCTGGCTTGGCAGTTTGGGCTGGACTGTTCCCATGAAGGACAGGGTCAAGACTGTCTTGCATATGGCTGGGACTGAACTGGGGTGGTGAAGTGAGCTAAAGAACGATGATGGATTCAACCCAGATCTGTGACTGGGGGTGGGTGTCTGAAAAGTTTCAGCACTCCGCCCATTGTCTCCTTGAGTTTGCTTTGATGTGTTCTGGTGCGGCAAATTGCACTAAGATACAAGCACAAATCGGGGTTACACACGGGTAGATGATGCCTACCCACTCTTTTCACATTGTGGACACTGCCTGCTCTGCCAAGAAGTTGGGTCCTAATGTAATATGCTGAACTCGTCCCAGTGTAAGTTTCAGACAATGGGATACATTCAGCAGCGCCTGCACGTTGTCTATGTTTTTTCCGAGGAGCAACGCTTAGGCTGCAAGGTGGCTTTGTAATTTTCAGTTCCAGCTGGGCCCAAAACAAAGGCCGAATTTAAGAGGCCATCATGCCTCCTTTTGTTGGATTATCCAGGCTGGGAGCAAATGCAATGTAGCTTCCTATTATTTCACAAGTACTTTAGAGAGACATTATTTTGCCTTTGTTCAGTCCCTTTAAATAGGTGCTATGTATCCACTGTAAGAATGTCAGATATGTTGGTCTGTTCACTATTTACACAAATACAAATTTTAATACCACCATTTTGTTTTATTTCTTTTACAGCGCTTCTCATCCCAATGCAGGGTGTCATAGCGCTTCACATCACACATACATATTAGACATTGACATTAAATCATAAGTGTTTAAATCTATTTACAGGATGTGTTACATATGACAGCAAGGGTTACAAGCTGTAAGAGGCGCATGTCCTTCATAGCTCACTGTGCTATTTTGGGATTATAATTTATAAACTGCAAGTAACAAAGGGATCTCTGTGTTAAAAGTAGTAACCCACTTGTCTATCTACATAAAATAAAAATCTGCATGTTACATGTTGTGCTTTACAGGAGACTTATTTACACTCTATGCTACTTTGATTCAACACTGGAACTAGACAAGACACGGCTCTCTCCAGCAAATGCATTATGCTCCAGAAATGGCTTACCAATATTATTATTCCTTTCGATTTACTGGCCACACAAAGATCTCTGCAGCAGGTGGATTTACCTCAAAAGAAATTTTCCCACATGAACTCATGATAGACCTGCTAAACATATGTTTGAGGTCTTAAGATCTGATGTAACTTTATGTGATGTCACGTCCTGTAAGGTCATAGGCTGTGATGCCAAGTGCGATGTCATGCACCGTGATAGCATGCTCCACGATGTCACTTTCATACTGCCTTGGTTAGTCCACCCACATTTTCTTTTTTTTAGGACTTTTTCCCTGACCAGGACATAACATGGACATAGCACATTTCACTGAGGCTGGCGCAATTCCCAGATTCAGCTCAATAACAGCTAGGGGTGGGCGGAATTTGCGTAGTCGCGCTATGTAAAGCTCTGCAAAACGGTAAAAAAGTCTCTGCGAGCACGCAGAGTCCCACGAACACGCGGAATTGCTTGTTACGTCCGTTCGCGATGCTTTTTCCTGTTCATGAACGTAGTTTACGTGCTCTGCGGGAAATATCTTGCAAACACGTATTTTGAAAGTGCGAACAAGCAAAAGATTCAGCAAAACCGAGGAATTTTTGGAAATTCCGCGTTCTCCGCGGAATGTGAAATTACCCAAATTCCAGAAATTCCACAAGCGGAACGGAATTTACTGCCCAGGCCTAATAATACCTGCTACATCCGAAATCCATTTGGAGCCCCCACATTTCCAGCACTGAAAGAAAGTGGTCACCAAGGAAAATAAACTCTAGGTTGAGGTAAAAAAAGATGCACATCGGTAAATTCAAAGAACATTATGGGGCATGTTTACAATAGAATGGTGGAGAGCGGCGTTAAGCTAACTTTGCTAATGCCCCTATGTTTTCCATAGCGCTGTCGCTAAATTGATCTGCTTAGCGCCAGGCAGGCAGACTTGCACCGTATTACAAGGGTTCCTGCGATGAGTAAATGATTGTTTATGTGCAGGAAGGTGCCTCTCCCTGCACATAAACAATCATTAATGGTGATTTGTAACTCGTATATGTTCTGCATTGTGCAGCAAACATATAAGTTGCAAATCGTCATTTTTTTAATGATTTTTTATGTGCAGGAAGGGACACCTGCCTGAACATAAACAATTATCCACAGCGATTTGCTGTTTCTATGTGTGCTGTACAATGCAGCACACATAGAATCAGCAAAAACAAGGAGACATTAATCATTTCACCATGTTAAGTCCAGGTTATTTCTGATGGATACATCTGCCAGTGGATTCTTCACCTTGTGAATATCCCACTGCGCCAGCAGCATTCGGAATTTTTTTGTAGCTCTCCACGCCGATGAGGACGACGTCACAGAAGCACGGCTCCGCTCGTGACTCCGCTGATGTCACTGGAGCCATAAGAAAGCTTCGTCTGCGTGATGGGATCAGTTCCCTTTTTTCAGCACCGTCGACGCGAACGGTTTTTCTTGGACTCTCCGTGGTTTCACTTGCTACTGTGTGTTTCTGCTTGTATTTTGGGTCTTCTTCTTCTTCTTTCCTTTTTGAGAATGCCGTTGAGGAAGTCCGGGTTCAAGCCGTGCAGGGAGTGCGGAGAACACATGTCTATTACAGATCCACATGAAGATTGTGTCTGGTGCCTGTCGTTGGATCACAACGTCGAGGGATGTGCCTGCGGCAGAAAAATGAACCCGAAGGCATTAGTGGAAAGAGAAGCTAAACTTTTCATGGCGAAGATGAGGAAGGAGAAGAGAGGTAGAAGAAGGTTGAGATCTCTTTCCAGGTCGAGGTCTTGGGTCGAAGTTGACGCCACGGCATGCTTCTAGATCTAAGAAGCATAAGAAGAAGAAGAGGTACTCTTCAAAACACCATTCAGATAGAGAGGCGGCGCAGAAGACGACCTCGCTAGCTCCTCGACGCCGTAAAGACTTCGTGTCACCTTCTCCCTCAAATCAGGGTTCTCCTGTAAGATCGGTTTCACCTGTGGCTTCTCCAGCTCATTCCCCAGTGCCGGATCCATCTCCGACTTTGGCACATTCTCCGGCTCCGGAGGGAGAAGTTCCAGTGGCACATGAGTTGTCGACTCAAATGGCTCCACCGTCAGCGCCGACAGGCCCGAGTCCTGTAATGCCTGCACGTGTGCCTTCACCAGGCGTTTATCCACCTTTCCATGGCCAGGGGCAGGATCCATCGATTTATCTAAATACGATTTATGGAGTTTTTCAAAGGGCTATGTACCCCTCTGGAGCACCTTCGGGTCCCATGGGTCCTATGGCATTTAATCTGGGGGTTCCTCAAGCCTATGCTCAGGCTCCCTTTATGCCATTCCTACCAGCGGCTCCGTCTTGGCATTTCCCGGCGCCTGGGACGTCTACGCCGTTAACTTCATCTACGGCGCCTTCAGCTCGACCTCGTTCGACGCAGACTGTGCCTCCGGATCCGTGTTCGACGCCAGCTTCGGCACCATCGGAGTCGTGTCCAGCTCCATCGACGCCGGTGCCGAGAATAAGATCTAGGAGAGGCTCAGAGGGTTTTAGAAGAACAGAGGTATCGTTTGGAGGAAATGGAGGAAGGTGAGATTGAGGAGTTGGATGACTATTTTGTTGACCTGAAGGGAGGAAAGTGGCCTGGATATGTCTCCGGAATGGGAGCTTTCACCTCCATCTGATGCTCCTTCTAAGGATGTGGCTCCTTACCACACAGTGATAAGGAAGGCAGCAGATCTTTTACAACTCCAGCTTCCCACAGCTGAATTTAAGTCAATAATTTAAGTTACTGTGGTGGAGCCTTTGCTACCATTCAATGATGCCATCACTGAGCCTGTAATGGATGTTTGGCATAAGCTGTTTTCAGGTCCAGCTGTTTCCAAGTCCGTTGCCAGGGCGGCTCCAGGGGACCCGGACTTTTTAAGTTCCCATCTGAAAGTCTGGTGGTTCAAGCTGCCTGTTCCAAAAGGTCTTCTGGGGCTTTTCCTCAGGTTCCTGGCGATAGGGAGTCGTAAAAACGTGACCAGTCTGCAAATGCCACCTGTCTTTTGGGACGTTACATCCATGCCCTTATGGACTCTGCTAAGCAACTTGCCCCTAAATTGTCTGAGGAGGACAGACAGAATTTTAATGAGGTCTTGTCAGATACACAAGCGGCTGCTCATCAAGTGATTCAAAGTGGTCTGGATACTGCAGACTCTGTTGCCAGGATCATGGGATCTGCTGTCGCTACAAGAAGGAGTGCCTGGCTTAAATCATCTGAGTTCTCCCCAGATGTGCAGGCAACACTTTTGGATCTCCCTTTTGATGGTTCAGGGCTGTTTGGAAAGAAAGCGGATGCAGCCTTGGAAAGGCTCGTTGGCGTGCAGAGCTACAAAAAAATTCTGAATGCTGCTGGCGCAGGGGGATATTCACAAGGTGAGGAATCCACAGGCAGATACTGTATCCACCAGAAAAAGCGTTACAGAAGGTAAGTAACTTGTTCTTCTGGTCTTAATTTTGGCGCTGCCCCATATTTACGCCACCATTGTAAATAGGGGGCAGCGGCAACATCAATGGGTGTTACAGCAGAACGCCCACCGCAACACCCAGTGCCCGCCCCTTTCACGCTAAGTGTAGCGTGAAAGGGGGCCTTATTTACAAGGTGACGTTAAGCCATGTTACTTGGCTTAACGCCACCTTGTAAATAAGGAGAAGGGTGTATCGTTGCAGGAATATCACAAAAAGTGATGTTCCTGTGGCAATATATCCTTGTAAATATGCCCCTATATTTACAAAATGAATATGTCTACATTAAGGAACTGTTTACTGTTCAAACGCCTTTTCTGACTGCAGGACTAGGAAGCCACCTGACTACTGGAGATGTGATAGTATTTCTGCTATCACTGTCTAAGTTGCTCAAAGCATGATTTCCACTACTAGGGTCGGACTGACCTGTCGGGCAATGTGTGGAACGGTTTTTCAGCTGTTTGTGGGCCTGTTTTATGGTTGGCTGGTCCAGTTTTTACCATTGAAGATTTTTATATTACTAAAAACATTGCCTGCAGCAAGCTTTTGCAAACACTGGCCACTTTTTCTTAGCTCTCCGGGGGCAACATTTATTTTAGTGCCCTGGTCTATTTTTTGTCAACCCACCTGCTCCACGAGGTCTGTGTAAAGGCAATATCTCGACTGGGGTAGTAAGCACTATATAAATACAAATCCACAAAGTGTAACGGTGGGCTATGTCTCTAGAGGGCAAACCAGAGTACAGTGCCATATCTGGCAAGGCCAGAGGAGTAACCAAGGAGCACTAGGGACGCTCCCCACCCCCTTGCCCGATATATCGCAACAAAAGAGTGAGGGAACGAAAGGCTGTACAAGTCGGCACTCCTATCCCAGCCTCACTTAACTGTCGAAGCAGCCGCTCTCATTGGTCCCTGCGCTCCACTGTCCCAAGCAGGAGCGGTGCACCCCTTCAGCCCGGGTGGCCAAAAGAGAGGTATTGATAATGTGTGTGCGCAGGAAAGGCCAGGGTACAGGGCACTCTGGGGGCATATTTATGAACCCCTTGCACCACTGTAGCACCACTTTTAGTAAAGTTCCAGTAGGGCAAACCACAAAATCATATTTATAGGGCCACGCAAAGCCACTTTGCTTGACTTTCAAAGGCCTCATAGATATGAAGTAAGGCAGTGCAGCTCACTGCATGGCTTACTCTGCACTAGGGAGGCGTTCCATGGGCATTGCAGTGGGTGTTCCCTTGCAATACCAATGGATTTTTATGCTTCCAAAGATTTACAAGAGTATGTAAACCTGGGGATCTGCCAAAACCTTATGCCTCCCCACGTCAAACGCAACTAGGAGAAATAACGTTATTTCTCCTCGCTTTTTCCTCTTTCCATGTGTGCATTCTGCAGCACACATGGAAAGAGGCAAAAAAAGCTTCCTCGGATTGTATTTGTGCAGAAACGTTACTCTTCCTCCCCAAAAAACAATCCTGCCGACAACACAGGCACCCTTGCACCATGGCGCTGGTGTTAGGCTGCCAAAACGGTATCAACACAGGGGGAAAAGGACAGGACTGCAGCGCATTAGATAAATATAGCGCATTCCTGCCCTTTCACTTTGACGTACGCAGCTCAGCAAGGTGACTTGGTACGCTGCCTGCGCCAAATCCCCATAAATCTGCCATGGGGAATTTTAAACTTTTTCCTGTCAGTTCAGTTGACTCTGTACACAGAAAGTCTCCTTTCCCCAACTGTATTGTTTACAAGTCTTTGCACCTTTGTGTGGAAGGCACTGGAATAAATGAGCCCGGGAGCCTATTTTCGACATGTTCTTATCGAAAATGTGTGCTGCTCCCCGTGAACACCACCTGCAACACCCTGGAGCAGGGACCAATCTACAGATAAATGCAACCCAAGGCACTGTGGTCTTCAGACCAAAGCTCTTGTTCTATTCTAGGGTAAGGCGTGGTACCTGTGGTGCAAAAGGTGGAGCTGATAAATGGCCTTAGCCATCCCACTCGGAGCAGCAGCAGATTGTCAGGTCCGAGGCCTTCTTGTAGGATCCATTCTCTGTGTTACAGAGTTTCATGTGTACCTAACTCCACCGACCGCATGCTCTCCTCGGATACTGGGAAAGTTCTCGGCTAAATGAGGAGCGCAATAATTGGCTCTCAGTCCAAGAAAGAATTCGGAGGCGGCAGACAAACCGGGTTGTGCTTCGAGGAACCATTGAGTGTCACAACTTCGCACAGCGCTTACTTCATGTTCATTTTGTAACCGTTTACCATCTGAGTGGATTGAGTGCTTAGTATAATCACATTGGCTAACACACCAGCTTCTGGTGTTCCTGTGACTCATTGGGGTGCAGTATGCGAAGATTCTTTTCTTTTCACTGCCAGCTCATAGCTGCCAAGGTTTCAGATTGCCTATGTGTGACATTTTCATAATTTCAGTACAATTATGAGTGATATTCAATGACAATGAGTGACACTTTCTCGCAAACAGTATAATGTCACCCACACTTAGTAGTAGCGTGGCACAGCCCACAGCCTACGACAGACGCGTGTTGCCGGGTGGGGCGGCAAGCAAACAAACAATAAATTAAACAGAGATCCCTGCATTAGCTAGCCTCTGCCTCCCTAGGCTTGCAATCCACAAATTAATGGCATGATCAGATCATGATCAATTGACAGAGTCTGTCCAGGCTCTCTGCCACGTGGGATCCGAGGCGGACTACAATATGTGAGAGGGGGCCAGCGGGGATCTTCTCCCTGTACAGTGCTCCAATTAGGCTCGTGTTTTACTACCGGCTAGACCATGGGTACTCACAAACTTTCTCTCGGGGGCCAAATTTACAGTGTGGTTTGTGGCCGAGGGCCGCACCGGTGGAGGCGAGGTCAGTGGGGGAGGGGGAAGGGGCTAGAAAGAAAAAAACTGTGACCATGAAGTTGAACACAGGCCCCTGCAGCTGACGCGTTCATCCACCAACAGACCAGCATACACACACATCTCTCTTTCTCTCTCTCTCTCTCTCCCTATCTCTCCCTCCCTCTGTCTCCCTCTTTCTATCTCTCTCTCTCGCTCCCTCCTTCCCTCTCTATCTGTTTCCCTCTGTCTCTCTCCCTCTGTCTCTCTCTGTCTTACCTCTCTTTCTCTCTGTCTCCCTCCCTCTCTTTCCTTCCCTCTCTCCGTCTCCCTCCATCTGTCTCCCTCTATCTGTGTCCCACTGTCCATCTCCCTCTGTCTCCCTCCCTCCATCTGCCCTCTGTCTGTCTCCCTCCCTCCCTCTGTCTGTCTCCCTTCCTCCCTCTGTCTGTCTCCCTCCCTCCCTCTGTCTGTCTCCCTCCCTCTGTCTGTCTCCCTCTGTCTCCCTCCCTCTCTCCCTCTGTCTCCCTCCATCTGTCTGTCTCCCTCCCTCCCTCTGTCTGTCTCCATCCCTCCCTCTGTCTCCCTCCCTCCCTCCCTCTGTTTCCCGCCCTCCCGCCCTCTGTCTCCCTTCCTCCCTCTGTCTGTCTCCCTGCCTCTGTCTGTCTGACTCTGTCTTTCTGTCTACCTCCCTCTGTCTGTCTCCCTCCCTCTGTCTGTCTCCCTCCCTCTGTCTGTCTCCCTCCCTCTGTCTGCCTCCCTCCCTCTGTCTGTCTCCCTCCCTCTGTCTGTCTGTCTCTGTCTGTCTGTCTGTGTTGTCTCCCTCTGTCTACCTCCCTCTGTCTGTCTCCCTCTATCCCTCTGCCTCCCTCTGTCTCCCTCCCTCCCTCTGTCTCCCTCACTCCCTCCGTCTCCCTCACTCCCTCCCTCTGTCTGTCTCCCTCCCTCCCTCTGTCTCCCTCTGTCTTTCTGTCTCCCTCCCTCTGTCTGTCTGTCTCCCTCCCTCTGTCTGTCTCCATCCCTCCCTCTGTCTATCTGTCTCCCTCTGTCTGTCTCCCTCTCTCTGTCTATCTCCCTCTGTCTGTCTCCCTCCCTCTGTCTGTCTCCCTCCCTCTGTCTGTCTCCCTCCCTCTGTCTGTCTCCCTCCCTTTGTCTGTCTCCCTCTGTCTGTCTCCCTCCCTCTGTCTGTCTCCCTCCCTCTGTCTGTCTCCCTCTGTCTGTCTCTCTCAGTATGTTGCCATTCCTTCCTATGTCTGTCTCCCTCTCTCCCTCTGTCTCTCTCTGTCTGTCTCTCTCTCTGTCTGTCTCTCTCTCTGTCTGTCTCTATCGCTGTCTCTATCGCTGTCTGTCTCTGCGTCTATCTGTCTCTGGCTGTCCCTGTCTCTGACCCTGTCTAGCTCCGTCTGTCCCTGTCTCTATCTGTCTCTGCCTCCATCTGTCTCTATATGTCTTTATCTGTCTCTATCTCTATCTGTCTCACCTCACCCAGCTCTCACTCCCTGCTGCCCTCTGTCACCTCACCCGGCTCTCATTCCCTGCTGCCCTCCCACCTCACCCGGCTCTCACTCCCTGCTGCCCTCCACCTCCCTCACCCGGCTCTCACTCCCTGCTGCCCTCCACCTCCCTCACCCGGCTCTCACTCCCTGCTGCCCTCTGTCACCTCACCCGGCTCTCATTCCCTGCTGCCCTCTGTCACATCACCCGGCTCTCACTCCCTGCTGCCCTCCACCTCCCTCACCCGGGCTCTCACTCCCTGCTCTGCCCTCCCACCTCCCTCACTGGGCTCTCACTCCCTGCTCTGCCCTCCACCTCCCTCACCCGGCTCTCACTCCCTGCTGCCCTCTGTCACCTCACCCGGCTCTCATTCCCTGCTGCCCTCCCACCTCACCCGGCTCTCACTCCCTGCTGCCCTCTGTCACATCACCCGGCTCTCACTCCCTGCTGCCCACCACCTCCCTCACCCGGGCTCTCACTCCCTGCTCTGCCCTCCCACCTCCCTCACTGGGCTCTCACTCCCTGCTCTGCCCTCCAACCTCCCACACCCGGGCACTCACTCTATGCTCTGCCCTCCCACCTCCCTCACCCGGGCTCTCACTCCCTGCTCTGCCCTCCCACCTCACAGGGCTCTCACTCCCTGCTCAGCCCTCCCACCTCACCCAGGCTCTGACTCCCTGCTGCCCTCCACCTCCCTCACCCGGCTCTCACTCCCTGCTCTGTCCTCCACCTCCCTCACCCGGGCTCTCACTCCCTGCTCTGCCCTCCACCTCCCTCACCCGGGCTCTCACTCCCTGCTCTGCCCTCCCACCTCACAGGGCTCTCACTCCCTGCTGCCCTCCCACCTCACAGGGCTCTCACTCCCTGCTCTGCCCTCCCACCTCCCTCACTGGGCTCTCACTCCCTGCTCTGCCCTCCAACCTCCCACACCCGGGCACTCACTCCATGCTCTGCCCTCCCACCTCCCTCACCCGGGCTCTCACTCCCTGCTCTGCCCTCCCACCTCACAGGGCTCTCACTCCCTGCTCAGCCCTCCCACCTCACCCAGGCTCTGACTCCCTGCTGCCCTCCACCTCCCTCACCCGGCTCTCACTCCCTGCTCTGTCCTCCACCTCCCTCACCCGGGCTCTCACTCCCTGCTCTGCCCTCCACCTCCCTCACCCGGGCTCTCACTCCCTGCTCTGCCCTCCCACCTCACAGGGCTCTCACTCCCTGCTGCCCTCCCACCTCCCTCACCCAGGCTCTGACTCCCTGCTGCCCTCCACCTCCCTCACCCGGCTCTCACTCCCTGCTCTGTCCTCCACCTCCCTCACCCGGGCTCTCACTCCCTGCTCTGCCCTCCACCTCCCTCACCCGGGCTCTCACTCCCTGCTCTGCCCTCCCACCTCACCTGGCTCTCACTCCCTGCTGCCCTCCACCTCCCTCACCCGGGCTCTCACTACCTGCTCTGCCCTCCACCTGCCTCACCCGGGCTCTCACTCGCTGCTCTGCCCTCCCACCTCCCTCACCCGGGCTCTCACTCGCTGCTCTGCCCTCCCACCTCCCTCACCCAGCTCTCACTCCCTGCTGCCCTCTGTCACCTCACCCGGCTCTCACTCCCTGCTGCCCTCCACCTCCCTCACCCGGGCTCTCACTACCTGCTCTGCCCTCCACCTGCCTCACCCGGGCTCTCACTCCCCTGCTGCCCTCCACCTCCCTCACCTGGGCTCTCACTCCCTGCTCTGTCCTCCACCTCCCTCACCCGGGCTCTCACTCCCTGCTGCCCTCCACTTCCCTCACCCGGGCTCTCACTCGCTGCTCTGCCCTCCCACCTCCCTCACCCAGGCTCTCACTCCCTGCTGCCCTCCACCTCCCTCACCCGGCTCTCACTCCCTGCTCTGCCCTCCACCTCCCTCACCCGGGCTCTCACTCGCTGCTCTGCCCTCCCACCTCCCTCACCCAGGCTCTCACTCCCTGCTGCCCTCCACCTCTCTCACCCGACTCTCACTCCCTGCTCTGCCCTCCACCTCCCTCACCCGGGCTCTCACTCCCTGCTCTGCCCTCCACCTCCCTCACCCGGACTCTCACTACCTGTTCTGCCCTCCACCTGCCTCACCCGGGCTCTCACTCCCTGCTCTGCCCTCCACCTCCCTCACCCGGGCTCTCACTCCCTGCTGCCCTCCACCTCCCTCACCCGGGCTCTTACTCGCTGCTCTGCCCTCCACCTCCCTCACCCGGGCTCTCACTCCCTGCTGCCCTCCACCTCCCTCACCCGGGCTCTTACTCACTGCTCTGCCCTCCACCTCCCTCACCCGGGCTCTCACTCGCTGCTCTGCCCTCCACCTCCCTCACCTGGCTCTCAGGTCCTGCTGTCCTCTCCCCCCTCCCACCCTCTCTCCCCTGTGCGTCAACCTGGCTGACACAGCCTCCCGGGCACCCCAGTACTTAACAGGTCTTTAAACAACCATTTGTTTGTTAATGAGGCTTTGTTCACCTCTTAGCGCCCCTGCAGCTCCACTCTTGACTGTGGCTGGAATCGCCCAGGCCCCCACAGAGCAGTGTCTCTGACTCGCACTGCTGCTCCCCGAGGTTTTACTGAAGTTAAAAAAAAAACCACACACAGGTGCGATGTCTCAAGCTCCGCGGGCCGCCACTGAAGGCTTGCCGGGCCGCTACTGGCCCGCGGGCCGTACTTTGAGTACCCCTGGCCCGCTAGACTGACCCAGTTTTTGGCATGTATTTAGAAGTTTCATTTTGCGGCTGGACATCCACATCTGTTTGATACTATGTTTGAGCAGGGGGTGCTTTTTTACATTAATTAGGCGGGTGTGTGGTTTTGTGTTTCTGTCTTCAAATCTGTGAAGTTCGTTTGGCTTGGCTATGAGTTTCTGTGATTGCAGGATAATTCCACGTCATGATATATTAGGAATCCTATGCCTCCTGTGGTACACTAGCGCCATCCTGTTGCCTCTGAAAAACAGTACTCCAAGCTCATCTTTTATGCGTCTGTCCCGGCAAAGCGAGAAACTAGAACTACACCGTTTTATCGCACTTCAGTACACAGTTCTTTTGCATGACAATCTCAGGCATTACAGTAATGTGGGGAAATTACCAATAATGCGTTATTCTAACGCATGATGCATGGCACTTCGTAGGGCTGCTAGCTAGCCGCCCATGGAATGGGAAATGTTTTATATTAACTGTGATGTCAGGTAACACATAAGGTACCTACCATTTGAGATGCAAAAATGGTATTTGATTTGGAGTGATTCACATAGGCTGCAATTCCAAAGCAATGTCATTTAAGATAAAACAAACGTGTGTAGTTAAGGTTCCACAGGTAACGGGTCATCCACTAGAGCACCTCTCCCATAAATGCCCACTCAATCCTGCTGAGCTTCACAGCTTTGAGGCATGTGCGTTAACCTGCTTATTTATTTATTTTCTTATATAGCGCTTGAGTCAATTCCCGAAGGGATATCTCAGCGCTTGTGCTCCTATCTATTAGACTCAAACTTGATCATATGCTAATAGCAGAACATTTTTACATTAAAACTGAGTGAATACATGGGTTTTAAGATTTTTCCTGAAGGATTCTAAATTGGTAATTTGTTTCAGCATGGGTGGGAGAGAATTCCAGAGAACAGGGCCTTTATAGGAGAGGGCGCGACCTCCTTGTCTGGTTCTTCTAAACCTTGGGACCTGTAGTAACTGGTGACTACTGGAGCGTAAAGTGCGTCCAGGGATGTATGGTACAAACTTTTCCCTCAAATATTTGGGTCCTGTACCAAACAAATATTTATGTATTGTACAACACGTCTTGAATTCTATACGTTGCCTTATTGGCAGCCAATGAAGCTGGTGAAGAAGAGGACGAGAGGGAGTTCTAGGTTGAGCATTAACAACCAGCCTCGCCGCAGTATTTTGGACCACTTGTAGTTTTTTAATTTGTTTCTCATTTGCCGCGATAAGCAAACCATTGCAGTAGTCCATCCTACTGATTACTAATGTCTGGACTAGTGTTTTCCTGTAGTTATAGGGCAGAAATGGAAAAACACGCCGTAACAGCCCGATAACGCGGAAGCATGCTCCTGTAACTTGGTTGATGTGTTCTTTGAATAGGAGTGCTTGATCCAGACGTACTCCAAGATTTTTAACAACTTGTTTCGGGCTGGGAACAGGTCCCAACTCCAAGGGCCACCATTCTGGGGACCATAGACGAGTAGCCTCACCAAACAACATGACTTCTGTCTTGGCTACATTACACTGGAGGTAGTTCTGTGCCATCCAGTCTGACACAGCTCTCATCCCATCTGCAAAAGATTTTTGAATTGCGGGCGTGAGAGTCTGGAAGGGGAACAGAAGTTGGGTGTCGTCAGCGTACGACACCGGGGTGAACCCGTATTTTCTTACAATGTCCGCCAAGGGGGCCACGTACATGTTAAAAAGCGTGGCGCTTAGGCATGAGCCCTGTGGCACTCCCTTGGTGAGCTCCCTTGAGATGGAATTATGGGAGCCCAGCTTGACTCCTTGTAGACGACCCGAAAGAAAGCTTTCCAACCAGGACAGAGCCATGCCTCCTATGCCCACCTCCCTCAAACGACCGAGAAGTATTTCATGCGACACCGTGTCGAAGGCAGCGGATAAATCTAACAGCACCAGAATCGTTGATCCCCACTCATCGAGTGACATTCTGATGTTATCGGTCACTGAGATGAGGGCCGACTCGGTGCTGTGATTGGGCCTGAATCCAGATTGAGAGTGGTCCAGGCCCTCCGCTGTCTCGATGTAATTCGACAAGTGGGTGTTTACATTCCTCTCGGTCATTTTGCTAAGGTATGGCAGGAGGGAGATGGGCCGGAGGTTAGAAAGGTCTGTCCATGGAAGTGCGGCACTCTTCCGGATAGGGTTCACCAACGCTTTTTTCCATTCCCCAGGCACGTGTCCTTCCCTGAGAGAGTGGTTTATTATATCTCGGATTTGAGATCCAAGAAGAGTACTCAGCGGGGCCATAATTTTTGCTGGTATGAAGTCATCTGGAGATCCTGACTTTATGTGGCCAATGAGGGAAGGGAGGTCTAATTCACCGACTGGTGGAAAGGCTGTCAAGGAGACATTTCTTTGTATAGGTGGAGGAGTAGGAGCACAAATGTTACTTTGATGGCTAGGAGCCTTCAAAATCTTCTCGTAAATCGAGTTGATTTTATTTTCAAAGAACAGAGAGATGTTCTCGCATAAGGGTTGGGAGTAGTCGTCTGGGCTATCACAGGCTGTTGGATTTACAAATGCTTGTAATATTTTGTATAATTCCTTAGAGGAATTGCCCGCCTCTGCGAGTTGCTGAATGATGCTGTTCTTTCGCGCCAGCTTTATATTCTTATAATAATAGGACTGAGCTTCGCGATGTGCTCTACTATTTTCTTCTGTGCGCGCTTTCCTCCATTTTTTCTCTATCTTCCTGCAGTTCTGCTTCTCTACTCTCAGTGCCTCAGTGTACCATTTTTCCTGTTTACTTGCAGGGAATTGTTTATGCAACTTCAGGGGGGCCAATTTATCTATTGCTACAGTTATGGAATCATTAAATTTAGCTAAGGCGCCCTCCACATCATCTGTTGCCATAAGGTTAGGTTTTTCCCAGGCCTTTTGTAGCTCCTCCACCGTTACTCTGTACCACTGTTGACGCCATACTGGTGGAAGGGTGTTCTTTTTAGGGCGCTTATCCACTTCCGATATACAGAAATCCAGCAGGAAATGATCTGACCAATCTAGCTGGGTGGTGGATTGGCACTGAATTTTGGTACTATTTGTGAAAAGCAGGTCTAAAGAATGGCCTCCCTTATGTGTTGGTCCATTGTTCTGCAACTCCAGACCTAGAGTGGACAGGTCAGCTAGTAAAGATTTAGTTTCAGGAAGCTCTAGGATATCTGTGTGAATGTTAAAATCGCCAAGGAGCACAAAGTCTTCATTGGCTCTAAGGTGAGGGGCTAAAAGCTCCATAAGAGAAAGAGTAAAACCTGAGCTAGGTCTTGGTGGGCGATAAACCAACGCTCCCTTCCAAGATGCTCTTGTGGCAGTAATTACTCTAAAAACCATTATTTCCATGTGTGGACTACATTTTTGTTCTAAGATAGTAACCTTCAAATAGTCTTTGTATACAATGGCTATTCCACCGCCTACTTTATCTGGACGATCCATATTTAAAAACTTGTACCCTTGAGGAACCCCTAAAGCTATGGCAGGTGTTGTATGGGGTTTAAGCCAGGTGTCTGTAAAAAAGCCCAGATCGGGTTGAGATGTTTGTAATAAGTCCCATATTTGGATTTGGTGCTTAGGCATGGAGCGAACATTTAATAGTAAACATCTTATCTCTTTTGTTGGTAAGTCTGTTACAGTGATTACCTTACTAGTGGAATTTAAATAAGAGGCTTGAAAATGACATTTACGACAAGAAAAGGGGCCCTCCGGGCATGGCCATTTATTACTAACACAGCCAGGAAATGAAGGTTGTCTAAGTGTTAGTAGATGTTGGCGAGAATACCTAACTATGGATTTCTCCATAGTAGAACAGTCCAAGGGCGTGGAGGCCAGGGCCCCTGGTCCCGGTCCCGTTCTGTCGCGGACAGGCGCAGACGGGCAGCTCTTTGGCTGCTCTTCGGCGTGTCTTTGGCTGCGCGCGATCGCTGCGCGCTCGGAGGGGTGCGAGGGCTAAATAGCCCCAGAAGAAAACCACTAGAGCGCTACCCGCTACAGTGGTTACCGGAAGTTCCGGAAGTGCTTGGCTCTCACCTGCCCGCCCTCCGCACAACGGTACAAACGGTCAGAACGAGGCGGACAGGAAGAAACGTTGAGCCAAACACTGCTTGCTGCCCTGAGAAATGCAAAGCTAAAAGGTGCTTCCCCTCCTTTCGATTCAGGTAGGGAGAAGCTCAACACGATGGTGCTCAGGTTAGGTTACACGCGTGATGTTTCACAGCATGCAAAGTGTGTGCTGGATTTTTTAAAAGACTAGCTAATTCACAAAGAAAGTAAATAAGGATAAAATGTACAATTTTCGGAGCGCAGCATAGATCGCTGTAAAGGGACCAAAGTTGAAGCAAGCGGCTCGTGGACTCTGCCACCGTCACTTACCGCAGCTTCACTGTAATGGTGCTCCGCCTAAATAGCCCCAGAAGAAAACCACTAGAGCGCTACCCGCTACAGTGGTTACCGGAAGTTCCGGAAGTGCTTGGCTCTCACCTGCCCGCCCTCCGCACAACGGTACTAGTTACCCTGTCGGAACGAGGTGGACAGGAAGAAACGTCGAGCCAAACACTGCTTGCTGCCCTGAGAAATGCAAAGCTAAAAGGTGCTTCTCCTCCTTTCGATTCAGGTAGGGAGAAGCTCAACACGATGGTGCTCAGGTTAGGTTACACGCGTGATGTTTCACAGCATGCAAAGTGTGTGCCGGATTTTTTAAAAGACTAGCTAATTCACAAAGAAAGTAAATAAGGATAAAATGTACAATTTTCAGAGCGCAGCATAGATCGCTGTAAAGGGACCAAAGTTGAAGCAAGCGGCTCGTGGACATTGCCACCGTCACTTACCGCAGCTTCACTGTAATGGTGCTCCGCCTAAATAGCCCCAGAAGAAAACCACTAGAGCGCTACCCGCTACAGTGGTTACCGGAAGTTCCGGAAGTGCTTGGCTCTCACCTGCCCGCCCTCCGCACAACGGTACTAGTTACCCTGTCGGAACGAGGCGGACAGGAAGAAACGTTGAGCCAAACACTGCTTGCTGCCCTGAGAAATGCAAAGCTAAAAGGTGCTTCCCCTCCTTTCGATTCAGGTAGGGAGAAGCTCAACACGATGGTGCTCAGGTTAGGTTACACGCGTGATGTTTCACAGCATGCAAAGTGTGTGCTGGATTTTTTAAAAGACTAGCTAATTCACAAAGAAAGTAAATAAGGATAAAATGTACAATTTTCAGAGCGCAGCATAGATCGCTGTAAAGGGACCAAAGTTGAAGCAAGCGGCTCGTGGACTCTGCCACCGTCACTTACCGTTGCTTAGTTATTTTACTTTACTTTCTATATGGGCTGAATTCTGCAGCCCACATAGAAAGGGGGATGTGCCTTTCAGGATTGTTTTTGTGTAGGAAGGTGTCCCTTCCTGCCCCAAAACAATCCTGTCTGCAACGCAGGCACCCTTGCACCATGATGCAAGGATTCCTGTGTTGGCGCTAGGCACCCAAAACAGAGCCAGAACAAGGATTTGTTTAAATGCAGCACATTCCTTCCCTTTCCCTGTAACCTGGCACTGCAAGGTGACTTGCTGCGCAGCGTTGCATTACTTTGCTATAAATATGGCCCCAAGTGTTTGCGCTGGTTGATGGACAGCAAGCATCATACTCTGCCTGTTGCCATAGCAGTTAATGGCTGTGACGAAGTTAAAAACACTAACGCTGGTTGCCTCTTCCCTATGTCTTTGCATAGTCACACCTAGATCTCTTACTGAAGTGACATTGGGAGATGCTCTTAAATGTCTCTGGTCTGCTCTAATAATGCTTTAAAATTTGGGGCCAAATTTACCAACCTTTCACGCCACGTAGCACGCCAACTTGCTGCGCTGTGTTGCATGAAAAAGGAATGAGAAGAAATTCTCCATATCTAATATAATAGGACATACGTCAGCTCCCTCATAGCGCTGGTGCGCTGTGTGTTGCTTAGGGCAAACACAGGCACCTTGTGCCATAGTGCAAGGGTGCCTGTACTACGAGCAGAATTGTTTTTGTGCTTGAAGGGAAAACAACCTAGACAAAAACAATCCTTTGAGACATATTCCGCTCCCCATGTGTACGGCAAAATGCAGCACACATGGAAAGAGGAAGTAACGAGGATAAATAAAGATATTTCTCCTCCTTACACCTCTGTCAGGTAGACACACCATTCTGGTGCAAACTCAGGTCGATACGTGTTTGTAATTCTGGGTTTGCCTCAAAAGCCAAGAGTGGATGCATAGGACCCTCAGCGCTCCACACATGTAACGCCCACCTGAAGCAAAAGTATACAAGGTCATGCTATACGTTACATTACTTTGTAATTACTAAACCACGCAAATCGACTTTGCATGGTTTACTGAATGCTAAAATGGATTCGGCGTCGGGCTGTGCAGCAAAAGTGGTGCCACCCCAAAGAAATCTGGGCCAGAATTTCAAAGAATCTGTCAGGGCCTGGTTCCGCTCACAGTCACAAATCAATCCCCAACCTCTTTATCCCTCTATCTCCCCTTCCTTCCAGTACCTTCGCCTACCTCATATCCCTACCTGCAGACCAGGTGTAGGCGGGGGGTTTGCAACGCAGGACTAGGAACGAAAAGCAACATTAAGTCAAAAATCACAGGATAAAAAGTGCTGACATCCAAAAAAGTTTAGACTGGTTTAAGGAGTCTCTTGCGGCATGGAGCCGTTGGGCAGCCACGGGCAATGAGACCCCAAAGCTTCCTTATGATGCTGGCATGCACAATGGACTACTCAAAAGGAAGGGGGAGAAAGAGGGAGAAGATGGCTAGGCTCACCCTCCAAAAGTTATGTTGACCTGCAAATCCCTGAATCTAGGGATCAAGAACCTAGCCCTTGGATGACTGGTATTCACAACACTCACTGGGGTTGGAATAGTTAAGTGTCAGAAAGAAAAAGTTTTCATTCTTGAGTCCCCTCACTCACCAGGGTTTCCCCACGGTGACATGCTTTATCATTGGGGCCATCCCAGTCCTCTACGGACTGAGGCTTGCTACGACTTGCGGAATTACGTAGGAGCACTGAAGTGATGGACTATGTGTAGTGCAGTCAGTGGAGTGAAGTGGAGTGGGTTTAGAAGTGAGTTAAAACTACCTATCTAGTGGGCGACGATGATTTATTCTTGCTCCTAGAAGGTATGATTAAAAACAGGGTAGAACACTCGGGGTCCTAATTACAATGAGTTAAGTGTACCTAGTAATGGACGGTCACTGGCCATGCAGCAGGGGAAGTTGCTTCCTACTTAATTCAATGCCCCAAAAATGTAAACTGGCATTTTACTGGCAATGTCAGTAATTTCTTTGTTTATGAAACCATCTTGTTTTCTTTCCAATAGTTCACATTTTGTTGAAACGGTGCTCCTCCCCCCCCCCCCTTCATGGTGAAACCATTTTCTTCCCTGGCACGGTTCCAAACGAGACACTGCAGTGCCATGGCTCCCCAAATACAGAGTGCTCATTTTAACAGTCGCAATCCGGTACTTGTAGCTTTATTTTTCCATCCTGAGTGTAGAGCTTCAAGTCCCAGATTGCCAGGAAAAAAGGGGCGTTCTGGATTTTCAGAGCACTTGTGTCATTCCATGTCACAGTCATAAACTTAAGTCCCCTTTGGGTAAATACACTTATACAAATCCACACTCACAGTTGGAACCTTATATCACCAACATGTAAACAATGAACATAGGGGCAGATTTACAAGTCCCTCGCAACACTTTTACGCCAAATTTGGGACGCAGCAGCGGCATAAACAATGCGCCACTATGCAACATATTTACAATGTGTCATCTAGTTACATGCGTCACGTTATAAAGCCCTGCATTATACCTGCGTCAGGTATAATGAATGAAGGGTGGGCGTTCCGTCGCAAGAAAACCTTGTACAAGTGACGCAGTGAAATCTATAAGATTTCATGGAGTCACTTTTATGTACCCGCTGCGTCAAATCCTTACACCTGCTTCAAGCAGGCGTAAGGAGTGACGCAGCATATTAGGTATAGGGCACCCCTGAGCAGTGCTGGAGTTGCGTTGCACTTGCGACACAACTCCAGCACTGCATCACCCATACGCCGACAGATGCGTCACGCATATGTCTGTCCTTGCGCCATGGTGCGCCGCATTGTAAATGCGACACATCCATGGTGGCGCAAGGGGTTTTTGAGTCACGTACAATAACTGGCGTATCCCTGCTAATATGCAGAGATGTGCCAGTTATTGTAAATCTGCCCCATAGGATCCAAAAAACCAAGTAATCAAATGGAATCAAATGAATAATACAGATGTATTAAATGCAATGTAAGAGAATTAAAAAACCACATATACTAGAATTCACAATACCTATCTAAATTCATCATAAGGCGATAATTAAAAAACCATTCAAGTAAAAAATATACAATCCACTAAATTAGACAGACATTTCACAAATATACCACATACATCTAATTATAGCAGCAATACAAAACCACTAAAAATTGGGAGAACAGGCAGGAAAAATGTTTCCTAGTCACAGGAAAGACCACTAAATCTTGCACAGATCAATTGTTAAATCATGAGGAGATTCTTTATATTCTTTTGTCAGTTATCCACATGAATTTAACACGCATTGGAGCTAGGCAGCACATAATGCGCCAGCACAATGCTAGAGAGCAGGGGCCTCATTTATGAGGCTGTGCGTCACTTTTACGCCGCCGGTGCGTCACTTTTTGTGACGCACCCGTGGCGTAAAAAATGCGCCTTGTTGCGCCATATTTACAAAGTGACGCATCTAGGTAGATGCGTCACTTTGTAAACCCCTGCGCCACATTATACCTGCGCCAGGTATAATGTATGCAAGGGGGGCGTTTTGACGCAAGAAAGGGTCATGGAAGTGACGCAGCGAAATCTATAAGATTTCACTGCGCCACTTCTAGGACTCAAATGCGTCAAAATCTTATGCCTGCCTCACAGCAGGCGTAAGACTGATGCAGGCCCTTTCACATGGGTCTTGCCCCATGTGAAAGGACACATTGCTGGAGTTGTGTCACTTTTGTGACACCCTCCAGCAATGCATCACTTTTGCGCCTACAGATACGTCAGAAATACTGACGTATCTGTAACTCCTTGCGACATGATGCGTCATACTGTAAATATGACGCATCATTGGTGTCGCAAGGAGGGCGCAATGAAAAGTGACGCATCGCTGTTTTCACGCAGCGATGCGTCACTTTTCATAAATGAGGCCCCAGGAATCCGACACATCTTAGTAAATATGGTGCATTCCTGCTTCTCCATTTGACGTAGTGCAGCAAGTTGTCTTGCTGCACTGCGCTCTATCTAATATTGATAAATCGGCCCTATGCTTTTAGCATAAAAAATATAATGGTGCGAACAAACGCCATACAAGGATTGCCCAAGCACCAGTATGTTTTGCATCTCTAGTTTTGTTGAAGAGCGACACAAGCGGTGCACACAGAGAAACATCCTCCTGACACAGTACAGAAGCATGGGCTGGCAACCATGGTTCCTGTCACACATTCAGAATACCATTTATTAGGACAAGCCTGTGGGTTTGTCTCTGACTCACTGGTTTTCACATTCACATATTTACTGCTCCATTATCCATTTATCATTCACGTCCTGAACTGCTGTGTCCTCTTTTACAAACAATTAAGGCTTAGGAAGAGACATGGGCTAGAGAAAGATTTTCATCTCGTTGCTATTGATTTGTCACCTATCATCACTCTCTTCAATGAAGACACAGGCAGCTGTGGGAAATGTTTGTAATTAAATGGACTAACATTCTTTTAAATCAACCAAAATCTGTAGGTCCCTTTTTACTGGGGATTGTTGACAAATTGAAAGAAAAACGCAGTACCCTGTTCGTATTCCCGCGACACCACCTTGCATGACAGAACTTGTAGGCCAATACATATAATATGGAAAGTGAAACTGCAGGTACATTGCAAACTACTTTTCCTAAGGCTGGAATGGCTGAAGGCGTGACACGTCAACAGAACTCTGAGCTTCACAGTGCAAGGTTTGGATGCCAGAATACTTTATTTCGATAAATCAATATCATAAAAAGACAATGGTACTATACAAAATATACGTTATTTACACACAGTAGGAAAAAAGGATGTAAAACCATTCATGTCCATTTAAAAATTTCGCAAAAATTTCATAAAACTTCATAAAATCACGATAGAAAAGAATAAAAAACCATCAGCCAATGTGTTTTACCCTCGCTATCATTTTTACAGGATAGACTGACAACATTCCAATTTCCAACCAAGTTCATTTAGGTACAATTAATCCCTTTCCTTTTCATAATCCGAGCAGCACCCACTAAAAAACTAGCGACATGAAACATGATACGGGGGCTCTTTAACAATTGCAAATACAGGAGAGCAGGCTTAACTTGCAGAAACCCAGCCTCCTTAAGTATAGGGACCAGAAATTGTGTCCTTAATTCCGTATAATGACCACAGAACATCATAAAATGCATTGTGTTCTGAACGGAAAAATTGTCACATGTACAAGGCATTGCATTTTCCGGTGTGCTCCAATTAGGAAAGTAGCCTAAATTCAGATGGATCAGGTTAAAACGAAAACGAGTTAAAAGAAACCTGTGATAGGGGCGGTTCACCATGTTAAGGTAAAGTTCAGGCCCTGGTAGGTTGGTTACCATGAGATTAGCCCTTACAGTGGGTTTTCTAAGTTCTAATTCCTCTCTCTCCAGTGTCAGCATCTGTGCCATTGCACCCTTAATTTGTCCAATGTCCTTAGATGCAATTAACTCTGGTGATGAGAAAAGCTCCGGTCTCCCTAATTTATAAAGACTGTTTTTAATATATGTCAACCACTGATTCTTACTGGCGTTTTCTAACAGGAGACAGTCTCTCAGGATAATGTGGTTTAAAGAGATTTCCTGATTCAGCCAGGTCTTCATCCAACATATCATGGGAGCCATTCTTATCATGTCGGAAATGAAGCCTGCCCCCAATTCAGAATGGACAGTATATGAGGGAGTGGACTGTGGCACTGTTAGGACAGATCTCATAAATTTATTTTCAGCCACCTGTAAGCAATCTGGGGCACTATATCCCCATATTGAGCTACCATATGTGGCAACTGCAAGGCATTTAGCTTTGTATATCTTCATAATTGCTTCTATAAGCTTTGCCCCCAGTTTTTTTGTGGAGCCCTGGAGAGCAGAAGTAGTTCTTGCAAAGGCGATGTTTCTATTTTTAAGTTGCGGGCCCCAATTCCCTCGCTCGTCAAAGGTAATCCCCAGATAAGGGATTTTGGGCACTCTGCAAAGTTCTTCCTCACAGGAAAAAAACGTTTTAACTTGTTTCTTCCTGGAACACCTCCCCATGATCATAATTTGTGACTTCTTAGCATTTAGTTTAAGATCCAGGGACCCCATAAAGTTCCCAAAAACATCTAGGAGCCGTTGTAATCCGACCCCCGTCCGCGAGAGAAGGACAGCGTCATCCGCGTAAAGGAGAACTGGGATACCCAGTTCCCCTATACGCGGTATATCAAGAGTTGCCTCTTTTAGTGCAGGTTCCAAAGGATTAATATATACCGTAAAAAGAAGGGGGGCCAGGATGTACCCTTGCCTCACCCCCCTCTCTGAGTTAAAATGACTAGAGCATCGCCCCTCAGCAGTAACCCGAACGGAAGCCAGTAGGCCAGAATGTAAGTCCGCCAAGAGGTTAACCAAAGCCCGGTCAAGTCCCATGTTGATTAGAATTTGCCATACCTTTGTCCGGTTTACAAGGTCAAAAGCTGAGGAGAGGTCCATGAACCCCAGGTACATGGGCCCCTCCTTAGCCCTGGTGTATTTGTCCAATAGCAGTTGCAGATTAAGGCATTGGTCTAATGTGCTCCTTTTAGATCGAAACCCATATTGTACGTTCGACAGTACCCCTCTGTCGTTAAGCCAATCCTTTATTTTATGCAGGATGACCCGTCCCAAAATTTTCACCGAGGAGTCTATTAGGGAGATAGGTCTATAACAGGAGGGGTCCTGCCTATCTCCCTTTTTAAAAACTGGGATAATAATGGATTTTTTGCAGGACAGCGGTATATTATTTTGTTTCAAAGCATTAAAGACACTACACAAGGTCTTAGACCAAAATTTTGGCGCACATTTGAAAATGTCTGCAGGAACCCCGTCGGGACCTGGCTCCTTTTTTTAGTGACTGTTCGATTGCTCTTTCCACCTCAATGTGCTCAAAAATCACATGGGAGTCCTCAGATCTGGAAAGAACATCACTCAAATCATTCACCGTACCTGGGGCCTTGTTTATGAAGGCTTTGCGCCGCCGGTGCGTCACTTTTAACATGGGAAAAAGTGACGCACCGGTGGCGCAAGGCTTTCATAAATGAGGCCCCTGGAGTGGAATATATGTTCCTAAAGTGTGCAATCCAGCCCACGTCTGAAACATTAGACTCAAGGGGCAAATTCTCCTCACCCGAGAACAACGGTTGATTTACAATTTTCCAAAACTGCCCACTGTTTTTTAAAGTCTCAGGGGCAAGTAATTGTAACCAGGCCTCTTCTTTTCGCTCATTTTTCCTATCTTGAATAGCTATTTTATAGGCAGATCTTAAGCTGGCTATTTGAGCTCGGTCTTTAGGAGTGGCCTTCAAAGCCTTAAATAAAGCTGCATGTGCCCTAGAGCATCTTTAATTGAACCATCTCTTATCAAAATATCTGATCTTTCCGGAGCCTGAAAGTAAACTTTGGTTTATTTGTATACAAATATTATCAAAGGCAGTGACCACATGTGTATTTTGAGCCTGCTTCTCTAGGCATATGGCCACATCGTCCTCAACCTTGTACAGTACTTCCTGCAAGATAGTTTCAGGGACTATGTTTGACCATTTTATCCTACGTCCTTGATCTTTAACAACCACATTTAAGCCGCCCTTATGGGTCACAGATCTAAAAGTTAATAGATCCGCGGACAGTAATTCCATCAACACTATGTTATGATCACTAAAGACCGAAACCTCAGTCTTATACCATAAAACCTTACACAAAATAAAAGAACACATAAAAATATAATCAATAATTGTACCATCGTCTGTTCCTTTAAATGTGGGGGCCTTAACACCACCTTCCCCGCATCCTGACTCATAGAGGTTCCAACTCGCCAGAAAGTTTTCAAGTGCCTCCCCCCGTTTTGAGTGTTCGAGATGTATAGGTAGAGAATATGGGGGACCCTCTTCTTCTATATTGGCACACGGTTGGTTACAGGGGTGGATAAATCCCCAAGAAGTATTATTTCAAAAGTATTCACAGTAGTACTATAAACTGACAAAAATTTCTCCAATAGGTCTAAATTAGAATTAGTACTCTCATTGGCACATGAATTATAAAAATTAATGAATAAAATTTTAGGGGTATCAGGAGGGGATAATTCAACAATTAGGCAATTTTGACATCCTGAATTGCACTGAGTTAGCAAGCCCTTTAAATCGAGTTTGAATAAAGTAAGTAGCCCACCCTTAGCTCTACCTGCCACACTGTTAGTAGCTGGAATGCAAAAGTGTCTATACCCATCCAAGGAGAAACTTTTTGTCGGGTCCCAGGTCTCTTGGAGGGCTATCACATCATAGGTTTTTAATGAGTTGATCCAGATATCATTCCCAGCTTTGGCCTTAATACCAGCAATATTCCAGGTCATAATCCTACAGGTGGAATGTAGGGGCTGTACAATAGTCCTTGAATTATTTGACAGTCAATCATTTTCCTCCATAGTTGATAAAGGGGTATACCTGTTGGCCAATGGCAGGGATTGATCAAAATGACTGTTCGGCCTGGACAACCCATAGTAATATGGGTCCAAGCTATTATAAGTTTGACTTCCAATTTGCGAGGAGATACCAGAACCCCGCCCAGATAAAGATGAAAATGTCCTAGGCTGGTCAATATGTGAATGTGGGATATTGCTAAGGTGATTATAAAAGAAACCAAGAGGACGTGCACATACAGTGTTATCGGCAGTTGGTAGAGAAGCCGCTCTAAGCAGAACAGTGGCAACATGCTGCGGGTGCTTAAAATTAACAATGATACAGTCCCCCCTGTTGTTTTTTCTAGAGTTACCTATCCAACTGACTCTTCAGGTAGATAATATATCATTTGAAAAGGTAAGTGGAAACCCACAGTTTTTATTCAACCAAGATACTGATTTGTTTTTCAGGGAATCGTGGGTTTCTGGCCGAGTCTCAGTAAGAAGGGAGTCTACCCCAGGTACGTTAGTTAGCACAACGATATATGGGGCACAATCTGGGGGGAGATTAACTTAAGGGGGATTAACTGGACGTCTTCTCCTTACTTCATTCCACCCCACCTTATTCTCCCCTGATGTGGTAGAATGGTTGCTTGCAGACATTGGGGGTGGATGCGTAGCTGGTACAGTTTGTATAGTTTGTACAGTTGATGTGGCCCTGCTCCCCCCATTAACGGGTACAACTGCGTCCTTGTGTACAGTTAGTATAGCCCTGCTCCCCCATTAACGGGTACAGCTGCGTCCTTGTTTGCGTTAGTGCCCCCCGTTATACTCGTATTTGTTTTAGTCAGGGCTATATGAGAATTCAAAAGGCCGCCCAATCTAGTTACTTCTTTAGAAACCTGGTCTAGTTTGGCCACAAGAGGTTTAATTATAAATTCCAATTTTGATTCAATAATACTGGCCAACAAGGCAAATTGATATGGGTTCAGATTGGTCATCCGGCCTCATTTGGAGTCTCATTTACTCCCACTGTGTTTTTAGATGGTGTACCAACTCTTTTAGTTTTCCTGATCCCTCCCCGCTTAGCCGGTAACTTCCTACAAGCCCTTACCACTCTTCGTCCCGGGGATGGTATCGGAGAAGATATCGGGGAAGGTACTAGTGAGATATCTGAAGGGTTGTCCAACGCTATCTGGCTTTGCACTGGACAGGCAGTTATTTCACTATCAATATCAGTAGTTAATTGGAACCCTTGGGTACAACTATGATCTAAGACAGTGGTTCCCAAACTTTTGACTCAGGAAGACCCCTATTTAGTCAACACTGGAAGCCGGGGACCCCCAAGCATTTGCAGGATTTAATTTTCAAAGATTATAACAGTAATTCGGAACAAATAATCACACGTGTGCACACCAAACAAATACTCCAATTACTAAGGATTTTAGGGGCATATTTACAAGCCCCTATCACCATGGGAACGTCAATTTTTGTGATGTTCCTGTGGTGATAGGGGCTTCACCTTATTTACACTGCAGCTTTAAGCCACTTAATGTGGCTTAGAGCTGCCTTGAAATTAAGCCCCCCTTTCATGCAATGCTTAGCCTGAAAGGGCTGGGCAGTGGGATTTGCGACGGGTGTTCCACCCCAACACCCATTGATCTTGGTACTGCCTCCTATTTACGCTGCCCTTGTAAATAGGAGGCAGCACCAAGATTAAGACCATGGAAAACCTGGTCTTAACTTGGTGAAACGAGTAGAAATGCGTTATTTCTCCTCTATTTTGCTTTTCCCCATTGAAAAAGCAAAACGCCTTGGGTTGTTTATGTTCAGGAAGGTGGCCCTTCCAGCACATAAACAATCTTTAAAAAAACATTTTGTAACTTCCATGTGTGCTGCTTTAGGCAGCACACTTAGAAGTGACAAAACGGCATTTCAAAATTGTTCATGTGCAGTAAGTGGGAACTTCTTGCACATAAACTATCTTCCCCTGCACGCAGACACCCTTGCACTATGGTGCAAGGGTGCCTGCGTTGGCACTACACTGCTAAGTGTAGCGCCAGTGCAGGGGGAAACGCAGGGCTGCACCATATTCTTGTAAATATGCTGCAGCCCTGCGTTTCTGAAGTGGCGGAGCATGTCGTTAAGCCCAGGAGGTTAACGACATGCTCCGCCAATACTATTGTAAATATCCCCTTAGTATTTTATATTGAAAGAAATTGCAAAAAAATGAAACATTTTAATGGGAAGGTTGGTGCTGCATCTCCAAGACTAACTTTTGAATGGTTGCTTTTATTTCGCAGTACGGGGCTCCTGCTCCTGCCAGGGCCAGACTGGAAACCCAAATCAGCCCTGGCAAATGTTCTCAGACCAGTCCCTATGTGGTGCACACCAAGTGCGGTGACTGAGCCTGACCACTACAAAGGGGGCTTTGGGAGGCTGGACTCCCCCACCCCCCCAAAAAAAATGTAGGAAACAAAGGTGCAGTCTAAAAATATTTATCATTATATAATGAATTGTATTAGCTTTTGAAGAATAGTAAATGAAGATCTAACTATGCACCAGGATATGACAATCTTTGTTGGGGTTCTTCAATGATTCCCTTATTATCACCCTCCAACAGGGCCTATCATCTCTCAATAGCCCATCTGTCACATGTATTTCATTTGTTTTATAGCATCGCTCATTCCATTGTAGGATGTCAAAGCACTTTACATCACACACATATAGAGACAATGAATCATACGTGAAAATCAGTGTATAGAAAATGTTACATAAGGCAAAGGGGACTACAAGGTGTAGGATTCTCATGGCATCCATACTGCTAGGAATTTTTAAAGAGAGTTTGGTCTGGTGAAGCACAAACTTAGGATTCAGAACATAACACAGTGGTTAGCATTGACTTTAACATTAAAAATGTATTTCCACCCAAATAAACCATTTTAGCAGCATCCGGATAATTATAGACTGGAAAAAACATAAGTTACTAACTTGTACCATGCAGTTTGCAAGCAGCTCTTTCATGAGAGTTTATAGGTCACTGTGCTAGATTACTATTGTCCCTTATGAATTGCTCAGTAACAAAATAATCTCTGTGACAAAAGCAGAAACCCACTGACCTATGCATATAAAATACTGTTTTTTTAAAATGCATGGTACACGTTCTTTGCAGTAGGCATATTAACCTTCTGTGCTACATTAGATAAGTCAAAGCTGCCACTGGACAAAACTCAACTCTCTCCAGCAGGTACATTAATCACTGGCATTTTCATGACACTTTTATTGTTGCTCAAAAACTGCTAATTTTACCAGGAACTTTGCAGTGCTTTTCAAACTGCTGCCTGGGGACCCGCTGGGAATGTGCCACGGACCCCTGGGGGTCCGCAGACCACAGTTTGGGAAACACTGATCTAAGACACAGGCCTCTGGGGAGACATACTGGTTTGTAGGTGGAACCGGTGGGCTTATCCGGCTTAATGAAAGGCGCCGTTCTTTATTGATTTTGCTTACTACTTTAACCAAGTAGTTATCCATCGTGCTAGTCACTAAAGGGGTTTTAGCGGATCTAAGTTTTGACATTATTAACTCACAAAATAGAAGATGTTGAACACAACTTAGATGCACCGTAGCTATAACAGGCTATGATAACAATAGCGATGGCTAGGGATATAAGTGTAACAAAAACGCAAATAGTCTCACAGTTTTGGAGTGTGTCTAGTCCGCAAGAACCAAAGTCCGTGGCCCAGCCTCTTCAGGCCTCGGACGGCCACAGACAGCGCCGCCCTTGTCCCGGGCTTCTCCCGGCGCGCCCCCGCGCGCGTCCCGCGGGACAAGGGACCGAGGGTGCCTTTATGCGACTCCTGGCGCTAGTCTCTGACGTCCACTGCTGCTGGTCACGGGATGGGAGGGGCCCGGAGGAGCCAAGCCCAGCCGGTGGAACAGGCGGAGCAAAGCCCGGCCCTCTGTTGCTGGAGCTGCAGGATCGGCGGAGCCAAGCCCGGCCCTCGGTGGCAGCTGGAAAACTGGTAGGACTCCCCCCTGGACTCCGCACCGAGGGTGCCTTTATGCGCCTACTGGCACTAGTCTCTGACGTCCACTGCTGCTGGTCACGGGGTGGGAGGGACCCGGCGGAGCCAAGCCCGGCCGGTGGAACAGGTGGAGCCAAGCCCGGCCCTCGGTGGCAGCTGGAAAACTGGTAGGACTCCCCCCTGGACTCCGCACCGAGGGTGCCTTTATGCGCCTCCTGGCGCTAGTCTCTGACGTCCACTGCTGCTGGTCACGGGGTGGGAGGGGCCCGGCGGAGCTAAGCCAGGCCGGTGGAACAGGCGGAGCAAAGCCCGGCCCTCTGTTGCTGGAGCAGCGGGATCGGCGGAGCCAAGCCCGGCCCTCGGTGGCAGCTGGAAAACTGGTAGGACTCCCCCCTGGACTCCGCACCGAGGGTGCCTTTATGCGCCTCCTGGCGCTAGTCTCTGACGTCCACTGCTGCTGGTCACGGGGTGGGAGGGGCCCGGCGGAGCCAAGCCCGGCCGGTGGAACAGGCGGAGCCAAGCCCGGCCCTCGGTGGCAGCTGGAAAACTGGTAGGACTCCCCCCTGGACTCCGCACCGAGGGTGCCTTTATGCGCTTCCTGGCGCTAGTCTCTGACGTCCACTGCTGCTGGTCACGGGGTGGGAGGGGCCCGGCAGAGCCAAGCCCGGCCGGTGGGACAGGCGGAGCAAAGCCCGGCCCTCTGTTGCCGGAGCTGCGGGATCGGCGGAGCCAAGCCCGGCCCTCGGTGGCAGCTGGAAAACTGGTAGGACTCCCCCCTGGACTCCGCACCGAGGGTGCCTTTATGCGCCTACTGGCACTAGTCTCTGACGTCCACTGCTGCTGGTCACGGGGTGGGAGGGGCCCGGCGGAGCCAAGCCCGGCCGGTGGAACAGGTGGAGCCAAGCCCGGCCCTCGGTGGCAGCTGGAAAACTGGTAGGACTCCCCCCTGGACTCCGCACCGAGGGTGCCTTTATGCGCCTCCTGGCGCTAGTCTCTGACGTCCACTGCTGCTGGTCACGGGGTGGGAGGGGCCCGGCGGAGCTAAGCCAGGCCGGTGGAACAGGCGGAGCAAAGCCCGGCCCTCTGTTGCTGGAGCTGCAGGATCGGCAGAGCCAAGCCCGGCCCTCGGTGGCAGCTGGAAAACTGGTAGGACTCCCCTTCACAGTGCAAGGTTTGGATGCGTTAAAGCACTTGTATGATGACATCTTGAGTGCCTCAACCTCTCAATGACTATGGAGTCCCTTTCAAGTCACACTTTTGCCAATGCATGTTAATAAATATGGCATTGTGCTGCTTTCTTCTGCTTGTGCAACGCAGCACAGACTTTGGATGTAGCACTAAAAATGAATAAATCTGCCAATGGGCATTTCATTAGCATGTGATCTACACAGAATCCAATGACTGAATTGTTAAGTTATGCTAAGAGGTCTGTATAGTGTTGCACTGACATAAACATAGCCTTTCAGCTATATTGCATTCTAGTACATCTCCATAAAAAACCTACAGGGCATATCATCAAGGCCAGGTGATAAACTTATTGCCGCTTTAGCGTCTGTTTTTGGACGAAAAGCTGCGATGAGTTTATCGCCTTATCAGCAAAGACAAGCTATTGCGTGTTTTGCTGACTTAGCACCCGTAACATCAACGCCCAACTTTGCATCGCTAATGAGATGCAAAGTGGGCGTATCACTCTAAATTACCAGGAAAATGTCGCTAGGCGACAACTCCTATTGGCAATCTGCACGCTAACCTGTGCAGCAATGTTAAAAAGGAGCGCTAACCGCGCTCATCGCACGTTTCCTTAAGCCTGCTTTTCTACTTACTAAACAATGTTGGCCTATGGGTGGTGGATTATAGGGCTGAGACCACCCAGCCCTATTAACAAGGTATCGCCTGTCGTTCGGCATTTATCGCTGGATTTCCAGCGATAAAGGCACCTTTTGGCAACTATCGCTGGTTTATATAGCGCATCAGAGATAAGCGTTGCTGATAGCACGCTATCTCGGCGATATAAACCAGCGATAGCCGGCGATAAACTCAGGTGCAAGGTCAGAGGCGAAGATCATTAAACGGTCAAGCCCTACCCGCACACTTTAGTGTCTGCTGAGAGTCAGTGACTAATCACCTGTGTCCTGGGTCCACGTATGTGCCGCTTTGCATGCACAGCACTGTGCCACTACAGTGGCCACAAGGTGGAGCTGACTACGCTGCACCTATCGCACTCTCTCTTTACAAGGCTGTCAATTGGCTGCCTGGAGACCTCCCATTCTGTGTTGCCTGACCATGCTGCTAGACGAAATCCTCATGCTGGTCTGCTCCCATGAATTGTCTAATGAGGAGGCTGAACAAATTGTGATGGCATTCCACAAACCCATCATGACACAAAAGCCCACATCCAGACCAGTCAAAGTGGAGATGGCAGCCGCTGTCTCGAAGGGCTTCCCGGGGCAAGGAGCACCCAATCCATCCCCTCTGATAACCACACCAAAGACACCTTTGGTTAGGGCGGGATCCCACCACACCCTCTCTAGGAGTGCCCCACCAGAGGTATGACTTGCTCATCATACCAGAGACCTAACCACTTCACGAAAGTCTGCCGTGGTGGGTGCAGAATCTCCACATACTAAGAGCATGGCACACCTGACGCAAAGTAGCCTCCGGCACATTGCACAACCCCTCCACAGACCTGTGGATACTGCGTCATTCACACCCGACAGTGTCGCTCCCACAGAAGACCATGGCAACAAGATCTTCCTGATTTCTTATGCTCTGGAGCCTGGTCTTCCAACGTGTCGAGCCCACTTCACCTGTCACGTGGTCATCAGCCGCCACACTAGTTACATCTCTCATCGCAAAGGGCATATCTGTGAACGTAAACAGCCTGGCGCAGTTTCAAACACTGCATCCATGCCCCAACGTACACCCAACCTCTGTCAAGATCTTTGCCTATGAAAGTTCGATGCCTATCCCTCTGGCTGGTGTGTTTGCCTGTTCCGGGTATGAACTTGCACAATGAGATGCTTTGTCAGATCATCTGGCTCCGAAACACTCCTAAGCTCTGTTATTGCTAAGTGTTTGCCACTCGTCCACTTTGCCACAGTCATTGGTGATATGTCGAACGGCATTGACTGCCTACTTGCTGATTTCCTGCAATCTGTTTAATGGTTTAGGATGCCTGAAATGACCACCGGTGTCCTTGTATATCAACCCCATGGTGCGTCCGATTGCACTAAGACACCGCAGGATTCTTTTCCACCTTCGCACCACTGTAGAAGCAGAACCGCAGAAACTGGAATATACTGAGGTGATAGAGAAGGTGTCTGAACCCAACTCTTCGGTGTTGTCCATGCTGGTCACAAACAAGCTTAACTGACCAGGATGCATTGGCATCTGTATCAACACGCCCCTCACCATCTGATAGAGACATTTAGCAGCAGATTCCTTACCTTTGAACTTCCAGGCATGCTGGATCTGGAAGATTTTTCTTAGCGAATCCAAATCCTCTTTGTAGAAGCCAGGTAAGAGGCACCACAAAAAGCACAAAAGTTGAAGTGTGTTTTGACTTCGCACCGCCCGTCTCACAACACAGCGGAGGAACCTTGGCGTTCGAGGACCTGCTCCGGGAAGTGCAAGCCTGGGTCGGCTCCGCGATTCCCTACCTTTCCAGTACCGGTAGGAACCCCCGCCCAACTGAAAGAATTTAATGACGCCATGTGCGCCATATTTGGATGGCCTGACCCTGCAGGTGCGATTTCGGGCCCAGCAGGCTCGGGAGACAAAGCAGGCCCATGGTTCCTATGCCTGAAGCTCTGGCCCCAGCACCATGGCCTCCAAGTGGACTCCTTCTCAGGTCTGGACCAACGCTGGGTGGACCTCCACAGCGACGGTCCCTACTGGCGGCACCTCCCCGATAACACGGAACTGGTTTGGAACCCCTACTGCCTTTCAATGAGGCCTTGACAGATGTCCTTTTGGGGAAATGGTCCGAACCCAGCACAGGGGCTACTGTGAATAGGACGATCGCCTGCCGCCATTGCCCTGCACTGGGTGACCCATTTTTCCTCACCTTCCACCCCATCCCCAAAAGCTTGGTTGTGCAAGCTTGCACTTCTTGTGGAGCATTCCCTTCCGCAACCCCGGACAGGGAATCCAAAAGGCTGGAAAACTTTGGTAAGAAATGTTTTTCTTCCGCCAGCCTCGCACTGCGGTCGGTGAAAACCACATGGCTCTTGGGCCGTTATTCCCATTCCATATGGGATATGGTAGCGCAAGTGCTGCCCAGAGTCTCAGAAGAGGACTGGGCTCTACTCTCCCAAGCTATATCAGACTGGAGGGACACAGCGTCATTCACCATCAGATGTGGCTTGGACACGACGGACTCGCTGGATAGAGCGATTTCTGTGACGGTGGCAGTTCATTGCCATGCCTAGCTGAGAATGTCTGTTTTTTCGGGGAATTTCCAGGCTAATCTCATGGACATGCCCTTTGAGGGCTCCCGTCTCTTTGGAGACAAGGCGGATGCTGCCCTTGAGCAATTTAAAGACTTTTGGGCAACAGCCAAGTCTTTGGGCCTCACTACTGACCCTAGCGTTTCATCCAATTTCCGCTCTTTTTGTGGCTATGGTCTATGGGCTATCAGCTGCGCCAACCCTATCTCGGCCAGAGGGTCCTGCAAATTCAGCAACCACTGCTGGGCTGTAGACACATTTCACCCCAGCCTTGTGGGTCAGGAAATCAGAAGTCGGGCCAAGCCACCACTCCCTACTCCACCACAAAACCTTCCTAGTCTGATCCCCCAGGATCACTCTTTGCCAGTTAGTGGTAGAATATGCCATAATCTCCACCACTGGCGAAACATTACATTGGACAGGTGGGTGTTGCAAATAGTCTGAAGGGCTACTCCCTCCCTTCGAGACTACCCCTCCATCCATGCCTCCAGTGTACGTTAGGCTGACGGAGGATCACCTTGCCTTGCTCTGAGAGGAAGTTTCAACTTTCTTGGCCAAGGAAGCAATGGAGCGGGTTCCCGGTCCGAAGTAGGCCATGGTTGCTATTTCCACTACTTCCTTGTCCCAAAGAAGGATGGAGGCCTTCGTCCTATCCTAGACCTCAAAGCCCTTCATTACTTCCTCAAGAAGGAGAAATTCAAGATGCTCACGTTTGCTCAGGTACTGTCTGCCTTGTTCCAGGAGACTGGATGGTAGCGTTGGACATGCAGGATGTCTATTTTCATATCCCCATCCTGCCGGCTCATCGTCGATACCTGCAGTTCACAGTGGGTCACGAGCACTTTCAATTTACGGTGCTCCCCTTTGGCCTCACCAGTGCCCCTCGGGTGTTCACAAAGCTGATGTAGGTGGTCGCAGCCCATCTGCGGAGTTCAGGGGTTTCAGTCTTCCCCTATCTCAACAACTGGTTGTTGAAGGCGGGCTTGCCCCAAGCAGTTGTCTTTCACCTCCAGACTATGGTGAATCTCCTGCATTTGCTTGGGTTCACTATCAACGTGCTGAAGTCATACCTGACTCCCTCTCAGATGCTCGTTTCCATTGTGGCAGTTCTGGACATAGTGCAGTTTGAGCCTATCCTCCCGAATGGCAAAGTCAAGCTATTCAGGCTATGATACTGATGTTTCAGCCTCTATCTTGGATCCCAGTGAGAATGACTCTGAGGCTATTGGCACTCATGGTCTCCCGCATCCTGCTAGTGACTTTTGCATGGTGACACATGCCGGCTCAGCATTGGGACCTGAAGCCGGGCGCCGACCCCCAGGGGCAGGCCACACTCAAGCAGGAGTTCTACCAGAGTCCGGGGTATGCCCGGTTCCTCTGAGTCAAAGGTATGACGTGAGTCAAGTGAGGCAAAGTCAAGCCAGAGGCTCCAGGCCACGGTTGTAAAGCTGGCAAAAGTTTGAAAATTATGGTGTTGATCCAAGTGACAGAGTAATATTCTAAAGGGGGAAGACATGTAGTGAGCCACCCGGCCCTTCGTGGAAGTAAGATCCATGTCACACGCACTCCTGAGGATTGACGCGGGCACAGGGTTAAACAAATTGGGATTAGACCACTCGGGCTCTCGTTCCTTCACGGTACTTTTGTAGCAGTCGTCTTTGTCTAGGAGCCTGCTTACACACCGGCACAGATGGCTCGTTAGAGTTCCTACCTTAATAGAAAATGTTCTGCTCCTGACACTACTCCCAGCACCCGGAGCCACCAAAAGACATTCATTATGGTAGCTTGTAAGTCATAAAGCACTATTTCGATGTTTATTAGTTACTTACTGCGCTCCCGTAATTCATATCACTTGTCTCTATAACAGTTAAACCTCTGAGAAGTTCAGCGCGCGCCCATGGTGCGGGACGGAAATGAGGAGCAAACTGCAATGCTGCGGGAAAAAAAAGGAAGGGGCGTGGCAGCTACAATTAAAGCGTGCCGTGCCTGTTAAATAATAAATAAATACATGAAGATTGAAAGGAGCAAGTTGCAAGGAAAATAAAGGCGTGCTACGGCAATAAGGAGCAAGCTGCTGCGCTGCCTACCAAAAATAAAAAAGAACGGTAGGGGGCGCTACCGCTAAAGTTACAGCGTGCTGTGGTTCTCAAAAATAAATAAATAACAAGCAAGTTACAAGGAAAATATAGGCCTGCGGACGCTATAGTTACAGAGTGCCGTGCTGCCAAAATAAAACAAGCACTGATGAGCGGCAGGACGCCCAAGGCAGTTACAGGAAATAACTTGGAATAAGGGAAAGTGGGCTTTTAAAAGCAGCTAAGCAATTAATATGTACAGCTGTGTGTATAGCTAACGCTGCGCTGCGGGAGTGAGAGGGCTCTGCCAAGGGTGAAAAGCATTAAGGGCACGTTAACCCCTTGGCCGCGGCGGTAATTCCGCTGCGTCGCTGGGGTGGGAGAGGGGCAAAGCGGCGCCGCCATGCTCGTGATGGAACCACGTCATCATGAGCCACAGGCGAGCTGTGTTCATGACGGGTTCCATCACGACTCCGCCCACTCACTAATTCGCCCCCATAGGCGTGGAATCAGTGCCGGTGGAGCAGCCATAGCACGACGGAACCACGCTGTCATGAGTACACGCCGCCCGTGGCTCATGACGGCATGGTTCCGTCATGAGCAGGGAAGGGGTTAAAGAAAGTTCCCCTCAAACACAAAAGAGACTGAAAACAATAGTTAGGCCCCGCTGCTTCCGGACTACACAGAAGTCAGTATCAGATCAACAACCAGTAAAAACCCAGCTAACAAGAGGTATGCCAACGTTAAAGAAATGGCGAACAGCAGGAGATATTACCCGGCAATAGGAGGCGTTTCACCCAACATATAGATTACTTGATGTCTCGGAGATACAGCGCATTCACTGCCTAGGCGAGACCTAAAAATTACGAGTTGCAACTTCTATGTGTGCTGCACAAAGCAGCACACATAGAAATTACAAATCGTCTTTTAAAATTGTTTATGTGTAGGAAGGGACACCTTCCTGCACATAAACAATCATTTCCTACAACGCAGGCACCCTTGCAATATGGTGCAAGGGTGCATGTGTTGGCGCTAGGCAGATGAAATTAGCGCCAGCACAGGGGGAAGTTAAGAGCTGCACCGTATTGTTGTAAATAAGGTGCAGCCCTGTGTTTCAGAGGTGGCAGAGTGTGGCGTTAAGCCAAGAAGGCTAATGCAGCGCTACGTCACTTTGTAAATATGCCCCTTTGTGTCTCATTTGTTTCACAAAAGAGACACAAACCTGCTCTAAAGTCTTGTTTTGGGGCTTACCTTGAAATGCAATTCCTGAATTGTGTTGGAAAGTGGTCATAAAGTAACACAAAGTAGCACTATGTGATCCTATGCCTGAAAGAGGCGTACTGTGGGTGTTCATGGAGATTCTCAGGCACTCAAAATGGATTTTGGAGCACATTTCTATGTACTAACTTTCGTGGAAAGGGATTTGAATCACAAAATGATGCCTCCTCGAAGCAAGAGTAAAGTTGGAAAAAATATTTATTTTCTCCAAACCTTGCCAACTTTATATGTGTGCTATACAACACATTGTAAAGTAGTAAAGTGTTAAACTTTGTCAAAGCATAGAATGTGTGCTGGAATGGTGCCCTTCCAGTGTAAAACCTATACTTCACATCAAGCACACACCCTTGGACTGTGGTGCAAAGATATGTGCATTGGCACAAGGTAGCCTATGGTAAGCCAGCACTAGAGTTGAGAGCAGTGCACCATATCTTGGTAGATATGGTGCTGTTGTGCTCTCTGCTTTTCACGTAATGCAGCGCGGCAACATTGGTTACTGCACGTAGTTAAAAAGTAGTATATCTGCCCCTTCATTTCTCCAGACTAAGCACTCTTAACCTTTAATGCCTATGATATAATGATATAGGACTCCTACACCTAGTAGTCCTCATAGTTTTAAATAACATTTCCTGTAAATTGCTTTACATACTTGTACGACTCATTGTCTCTGCATAACATGTTTGTGATGTAAATTGCTCTGGCAGTCTACATTGGAATAAGTAGCGCTCTAAAATAAATGTGAGAGAGGGGCTAAGGAAAGATGAGGGGCACCATTGGAGAGTGGTAGTGAGGGAATACATGAGGAAGGAGGTGGTGGAACGGGGTCGCAAACATTGGGGCAGATTTATGTTAACTGGCGCATCCCCAGGGATGCGCCAGTTAATGTGCGCCACAGTGCGCCACTGCTCCGCCACCCATGGTGCGCCGCATTTACAATGCGGCGCACCATGGTGCAAGGCAGTGAAGATGCGTGACGCATCTCTCGGCGCATTGACCAGGCAAGACCCATAATTTCTAGCGCAGCGCTTAGATCAGTAGCGCATTTCTAATCATCAGCCTCGAATTCTGACTAATTTTAAAATAACCCGTTTTGTATTTTATTTAAGTAGTACGTTATTTCTACCCTGTTTTTAGCGCCACTCACTTGCTCAATAATTGTTTAATCACCGCATTTCGCGGGCCTTCTTCCCTCGGTTTGTATTGGCAGCGCCATCTTGGGGGTAATTTCTTCACGGCAGCGCCACTCAGGGCAGCGTGCTAGGCGGCATGAATACTGCAAGGTACTTAAAACGGCCATGGCAGCGCGCAGCGTTCGCGCGCAGCGGGAGCACGCTGGAGTCACGCCAGAGTCCAGCCCGTCTGTGCCCGTCCGTGCACGAACGGGCCCAGGGGCTAGGACTCCTGGTCGTAGTATCACGTATTCGTCGGATACTCTACATGGTTTACACTCCAATAAGGTGAGGTTGAGTCCAAATATTATTAGCACGCTAAAAGATATACATATCTTGTAACCCATCAAAGCAAGTTCCAATTTAGGTCAACTTGTATTGAAGGTCGGGAGTTTGAATACACGGTCTCTCCATAAGCACCACCTGGAAATATTTACCCTTCTGCAAGAGGGAGATATAGATATCCTAACCCTAACTGAAACTTGGTTGAATGGTAATTCAGTACCGGACATCATAGCAGCCCTTCCGGAAGACTATGATGCGGTCTGGCATAATCGTGCTAATAGCTCACGCGGTGGAGGAGTTGCAATTTTATTTAAAAAGTACTTGAGAGTCTAAAATCTCATAGCGGAATCGGTGGATCTGGCAGACCTACTTGGAATAAAGGTGATTTTTAATAACTCATGTTTTGCGCTTCTTACAATCTATCGGCCCCCTAACACTACTTTAACATTTAATGATCTCTTCGCCCCTATTCTATCAGATATCTGCACTAGATTCCAAAAGGTAGTGGTAACCGGTGATTTCAATCTACACTGGGAAAAAACGCCTAAAGATTCGATATTTCGACAATTGGAGTTTTCTATGTCCTCAATTGGCCTGAAGCAGTTGGTAGAAGGTCCCACGCATAACAGGGGACACACGCTTGACATTGTCTGGACCGCGGACCCTGAAGTGACGATTCAAGACATCCTACCCTGCGTTTGGTCGGACCACTACCTGATTAAGTATGTTATTCCCATTAATGGGAATCCCGTAACCAAAGCTCCAGAAATGAAGAAAGTCCGCCAATGGAAGAAGGTTGATCTGCAAACCCTGACAGGCACTCTTCCATACTGTATTAATCCCCTTAGCGGCAATTTAAATCAGGATTATATGAAGTTAACTCAAAATTTAACTCAGGCGATCGATCAAATTGCCCCGGAGAGGCTACAAAAAGCTAAAGGGCTGGGGAAAGGTGCGCCGTGGTTTACGTCTCCTTTGAGAGAACATAAGAAAGAGCTTCGTCGTGTGGAAAGGAATTGGAGGAAGACAAAGGAGGAAACTGATCGTGAACATTACAAAGTCAAATTAAACACCTATAAGAAATTGATTCTGACAGTCAAAGCAGAAAACTTTGACACTCGTATAAAGCAGGCGCAAAATGTTCAGAAGGAAACGTTTAATATCTTGAGAGAATTGACAAAGATACCGGTTAAAGCTGATACAAAGATTGACAGTAACACCGTCCAACAGTATTTCGCAGAGAAAGTGCAAACTATTCTCTCTGAGATCAAAAATAACACAGTAAGTGGATTTATCCCACTGCAGAATTCTGAAGTTCCTCAAGATTGTATCATTTAAAGCTTACCTGAAATTAACTCTACAAAGCTTGAGCAACTGATGAATAGCTTTAAATCAGGTTCACCAGCAGACCCCTGTCCCCCTAGGGTCTTCCGGGCGGCGCGTCCCATCTTGGAAAATCATATTGTCTCCTTTCTCAATATGTCATTGTTAAAGGGATATCTTCCACCTAGTCTGAAGGAGGCTCGGGTTAGACCATTGATAAAAAAAATGGGAGCGGATTCAGCTAATTTGAAAAATTATCGACCGATTTCCCAATTACCATTTATATCTAAAATTCTAGAACAACATGTGCTGCAAGACCTTTCTTCTTTTTTGGAGTCTCACAACCTCCTTCATGGGCGTCAGGCAGGCTTTTGTGCACACCATAGCACCGAGTTAGGGATGCTCTCGGTGCTGGATGAGCTTAGAGGCATGGCTGACAGTAGGAAACCTAGCGCCCTGATACTTTTAGATCTGTCAGCGGCGTTGGATACTGTCAGCCATGACCTGCTCCTGAAAAGAGTGGCCAGCTCGGGAATAAAAGGCGCAGCTTTTAAGTGGCTAGAATCCTTCCTAACAGGGAGGCAACAGAGGATTCAACAGGGAGATGATCTCTCCGATGTAGGTATGGTGGAGTGTGGAGTCCCGCAGGGCTCAGCACTATCGCCACTACTTTTTAATCTTTACCTACAACCCCTGATTGAGTCTTTAGTGCACATGGGTTGTCGAGTGTTTAATTACGCCGACGATACTCAGCTGCTTTTTAGCATCGAGAACTCTACTACGGCTCAGGCGCATATGTTAGAAGTTCTTAGGTATACAGTCAGTTGGATGACTGTCAATCTACTGAAAATCAACCCCGAAAAGACGGAAGTCTTGGTGGTATCTACTGGTACATCACCTTGGGGTGATTTGTAGGCCGCAAGAACTTGGGCCTACTCCAACACCAGCATCAAATGTAAAAAGTCTCGGCATAAAAATTGACCGCGACCTGTCAATGTCTGCCCAGATCTCTACGGTAGTTGGCGTATGCATTGGTCTAATCAGGCAATTGCGCAAGCTAGTTCCTCTCCTATCTCAATCGATGCTTCGCACGGTAGTTTCAACCACAATTATATCACGATTGGACTATGGTAATGTCCTTTATTTAGGCCTGCCAAACAGTCTGATCAAGAGATTGCAGGTTGTCATGAACGATGCGGCACGTTTAATCTTTAAGCTTCCCAGAAGAGCTCATGCCTCCCCCCTATTGCTTAGGCTTCACTGGCTCCCCGTGAAGCAGAGGGTGGAGTTTAAGAGCTTGTGTGTAGCACATAAGGCATTATATGGACAAGCACCGGTCTATATAAAGGATCGTTTGATGCCTTATAATCCTAAACGATCGCTTAGATCTTCGGACGCTCAGCTGCTGGTTTGCCCTCGTTTTAAATTGGCAACAAAGGGTGGAAGATCCTTTTCCACACTAATTCCACAGCTGTGGAACAAGCTGCCAGACATTCTTCGTAAAGAGACCAATCTTTTACAGTTTAGAAAGCAGTTGAAAACAACTTTATTCAGGGAAGCCCTAGGCCCCTTTTAATCATATGGTATTCTATTCCTCTTCTAGCTGGGAATTGTTGTGTTTTCTTGGTCTGAAAGCGTCTTGAGACCTGTGGGTGAGTTGGCGCTATACAAACTAAAGTAACAATAACAATAACAATTGCAGGAGTCATGTCGCAAGTGCGACATGACTCCTGCAATGCACAGGGGCCACCTCTTCAATGCATGGAGCGTCACCCTTACGCCTGCTTCAAGCAGGCGTAAGGAATTGACGTAGAAAGTGACTGAGTGAAATCTCATAGATTTCACTCAGCCACTTTTAGGAGGCGTTCCTGCGCAGGAACGCCCCCCCCCCTGCGCAGGAACGCCTCCTTATGGCGCAGGGCTTTCCAACGTGACGCATCTCCTAGATGCGTCACATTGTAAATAGGGTGCATTGTTTGCGCCGCCGTTGCGTCACATTAAGTGACGCAATTGCGGCGCAAAGAGGCGCAAGGGCCTCATAAATCTGCCCCAAAGATTGTTGCACTGGGTGCCCCCAGTGCTAAAGCCGGCCCTGTGCGCACGCGCAAAACTTTAGTAAATCCGGGCCACAGTGTTTGTGTCTTAAATCTCGTCTTACCTCTCTATCGGGCTTGTGAGGTTTCATGAGCTCGACGGCCTGCCCCTTCCTGACCAGCATCACCTGCGAGTCCCCAAGCCACGCAACGTGCAGCATGTTCCCCCGGATGAACGTCACCACGCCAGTAGTTCCACACCGCAGGTTCTGAAAGCGAATTACAAGAAAAGAAACATTTAATCAACTGAAGGTACTCTTTTTCATGACACACAGTGCATTGTTTTGTTTTTTATCAAGTTGAATATATATTTTGATTTTGTATATGTGATTTCATAAAGCGTCTTTGAGACATCATAGGGTGTCAGGGTGCTGTACAATGTTTGAAGTATAAAACAAGTATACAACAATCAACAAAGAGTAAGAGCGTGAATAATCCGTAAAAACATACATTGGAAACCATATTGGGAAAAATCAAAATAACGGAAAAGTTGGAGAGGGGCTTAGTACATCATGATCAGTTTGTAATATTAATCGGTGATTGTGCACAAAACTTTGAGGTTTTGGGTGTTCTGCTTACAAGCATCCTGCCGGCATTATCAGGTCGAAAATATGGGGCAGATTTATGAAGGCCTTGCGCCACGTTTACGCCGCTGTTGCGTCACGCAAGGTGGCGTAAACGTGGCGCATCCCTACGAACGATTTACAACGTGACGCATCTAGGCAGATGCGTCACGTTGTAAAGCCCTGCGCCGCTTGGGATGGGACCATGGGAGGCGGAGCTGTGGCGCACTGTGGCGCACATTAACGGGCGCATCCCTGGGGATGCGCCAGTTAACATAAATCTGCCCCACCGTATGTAGTTATAGGAATTATTCAACACGTGGCATTTGAAAAAACGTTGACCTGCTATCGCCCAAGCAAAATTTGTTACATTAAAAATCAAGGGGCAGATTTATGATGCCCTTGCGCCTCCTTGCGCCGCAATTGCGTCACGTAATGTGACGCAACGGCAGCGCAAACAATGCACCCTATTTACAACGTGACGCATCTAGGAGATGCGTCACGTTGGAAACCCCTGCGCCATAAGGAGGCGTTCCTGCGCAGGGGGGGGGGCGTTCCTGCGCAGGAACGCCTCCTAAAAGTGGCTGAGTGAAATCTATGAGATTTCACTCAGCCACTTTCTACGTCAATTCCTTACGCCTGCTTGAAGCAGGCGTAAGGGTGACGCACAATGCATTGAATAGGTGGCTCCTGTGCATTGCAGGAGTCATGTCGCACTTGCGACATGACTCCTGCAATGCGCCGCCCGTACGCCGAGAGATGCGTCACGCATCCTCACTGCCTTGCACCATGGTGTGCCGCATCATAAATGCGGCGCACCATGGGTGGCGGAGCAGTGGCGCACTGTGGCGCATGTTAACTGGCGCATCCCTGGGGATGCGCCAGTTAACATAAATCTGCCCCCAATGATCTAGCACTGGGCCCTAAAACGTAGGGGCAGATTTATGATGGGAATGCGCCACGTTTGCGTCACGCAACTGCGGCGTAAACGTGGCGCATCCCTACGACCCATTTACAATGTGACTCATCTAGGCAGATGCGTCACGTTGTAAAGCCCTGCTCCACTTGTGGGCATTCCGGCGCAGGGTGGGCGTTCCAGGGCAGGTGCGCCTCGCAAAAGTGGCTGAGTGAAATCTATAAGATTTCACTCAGTCACTTTCAGGCCAATGCTGCGTCAAAACCCTGCGCCTGCTTGAAGCAGAAGTAGGTCTTGACGCAGCATTGTATAGATGGGGCACCCCCGAGCCTTGCTGGAGCTGCGTCGCGCTTGCGGACGCAACTCCAGCAATGCGCCACCTTTACGGCACAGATGCGTCACGCATCTGTGCCGCTTTTGCCCCATGGTGCGCCACATTGTAAATGCGGCGCACCATGGGTGGCGGTGCAGCGGCGCAAAATAACTGGCGCATCCCTGGGGATGCGCCAGTTATCATAAATCTGCCCCGAGGTGTGTAATTTACACTCCTAAGCGAGCATATTATCATTTAGGTTTGCCAAAAATGTGTGACCTTTGTATAAAATAGGAATGTAACCCATCCTGTTCAAGTTAGATTTTGCTGTCATTGCACATGTTAAAAGAGCACCAGAAAGCAGCCCAGAGTCCCAGCAAAGACTTAGGGGCATATTTACAAGCCCTTTGCGCCGATTTTATGCCGCTGTTGCGTCACTTTTGAGACGCAGCGGCGGCGCAAATCCTGTGCCATGGTGCGGGGTATTTACAACGTGACGCATCTGGAAGATGCGTCACGTTGTAAAGCCCTGCGCCATAAAGAGGCGATCCGGCGCAGGGGGGGCGTTCCTGCGCAGGAACGCCTCCTAAAAGTGGCTGAGTGAAATCTACAAGATTTCACTCAGTCACTTTTAGGCCAATGCTGCGTCAAAACCCTGCGCCTGCTTGAAGCAGGCGTAAGGCTTGACGTAGCATTGGCAGAATAGGCCCCCCCCCAGAGCATTGCTGGAGCTGTGTCGCGCTTGCGACGCAACTCCAGCAATGCGCCACTTTTACGGCACAGATGCGTGACGCATCTGTGCTGTTTTTGCCCCATGGTGCGCCGCATTGTAATGCGGCGCACCATGGGTGGCGGAGCTGCGGCGCACAATAACTGGCGCATCCCTGGGGATGCGCCAGTTATTATAAATCTGCCCCGGCATGTGCATTTCAAAAACTGTTAGGGGCAGATTTACAATAACTGGCGCATCCCCAGGGATGCGCCAGTTATTGTGCGCCGCAGCTCCGCCACCCATGGTGCGCCGCATTACAATGCGGCGCACCATGGGGCAAAAACGGCACAGATGCGTGACGCATCTGTGCCGTAAAGGCGGTGCATTGCTGGAGTTGCGTCGCAAGCGCGACGCAGCTCCAGCAATGCTCTGGGGGGCCACATCTGTCCAATGCTGCATCAAGCCTTACGCCTGCTTCAAGCAGGCGCAGGGTTTTGACGCAGCATTGGCCTATAAGTGCCTGCATGAAATCTTATAGATTTCACGCACGCACTTTTGCGAGGCGCACCTGCCCCGGAACGCCCACCCTGCGCCAGAACGCCCACATGTGGCGCAGGGCTTTACAACGTGACGCATCTGCCTAGATGCGTCACGTTGTAAATGGGTCGCAGGGATGCACCACATTTACGCCGCTGTTGCGTGACGCAACGGCGGCGTAAACGTGGCGCAAGTCCGACATAAATCTGCCCCGTAGTCTCTTAGTCAAGTCATCAAAGCTTTTTCCCCTTTGGTCGTATGAACCTTTGATTTTTTTTAAAAGAGTTTTATATAGTGCAAACAAGACCCGCGACATAGGGTATCAGAGCGCTTTACATGAGCACCAGTTTCGCTACATGAGGACACATTCATATTAGTTAGGCACAGGGAGATTAAGTGATTTGCCGAAACTCAAACCCGGGTCCCCAGCTTTGAAGTTGACCGCTCTAGCCGTAAGACTACATCATCTCCCCCTCATTGTCTCAGAGAATCCATGATGATGCCGCATTACTTGCATAATCAAAAAATATGTTTTAACATTTAGAGGCTAGCCATTGTTCCCATGCTCGAAATCAATTGTATAGAGTAATTGGTTATCTACTAATTAATCAAATATTCTTATGCAGAACGAGTCCATGGTGACCCACCTTTCCTTGTATTCAGTTCTGAAGAGGTAGCCAAAATTCCTACATTCGCTTAAGGGAAGGTAGCTATATTGAACTAAAGGTTAGTTCTAACTGTAAAAAGAAAAACACAAGAGATGGTATACAACTGGGCTGGTGACTTAATGGTAGGAACTCAGGATAATTGCTTCAAAAACGTGTTAGAATGATATCACATATGAAAGCTTCCAGATTAAGAACTAATTGGACCTGCCAAACTCGGACTGCTATCTAGGCCCTTGCTGTTGCTTCCGACCTTCTGACTCTTCTCAACAATGTGACAGCGGTGGCTCCTCTGCACAGTGGTGAATACAGCTTCGTTGATAGAGAAACCTATGTCACCTTGGCAGAAAACTCTAAGTTTGTCAGATTTTTCTCCATCACGGACTCCAAATTTGCCATTATGTCTTGAATTCTGGACTGTTCTTCCTAAAGGAACGTGCACTTGATAGCATTTGCCACTGTAAAAGTACACGGGGGCATATTAACAAGGACAAGTGATAATTATTGCTGTACGCGCTTAGCGCGTTTTTCATTATCGCTATCTATTGCTGGAATACATCGCCGTGTTAGTGGCGTATCAGCAACGCTTAGCTCAAAGGCGATGTAAAATCCTGCGATAGACAGCGATAAACGCAATAACGTTGGAACTGCAACGCTAATTGTACATCGCTACTGAACAGCTAGCTAATAGCCAAGTGTGCACTTAACCATTCAATCCACCTTCCATACAAATGATGGTTAAGTCAAGAATAAAGCAGGTGTTAAAATCCTGCAATAACCCTGCTTAGCTTGACTTATTTTTATCACGTCGCGGGTCCGGGGCCGTATTGTAAATAGTGAGTAGTTGTGTCTGCGACTGTTTCCATGTAGGTTTAGGGAGGAACGTCCACTTTGCATGTCATTAGCGATATATATCGCTGACATGCAAAGTGGAGAAATGACGGCTGCTAACTCAAGGAAACACGCGTTAGCGTGTCCTTGTTAATAGAGCGATAATTTAATCGCCGCTTTTCGGCCGAAAACGGCCTCTAAAGTGGCGAAATTGGGCTTGATAATATGCCCCTTACTCTTTTTCACTAGAAAAAATGTGTGCTCTCTCACGCGACATAAAACTTATTAGCCAGGGGTCATTTCCACACCTGCAATTCTAAGGATGTTCCAGGAAAAAGAGGATCACTATGCCTGGTGGGGAGAACAGCTGAAAAATGAATTTCTCGTTCACAGCCCCCTTTGTGAATTTGGCTCCTCCTTCATTTCTATGTAGTTGCCAAATTCATTAACGTATTAACATGTGCCTCTTGCTTCTACGTGCTAGACCTCAGGTCAGGCTACTATTAACCGGAGCTAGACTCCGACCTCGGATATGCAGGACATTTGAGGTGCATGCTGGCCTATAACAAGCAAAGCAGGTCGGGCCTGGGGAATTCCTGGCCACAGGGGTTTTCATGGCCCAATACGAGAGGCACAGCCTGGTTTCGCGAGGTGATAAACATGAGCACAAATCCTGGTATTTGCTGGCAGTGGCCGGGAACGCAATTCCCACTTGAGGGCTGTTTTCCACAGGTTAGATGACAAAACCCTGAGCCTTAGAACGTCAACATGCAAATATCTGTAGGCCATCCTTGACACAGATCCGAAATGCCATCTTTTCACTATCCAAATACATTTTTGCAGATTTTGGGGCATATTAGCAAGAACCTCGTTGAAATTGTCGCAGTTTTAGAGGCAGGAAACTAACACTAAAACGGCGATAATGGGCTTGCTAATATGCGTTATAGAATTCCAATAGAAGCCCAGGTTAGATGTGCAGGACATCTAACCTGGATTTCTATTGGAATTTTACAGAGCATATTAGCATGCCCATTATCTCCGTTTTAGCGGCAGTTTCCTGCTGCTAAAACAGCGAAAATTTTAACGAGGTTCTTGCTAATATGTCCCTTTGTTCTTTCTGGATTTCTTTTTGTAAGAGATTTCAAATTCCAGCCTAAGTTGAGAAGCCACAGGCTCAGTCTCTTCACTATCTGCGGGTAGCATTACTGATCTTAATGTGAGGTCTGAAATGTGTAAGGAGAGCCTGAAAGCAGAGGTTAATTCGTATAAAATGATATTCAAGGGCCCAAAGAATATGTTTGGAGCCCCCAGTTGGAGCAGCCAAATGCCGGGGTCGCTGAATACCTGTCTAGTACTGATCCACCCTCTTGCCTCTTACCTGCACCACTCCAGCAATCCTGTCTCTCTAACTCTTGCACGTTATTTTCCAGTCTTACTTTCTCCTTGTGGCACTGTTTTTCTATCTTTGTCTTCTCCTTTCTTGCTCTGGTCTGATGACGTAAAATAAGTACTAGTCCCCTAAAATGAATGCAGCGGGTCAAGTATGGAAATCACTGCTAAAACGTGGGACGATCAGATGACATGACATATGTAAGAGCTGGCATAAGACAGTTGGAGGCGGTAGATAGATGGAGCTTTAATAGTTGCAGTATTTTGAAACCCGAAAAGAAAACTAATGTATTGTATTTACAGCATTACCTTGCTCGTAACCTGATTCATGCTGTGATGTATGCCGTTTTTAGGTCGAGCCTGGGCAGCGCATGCGCTGCTCTGCGAGGCATGCTGTACTGCCGTAGGGACTTGAAGCTCTGCCCATGTCCCACGCATCTTTTCAATTGGCTCCTGTTACCATCCTTGCAAAATTGTTGCTTTTCATTCCTAAATAGGCTTGTTAGTACCACCTTGGTACAGCAGTCTGCATTTTAACCTCCTGTTACGACGGGACCTTTTACTTGTCTTGTTACACCGTCTGCTTTATCTTGGCTGTGAGCACTATTTTGTTAAATGATTTGCCCCTATTCCACCCACTACGTCGCAGGACGCCACCCATTTTTATTTTAATTACTAATGGCGGCCCGCTTTAATAATAGCGGCCGCGTTTCTTTCGTTCTTTATTTTAGCAGTGCAGTCAGCTTTGAGTATAGGGTCGGTGCTTATTTTTTTGTTTACAAGCGTCCATGTGGCGCGTTCACATCAATAGAGGCCACGCCCCTTTCTTTAGACAAGCTGCATCCAAAGAAATGTGCGCGGCCGCTATCAAAGTGAAAGCGCGGCATGGGGCTTCCGTTTCACGATTTGGAACTCGGCGTGGACTCCACTTCCTAGGACAGAGCGTACTTGCATTCAGGACAGAACTAAGGAAATTATGGACAGCGCTGTGAACCCAACTTTATTTACGGTCGGGTGACTGTAAATAAACTGACGTAAAGCATTGAAAGGGAGAAAATATCAACAATTAATTTCTAATTTATGAAGCCAATGTGACTCCACAATAAGGACTAGGGATCACTGAAAATAGTTAAAGAGTTTTATTTTGGATTACCAATCAAGCAAGTATATATGGAAACCAAGAAAAAATTGAATAAATGTAGCAATACAAAAGGTAAGCTGAAATTCCTAGGTAGGTGAAGACACAATAGAGTGACATGTGCAATTGTGATAATCACAATTGTATAAACACAGATTAAAGCAAACAAGTGTTCCATAAGAAGCTTCCCTTCTCTCCCCTAAACATGGGTCAAATATAGGGTCATCTAAATTGGGAGCACAAAAGAAGGTGTCAGCATGATCAGACTCCAGTAGTAGGCTGAAGAAAAAAGGAAATAAGAGGCCTATTTACGAAAAAGTCACGCAGTGCAGTGCATCAAGTTACCTTACTGCGATGCACTGTGTGACAGGGAAAGGGCAGGAATGTGCTGTATTTAAGACAATACAATGCTTTCCTGTCCTTTCCCATGCACTGGTGCCCTTTCGGTAGCACTACGCAGGTACTCTAGCACCATCATGCATGGGTGCCTGTGTTGCATGCAGGAGTGTTTTTGTGCAGGAAGGGGCACTTTCCCTTTCTGCACAAAAACAATCCTGGGAGGCATATTCCTCTTTCTATGTGTGCTGCACAACGCAGCACACAATGAAAGAGGAAGAAACAAGGAGAAATAGAGATACTTCTCCGCATTACGCCTCCCCTGGGACGGCATAACTTTTTGGCGCATTCTCAAGTTTACCAGTTCTGGTAAATCTGGGATGGCGACAAAACCATGGGTGTTGCATGGGAACACCCATGCAATGCCCATGGAACCCCATACCAGGGCAAAGTAACACAATGCAGCAATTTGCTCTGCGTTACGTAATTCCATATTTATGAAGCCACTCAGGGCCACGCTAAGTGGGGTGGCTTCATAAATCTTACTTAAGTTTTGTGTCGTGCATGTACCGCCCTGTGTGGTGCAAACACGACGCAAAAGTCATAAACAGGCCCCTACTTTTTTAGCATAAAGATTCATACTTGCAAGAACAGGGCAAACAGAGCAGTCTGTACCTCTCTAGGTCTAAAGAGAATCTCTCCTAACTCTATTAGAACACTAATTTAAAAGTAACAGGAGATTCAGAAACTTCTCATCTCCATCACACGACCAGGGACCAATCAGACTACTACTTGAGTGCATCTGCAGCATTGCTTTATGTTCACATTATATAGAACTAGAACTTTGATTCGCGACCTTGAACATCTTGCCATCCTGTTACATGATGAAGAGAGGGCTTCTTTTGACCCTTGTTTCTCCATGTTCACTGCCAAGGTTCCTTCCAAGCCTCTCTATCCGCCATCTAATACCTCTAATAATACATCTAATACTAAGCCTTTCGCTAGCTAATGAAAATAATGATAATAAACCTGCAAGGAAAAGGGAAAACATGCTGGTGAAGCAAAATGTATTTCCACTGAGGCCTGTAGTTACGCTAGCTTAAATTAGCATTTAATGTGCATTTCGAAATACATGGCTATACATGCACATGTGTAACTTTAAAATAACTGCAAAACTTGAGCAAATATATCTTGAAGTGTAAAATTTGAACAAGAAATACATGATTTCAAGTTTTAAACTGAACATTAGTGCACACATAAATAAATCTCTAGTTTCTACAGTGAATACACTTCAGGTTCCTATTATGGAACCACTCATACGATTACCATGCATATCTTTACAACGTGGTTGTTACAACGCAGGTATCATTCCCGCGCGTTACCTTTACAATGCAGGATGTTACTACGAATATGCCTTTAACACACGTCTTTACAACAAATTTCATTGTAAAGGCCTGAATAGTAAAGGCATATGTGCTTTAAAGGTTTTACATTTATGGTAACCGTCGCTTTGTAATGGCTGTTTCCCCATTTAAGTGATACCGCTCCAACCCTTACTGTTATTGCTGGTTCCTTAAGGTTCGTGAGTGGGCCCAACGGAATGAAAACAGAGATACCCAAAAAGACATAATGGGGCATATTATCAAGAACGGGCGTTACATTATCGCCGCTTTTAATGGCAGGAAACTGCCGATAAAGCGGCGATCATGGGCTTGATAATATGCTCTATGAATGCCAATCGAAGTGCATGTTAGATGTGAAGACATCTAACATTGGCTTCGATTGGAATTCATAGAGCATATTGTCAAGCCCATTATCGCCGCTTTATCGGCAGTTTCCTGCCGATAAAAGCGGCGATAACGTAACGCCCTTATTTGATAATATGCCCCAGTGGGTTTAGCGAACAGAAATAAAATGGCAATAGCTTGTCGACCTTGCAAAGCAAAATGCTTTTGATTTTGCTGTTAAGTGAAATCCTTGCCTTTGCCATCTGTATCCATGAACTCTGTGGAGGAAGAATGTACTTCAGAACCAACTTCGGAGCCACCACTGACTTCGTTTTTCCACTTTCGCTTGCTGCAAGTCAGCATTTCAGACTCGGCCAGTGGGTTAACATTTCCAAAGAAGCAGTATAACATTTGCGGAATGCTATTTCAGTTTTTGCAGTGCGAGATAAGATAAAGGACAACTTGCGACCATGGAGTTTGTGTTCTGGCAGTCCAGTAGTTCTCAAGCCAGAGTTTTTAAATACGTAAAAGTTCAAGGTAGCTGGGGCTTCCATATCTCTTCAAAATGGCAGTGTTTTTTTTTTAACCCTAACCTTTACCACACATATGCCTTTACCGTTCATACCTTTACATCGAAATTCGATATAAGGGCATGCATGGTAAAGGCATATTCATTGTAACATCCTGCGCGGTAAAGGTAACGCGTGGTAATGGTACCCGCGTTGTTTAGATACCGCATTGTAATGGCTGTCTCCCTTTTTCAGTAATGTGTTTAAATGCTTCACACACGTTAATAAAGTTAAGGTACCCAGTGAATATAACGTCAAATGTATGTATAGAAACGCATTTCTGTGATGTGTAAGGGCGGAGTCGAAATTGCACTGCGCTATCAACAAGTACATTTTTACACCTAGATCATTATGTTGCCATCTAACACACTGATAATAAAAAATACACTCATCGTCACTACTAAGCTTATATAAATAGTGTATTTTTCTAGGAAAAACTAAGTTGATCTCAGCAGACTCACAGAATAATTTTATCGTAAACTTACAAGGTTGTAGGCGCTTCTTCACAAGGCAGAATAAAGGTACTAAAAATTACATCGTGGTGGAAATTTACTAACACTGTGTACCTGTTTTGCTTGAAAAAAAGTGACGAAACCCAGCGCAAAGTATTGTATTGAGATTTACTTTAAACACAAATCCCGATTCACCTTGAAAATAGCCCTAAAATAACGCAAAGTAGGCCTATGTGCTGCTTTGTGTCAAAGAGGTGTTTGATAGATGGTACATGGGAATTCCCTTCCAAACACCCATGGATTTTGCTGCAAAGGCCTATCTAGTAAAAAGGTAGACCGGGCTTTGCAGCAAAAATGTATACCTCCTTGAGGCAGGCATAAAGTTTTAGAAAAGTTTTCTTTTCTCAAAATCTTATCAACTTTGCATGTTTTCCAAACTGTCCAGCACACACACAGTGGGAAGTGTTAAACTATGTGTAAGAATAGAATTTTCCAGGACCAAGCTTACGCTTGACATCACGCTCACCCCCTTACACTATAGTGCAAGGATGATGCATTTGGTGCAAGGTAGCCTAAAGTGTGCCAGTGCAAGGGGGGAGAAACAGCACTAAATCTTAGTAGCTATGGTGCACCTTTGCTTGCTGCCTTTCATGCAATGCAGATCAGCTTTGGCAGCTGCAGTGCACTGCATTTAAAGGTAATAAATCTGCCCCAGTGGTTGCAACAAACATGCCTTATCTCAATTATCAGCCAGAATCACGCTTTTTCTTTGATCCTTGCAGTCACAGGGACAATTGAGCAATGCCAAGTCTAGAGTGCAGATGTCACCCAGTAACCGAGGCACTGAGTACTCATTCTATGTTAGAATGAGTTCCTCGACGTGAATAAGCAGCCAAGGGTGAACTCAAAGAAGGTAGGGGCATATTACCAACAACTAGCGATAATTATCGCTATGTTGGCTTAGCGGCAATATTTTTATCGCCGAGCTGTGGCGATTTTTATCGCTTAGGAACCTTGCTATTACCAAGGTTTATCTCCTAAGCGATAAAAATCAGATGAAATGCATGAATATCGCTGAAAAGTCAGCGATATTCATGCATTACCGAGCTAATGCTCTTAGCCATGTTATCTACCTACCATTGGATAACGTGGCTAAGAACTGCTCAGGGGCAGGTGTTAGCTTTTGGAGACATTCGCGCTTAGCGCGACTATCTCCAAAAGTTGGTAATAGGAGATAGCGATGTTAGCGACTGTTTCCAGTCGCTAACATCTTGGCACGCCCACTTTGCATGTCATTAGTGATAAATTTCACTGACATGCAAAGCGGGGCCCATGGTCGCTATCTCCTACTAGCTGTCGCTAACTGGTGTTAGCGACAGCTAGGTAATAGGGAGATAATTTTATCTCCGCTTTCTTGGCTTTTAAAGCCAAAAAAGCGGAGATAAACCCCCTTGATAATATGCCCTGTAGTGCCTCATTGAGTCCACAGGCTTTTTAAGGCATGGGTAAAGTGGGCAATTACCTACGGTCACCACCTTCCAAGGGTCTCCTTGAAAAGTGAACTTTCTCTCTGTCTCATATCTGTCTATTTCTGTATGTAAAGGTTTCTACCTCTGTCTCTCGTTGCCCATGATCGTGTTCATGGACAAGGCATTTTCCTTTTTAGATCTTAGCTAGACAGTGAATGTGCTGTCTCTTTGCCACATGTTGTTTACAGTTAGTAGGCTACAGGCTCCCCCTCCACCCAGCTTACCATTTGTTCGTCTCCAAGTCACTCTCATATTCTTCAATGCTGATTGCCATGAGATGCATGTGCCATGCCTCTTTGTATATTCGACCCTCCCCTAGAGCATGGACGAAGTACTCTTGTCCATCCACTGCTCTCGTTTTTTGGAGCTACTTTTTAATTGTGTTTACGCACTCCATACAAGTGCTTGTATTTTCACTCGCTCCTTTCACCATTCGTGTTGCTCCTTTTCCTGTCTAAACACTGCCTCGGCTGTTTTTTTATTTATCTCCCCCAGTGCCCTTTAATTGCGTTTAAGCACTGCATATGTGTCCGTTACTTAGGTTCTGTTCCTATTTCTTTTACGATAACAATCAAATGCCACTGGCTCTGCATTTGATGTTGCTTCTTCCAACACCCTCTATCTCAGTCGCTCGTATTGCTTCCCCTCCGCACTTGGAAGCGGGAGAAGCTGCAATGTTTTGCAGGTAGAACGTGAGCAATGGCCAAATTGTACAGAACAGTAAATAAGCCCTAATCTGTAAAGAATTTTTAAGCGAGAATGATTTTGGATAATAGGACCCACTATCCATGCACTCTGCACTGTCTACTGCCAACTTTCAAACAAATCGCTGGTGTGGCTAAAAGGCAATTAAAAAGGAGGAAGCAGCTTAAATCGCAATTAGAGCCCATGGCCTGATGCGCATGCAAATGAACCCGGGAATGGCTTTCTCGACATTGCAGTTACGGACTAGTGAGAAATTAAGCTGATATGCAGTGAAACTGAATTTATCAATATTGCAGTTGTTCGCCTGTAGCAGCATACATTTTATGCAAGGACAAAAAATTATACAAAATAAATAACGTTTTATTCGACAAAATCTCTACATATAAAACAGCTCCAACGCGTTTGAAACTGGATAGTTGAGGTTGTTCTTTGAGTACCTGCAATGGGATGAATGTGTCCTGGGCTGCAAAAGTATTTTTTTCACTTTTCAAAACAAATTGCCTACACAGTTATTGATAATAGAGAGAAACGTGCACTTAATCGTAATAATGCTCACACTTCATCATGGCCCTCCTGCCCTTCCCTGTTCACTGCACTACTGCTCCTCCATCTTCATGGCACTGCTTCTCCCCGTTCCTCCACGTGCTACTGCTCCCCTTCTCCATCACATCTCACTCCACCCTACTCCAATCTACCCTACTTCAGCCCACTTCAATCTGCCCCAACCTACCCCTCGCCAATCTACCACACCCAATTTATCCCACTCCAATCTACCCTACTGCATTTTAACACAATCAACCCCACCCCAATCTACGCCACTAAAATGGGCACCACTTCAAACTACACCAATCTACACAATTCCGATTTACTCCAATCTACCCCACTCCAAACCTATCCCACTCTAATCCACCACAATGTACCCCGCTCCAATCTATTCCACCCCAATCTACCCCACCCAACCTACACCAACCTACCCCACTCCAATCTATCCCACTCTAATCTACCCTACCCAACCTACTCCAATCTACCCCACTCCAATCCACCCTTTCTATGAGGAGTGTCGGACAAATTCCACCAACCACCGCATGGCGGAGTTTTGTCTCGCATGCGGGTCGCCAACAGTAAGTTGCTGAGTGAGGATTGGCATTCCATAGCACAATTTGGGATGCTTGGAGGGCACCTGTCGAGATTTTCCCAACATAGACGGTCGAAAACGGTCACGATGAGAAAGCTGCTGCTACTCAAGCGGCAGCAAAACCAACTGGAGAAGCGGCACCCTCTGGTGCGCCACATGGTGCCGTTCGTGTTGATTTTTCAGCGTGGAACAAGGTCCTGGTGCTAACAATAAAGGGCAAGCAGCACGAAGCGCCGATTTCCACCCATTAGCTGAACTCCGCTGAATCTCGCAGAGTATTCATGTAACTCCGGGAGTGACACCCTGCGAGTTCTGCCCACCACTACTCTGTACCCCACTCTAATATACCCCACTTCAATCTAACTCAAACTATCCCACTCCAATCTACCCCAGCCCAATCTACCCTATACCAATGCACCCAACCCATCCTACCCCAACCTGCCCCACCTAAATCTACCTTAATCTGCCCACCCCAATCTTTCTACCCCTCTACAATCAACTAATCAACCCCACCCCAATCTACCTTGCCCCCAATCTACACCACTCCAATCTACCACACGCACCCTACCTCAATCTAACCCCTCCAATCTACCCAACTCCAGTCGACCCCATCTACACCGCTCCAATCAACACCACTCCAGTTTAACCCAATCTACCCCACTGCAATATACCCCACCCCATCTACCTCACTCAACCTACCCCACCCCTATCTACCCCAATATACCATACTCTACTCTACTCCACTCCAATCTACTCCACAAAAATCTACCCCGCTCCAATCTATCCTAATCTATCATACTCCAGTTTACCCCATCTACCCCACTCCAATCTACTCCAGCCTACTAATCTACCCCACTCCAATGTACCCTACTATTATCTACACTACTACAATGTATCATAATCTACCCCACACAAATGTACCTCAATCTACCCCACCCAACCTACCCCAATCAAATCTACCCACCCAATCTACCCCACCCTGCCCCAATGTACCCCACCCCAAGCTGCCCCAATCTACCCCACCTAAATCTTCCCACCCTCAATCTACCTCACCCCTCTCGACTCCAACCTACCCCCCTACAATCTACCAATTAGCCCCACCCTAATCTACCTCACCCAAATCTACCTTGCCCCAATCTACATAACACACTCTTCTACACCCACCCTACCTCAATCTACCCCACTCCAATCTACCACAGTCTACCCCACTCCAATGCTCCACACTCCAATATACCTCAATCTACCACACTCAAAACGACTCTACTCCAATTTACCCCAATCTGCCCCACTCCAACTACTCCAGTCTAGCTCAATTTACCCCACTCCAATGTACCCTACTTAACCCCACCCATCCAACCCTAATCTACCCCACCCGAATCTACCCTGCACCAATCCACCTCAATCTGCCCCAATCTACCCTACCTCAATCTTCCCACCCCGATACATTCCACCCCAATCTACCAACCTACCCCATCTCAATCTACCCCAACCTACCCTCTCCATTCTACCAATCAAACCCACCCCAATATACCCCAATCTACCTTGCCCCTATCTACACCATCACAATCTATTACACCCATCCTATCACAATCTACCATACTGCAGTCTACCCCATTTCAATGTAATTTACCCCAATCAAATCTCCCCACTCCATTCTATCCCACTCCAATCTAACCTAATCGACCCCACTCCAAACTACTCCACCCCAATCTACCCTACCTTAATTTACCCCATCCAACCTAGCCCAATCTATCCCACTCCAAACTACCACAATCTGCCTCACTCCAATCTACCATAATCTACCACACTCCAATCTACTCCACAACAATCTATTCCACTCCAATTTACCCCAATTTACCCACTCCAATCTACCCAACTCCAATCTACCCAACTCCAACTACCCCAGTCCACCTCATACGTTGATATCAACACTATATACCATTGGAAATTAATAAATGATCATAACCAGTTGAACAATCCTGCAAAGGAGAAACAGAAGCAACACGATGCAGTAGCTAAAAAACCGTATTGCAAAATTTTCAAAGATATTATGGGGCATATTTACAAGTTCTGGCGCATCTCTGCAAATCAGCAGGGATGCGCCAGAACTGATGCGTCACACAATTCCCTCCTTGCGCCACCACAGATGCGCCGCATTGTAAATGTGGCGCACCATGGGGCAAGAAAGGGCAGATGCGTGACGCATCTGGTGGCGTACGGGCGGCGCATTGCTGGAGTCGCGTCGCAAGCGCGACGCAACTCCTGCAATGCACAGGGGCCACCCATACATAACGTGGTGCGTCACTCCTTACGCCTGCTTCAAGCAGGCATAAGGATTTGACGCAGCAGCGTCGTAACACTGACTCAGTGAAATCTTGTAGATTTCACTGCGTCAGTTTTACGGGCCTTTCCTACGAGGGAACGCCCACCTTGCGACAGAACGCCCACATGAAACCTGACGCACGTTTCATGTGGCGCAGGGCTTTACAACGTGACGCATCTGCCTAGATGCGTCACATTGTAAATAAGTTGCAACATGGCGCATTGTTTACGCCGCGCCAGCATGGATGCGTCGCATTTACAATGCGGCGCACCATGGCGCAAGGATTGACAGATGCGTCACATATCTGTTGCCTCAAAGGTCACGCATTGCTGGAGTTTTGTCGCTAGCGCAACACAACTCCAGCAATGCTCCAGAAGGCCTATACCTTTTGTGCTGCGTCACTCTTTACACCTGCTTCAAGTTTTGACGCAGTGGCGTCGTAGAAGTGGCACCGTGAAATCTTGTAGATCTCACTGTGTCACTTTTACAAGGCTGTCCTGTGTCAGAACGCCCACCCTGCATACATTATACCTGACGCAGGTATAATGTTGCGCAGGGCTTTACAAGGTGATGGATTTCCCTAGATGCGTCACATTGTAAATGTGACGCAACATGGCGCATTGTTTACGCTGCTGCTGCATCACAAAAGTGACGCAATGGCGGTGCAAAAGTGTTGCATGGGGCTTGTAAATCTGCCCCTAAGTCTGGGTATTTCTTTGTGGACAAAAATGGCTTAAAGGGAACGTTGGATAGCCTCTGGGTGAAGTTATGGAGCTTCTCTGGGTCTGGTCATTTAATGAAGCCCTGTGCCCGTGGAAACTATGGCATGACCACACCGCTTTTCTTCTGTATCTTAAAATGGGGTTAGTTACAATTTACAGAACAAATATCGGGACTTTCCTTCTCAATCAAAACATGGTATAGAAAACCAGCAGATATGTTAAAGACTAGCTCCTCAGGAGTGTATCAGGCCTAACCTAGGGCAGGGGTGGCTTCTCAGCCAAGGAACGTCGCCCCAGTGAGCAGGTAAAATGATGATAATTCATTCTTATTATCATTTTATTTTTCCGTTGTTGCTCAGCTGGGTATGGGCGGGTGCTGGTGCTGTGCTCTGACAGAGGAGCTGGAGTAGGAGTGGTTCGCACTCTCTTAAGTGCAGATGACGTCTCTGGCCGACCGAACAGCATTGTGCACTTTGCATGGTCTCCACACAGGCTGCATTACAGCCTGGGTGGAGAACATGCTCAGGCTCCCATTCCCTGTCTCAGAGCTGAACGACGGCACTCAGACCAATCACAACACTGCAATGCAGTATTGTGATCAGCTTAGGGGAGCCTGGGTGCTTTCTGTTCTTGCCCTGGAGGCAGGCATTGAGGACCTAAAGGCGGCGGGACACATGTAAGTGTTTAATTGTTTTTCTTTCATTCTCTCTCCCTTCTCCCCACCATTCATCCCCCCCCCCCCATGACTCACCAACCTACCGGTGTTTAATAGCAGCCGCCACTGGCCTAAGGAATCCATGAGGACAGATGTGGAAACTGTGGATTCAGGCACTTCCATGCCTTGGCTTGACATTGCTATACATACCAAATGTCCTTTTTAGGGTTGAGCCTGCAAGAGCATGTGCTAGTGTACGAGTGTCGCTTGCAAGACACTCTTGTATACAGCAAAGGGCTTGCAGCCCACGTGTTGCTCTTATCATTTGTTGCCTTGTGTGGGATTCTTCTTCACAGCCTCATAATTCATCAAGGCAGGCCTAACATCATATCCATTCCTATCTGTGGAGCAGGGACCAGGCACTGATTGATTCAACTTAATCAGTGCCCGTCCGCTGCTCTCTACTTGACTGACGTACTATTTTGTGCTTTTTAACTTTTAGTGCTGTGCAAACAGAAAGAGTGTGACTGGAAAGAAATCACCCAGCAGGACAGACAAAATTGCTAAGATTTATTTTCTATTGCTAACTTTCTTTTATTTTGACAATTCTTTTTTTCTCACTTTGCACTCATGTTTTCTTTTGTTTTTGCTTGTGGTTGTTGTTCTAAAAAGGTGAGGACTATCTTATTGTAAAGTACGGTGTAATTTCTGACATGATACTTTAACACATAATCGTGCAGTACACCACTATCCACCCCACTCCAATCCACCCCAGATCAATCCAATCCATCCACCCCACTCTAATCAAAAACACTCCCCCAATCTAATCCACTCCATTCCTCCCAATACACCCCACTTCAATCTGCACCACTACAATGCAAAACAACTTTCCCCACTACAATTCAAAACCAACAAACCTCCCCACTCCAGTCTGCCTTACTCCAATCCAAAACATTCTGCCCAACTCCAATCCAAAACAGTCTGCCCCCCTCTAATCCATTCTCCTTCAATCCAAAACAATCTGTCCCTCTTCAATATGCCCCACTCCAATCCAAAACAGTCCATCCTACTCCAATCCAAAATAATCTGCCCCACTCAGTCTAAAACAATCTGCCCCACTACAATCTAAAACAATCTGCCACAATCCAATCCAAAACAATCAGCCCCACTCCAATCCATCCCACTCCAATCTGCCCCACTCCAATCCAAAACTATCTGCCCCACTCCAATCCAAAACAGACTGCCCCACTGCAATCTGCCCCACTCCGATCTGTCGCACTGGATTTCACCCCACTCCAATCCAACCCACCTCACCTCAATACGCCCACTCCATCCAAATTCACCCCACTACAATCCACCTCACTCCAGTCAATCCACCCCACACCAATCCAATCCATCCCAATCCAGCCCACTCCAATCTACCCCACAGCAATCCTATTCATTTCGCCCCAATCCAATCCACCCATTCCTTCCCCAATTCACACCACTCCAATCTAGAACAATCTGTCCTACTTCAATCTAAAACAATCCGCCCCACTCCAACCCAATCTACCATACTCCAATCCAATCCACCCACCCCAATCAATCCACCACACTCCAATCAATCCCCCAATCCAGTTCACCCCACCCAAATCCAATCCACCTCAATCCAGTCCACCCCACTGCAATCCAATCTGCTCCACGCCAATCCAATCCACCCATTCCTTTCCACCCCACCCCAGTCCACCCCACTCCAATTAAACCTTACCCACTCCAATCTAATCTACCACTCTCCACTCCCCACACTCTACTGTAGTCTAATCCACTCCCACTCTACCCAATCCACCCCACACCAGTCCACTCCAGTCACTCCAAACCATCCAGCCCACCAGACTCCAATCCAATCCACCCCACTCAAATCCATTCCACCACACTCCAGTTCAATCCAATCTACCTCATTCTACTCCACTCTAAATCACCTTACTCCAAACCACACTACTGTAATCCAATACAATCCACCCACCCCAAACCAATGTAATCCACCCCACTCCACTCCACCCCAATCCAATCCAGTCCACCTCACCCCATTTCAACCCACCTCACTCCAAACCAGTCCAGTCCACCCACTCCAATCCATTCCACTCAATCGAGCCCACTCTACTCAAATCCAATTCACCCCTCTCTATTCCTGTCCACTCAACCTTACTACTTCAATCCACTCCAACTCACTCCACCCTATTCCATACCCACTCTATGCCACTCCAATCCACTCTGTGCCACTCCACTCACTTTATGGCACTCCATGCCACTTCACTCTATTACATTGCGCTCTATGACACTCTCTGCCACTGAACCACTGAACTCTAATCCCCTCTACTCAACACTACGACACTCTACTAATCCCACTCCACTCTGCAACAGTCTACTCCAACAAATCCAGTCTACGATACTCTATTCCCCCACTCCACTCCAGGACACTCCACGCCACTAACTTTTAGCCAAGTTGAACAGCACCCACACTGGTGTACAACATGGCAAAACCCCATTATCAAAGCCAATAGCTCTTGCTTAGGTGAGACCTATTGCCTTTGCCAATGCTTGTTCCTACTTCTGTTCGATCTTAGTAATCTTGTCGTTAAAGAAGTTGGAGAAGTTGTCACAGAGTTCTTTGGACGCCTGTATTGAGGAGGTCACAGGCTTGGAAGTTTGTGGTCTGATGATGCTATAGAGCTCTTTGGGTCTATTTTTTGGACTGTCCAGCACCAAGCGGAAAAACGAGGATTTCTTGTTTTTGATGTGATTGTTGTATTTCCTGCGAGCGGTTTTCAGTTGTTCGCGGAGGGAGGAGGTAGGGTTATTCCTCCAGCTTCTTTATTTGGCTCTTAGTTTTCTTCTTTCGGAATTAGTATCAGTGTTGAACCAAGACCAGGACGGAATGGCGTTTTTTCAACTTTCGAGGAGCGAGTTGATCAAGCATAGTCACCAAGTTAGGGGTATATCGTGCGGTGAGTTCGGTAGTGGAAAGGTGGTCTTCGGTGCAGGGAAGGAGGGAGGTTATCCTTTCTTCAAAGACTTCCATGGGAATCTGGAAGAGGTTTCGGACCCATTTGGGGGGGTCTTGCAAAGGTGGTTAAGAGAGAATTTGTTGGTTGATATGAAATAGGATCTTGTGGTGGTCCGACCAGTCCACGGGGAGTATGTGTTCGATCGAAATTGCATCTCGTTGGGCGATGATGGCATCTAAGGTAGCTCCTTTGTAGTGTGTCTCCTTGGGTTAAATTATTGTCACAGAGAAGATTGCATAGCGTTTGAATTAGCGGGTTATGTGTTTCATTCTATCGCAGGTTAAGATCACCAAGAATTAGGTTGTTGGAGTCTCCGAGAGCACAGTGAGCAATCAGGTCTGATAATTGTTCCCCGCATGCCGAGGTGTTGCCTGGTGGGTGATAGAGAAGGTGACAGAGTATTGTTCCATTATCTTTGGTCTTTATGTTGGCGTTAAGACCTTCAAAGGTGTTGTGCTTGCATGAGTCTATTTCCATGATGGCGATGTTGTCTTTATGGATGATGGCTACCCCACCCCCTCGTTGGTCTTTTGTGTTTTTGTTAATCATGGAAAAACCTGGGGGCACAAGCATGTCTAAGCATGGTGAGGAGAGCTCATTGAGCCAGGTCTCCGTGATGAACGCAATGTCAACGTCCTGCAAGAGAATGGCTTCTGCTAGTTCAGTTGCATGCATGGATGCCGATCTGCAGGTGATGAGCATGCAGTTGGTAGAAAGCTCTCTTTTGCTAGGGTTCATATCCTTGGGCGCCCTAGGAAGGGAGGTGAGGAAAGGCGGTCTAGGGAGTTTTGTGCACGGAGGGTCTCTTCTGAAATCCGTGATGACTTGGATCTTGGATTTTGTGAAGTGAAAAGGGGGTGCGTTGTATGAAGAGGCTAGATCGGCCGCTTCTTTGTCAGACATCGCAGCTTCGGTCCTAGTAGGTCTTGAGGAGAAGGGCTCTATGTCAGTATTTGAGCGACTCTGAGCCCTATGACGCGGACTGCGTTTCTTAGGGTTTTTTTAGACAAGTCCTCCATATCCGTGCTTGAGGGTCTCTGTACCTGTGTCTCGGAGGTTGCTACGGACCTAGTGGGGCATTGGTGGCAGTTAGAGTTGAATGGTGAAGGTACCCTAAGAAGGGAATTGTTGGGGCTTTCGGGACTTGTCGAGGTTGGTGAGGATTTCGCTCAAGCTCCGGGAAATTGCTTCTAGCTGGTTTTCTAGTGAAGCGAGACGCTGCGCCATGGTGTTGTGGGCAGGGGTGAGGGCATCATGGGGAGGGTCGACCTGTGTGGTGTAGGTCGTGTTTATGATTAGATGCCTATTACTACTGTTGTAGAACATGTTGTCCCCTTTTGGTACCCTGGGAGCGGGGTGCATTGGGTCATGGCGTGAAATCGACCTTTTGAGATCTGGGCAAGTACTAGTGTGATTAGGGGTTGACCGCGGCCGAGCGGGTTCAAGGAGTTGCGGAGGGTGGATCAAATTAGGAAGTTGAGTTTGCCATTCCCTTGAGAGTTGGAGAACACTCTTTGTAGAGGCGCTGGAGTGGTGTGGTGACTCGGAGGGGCGGGAGGAGGAGGTGTGGGGTGAGGCGGGGACAGTTTGTTTTTCCTGTTGGGGCCGGTTATCTAGGAAGAGTGGATCGGAGTGTGGGGAACAGGGAGTCGAAAGCCTCTAGGTTCTCGCTATTAGCCTGAATCAGGACAGTGCCATTAGTGTAGATGGTCATGTACGTGATCCCACCCCTTGACGAACGGTTAGGGAGCGAGGTAGTTAGTTTGCAGCTATGTGAGGTAGTTGTGGTTTTGGAGATGTAGAGTTGTGTTCGGAGAGAAGTGTTCCATTCCTCTGGTCTTTCAGTGTGAAAGATTAAGTCCATCTTAATCTGTCCTTTAGAGGGGCAGTGATATGTGTCGTAAATAGAATTTCTTTGTGTTGTCTGATCAATTTCTGCTTGAAATTTCGTCTCGCTTTAGGAGAAAGGTTGGGGGGGGAAGCTAATCGTGAATGCATTCGCGCTGTGAGGTTTCAGGTGGGTCGATGAGGGTTCGGTGGAGTGGGTTGGCGTACCCGGTGCCATTGTGGGAATTTCTAAGAGAAGGGGGCCGTGTATCACAAAGGGAGTCTAGGACAATTTGGTGAGGTTGGGCATATCAGTCGGGGGTGAGATGAAAATTGTCTCCTAAAGATGTGTCAGGGAGGGTAAGATTGCAGCTGTGCGGTCCGTTAGTAACCCGCCGGTGAAGGTCAGGGGATATTGACTTCGGGGAGCCACCCGATTTGTGTTCAGGCCTTTGGGTCGGGTATGGAATGGGATTGAGCCACCGTAGTTTGGAATCCCTCTTGTTTCGGATTCACCCTGACAGGTTCGATATTGCACATTGTCACGGCAGTTTTGGCGAGTGTGGCTTCTGTCAGGGAGGATTCGCTGAAAAAGCTGTGGGAGGTGTTTGTTTATGTTTACCAGGCAGGAATACTTAGCAGTTGATTCGGGTAGGTAGATGGAATAACAAGTGGGAGCTGTAGTTATTTTGCTATTATCTTGAGGAGACCTGATTATTTTGAGAGTGAAGAATTTTGGTCACCCTATGTTTAACTGTTTCCTCAATGAGGGGTCACCTCAGCAGGGATGAGTCGTGGTGTAGCTCGATCTCATGGTAAGGGGGTGATCACTGTGTTGACAAGGGTGGCCATCTTGGAACGGGTGAAGTGAATTGCATGTTGAAGAATGGGAGGCTGCGTTGAGGCAAGATGCTTCTGGAATTATGGGCAGAAGGCAGTTGCGTTTGTCTTGTTTGGTGGTCCTTGCAGCAATTGGTGGTTGTTGAAGATCCTATTTTTTTTAAAATACACGGATCGCCAAGAACCATGGATCGGCCATCTTAGGCCAGGCAAAGTTAAGTGAGGGAGTGTGGCTCCGAGTAGGACTTAGGCGCTAATTTCAGAAACTTTGTTGGCTATGAGTAGGAGGCCATTAGGAACTCCTTATTAGGTGATCTTTGCAGCTGTTGTTAGAGTTTGGAGATCCTATCTATATCTAAATGCGGGATCAAGAGTCGAGGATCGGTCATTTTGAGGCCAGGCAGAATTGGCTGAAGGAATGGGGCTCTATGTAGTAGATGCGCGTTATTGTTAATAGCTTCTTGATGGGCAAAAGAACGTTGGGTCCTTTAAGCATGATGACCCTTGCAGCATTGCAGCGTTGCAGTATCTTTATGAATACAGACTTTAGCTAAAAGCAGATCCCCAAGAGTCGGGATCGGCCATCTTGCGGCCAGGCAGATTTAAATGGTGGAGCGAGGCTCCGTTAGGGACTTGCGCGCTCCGTTAGGGACTTGCACGCTCCGTTTCACATTCCCAGGTCACCTATGCACAGTTAATAGGTGTGAGAGGCCTCGCTTGGTATTGCTCTCGCAATTATTGTTGGAGGGGACCGGGAGATGAGCAGTGGCGGCCATTTTAAGGACAGTCATAAGTGTCATACATTCACAGAGGAGCGGTACGGGATTCACACCGGTTCTGATCCTGCAGTCCTTGTCCCGGAGTAGACACTCGTCTGATCTGGGGATTCTTGTGCATGTTTTGACAACCGGACTTGAGGCTGGTCCGGGAGTGCTTACTGGGTTCCTTCACAATAGAAGACCTGTCAGGGCAGATTGCAGTCCTGGAGGTATCGGCAAGGGACGATCACTGAGCACTACGATCTCCGTCATTGCCGCCGTCTGTCCTGTTCCACTCTGGTGAGTCCCGCTTTGTTGGGTGCTGGGGGGTGGGGGTTTGGGTGGGGATTCACTGGTATAGTGACCCCGAGCCAGGGAGCCTGGTTTCACAGCTCCTTCCCCGCGGCCATCTTGTCTATAAATCCCCTCTTGTCTACACATCCCCTCTGGCCTCCTTTGGAGCATTGTGTTCACCTGCTCCAGCCAATCGCTGGTTTGATGTCATGCAGTTTCAAGTATAAAGCAGCATAACAGCAAATCGTGGATTGGTTTGAGAACCCTGTCCTTGCAAGGCCACGCTTTTCAGGAAGCGCAGGGGCTGCGTGATTAAGGGCATAACCAATCACTCTGTGGATTTATTTCAAAGCCACAGTGATTGGCAATACCATCACGTGACCTACCGGAGGAGGAAGTGAGAGCCTGGCAGCCAGCCCTGCACTCTACGCTGAGCGGGAGGATTAGGGGTATCAGGACTGAAGATTTGACTCCTGTCCCCTGACAAATCTGCCCGCGAATGCAAAGGCCGCAAAGCCGCTGAATAATTGTGTGTTCCCTACCTCGGGCCACCATACACTCCTAACACGCGAGTATCACTTCTTCTTTTAGTTTGGTATGTAGCGCTATATATTTATATATATATTTAATTGTTATTATTACCATAGTCTTCCATATGAGACAGACCTTCAGTCCGCAATTCACGTAGGACCCACTGAAGCTGGGCCGTGGTAGGGGGAGAGGGGTAGACGTAGGCTGGGGCACCGGAAGGGGCACCTTTAAACACAAGGCAAGCAAGAAATTGCAAGTGCCATGTCATCGTGATAAGTAGGGGGAAATGAGTGCACTCCACGGGGGAGGGGTTGATAGGCCCACCACTTTCAAATGTCACCCACTGCCACTTCTAACACTACTATATCTATGCACAAAGTTTTTCATGATCGCGCAGGGCATGAATTTTCGACCCTCTGTACTGATTTTTTACCTAAAACCTGATGACGCAGGAAGTCTCCCTTTTACACTCTACAAGGACGGCGATAAATAAACGCAAAGCGCGCTTAGTGCTTTTCTATTTATCGCCATCTATTGCTGGATTATATCACCCTGTTAGCGCATTATTTACAACGCGTTTCCCCAGGGCGATATAATTACCAGCGATAGTGGGGAAATGGCCATTTTGCAGGGAACATCGCTGGTTTTCTAGCGATGTTCCCTGCAAAACGGCGATAACCTTGCTGATACGACCCACAGGGTCATATCAGCACAATCCACCCCCATATTAGGTATGCCTAAGTCTGCATTTCAGCAGACGTAGGTTTTCGGCGAAAACAGCAGTTTTTGCCCAAAACTAACGTCTGCTAAAATGCATTGCATTGGCAGCCTTGTAAATATCGCGATGTGCACATCAGCGATATGTACAAGGTTGTACTGCCCAGTGACGACCACTTTGCATCTCATTAGAGATGCAAAGGGAGGCGTTGGGTAAAAGGGTGCTAACATGAGCACCCTCTTGTTAATAGGGCGATAGTTAAGCCAAAAAAGCGGAGATAAAGCCCTTGTAAATATGCCCCAAAATGCCTTAACCATTGGCAGCTAACAAGCTGAATTCCTCCTGTAGGCGAAAACACAAGAAGAGTTACAAACCTCCTACAGCAACTATAAAAAAAAAAACAACTTCCCCTTCTCACGTCGAACTTCATTTAGTCGATTCCTAGCGTAGTGTAAAGCTTTTCCAGTTTTAGGTTTAACCGAGCACATATCTTCTCCAAATGCACAGTAAGTAAGTAAGTAAGTAAATGCTTTATTGTTCAGTTAATAAAAACCATTACAAATAGCCATAGGCAATAAAAGAGAGCAGATTGTAAAAGAAGATAGTTAAAAACAGTTAAAAAAAGAAATAGGAAATAAAAATAATTGGTGAAGTATCAGTCCACCACGAGATACTCGTGTGTTTCTACGAAGAGGTTTTTGTTAATCTGTCCTAGGTCTTGTTCTCGAAGGACGGTGTGTTCTATCAGCTCCATTCCCCTTTTTCCTTTTGGAGGACGGGTTGGGACTCTCCCTAAATGTTCATTCCTCTTGGAGGAGGTGCTTCAGTGTTCCGGATCAGTTTAAGACTCTAGGCCGACCTGATGTTTAGGGGCTGACGGCGTTGAGGGAGTGGTGACGGTGTGTGTTTGGACTTTCATCATTTTTTTTTTTGCCTGGATTCTGCTGCTCCAAGATATTTAACCAGTCGGCAGGCCGTTTGCACGTCCTCGCCTCTGAAGCAGGCCAGAGTTGCTTGTCTGCAGGTTCTGTTTCCATTTTTCCATTTTTTATAAATAGAGGTCTCAATAATTTCTTGCTGACTTGCTGCAGCTCCTTGCAGATGGTAATGAGGTGTGTGATGTTTTCCTCGTGCGTACCGCATAGGCGGCATTTTGCTGGTTTTGAGGGGCGCAGCCACGGGGCCATATGGTCCGCTGATGGTAGTACTCCCAATCGTAGTTTTAGAAATGATTCTTTTGTTGTTTCGGTAAAACTGGTCGACAGATACGCCTGTGGAGTGAGTTTGTTATAAGTTTGGACAGTCAGCCAGCCATGTGCTCGCTTAGCTAATGAAGCTTTATCTTGAAGGAGGGATTCTTTCTTAACGATTTTATTTACGTTTTTTTTAAAGCCTGCCAGGTTCCCTTGCAGTTCCCATAGCTGCCTTGCCCCCAGTTGGTTGATGTCTTCCTCCAGAAAGAGTCTTGCTGGACTGTCATTTTTGTTTTGTAGATCTTTCCAGAGGAGTGCGTTAAGAGTTTGTGCTTCACCTCTGCTTATTTTGTACCAGGTCTTGAGGTATGATCCCTTGCGTGCAAGCTCTTCCTTGACCAAACCAAATTCAAGTCTGATCTGCGCTGGAGAGGTGTATTTCGGGAGACCGAACATTATCCGTATTGCTCTTGTGACTACTCCATTCAGAGTTCCTATATCCCTGCCTCTCATAGCTTTTACTTCCATATGTGATGGACGGAATCAGTTTTGCTTGGATCACTTGGAGGAGTGGGGTGAAGTTTTGACCAGTGATCTTGTTTTTAAGGTTCCTTAAAGAAACTGCTATCATTAGGCCTCTCTTCTTTATCTCCTCCACTTGTGATTTAAAGCTACCCCTGACGTCAACGATCACTCCCAAGTAGCAGTATGTGTTTGTGTTTTCCAGTTTATTTGAGTCCAAGTACCAACTGAATGATGGTTTCTTCTTGCGATGATTGAGGCGCATGACTTTTGTTTTGCTGTAGTTGATACTGAGTTTGTTTGCTTTGGAATATTCTGCGGTGATGTCGAGAAGCCGCTGTAGGCCGATCTGAGTCCAGCTGATTAACACCAGGTCATCGGCGTAAAATAGGTTGGACAACTGTGTGCCCCCTAGTTTTGGAGCATGTGAGTTGTTGTCGTTTAATTTAGTTGCTAGTTCGGCCATAAAAAGATTGAATAAAGTTAGCGCTAACACACAGCCTTGTTTTACGCCTGTGCAGGTTGGAATTTTCTTAGTTAAGAAGTCTCAGGGACCTAATTTGACCTGGACCCACGTGTCGCTATGCAGGAGGATGAGTTGGTTCAGTAGGGCTGCTGGAATTTTCATTCTCTTCAGTTTTTGCCACAGCAGATTTCTATTTACACGGTCGAATGCAGCGCTGTAATCTATGAAACACAGATACAAGGGGTGATTTCCCGCTAGCGCTGAGTCGATCAATAGTGACAGGGCTAAGATGTTGGTGGACGTCCCCATGTTTTTCCTGAAGCCAGTTTGGTTAAATGGGATTGCTGAGGTTTCTTCTGCCCAAAGTGTCAATTCCTGAAGTAGGAGGCCCGCGAAGTACTTAGCCTCGTTGTCTAGTAGGGCTATTAGCCGATAGCTTCTTGGGTCTTTTCTATCGCCTTTTTTGTATATTGGTGATATTATTGCCCCCCTCCATGACTGTGGGGTTGTCAAAGTTTGCCGATGTTTTTCGAACATTGGTTTAAGAATGGACGCCCAGTATTTTGTCTCCTGTTTGAATAATATTGGAGGTATTCCGTTTGGAACGGGGGCTCCATATATTCTCCCTTTCTTGATCCTGGTAACTATTTGTGCGGTCGTAGTTACTACTGCTTCATTAGATGTCGAGGGTTTTTGATTTGGGGACGGATATTCCTTGGTCTTTGCGTTAGCTATGCCTGTTTCCTTCCCTGTTTCGTTTGTGACACTGAAGTGAGTGCTGAAGTTGGTTATCCAGTCCTCTTCGGTCACGTGGGATTCAGTCCCTCGGTTTTGTTCATTGATCAGGCCATTGATCTTTTGCCAGAACTGTGCGCTGCGATTTGTTTTGGCGTCATATAGGAGTTTTGCCCAAAATGCCTCGTCGGCGTCCTTTTTTAGATGCCATATTAGTTTCCTACGCTCGCCTTTTAACTGTCTGAGCGCTTGGTAGAAAGAGGGGTCAATTTTTGCTCTTAGTTGGGTCTGATTAATCAGTGTCTTCAGTGTTTTTAGCCTACTATTATTGCGGAAGTTGTGGTGAGTCTTCTGTGTCGTGCTGCAGCTTTTCCTGGTTCGTATTGCGTGGTCTTTTCTTTCGGCTGAGACTCTCATTTTTTTTATCAACGCTTCCCATCCTATTATGGGATTTTGTGTGGTAGATTGCGCTTCGATAAGAGAGGGTTTCGCTAGCTCTAGTAGATTTTGTGGGTTGGAGACTTTGCATTTTACCCATCTTTCATTTGATATAAAGTCCGTGCCTAAGTTGTTGGATCTGGATGGGTTCGGTATTGCTGATATGTTTATCGTTGTTTCCTGGGGCAAGTGGTCGCTATAGTCCATTGAGCCGATACGGAAGTCTTTAATTCTATAGAATAGACTGCACGAGACAAAAGTAAAGTCAATAGTGGAGCTTGCCTGAGTGCTGTGGTGTGTTGCTGACTGCGGTCGATCTTCTGAGAATCTTCCGTGGAGTGCCCTGAGGCCCAGCTCCTCTAGTTTGGCCAGCAGGGTCCTTGTGGTTTTTGTACTTCTACCTCCCGAGGTGCGGTCTTGATAGTTAGGTTCTCAGGCGAATGGATCCTCGTCGTATTTGATTTCCGTGTCCGTATGACTGAGCATATTTAGATTAAAGTCCCCTGTAATGATTAGATTATTCGTGGACTCAGTTTTCACTAGTTTCATGAGTTCTTCCTTCAGTTGTTGTGCTCCCTTCCTTTTCTCCCTGGGGTGCAGGTAGAGGTTTATTAGAATGATATCCTCTTTTGGGTCTTGCGCGCGAAATGACAATCGCAATGCATGCATTGCTTTTGGGGCGGCTATGTTGTAGTCTAATGGGGCTGCCTTTGATATCACTGAAAGCGCGCTGTATGTGGCGAGGCCACCTTTCTTGTGGCCGAACAGAAAGCTCTGAGTGGGCGGTAGGAAGTTCAAAGTATACCCAGACAGCGCTGGAGGCGATTCAGACCAGGTTTCTTGTAAAGAAATTATAGTAAATTTTTTCAGGTAGCTGTCTAGGTCAGTATCTGCGAACTTGTCGCCTGTGCCGTTAATATTCCATGAGCATATGTTTAGGATGCTAGTGGTGTTGGCTGTTTTTGTTTTTGTTTGTCATTGCCTTATCTCTTTTGCGTTTAGGGACTTTGCGAGCCAACTCCAGTTGGGTGCAGGCCTCGTGTCATTGGCCAGTGATCTAATTTCAGCTTGGTCTGAGTCCTGTTGTCTCTCTGGCGTTTTGCTTCGTGCTTCTCATAAGACAGTTCTTTTGAGAGACGGCTCCTTGGCTTTCTTGTGATGACTGTCATATAGTAAGGGCTCAGGATATCTTGGGTGCGAGAGAATTTGCAGTTTTATTCCCCAAGAGTCGAACTTTACCTTTTCTCTGATTATTCTCTCTGGGAATTCTTCTGTGGTCCAAGTTGTTTTTGTTGATTCAATGCCTGGGTGCCTCAGAGATTCTATAAATTCTACAGATTCCAAGTCAGCCGATGTGATTGTTTTAAGGCTTTCTATTGTTTTCAGTAGCCGCAGGATGTTTCCCCTGTTTAGAATGTCCATTGGGCCTCTTGAGTGATACTCAGGATGGAATATAACTGTCATCGATGTTCCGACAGGACTTCTCTTGTTTGAATGAGAGTTGTCTCGGGCGGTGAATTGGGTTTCCCCTTGGTTGGGGAATACCATGGGTGCTGCTGTTTTAAGTTGGACGTTTTTGGTATTAATTTCCCGCGGATCTTGTCCTGTTGGATTTAACCTCGTCGTTACAGTCGTCTCGGGGCTTACTGGGATTTGTCTATTATCCAAATTCTCCGGGGGATTTTTAATGTGGTTTGCCTTACTCTGTCATATTCTTTCTTGTTTTTCTCTGTCAGATGAATCTGAGATTGATTGTAAATTATGCCTCGTTTCAAACTTGTCTGTGCCAGTGTTTTTTTCCGCTTGTGGCTTACTCAGCGTGACATTCAGACCTTTGGACGAGGTGCTGTTGATAGAGCAATTTTGTGGAGCCGGGCCTATTCCGGGTTTATTCTCTTGGCTGGCATTTTCACAGGTAGTACTCTTAAGGATTTGTTCTTCATTTTTCTCCTCTGTCCTTGCTTGTGGGAATTTAGCTGCTGGTAGGTCACTGTTGCAGCCCTTGCACCATGCTATGATCCCTGACAATTTCCTTTGGTTTCTTCCCTTCCTTTTCTGTTTTCTAACCGCTTTTCCTTGAGGAGGGGGAGGCAATACTCCGTCTTTTTGAAATAATATTGCCTGGGTGCGCTATGGACACAGTGGCATTATGTCTACGTTCGGGTTGTTGTGAGTTAATGATCGGTGTGTTCTTCTTATTTGTTTTTTTTCCCTTAACGGGAGTGGATGAGTAGGTGTCTTTGGAGACTCATGCTTTGTGGACTGTGGAACATCTTGCTCAGATGATGTAGTTCCATGCATTCTCTCTGGTTGATTATAAGGATGGTTGTTTTTGACTGCCGTCCTTTTGTCGGATAGAAGGTTGTCCAGAGCTGTTGGTAACGTTACTAGTTTGTCCACTATAGTGATACAAGAACAGTTTGATGCTATCAGCCGAGTCTCTGCTTGTGCCCTTTTTATCAGTCCGTTCAGGTCTGCTAGCTTACTGTCTATATTAGAGACGAATGTTGCCAGGGAGTTGAGGACAGAGAGTTGCAAGTCCATCTTCTCGGATTGGTACTGGATAGCATTTACTGATAGTTGCATAGTCTGCAGGAGGGATGCCCAGATGTCTCCATTGTTCTTAGTTCTTTCTGTTCCCGGGCTGTCGCAGATCCTGCCACTTTGCTTTCCTTGCTCCAGTTCCACTGGGAAAGATGCAGCCAGAACTTCCCAATCTTCCGGAGTGAGATATGAGCTATCCGGGATGTTTGGCCTGGGTAGTTTAGGTCCTGTGCTGGGTGGTGATTTGGGGGTGACTAGTTGCGACCCAGTATGTGTGTCGGGTGGTGGTGGTATTTGCTCGCCACCGTCCTTTTTCGGTTCAATTTTATCGTGTTTCAAGTGTTCGTGATCGGTGTTATAGGGTGAGCTTTGGCCGTTTTCCCTTTGCACCTGTTTTGTTTTGTCGGATGCTTGCCTGGCCTTAATGAGGTCCGCCACTGCGCTCGGATCGTGCTTGTTACCGAGGACACGGGTTCCTTGTGTCTCCGCTGCCGTTTTCCTTGGGGGTTTGCAAGGTGTTGATTCATTTTGTACCTCTTGGGCTTTATTCATTGAAAGTTTGTTCGTGTCATCCCTGAGAGGTTCGTCCATGGACCCCCATTTTGTTGCACTGTCTGGCGCCACTTCTGAACCTCCGAGAGCCTCGGTGGTTCCTGGTGGTCCCTGGGTTCTCAGCTGGGGTGCTTGGGATTCGCGATTGGTTCCAACGCTCCCTTTGTTTGTTTCTCTTCGACTTGCAGGGCTTGTGGGGGATGTGTGAGACCTCCCCGTGGTTGCTATTATTACATGATTTGCAGTCGGGCTCACCACTGAGTCCACCAATGAGTCCTCCTTGTTTGTGTTATTTAGGTTGTCGTGCGCATCACCCTTTGCAGTTGCAGTTACAGTTGTGGTTGCTTCTGGGACACTCCTTTCATGTCTTGTTCCGTCCTCCGATTCCGGTTGGCTCGCCTGGGTTCCTGAGCTTACTTCGACAGACCACGATGAGGCCCACTTTTGGGGGTTGACATGATCCCTTACCTCTGCCCCCACTTGTTCTGACCCTGCTCCATGGGGGTTAATCTGTGTGTTTTGGTTGGGTTGAGTGGCGTCGGAAGGTTGGTTTTGTTGACATTGTTTAAATAGAGAAGCGTACTGGGGTTTTTGATGAATGTGAATTTAGTGTACATTTTTGTTTGAACACAGAATGTATTAGTGGTTTGGTTGCATGGGTGCTCTTGTACTTCCGAGCCTCCTGGACCTCCCGGGCTTGAGAGCAAGGCGAGCAGAGGGGAGAACTGAGGGAGTTCTTCCTCTCCTTCTTTCATTCCCCTGCCCCCACCGCTCCCCCTGCCTTCATCGCTCATATCCATCAGGTCCTTCTCAAGCTTCTTTTTTGATTGCCTTGCCCTTTTCGGGGGGTTTGGAGGTGCTGCATTGTCCATGTTATCCCTCTGCTTCCCCGACCTCATTCTGTTGTTCCTGTTGTTCCTTTTGTTTCCTTTTTCCTTGAGACCACAAGTCCTAGTTTCTTGTATCTGTTGAGCCTCTGTTATTATGCCACTTGCTGTACCGCCTGACGACCGCTACACGCCTTTTATCCTCCCCCCTTTTGTTCTCCCTCTGGGTTTGGTGGAGGATTAGTAGTAGAATTATGGTGGCGGGCGGACAGGCTGTAGGAGGCTGTGGGGGGGCTTTGAGAGAGACTGTAGGAGAGACTGTAGGTGAGGTTTGTTATGGATTGCGGGTGTGGGGGAGGACCCCAGTTAACCTACCGCCTCACCTGGGGTCTCTGGGAAGGTTCTGCCCGGGTCTCCCGCTCGGCTTGTCTCGGGTTCTGAGGCTGGTTCCAGACCGACCGCAGGTTCCCCCCTTTGCGCCTTAAGTCTTGGTGCCGCCGATGTAGCCCGGTGTGTCGGCGGCTGAGAGCGGGGGAGCGGTTCAGCGGGTTTGGTCGGTACTCACTCGCCCGCCTGTGGCTGCCTGGTAGCCCAGGGGAGCAGCTTGTTCGAGGAGAATGGCCAGGGAGATACGAGAGGACTGTAGGTCTCCCCAGCTCCGCAACCGGCAACCCGCTTCCCGCAAGCTCCTCACCCCCGGTCTCTGCTCGGCACGGCTCGGCTCCTCCCTCTGGTGCTCACGCGGCCTGGCAGCTCCGACCAGCGTGACATCGGGGAAAATCAACTCTTCCCACCGGCGGCCAGAAGAGCCGAGAGTCTGGCTGGGATCGGGGGGCCGGGGAGCCTGAGGGGTTGTAGCTCCTTGCCTTGCTCCTGCTCCTGCTCCTGACCCCTCAAATGCACAGGCTTCAAGCTCAAACTGGTGGAAGTGATGTCCAAGAGTCCCAGACGAATTCTTGCTTCAAACACCACAGTTTATTATAAGATAAACCGTCTCTGTGACTTGTGCTCCACTGGGTATCACTCAAGAACACTGACAAAGGGCACAGCTAACCGTGATCTGATAGTACTCGTTAACAGCAGGCTAGCTAAGCAATCTCTGGTCGTTCCATCCAGTCTATGCAGAGATCTGAGCCATGAGCACTTTCGTTCTCAAAGGTGTGGACAAACGGAGGTAAGTTTGTTTTGCAGGTGTGCGCGACAATAAAGCATTGGTTCTGTCTTCATCAGCCTCCCTTGGATCCCTTCCAATATTTCTGCAAACACTGCATAGTTCTTTGCTGCTGTGTGTTTGATGCTGTCAGTAATGAGCGGATGGTGCCTGAGGACATCCTTACCGGGCTTGGTTTCTGGTGTCTGAAGTCGATGCCTTCAGATGAATAATGCATTGATCGATTGATCTCCTGTGAATTGACTTTGCTTGTGCTTCCGAGATTCTAGTGGTTTCCATTTATGTGTTTTAAACTGCATTCAGATGTTAAACACGGCACACAAGAAAGGTGGAGTGGAGCAAAAGAGACCGTGACCTTTTCCATGTAACATTCTGGCATTGCTGCTAGAGCCTTAGGGTGGCAACTTCGATATCAGCTAGCCCAGTTTAGGCTATTCCATGAGCAAGGTTCCCAGGGAACCTGCAATTTTCAGGGTTTCACCCTTTAACAGAACCATGGAGAATTAGAAAGCAGGAACGTAGCTATTCTATTATATTTCTCACTTGTATAGCGATAGTTGACCCGGAGGCATTCCAGCGCTGAGTAAGAGGCAGCACCATGCCAGCATAGGAAAAGCACTGTAAGGACCAGATTATTTAACCCTTTCGCTGTGGCGGCAATTCCGCCGCAGCGCTACGGGGCGGGGCGGTTGGAGGGGCCGCGTGGCGCTCCGACGCTGGTGACGGAACCGCTCCATTACGCCCCTCGGGTGGGCTGTGCTTGTGACGGAGCGGTTCCGTCATGGCCCCACCCGCTCAATAGAACGTGCCGCAGAGGGCGCGGCGAGCGGGCCATGACGGAACCGCTCTGTCACCAGCACAGCCCACCCGAGGGGCGTGACGGAGCGGTTCCGTCACCAGCGTGGGAGGGGTTAAAAAGCCAAGGGGCATATTATCAAGGACGGCATTAAAATTATCGCCGGTTTAGCGGCAGAAAACTGCCCCTTAACATGATACGGCACATTCCTTTCCTTTCCTTGCGCTGGCGCACTATGGGCTGCAGTGCGCCAATGCAGACCCCTTTGCACCATGGCGCAAGGGAGCCTATGTTGCTGGCAGGATTGTTTTTGTACAGGAAGGGACACCTTCCTGCACTAAAACATTCCTCCGAGGCATTTTTCTCTTTCTAGGTGAAGGAAGAGGAAACAACAAGAAGAAGTGAAGGTATTTCTCCTGGTTGCATCCCTCCTGGGAAAGCATAGCATTTTGACGCATTCTCAGGTTTACCAGTGTTGGTAAATCTGGGAATGCGCCAAAATCCATGGGTGGGAACACTCACGCTCCACCTATGGAAAGCCTCCCTGGGGCAGGGTAATGCAAGGCAGCTTTTTATGCTACCTTGTGTTACTCTAAATTCATCAAGCCAAGGTGGCCTTGTATGGCTTGATAAATCTCACTTAGGTTTGTGTGTTGCCTTTGCACCGCACAATGGACAATACAAATCCATGTATAGTGTAGCCACCTTTTCCAACGTAGTATAATCTAAATTGTCATGAGGAATGTGAGTCTTTTTCCTTTAACAGGACAAGAAGTTGTGATTACTGCTAAAATTTACGTTTTAAATACTAAACAGTTTTACGGTTTTGATAAACCAAATAAACATACTTACATTGGAATCGCAAACTAATGATAGCATGCAGAGATGTGGTTATGAATGGAATATTATTTGTAATGCACCATTTTCAATCTTCTTGAAAACGAAAATAAAGTGGAAGTTTTAACTCCAAAACAGGAGACACTTGCACACAAACCAGTGCGATGTGTTTGCTTAGCTCCCTCCTACATTGCAAAAGATCTTCCTAGAAACAGGGGGCCTCATTTATGAGGTTTTGCCTAGGGCAGCAACACAGACCTTCCTGCAGCAATGCCCTATGGCAAAAGAAAAGGGCAGGAATGCGCTGTATCTATGCGGTACTGCGCATTTCTGTCCTTTTCCCCTGCTCCGGAGCACAATAGGCTGCAGTGCGCCAACACAGGCACCTTAGCACTATGGTGCAAGGGTGCCTGCGTTGAGGGGATGATTGTTTTTGTGCAGGGAGGGAAACCTTCCTGTACAAAAACAATCACAAGAGGTGTTTTCCTTTTTCTATGTGTGCTGCAGAATGCAATGAAAGGAAAAACAAGGAGAAATAAAGATATTTCTCTCGTTGAGCCTTTCTTTTTTAATTGATTCTTCCATCGCTACTTGTTTCCTTTTACTTTATCTTACCTTTTAACTTATATTCGTCAAATTGAAGGTTTGTTCTTTGCGTCCTGCGTCAATGACCGATTCACAGCTGAAGTCACACAGGAGGCTGCTCAGAAAAAAACCATTTGCAATACAATAGGTCTTGCATTAGTCAAAATGTGAGCTTTTGGCATTGCAGATGCTAATGGATTTTTTTCCGTTTCAAATTATGCCAGTAGTAGCACGATAAGCAAAGAAATTCCTTTCACGAAGGAAAGGGCGCAATACCACTGGCACTGTGGGCCCGATTCACAGAACTAACTTAAGACAAAATCCTAAACTTACTACCATTTTGGTATTCACAGAAGGCACTTACTCATTTTGGTATTCACAGAAGGCACTTAGTCATTTCGGTATTCACAGAAGTTAGGATTTTTCTCAGTTTAGTAGTAAAGTTAGGACTCCTAACTTTAAGACTCCTAAATGCCTTCTGTGAATTCCGAAAGTCTTAAAGTTAGGATTTTTCTCAGTTTAGGAGTCCCAAAGTTAGGAGTCCTAACTTTACTTCTCCTAAACTGAGAAAAATCCTAACTTTAAGACTTTCGGTATTCACAGAAGGCATTTAGGAGTCCTAAAGTTAGGAGTCCTAACTTTACTACTAAACTGAGAAAAATCCTAACTTTAAGACTTTCTGTATTCACAGAAGGCATTTAGGAGTCTTAAAGTTAGGACGCCTAACTTCTGTGAATACTGAAATGAGTAAGTGCCTTCTGTGAATATCAAAAAGAGTAAGTGCCTTCTGTGAATACCAAAATATTAGTACGTTTAGGATTTTGTCTTAAGTTACTTCTATGAATCGGGCCCCTAGAAAAGAATTTCCTTTTACGAAGGAAAGGGTGCAGTACCACAGGCTGGTACTAGGTGTCCCTAGAATTTCTTTTATAAGTGTCCCAGGGACACCTAGTAACAGCCTGTGATACTCTGCCCTTTCCTTCAGGGAAGAAATGTCTTTGATTATTATGCTACTTCTGGCACAATTTGAAACAAAAAAAACCTAATAGCATCTGTAACGCCAAGAACTCACATTTAGATAAATGCGAGACCTATTATATTGCAAATGCTTGTTTAATAATCTGTCCAGTTCGAAGAGCTAAGAAGCCCGGCTCCTAAAACACTATGATCGGACAAAGGGCAAAGAGGTGAAAAACCTATGTTACAAAAGACTGGTCTGGCTCTTACATTCTTATCTATTGGGGCCAGATTTACAAAGGTTTTGAGTCAGGTTTGCGTTATTTTTCTAACACAGACACGATGCACAATCCGTTTGCAGGATTTACAAACCAACGCAAATTACTATTTGCGTTGATTTGTCAGAAAAAAATAACCTGTGCTGATTCTTTCTGTTTTCAGACTGGGCCGCTTTGATTGTGTTGTGTTGTGTGATATGTGATGTGGCCTTTACATATTTGTCACCACAGTATCTCACTTTTTCCTGCCTGGACTACTTATTTGTGCCCACGCCTGACTTACCTTGGTTGACCAGTGCTTGTATCTTGCAGTGCGGCTTTCTTGATCATGGCCCACTCCAAATTTCTATTTGCCATGCCAGGGTGCCTTTTGAGTAATGTGATGCCTCAATACCTGCTGGTTAACTGATCCAACTTCTGCAGCTTACCACAAGGAGGTGATCTGAGGCATTTCTTAAAGTGAATGCTGTCATAGTCTTGTCTCCCTCAACCTGTGGGAGGTCTCCAGATTTGTCCTTTGGAGATGTGAGCTGTCATATCTTAAACAGCAATAGAGGTGCAGTGGATAAACAAATAGTCTGCCTCAAGGTGGAACTCTGACATTTGGATTGTAATTTCAGTCATTCTAGGAATGATATTGTTTACTGCACTGAGGTGACTCGCCTATTCATATGTTAAAGCAAACTAATGATGGATGGAATGCTGACAATGTAAACATTCTCCCCCAGTCAAAAGAGCTGGGTTAAATCCATCGTTCTTTTGCCCACTACACCACCCCAGTTAAGACAAGGAGGTGATCTGAGGCATATCTTAAAGTGAATGCTGGCATAGTCCTGTCAGCACTGAGGTGACTCGCCTATTCATATGGCATACGGCAATAGATAGCCTCACAGAGCAGTATATATCAAAGCAGTGATAAGGCCAGCAAGCGCCTGGGATACGCAAGAACAAATTGAGAATGTTCATGGCCACCCTTGATGAGGCTGGAAACCTCACTATTAATGCTGTGAACATGCCAAAACATTTAGCTGTTTTTACAAGAAATTGTATACAGCCTACCACTCGTTGAATCCCACGGTCAGCCAGGAGATAACTGATGAGCTCCTGGTGTGGCACCCGATTAAAGAGTACCACAGCACATTGGACCATCCTTTAATGGCGTAGGAGTTGACAGAAACGTTAACTTGTATGTTGTCCGGAAAGACGCCAGGGCCGAACAACCTCTGGTCTGAATTATTTAGGCAACTGGACTCTCTCCTGGTCCTGCACTGGGGGTTATGTTTCATGCGGTGCTTATGAACGAAATACTCTCCATAGATCTGCGCATATGTAGGTAATATCTAAAACCTCCCATGCCATGGATAGCTGACATTCCTTCAGACCGAATTTTCTTATCACTATCAGATAAAAAATCCAAGGGCCATATTATCAAGAAAGGGCGATCCATTATCGCCAGGAAACTGCCGCTAAAGTGGCGATAATGGGCTTGATAATATGCCCTTGTGAATTCCCATAGCAGCCCAGGTTCTGGTGTTAACCTGGGCTTCTATGGGAATTCACAAGGGCATATTATCAAGCCCATTATCGCCGCTTTAGCGGCAGTTTCCTGCCGATAAAAGCGGCAATAATATATCGCCCTTTCTTGATAATAAGGCCCCCAATTCCTCCCCAACCTAAGACCAAATCTGGAGACAGCCACTATTATAGAAAGAGGTTATCACAATATCGAAAGTAGAAAAGATGCAAAGATTCCTGGCGCCCTCGAGTAGGGGTAACTTCCCTCTCCGTGCAGTGGGGCAACAAATAATGCATCTGGAGCAATCTGCTGCCTCCCTCCACGTGATGCCCTTGGGAGTTGCCTTGTAGCTTCTTAATGTAGCTCTAACTATGATCAAACACTCTTAGTCACACAAACTCGCTGGTCTTGAATCAATTTGGATGGTTGCCTCTGTGTACCTCGTTGACCTGAACCCTTCCTGGACATTAGGGTTCAATGGCGAACTTGACTTATTACTGCATTCTGCATTAACTTTCTCCGAAAACAATTGTGAAATGATCTTATGAGGAACTGGGAACAGAACGTCTGTTTTCTTTTTATTTTCCAGAATGTATATAGCGCGCGGCTTCCCAACGTGCCTCGCAGCGCTGGTGATGTCCTCCGCTCTAGCTGATAAGTGTCTGATTGTCCCTAGAATAGATGGGTTTTCAGTGGCTTCCTCAGCCTCCTGAAAGCGAAGCGTGATAATATTTTAGATATGAGGGTCCATACAACATGTCACTCTATATGAGCTGGGACCAGATCTGAAGAAGCAGCAGTGGTTTTTTTTTACAAACTTTACCGGGCTGGAAACACCAAGCTAGGGCTGGACAGCGGTGCTCTGACCTAGTTCTCCTACTGCAGGTGATAGCATTAGCAACTTTTCCCACAAACATCAGACTAAAGCAGCCTAAGGAGCATATTTACAAGCCCCTGTTGCCACCACAACGTCACTTTTCACGATGTTGTGGTGGCGATAGGGGCTTCACCTTATTCACAAGGCAGCACTTAGCCACTTAACGTGTTTAACGTGTTTAACGTGTTTAACGGCGCCTTGTGAAAAAGGTACCTTTTCACGCTATACTTAGCGCTATACTTAGCGTGAAAGGGGTGGGCAATTGGTGTTGCGGTGGGCGTTCCACCGCAACACCCACTGATTTTGACACTGCCCCCTATTTACAAGGGTGGCGTAAATATGAAGCAGCGCCAAAATTAAGACCAGGGAAAATTTGGTCTTAAAAAGGCGCAACGAGGTCAAATGTTTAATTTCTCCTAATTTCCGCTGTTTTTACGTGCGCAGCACACATAGAAACAAAAAAAGTTCATTGATTGTTTATGTGCAGGAAGGTGACCCTTCCTGCACATAAACAATCAATTAAAAAATTGGTGTTTTGCAACTTCTATGTGTGCTGCATTAAGCAGTACACATAGAAGTTACAAAACGCCATTTAAAGATTCTGTATGTGCAGGAAGAGAGACCTTCCTACACATAAACAATCTTCCCCTCAACGCAGACACACTTGCACTATGGTGCAAGGGTGTCTGCGTTGGCGCTAGGCTGCTAAATTTAGCGCCAGCGCAGGGAGAAACGCAGGGCTGAACCATATTGTTGTAAATATGGTGTAGCCCTGCGTTTCAGAAGTGGCGGAGCATGGCGTTAAGCCAAGAGGCTAACGCTGTTATCTGCCACTTCATAGTAAATATGCCCCCAAATTCCTCGATACAGGTCTATATACATTATGGACTCAGGTAAGTTCATGGACATTCAGAACCAGCCAGGCAGGCTTTCTAGTCCAAATGTACTTTTTTTGCAGTTTTATATAGCGTGAACTCCACTTGAGGTATTGGAGCACTTTACATCAGCACCAGTTACATTACACAAGGACAAGGGGAGAGTAAGTGATTTGCCCTGAATCACAGGGTGTTGAGCCGACGCAGAGACTCGAACCTGGGGAGATATTTACCAGGAAATGCCGCAACACGGCCCAGAATGCAATTTAGCAGCGCCGCACTTTGCCATTTCAAAAACGCAGGGATGCACCATATTTACAAGAATACGATGCAGCCCTGTTTTGTCCCTTGCGCTGTTGCTAAAAAACGCTGCCTAGCGCCAACACAGACACCCTTGCACCATAGTGTGAGGGTGCCTCCATTACAGGGATGACTGTTAATGTGCAGGAAGGGACACATTTCGGCATATATACCGTCTTTAAAGGTGATGTGCTCTATGTGTGCTGCAGAGTAGAAAGAGCAAAAACAAAGAGAAATAAAAGTATTTCTCCTCGTTGTGCCAATCTAACATCTGCTATTCAGTGGTGTTAGTTTTTGACACTGCCTCCGATTTACAGATACTTGTAAATCTGGGGCAGCATCAAAAAACAATGGGTGCTGCTGTGGAACGCCCACAGAAACACCCATTGCAGACCCCTTTCACGCAGATACCTGCGATCGAAAGGGGACGATATTTACAAGGCGGTGTAAAGCCACTCAAAGTGGCTTAGCGCCGCTTTGTAAATATGGAGCAGGGCGTTGTGCCACAGCAATGTTGGAAAAAGTGACCTTCTGGTGGTGCAATGCTCTTGTAACTATGCCCCCTGGTTCCCCAGCTCCAAACTCTGGCTGTTACACCACATCCTCTCCCATTGTACTTGGAGGAGAGACAGCCCTTGCGCTCCCACGATAGTGTAATGAGCCCCCTAATCTGCCTGAACATGGTTCGACTTCCACAGTTTACCTCCATTGTCTTTTAGTGGCTGTAGAAGCCAAGTGATGCTTGGAAACCGTGGGCAGAATCGGCTCACCTGCGGCTGTTACAACAAGACCTGTTTCCAGTGACAACCAGGGAGCCCTGGGTCCAGCCCGAAGCTTTATCTCAGCTGCAGCCACATTGGCTATGCAGAGCACATACCGAAAGCATCAATTCTGTCATGACTTCCTTTTCAAAGTCACCTTGAGCTTCATGTCACTGATGGATTTCGCCTCCAAATGTAGACATCTGCCTCTGATTTATTGTGCCAGATGCTCGCAACATTTTCGCTGCCACATTAGAAGGTTTTGCTTCAGTTCCTCTCTTTTTAAAATCTCAATTGAGAGACTGCTTCCGAAAAGCGAATTCATTCAGCGTTGAAATCACCTCTGTAAACCACAGGGGTGGCGGCGGTATTCCATCGTACCGCCACCAGCTGTGTGGATGTGCTGAGCAATGTAAACATTTCATGGCAGTGCTATAATAACACTCAGGTTGGCGTGTTCTGGCAGGTAAAACCACGGTGTAATAGGTACTTTTCCTCACCACCAGTGTATTATCCAAAAATGGGAATAGTTAGTGCTATATAACTCCTCGGACTCAACGCCCCCCAGCCATATCAACGCTTTCAAAATCCTGAACACCATTCACTCCAGCTTACCATATGACCCTTGCCCGCACCACATCTTCAACAAAGCAAGCTCCATCATTGCACCCCAGCTCCGCAAGGTAATCAACAGCTTCTTCAAGACCGCCACCGTCCCGGAGAGCTGGAAGCATGGCAAGATCAACACCTTACTCAAGAAACCCAAGGTCCTAGGAAGCTTGAATCTGGTCCAGGGAAGGCATGGCTTGGCAGTTCGGGCTGGACTCTTCCCATGAGGCACAGGGTCAGACTGATTTGCATATGGCCATGTCTGAACTGGGGTGGCAGAGTGGGCTAAAGAACGGTGATGGATTAAACCCAGATCTGTTGACTGGGTGTGAGTGTTTGATTGGTTCAGATGCTCCGTGACATCACCACCCCCTTTTGTACTCCTTCTTGCGTTAGACGTGAGTGCAAGCTTGCTTCTTCCACTAGCAGATCTCTAGATCCCCAGGATACTGTTTCTGATGTTTCCTTCTTGCGTTAGACGAGTGTGCATGCTTGTTTCTTCCACTAGCAGCCCTCTAGATCGCCAGGGTAGCATTTCTGAAGCTTCCTTCTTGCGTTAGACGTAAGTGCAGGCATGCGTCTTCCACTAGCAGCCCTCTAGGTCGTCAGGGTACCATTTCTGATGCTTCCTTTGTGTGTTAGACATGAGTGTACGCCTGCGTCTTCCACTAGCATCTCTCCAGATCGCCAGGGTACCATTGCGGATGCTTCCTTCTTGCGTTTTGCTCGCTCCTGTCCTCTCTTCACTCTTTTCTACCTTCAATGGAGAGCACTGTGATCAGGTCTAGCAACATATCAAGACAATATCTTTGCCCCTCTGTTTTGAGTGCTCACAAGTCACAAGTCAATATGCGTTTTAGGTCTGGCTTGATAGCACAGCTGTTCCCAGACCTTATGTGATCACCTTAGAATGACGCTTTCAAGAGTATTACAGAGGGACTTTGGCTTTGATCACGTTGGTAGCCAAGAGTACATGATTTAATGGTGAAGAAGTTGTGAGCTGCCAGGAAAAAAAGAGTGCTTGCTGCACTGTGATTGGCTACGAAAAGGATTGCCCTCAACTAAACGTAGTGATGCAGCAGCACCCTAGAGAAAACACTTCATCTGGTTGCATATTTTTTTCATGGCATCCGTGGGCTTCCTCATACTTGCTCCATGTTGTCAGCAAAGGTAGAGAAAAGGAGAAAGGAATTTCAGCAGCAGTCACAGTGGGACCGGTCTTTCAATGAGGGAAACGCCCAGCAGCATACAAAATACTGCTGTAGCAAGTAAAGAGCTCAGCACTCTCCCTGATGCTTGGATGTGCTCTACTTTGTCATTTGAAAGAGGATGTTGGTGGTGATAAAGGGATAGCGGAAACAGCTACCTGCAATTGTATTTGTATATATATTTATTAAGCGCGACATTCATCCCGAGGGACATCACAGCGTACGTGCCCATCATTGTAGGTCTGTAAATCAGCTTTTCATTCTGCCATTCTTCTCATGCCCCGTATGTATTGATGTTTTTTTTCTTAGCCTTTCCATGCATGACAAATACTTTGGGGGTTATTTATGAGCCCTTGTGTCACTTTTGCACCGCTGGTGCGTCACAGCAGTGTAAAAAATGCGTCTTGTTTATAAAGTGACGCTTCTAGGTAGATGCGTCACTTTGTAAACCCCTACGCCTCATTATACCTGCACCAGGTATAATGTATTCGGGGGGGCGTTTCGACGCAAGAAAGGGTTGTAGAAGTGATGCAGTGAAATTTATGAGATTTTACTGCGCCACTTCTATGACGCAAATGCGTCAATAGCTTACATCTGCCTCATGGCAGTCATAAGACTGACGCAGGAAAATTTAACATGGGACTTGCCAATGTTGAATGACAGATTGCTGGAGTTGCGTCACCTTTGTGACACACTCCAGCAATGCGTAATTTTTGCAACCACAGATACGTCAGAAATACTGACGTATCTGTAATTCCTTGCAACATGATGAGTCATACTGTAAATATGACACATCATTGGTGTCGCAAGGAGAGCACAATGAAAAGTGACACATTGCTGTTTTCTCGCAGCACAGTGTCATTTTTCACAAATGAGGCCCTTTGTGTCTGTTGGGATATTCCTATTCGAACAACACAGTTAGTGCCCCCTAGCAGTTCTCTCTTCCTGCACAAAAACAATCTTGCCTTAAAGTGCACAAGGAGATAGAAGGAATGTGCTGTATCTTTGTTATTATGGAGCATTTCTGCTCCCTTTCTATCACACAACGCAGTGCAGCAATTAACATTTCAAAGGGTGCTCTTTGATTCAGCAGGAGGTCACAAGAAAAAAGCCAGAGCCCATCTCAGGAAGAGATAAGACAATCATTAGCGTAGGGTTGAGGCTTAGGGCTAACCTTTTGATACACATATCACTGTGGCAGACATCCAGTGTGAAGTCTGTCACTCCCATGGCCTGTGTTGTGGAGCTATCATCTTTGGAGACACTTCTGCTTTGACAGAGTGCATTCTGGAGGAATCTTCAAAATGAAACAGACCCTCAAAATAAACTTCAAAGACTCTGACTCTAAATCACATTTGGCCTCTGGAAATGGACTATCAGAAGGGGAGCTTGAGACCCCCCAAAAATTGCCAACTATGAAGCAGCCAGCAAGGCTATGCAAAGAAGAGAAGCTATGCAAGGTTTCTGCCTGTAACCAGGTCTGGGGCCCAAGGCCTGCTAGTCTCCCAGCAGGGTGAAAGGGCATCACCCAAAGAATCAAAGGCCACCTGCCCTGGAGCACCACCGTCTGCCAAGATCATTGTGCCCTGAGACAGAGAAGAGATCATTGGAGGGAGTGTAACCCCTTGGTGAGGTTTGAGGTAAAGGCTGCTGCACCGGTTTTGTCATTGCACATGTGCATGAAAAAGAACTTACGCTGCTTGGAGGAGCCACGAAGATTCTGCGGTTGCATTACCACATGTGAAGAACTTGAGGACCGACGAATGCAGCCTGCATGGGCTGCTTGCTGAGAGTTGCTGCAGCTACGGCACCTGCAGAAGGGGCGCGCTCAGGAACTCCGGTCACAGGTAAGACTAATTGCAGGCCAGTCGGCCCTAAGGGAACTTGCTTGCCTTATAGCACTGTGAAGCAGGAACACTTTTGACTTTAGTCGGACTGGAACTCCTGAGACTTTGGACTACTAGTGGGTCTCAGGGTACTGCCTAAAGAAACACTAAAGCCCTGACCTCAGGAGACAGTGTGACGCTGCTTGTGAACGTTGTATATCCCTTGGTGTTGGTAGCAGTAAATAATTACTGAGGACCTCATTTGTGAGGCCCCTGGTGTTGCCGGAACGTCACTTTTTGCGACGTTCCCTGGCGCAGAAGCTTCCGTGATATTTGTCAGACAGCACTAAGCTACTTTTTTTGGCTTATTGCTGCCTGATAAATATTGGTCCCTTTAACGCAGTGTTCTGCGTTAAAGGGGCGTGCAATGGATGTTGCTGGGGGCGTTCCCAGCAATATCCATGGCCTTTTGACACTGCCCCAGATTTATGAAAAATCGTAAATCAGAGGCAACGCCAACAAGTTACGCCTCTCCACGGGCTGCATAAGGGAGGCACAACGAAGAGAAATATCTTTACTTCTCCACGTTTTTCCTTTTGCTATGTGTGCTGCATTCTACAGCACACATAGAAAGAGGAAAAAGCCTCTTGTCATTATTTTTGTACAGGAAGGTTTACTTTCCTGCACAAAAATAATGATCCCCGCAATGCAGGCACTCATGCACCTTGGTGCAAAGTTACCTGCGTTGGCACACGGCAGCCCATTGTCCGCTGGTACAGGGGAAAAGGACAGGAATGTGCCGTATCTGCTAGATTCGGTGCATTCCTGCTCTTTTCTTTTGCAGTAGAACAGCGCAGCAGGAAAAACCTCATAAATGAGGCCCTGATTGTTTCATAAAATTAAGTATTTTGGCTAGACAATTATTTACTACTACTGCTCTGCATATGTTGAGTTGTGAGCCTGTGTTCACTCCCAATATACAGCCCCACTCCCATTAAGAAGCCTTGGACTGATCGACCCATACTTTTACTGAGATGCTAGTCAAGTGCTGAAGGGGTATTTGGCCCAGTTTCTCAGGATCCATAGTAGGCCAGGCCCCCAGGCCCCTGGACATCAGAAGTAAAAGGCCTCAGTTTGCACTGCTGGGCCCAGTAGCTCCTGCTTGCCCCATAGTCCTCTGAACGGGGTTCTGACTCCCCTAGTACAAAATTTGATTGGGAAAAAGAGCCCTTTTCGGTTAGAAAGAGTCAACTAACAAGGTGTGATTTTACAGACTCTGGACATGCACTAAACAAAATGGCATTCTCTAAAGGCTCCTGGTATTAAGACATAAGATACAGAAAATACATTTCAAAGTTGTAACGAGAAGTTTAGAAACTAGGATTATCAACAAAGGGAAAAAATGTATCTGCTATGAAAAATCAATCCTTCACACATCTCTCTAGCGCGATTACTCGATGCATAACAAACAATTTTTGAAATATGCCCAGCTTCAACATCCCTAGTGGGAAGAGGGCATAGAGACACTGGACTTACCAGAATTTGCCCCACTGGAAGGATGGCTGCTACTGGAAGAATTTTCTTCCAAGGCTATATCGTTCACACTTAAGACACTCAACAGCAATATGCCGGACAGAATGACCTAGTTGAGTAAGGTGGTGCCTAGGGGTGGGGGGGCCTTGAAGGATGTAGGCCCTGATGCACCTCGGAGAGGTGGCAATAAAATCTCGCCTGCACCTGATATAACTTAAAATTCTTCATCAGGTGTATTATGACAGGGAAGGTTACATCGTATGGGAAAGGCGGCCTCCCCGGACTGTCTCTGATGTGGGGATGTTTGAGGTTCCTACAATCATACCATCTGGAGCTGCCCGGCTATTCAGACATATTGGACACAGGTGGTGAGAGAATTGAGTTGGGTGGTGCGTGAAACCAATCCTATTGATCCCAAGTATATCCTGTTGGGAGTGCCAGGAGATATTGATATCCCTAGGGCATAATTTCTCTTTAGTAATTTAAGGCTGGCAGTAGCCACGTAAGATGTGGCAGAATATTGCGGGGTGCCTAAAGCCCGACACTGCTGGAATGGAAGAGAGAGATGGGCCTATATATGGCAGCTGAAAAGATTACATACAAAAGCAGGGGGTTCCTGTGCAAGTTCCACAAGGTGGATGGGGAGGTGGGGGTGGGGTAGGGGGATGGGGGATGGGTGGGTGTATGTGTATGTTTTGAAATATTGTGATACTCCTCTTTCAGCAGGAGCTAAGACTCCCTTGACATAATATTGTGGTGCATGTGTGGGAGGGTTTCTGTAATTATCATTGTGGTTTCTTCTGTATATGGAAATGTCATGCCATTTTACTGTCTAGTATTTTTTATTTGGTGCACGTTCTGTGCCTTATGCACTGCTTGCTGCATTATGTATGTGACGCTGAAAAACCATACAAAGATATTTTAAAAAAATATCCTTTAATCTGTCTATTTCAGAACAGAATCTGAAAAAGTTTGAAAACCTTGTGGCGCCCAAATTATTTTAGAAAGTCAAATCAACGAATAACCTAAAATGATATATAATGCTAGCCATCATCAGTCATATTAATCTTCATAAATTGGTAAATGATTATAATTTTTCAAAGTAAACGTCTGTCACAACAGTAAGTGCCCTTTACTTTTTGTAGCTCACAATGTTCATGGTCTTTATTCCCTACACGAGAAAGTTTCCAGCTACCAGCACTTAAACCATCTGCTATAAGGGCCTTATCTCCGCTTTTTTGGCTTTAAAAGCCAAAAAAGCGGAGATAAAACAATTGACCTATTTACAAGTGGGTGCTAACATGCATTAGCGCATGTTAGCACCCGTTTTCCCGACGCCTCGCTTTGCATCTCTAATGAGATGCAAAGTGGGCGTCACTGGGCAGTACTGCATGTAAATTTTCGCTGATGTGCACATTGCGATATTTACGAGGATGCCCACGCATTTTAGCAGATGTTAGTTTTTGGCGAAAACTGCGGTTTTCGCCAAAAACTTAGGGGCATATTATCAAGGACGGGCGATACATTATCGCCTCTTTTATCGTCAGGAAACTACCGATAAAACGGCGATAATGGCCTTGATAATATGCTCTATAGAATTCCTATCGAAGCCCATGTTAGATGTCTTCACATCTAACATGGGCTTCGATAGGAATTCTATAGAGCATATTATCAAGGCCATTATCGCCGTTTTATCGGACGTTTCCTGCCGATAAAAGCGGCGATAATGTATCACTCGTCCTTGATAATATGCCCCTAACTTCTGCTAAAATGCTGACTTACGTATACTTAACATTAGGGGTGGATTATGGTGATACGACCATAGGGTCGTATCAGCAAAGTTATCGACGTTCTCCATGGAACATCGCTGGAAAACCAGCGATGTTCCATGTAAAACACCGCTATCACTGGAATAATTATCACCATTGCGCTATACGTTGTTAATACAGCGCTAGCATGGTAATAATTTCGAGCGATAGCCGGCGAAAAAAAAATTCACGCAAAGCGCCGCCAGCGATAATTATCGCTGCCGCTTGATAATATGCCCCATGGTCTCTACAGATATTAAAGAAACAGGAGCTCCACCTTCCCCTGCTGTGATGCCGCATCTTGTAACCTTCACCAGATCTCCATAGACCACTGAGGAAAGACTTACAAATTCTGCTGCACAAACTCGCAAAGCCTTTCTCTATTGCCGAGATTTCTGTGGAGACCTTGGGAAAGCTGGTGAAGTGCAACAGTGTTTTGCAAAGGCTCTGTTCTGAGTGACATGGATAATTCAAGGGTCGCTCCCACGATTAACATGATGTTTGTGGGTCTTATGGCATATTTCCATTGGACAGTCTTTCAGTGCTTTTGCGACGGCAAGGTAGCAGGTGTAAACCAGAGACTAAGAGGTGACCAGAGTTCAAAAGGGGGCAGTGCTATTTCTCCTTTTTGTAGTGTAGCAGCTCTTGAGCCATTACCTGAAGATCCTTTTCGCTAAAGTATTCTATGAATAAATATCTTATTGTTCTCATTACAAACAACATGATTCTCTTCCTAACAAATATTGAAATTCTATCAATGAAGATAACACTGCTGGGCTACCGGTAAAGCCCCACCCATGAGATGCGCCTCTAGGGGCATATGTACAAGCCCCATAACCACGGGAGTGTGACTTTTTTGACGTTCCTGTGGCGATAGGGGCCTTGCCTTATTTACAAGGCAGCATTAAGCCACATAAACAATGAATGGCGTTTTTCTGTTTCAATGTGTGCTGCACAACGCAGCACTCATGGAAACAGCAAAAACAAGGAGAAATTTCACATTTCTCATCGTTGCGCCAGGGTAAGACCAGGTTTTCTCTGGTCTTAATTTTGGCGATGCCTCATATTTACGACACCCTCATAAAAATGGGGCAGCATCAAGATCAATGGGTAGTGCGGTGGAACACCCACCACAACACACATTGCCCGCCTCTTTCATGCTAAGTTTAGCGTGAAAGGGTAGCCTTATTTAAAGGCAGCGTTAAGCCCCCTTAAGTGGCTTGACGCCGCCTGGTGAATAAGGCGAAGCCCCTATCGCCACCACAACATCGAGAAGAGTGACGTTATGGTGGTGATAGGGACTTGTAAATATGCCCCAAAGTCTTACAGAGATATTTACCATCCAGCCCAAAAGGTGGAAAGTTGATCTTTTCTGAATGTAAAAACATCTTTTCACTGCTTTGGTCAACGGGCATTACTGTAGCGGATCAATGCAAATACCCATAAGTTCTATTGAAAAACAGCGCCTCAAGCCGCCCTGCTGCGCTGCCCTACGTCAAAATAAAAGGACAGTAATGCGCCGTATCTATGAAATACAGTTTACAAGGCAACAAGGGAACCCTATGAGTCGAGAGGGACCGAGGGTTCTCTAAAATCAGTATCTATGAGATACGGCACATTCCTGTCCTCTTCTACTGCGCTGTTGCAAATGACTGCCTAGCACCAATGCAGGCACCCTTGCACAATGGTGCAAGGGTGTGTGTGTTCAAATCAGCTTGTTTTTGAGCAGGAAGAGACGCCTTCCTGCACTCAAACAACCTATGCCCCCCTAGGCAGCATGTTGTAGATCTGGGAATGTGTCAAATGCCATTGTTGTTACGTGGGAAAACCCACGGTATCGCCCATGGCATGCCTCCCTGAGGCAGCATGTCAACGCAGTGACTTGCGCTGCGTTGCCTTACACTATATCTACGAGGACATGAAAAGTCACACAGGGTGGCTTTCTGTGGCCGTGTAGATATGGCTAAGCCCTGTGTGTCACCGGAACGTCAATAAAAATGACGTTGTGGTGGCGCACAGGGCTTGTAAATAAGCCCTTCAATATACTAAGATAGCCAGGCTATCCTTTGCATCAAAAACTACCACCTGCTAAAAGCAGGCTCAATCATGGGAAATAGTGTTTATTTCTCAAAAGCACAAGTATTGGCATAGCCAATAAGTCTCGACTGTGGGAGCTTATAAGCATTTAGCCTTTTTTCCAATGTCTTTACACTATGTTGTAGAGTTATAATTATATAACCAAGACATTATGTACAACGGAGTAAAAAAAAGAATTCACATAAAAAATGTCTTCTAGTTTTTTTTGTCCTAGCAACCTCTCTCTGCCTGTTCTAATAGGTGTTTGTTTTAGCTTTTTTTGGTTATGGGGAAGGGACATAATAAACTGGAGGGTGGAGGTTGGGAAATTGTACCTGAATTACAACATGAGCAGCGGACAGACAGTAGGGGCAAATCAACGGATGCCAAATTCCGAGGGCAGACTGAGGTGGTGCTGAGTGATGCTGAGGTGGTGGTGTGCTAGTGTGGAGGTGATGCTGAATGACACTCAGGTGGTGCTAAGATGGAGGTGTGCTGGTGCAGCGGTGATGTTCTGGTGAGACTGAGTGATACTAAGATGGTGCTGAGTGTTGCTTTGGTGCTAAGTCATGCTGAGGTGATGGTGTTGCACTGGTGCTCAGGTGGTGCTAAGTGAAGCTGAGTTGGTGCTGTGCTGAGGTGATGCTGCGCTGATGCTGAAGTGGTGCTGCATTGGTGCTAAATTGCTGCTGAGGTTGGGGAGTGCCAGTATGGATGCACTGATGCGGAGGTGGTGTGTTGATGCTGAGATGGTGCTGTGCTGATGCTGAGGTGGTGCTGCGCTAGTGCTGTGCTGGTGCTGCTCTGATGCTGATGCACTGATGCACTGGTGGTGGTTCACTGATGAGACGATGGTGCTATGTTGATGAGGTGGTGCTCTGGTGGTGCTCAGGTGGTGCTGAGCTGGTGCTCAGGTGATACTGAGTGATGCTGAATTGGTGCGAGTGCTGAGCTGATGCGCTGATGCTTAGGTGGTGCTGCGTTGGTGCTGAATTTCTGCTGAAGTGGAGTTGCGCTGGTGCTGAGGTGGGGCTGTGGTGGTGATGCACAGATGAGGAGGTGGTGCTGTACTGATGGTGCTGTGCTGATGTGGTGTTCAGGCGGTGCTGTGCTGATGCTGAGGTGGTGCTGCACAGACGCTGAGGTGGTGCTGCACTGATGCTTGTGCTGAGGTGTGCTGCACTGATGCCACTTGTGCAGAAGTGATGCTAGGTGGGGCTGAGTGATACTGACGTGTTGCTGAGTAATGCTGAGGTGGTGCTGAGTGATGCTTTGGTGTTGCTCAGGTGTTGCTCAGGTGATGCTGTGCAGGTACTCAGGTGGTGCTGCACTGGTACAGAGTGGGTACTGCGCTAATACTGAAGTTGTTCTGCATTGGTGCTGTGTTGCTTCTGAGGTGGTGCTGTGCTGGTGCTGATGCTGTGCTGTGCTGATGCTGAGTTGGTGCTGCACAAGTGGTGGTGCACTCATGCGTAGATGGTGCTTTGCGGAGGTGTTCCTGTGGTGACGTCGAGTGATGCTGAGGAGATGCTCTGGTGCTGAGTGAGGCTGTGGTGGCACTAAGTGATGCTGTGCTTGTGCTGTACTTAAGATGGTGATGCTGCACTGATGCTGAGACCGTGTTACACTGGCAGTAAGGTGGTGCTGCACTGGTGCAGAGGTGGTGCTGTGCTGCTGATGAAGTGGTGCAGTGGTGCTGTGCTGGGGCTGAGGTGGTGCCGTGCTGGGGCTGAGAGGGTGCTGCGCTGGGACTGGGTGATGCTGAGGTGGTGCTCTGCTGGTGTTGTGGTGGTGCTGCGGTGCTGCTGCTGAAGTGGGGCTGAATGATGCTGACTGGTGCTGAAGTGGTACTGAAGTGGTGCTGCGCTGATGCTGAGGTGGTGCTGAGGGGATGCTGAGGTAGTGTTGCACTGCCTACTTGCAGGATATATTGTTATGTAACCTCTCATTACATGCCTTGTTTAGGGAGCACGAGAAGCCATCCCTTGATATTTGTTTTATTTCACCAACGATTGAAATCTAAAAGTAAGCATCAAAGTGCACGTCCAAAGTGTGGGAGACTTATGAGTCTGGAAAGGCATATGAATTGGGGAAGGGTATGCTTCCAGCACAAATCCTAAGCTTGACAACGAACACTTAATTTTGTACCATGGTTTCAGTCTGTGTGTCACGCAGGACAGTCTGGTTGTGCACCAGTGCAGGTGAAGTAAAGTTTTCTGCGTTAAAGGGGCATGTAATGGGTGTTGCTGGGGGCGATTCTCAGCAACATCCATGGCTTTTTGACACTGCCCCAGATTTGCAACAAAAAATAACTCGGAGGCAGCGCCAAAAACGTATGCTTCCCCAGGGGAGGCGTAAGGAAGGAACAACGAGGAGAAATATCTTTATTTCTCCTAATTTTTTCTTTTTCTATATGTGCTGCCTCTTGTGATTGTTTTTGTGCGGGAAGGTGTCCCTTCCTACACAAAAACAATTATCCACGCAACACAGGCACCCTTACATCATGGTGCAAAGGTGCTTGTGTTGGAGCACAGCAGCCCACTGTGCGCCGGCGCAGGGGAAAAGGATAGGAATGTGCTGTATATGATAGACAGGGTGCATTCCTGCCCTTTTGTTTGGCGTAGGGCAGTGCAGCAAGGAGGCCTGAAGCGCTGCCCTACAGCAACAACTCAAAAATGAGGCCCCAAATTTGGTTGTTGTACTGTGTGAAAAATGTGTAAATATTGTCTAACGTGTTTTTGTGGAATTATTTATAAGCTGGCTGTGTTCATCTCCAGAACCAACTACTGTAATGGGATCTACAGTTGGGTAAGAAGTGAAACAATTACTAAGTTACAAAGGATGCTTTATCTCGGGCCTAAAGAACGGTGGGGCGTATTACCAACAACTAGCGATATTTATCGCTAAATGCGCTTAGCGACTTTTTTTTATCGCGGCCTATCGCTGGATATTTTAGCGGAGAAAGCATGCTATTAGCAACGTTTTTCTCCATAGCGCTAAAATATCCAACGATAGCGGCCTAATGCGAGAATATCGCTGAGAATATAGCGATATTCTCGCATTAGCGACGAAATGCTCTTAGCCATGTTATCCACCTCCCATTGGATAACATGGCTAAGAACTGGTCAGAGCAGGCGTTAGTTTTTGGCGATAGCGGGAATATTTCCATCGCTAGGCCAGCCTTGTGAATAGGCGATAGCGACGTTATCGACTGCTTTCAGTCGCTAACGGGTTCGGTACGCCCACTTTGCATGTCATTAGCGATAAATATCGCTGACATGCAAAGCGGGCCCCAAACCGCTCGCTATCGCCTTCAAGCTGTCGCTAACTGCTGTCAGCGACAGCTTGACAATAGGGCGATAGAATTTTCGCCGCTTAGCGGCCGAAAACAGCCGCTAAACCGGCGAAAAGTGCCTATCGCCCCCCTTGATAATATGCCCCTGTATTCACATCTCACCCATCTGCTTGACAGACATTGGAAAAACATCAAACATTGAGATCAATTTCAACCTCTTTATCTTCAACAGAAGCCACTTGTTGGAAATGCACGCACCAAAGCTTTCGAACCTGATTACACCCTAAAGGCCAACCAGACGCTTTACGGAGACCTCCCAAAACAGATTCTCCATATTTGCGGGCAAACCACTCTGGACCAGATTTACATACATTTTGTGCAGTTTTTGCCTCAGCACAAAATTATTTTTTTCTTATTTACTTTCCAGTGCAAACCTTGTTTTGCGCTGGAAAATGACATAAAAGTAACGCAAAGCAGCACAAGGCACTGCTTCGCATTACTTTGTGTCAAGGGGGCGTAAACATGAGTGGTTCATGGGCATTCCCATGCAACCACCCTGGCTTTTTGACACAAAGCCCTATCAACCAAAAATTTGCGGCAGGGTTTTCATCAAAAATTAAAGCCACTTGATAGTAGGTATTAAAAGCAGAAATGTATTAAAATGTCCTTTCTTTTCCAACTTTGCATGCATGCAGCACTGTACAGCACACATGCAAAGTAAGAAAAGTTCTAAAAGTTGTCTAGGCATAGTATTTTGTACTGGAAAGTAACTCCTCCAGTACAAAACCTATGCTAGACTCAGCCACATGCCCTTGCACTATGGCGCACAGGTGTGTGCATGGAGCTCGCGTTCACCTTAGGGCTCGAATGATGCCCCTGACCAGACAACTGCTGATCCACCTCTGGACGGTACAGCCGTTGACTCTGTTCCAGGTTCAAGGCTATTGACTCCAGGTTTGACTCCCTTAATCGTCGTTTGGATACCATGATTGAGCGACTGGAATGCCATGGTGTCAGAATAGAGGGTACGGAACACAGGATATCACAAGTGGAAGACGAACACGCCACTACAACGAAAAGCCTTTAACGCATTGAATGCATCCTGAAAACCATTGCTTCTAAAATGAGGACTTGGAAGCTAGGTCCCGTCACAACAACATACGCATAGCGGGCATTCTGGAGTCCAAAAATACTGGCTGTATGGACACTTTCGTGGAACACTTACTGTCTGACCTCTTTGACAAGCAGTACAAAGAATGGGTTCACTGTTCCTGGAAACGAAAGGAAGGAGTATCTAGGTAATAGGCAGGATGTGCGGGGCAGTCAACAAGACTGTTTCTTGTTGCCCTCACAAATCCATGCTTCATCATCAAGCGGTTGCTCCTTGCCGGGCCGGCGCTGCAATCCCATACTGGTTCCCCGAAGGGTCACTTTAGTGGAGATCTTTTGTTCTGCTGTTTGATAGTTACAATGGATGTCTTGGTGGGATGGTGTGCAGTGTTGGTGATGAAGTGAGCCAAAACTGATTAGGGGATATCACATAAACCTTTATTATAAGGATTCCCCTGTCAGGTTAAAAACCCTTCATAGGTTAGTGCTACTAGAGGGGTTACAATGTGCCCTCGTAGTTTTGTTTGTTTTCCTTACTAGGATCAAACATTGGTCAGCATGTTTCACGCCCCGTTGGTCAAATTGATCTGTGGCGCTTCTTCAGGACCTTAAGTATGAGTGAGTTGCCTACCCCACACTTGTATTAGTTTAAAAGCAGTACCCTGTAGGGTGGTACCTACTTGTGTTATCGTTTCAATTGGTTGTCCAACCGAAGTTAAGGATCTATTGTGCCTCATGAGATGAATCTAAATGCTTCACATATTTTCTTAAGTTAATCCGGTCTGCTTTGTGCCACAGCTCCGAGGGGTTGAGCTCAGGTTTCCATTACTGAAACCTTTACTGGGCCTAAGAAGAATAGTGACATTATCATTTGTGGTGGACTATCTTTCACCACATCTAATTATCATTCCTAGAGGTGTTAATCACAAAAGAACTCTAAGAAAATTACCTTGTATCGTCTCACTCATTGTCACAATATCACCTCACAGACTGTGGCCATAACTTTCAGGCAATATAGTAACAGATGACAGCGTTTTTTTTTTATTAGATTTTAAAATTAATATTTATAGGATATAGTCATATCACAAATGTACATGAAGGCTAATAATCAACTTCCTGTTTCTTACAGAATATTGTGTAAACATTTCCTGACTAAACGGCGTAATGTCATGTGGGCTTCATTTAAGAGTTTTTGGCACAGGGCAGTGCTGCAAGGAATCTTGTTACTCTGCCCTGCATCAAAAGAAAAGGGCAGGAATGCGCCCTATCTATGAGATAGGGAGCATTCCTGTCCTTTTCCCCTGATCCGGCACACAATGGCCTGCCATGCGCCAACACATGCACTCTTGCCCCATGGTGCAAGGGTGCCTGTGTTGCAGGGCTGATTGATTTTGAGAAGGAAAGGACTTTTTTTAATTTAGATGATTTCCTCTTTCTATGTGTGCTGCACAATGCAACACACATAAAAAGAGGAAAAAATAAAACATTTCTCCTCATTGCGCCATAGAATGCGACGCATTCCCAGATTTACATTGCCGCGTAAATCTGAGGATGCCTCGGATGCCATGAGTGTTGTGTGAGAACACCCACAGCAACACCCATGGAATGCCCCTTTTACACAGTTCTCTGTGTGAAAGGAACACACATTTACAAGGCCATGTAAAGTGGCTTTGCCTGGCCTTATAAATGTGCTGCAGCACATTGGGCCACCGGAGCGTCAAAAAGTGTCGCAAGAGGCCGCGAAAATGAGTGCCTTAGTTTGATGTAATGTCATAGAAAATCAAAACATTACATTCAGTCTTCAGTATTATTATTTTCATAAGAACAGCTCTAGGATATAAACTAAGAAACAAAGAGAAAAAATAACAAAAACATTTTTACTTTGGAATATAATTAGATAAATGTTTAAAGCATCTGGGGTTTAAACTCCCCCCTGCTTGAGTTATTTTTCTTTAAGCCATCTAAGAAAATCTGAAGCATTAAGCCCAGGACGAACTTCAAAGGTATCTTCAGGGAAGACCACTGTTTGCATATTCACGCATTGCAAACATCAAGGATCTACACATCAAACAAAAATGTGTCAACATGCATTTGGCAAACAACAGAAATGTATACACTCTGAGGCAGATTTACAAGCCCCTTGTGCCACTTTTGCGTCACTTTTCCCATGTTAAAAGTGACGAAAAAGTGGCGAAAGGGGCTTGTAAATCTGCCCCCCCTATGCCTTAAATGTGATCACGGCAACGTTGTTGTAAGAGAAGAAATACCTACTCACTAATATAATGGAAACAAAATAGATGACATGATTACACCATATGTGAAAGTAGTCGTTCACTGTACTAAATACAATTTCTATGTATGATTATTTAGAAATACAGAATTAATAAATGAAAACTTGCTTGCTTGAAAGTACACAAAAACAATGACTGCAAGAAGAATGCAAAACCATTAAGCACACACAACATAAAATCTATTATCTCAAATTCTACATAGAAAGAGGAAAATGCCTCTTGGGACTGTTTGTGTGCAGGAACCTTCCTGCATAAAAAAATATCCTGCTTACATCGCAGGCACCCTTGCACTATGGTGCAAGGGTACCTGTATGGGCAATAAGCAGCATATTGTGCGCCAGTGCAGGGAAAAGACAGGAATGCGCCTTATTACGTTAAATACGGTGCACTCCTGTCCTTTCCCGATCACGCAGCACATCAAGGTGGCTCACTGTGTTGAATGATTTTTTTATAAATATGCCCATTGTTTTCTTGTATGGCTTATGTTTCCAGTCAAAGGCTGAACGGAATTGGCTTGTTTTTATCTAGGCCTCTACATTAGGAAATCCCAGACCCCACTCCAATCTGGGGAAATAGCGGGTGGTGGTAAAAAACAGCTGGGATTTGCCTTTCCAGACAAAGCTTAGCTGTCATGTTTTGAGCTGGGATACAAGAGTTGGGAAGAGTAGAGCAAGGACCGGGGTAGTGTAGGGAAGGCGAGGCATGAAGTTCATTTTTAAGCTAGTTATTCTTCCTATCCAGGAAATTTCCAACCTGCCCCAACGGTACATGTCTTTACAGAGAGTTTGGAGATGGGGAAATGTATATGCCTAAATATTTAATGGTTGTGGATTTCCAGGTGAGCCAATGTTGACGCAGGGGATCGCAGTGGCCTAGCAAGGGGGGAGAGCAGTCCGAACTAGGTGGCACGAGTTAAGGGTCAGCGGTCTCCTCCCCGCTCTTCTATGCAGCTTTCGTGGGGGAATCGTGTTGTATGGGGGAGGCTGATCCCTTGTGTAGGTAGGAGCATTGTAGCTGGTTAACTCCCCAAGGACAGGCTAAAGGTAGGGCAGCCAAAACCACGCAAACTGAAGCTGGACTCAGAGAGGCTGGAACGCTTCGTAGCAGTGGGTATCGCAGAATGAGAATGATGCTCTACCAATTATAGAGGCCGCTGGGTTGACGGCTGCTAGAAGCTTGTCCTGAGGTGCACAATGCCCCGTGCGATGGCTGACAGCGGCAAGGTCCACTCACCTAGTCGCGGGTGATCGCGGTGGTAGGTTAGGCCTTGGTGGCTTGGTAATGCAGGACCACGCCGCAGGCCCAGCCTCTGGTCCTTTAAGCACGGAGGCTGACCCTTTCATGCCACTCCCCGAGGGCGTACGTCCGTGTCACAACAGAGCCAGAATCTTCTGGTCCCCAGCCATCTCGGTCTCAGCCTTGCAGGCGCCCACTCTCGTCCCGGGTTTGCCTCAGATCAGTCCCCCACTTTGGTGTAGCTGACCTCTGGCCTTCTCCAAGGCTCCCAGGGTGACCACCTAAGGATCTCGTCGGCTGCTATGCTCCTACAGTGGCCATTTTGCGAGGCTCCGATGCTACACTATGCAGGCTTCACGACCTCGGAAAAAAAGGCTAATGTCCTCCCGATTGCTTATTCAGGATGTTTGACTCTTGGTGAACTTCTTTTCACGAATGATCCAAATAAATATTTTAGGGTTTCAGCAGCATTGTTTGGGTGCCCAAGACACAGCACCTAGAGGAGACATGTCTTCTTGGGTCTCCACTCTGGCCATGCCCCCTCAAATACATGATGTTTGTGTGTATTTTGCTCTCTCGATTTAAAAACCTGGGGCCTCATTTATGAAAAGCTACGCATCGCTGCGTGAAAACAGCGATGCGTCACTTTTCACTGCGCTCTCCTTGCGACACCAATGATGCAGCAAAAGTGGCGCATTGCTGGAGTGTGTCACAAAAGTGACGCAACTCCAGCAATGTATCCTTTCACATGGGGCAAGCCCCATGTGAAAGGGCCTGCGTCAGTCTTACGCCTGCTGTGAGGCAGGGTAAGAAATTGACGCATTTGTGTCCTAGAAGTGGCGCAGTAAAATCACATAGATTTCACTGCGTCACTTCTACGACCCTTTCTTGCGTCAATACGCCCCCTTGCATACATTATACCTGGAGCAGGTATAATGTGGCACAGGGGTTTACAAAGTGACGCATCTACCTAGATGCGTCACTTTGTAAATATGACGCAACAGGGCGCATTTTTTACGCCACTGGTGCGTCACAAAAAGTGACGCACCAGCGGTGTAAAAGTGACGCATAGCCTCATAAATGAGGCCCTAGGTCTTCAAAGCTTCACACATTTATGTTGGCGCCTGAAGACGGGGGTCAAGGAGATGGAGATGTCACAACTGATTGATTTGGCTTGTGAAATTAGGTTGATAATTGAGGAGATTGCTCTAGGGAATAATGGGGCATATTATCAAGCCTGTGCGATAAAATTATCGCCGCTTTATCGGCCGAAAACGGCCGATAAAGCGGCGGTAATGGGCTTGATAATATGCTCTATGGAATTCCAATCGAAGCCCATGTTAGATGTCTTCACATCTAACATGGCCTTCGATTGGAATTCCTTAGAGCATATTATCAAGCCCATTATCGCCGCTTTATCGGCCGTTTTCGGCCGATAAAGCGGCGATCATTTTATCTCACAGGCTTGATAATATGCCCCAATGTCCTATATAGAGACCCAACAAACATTCTTGCATCTAAGTTTAGGCACAGCTCTCCTGCATGAATACTGGTTCTAGGTAATCTAAAGCTTTTAGTGTGCCTAAATCAGATTAGCAAAAATTGAATTGTATAGCCTTTTTTACTTGCTATTGCAAAATTTTGGAATGCCACCCTCTCCTCCACTCTCTGATTTCATGCAGAAGACAAGTATCTACAAATTCGAGAAACTGATAAGAAGAAACAAAATCTACATGTATGAGTAAACCATTTTCAAGTCGAAAAAAATACATTTCGCCAGATCCAAACCATGTAGATATAAACCCTGTTGCTATAGCAGAAGAATATAAGCTCTATTTACTAGCTTGCTTTTTCAGCATTGGCGATTGTGGAACTCCTAAGATCTAGAAAGAATGCATTTTATTACAAATCTTTCATTTTTTAGAATGTTTACATCCATAGTCACCTCTTTTGATGGGAACTCTTTCCAGGCCACAGGCCCTATCAATTATTTTAAAGTGAACAGGATATATTTCAGTATAAGAATCATGGATACTAGTGGTAGCAGCATAATAATACGTAGAAGCCTGAAATAACTGTATACAAACATGTATCCCCCTTCATTACAGTCTAATTGTGACATCACTACTACTCTGAAAGCAAGCATTAGCAAAGCCAAACTTTCTTGCCTATGGGAAAGCTATTGGCTTTGTCAATTTCTTTTTGCTGCTTTGGACGGCACTGCAGCTGCTTTGTAGCATGGCTGAACCTTAGAAAAAGAGTGTTATGACATGGTAAAAGGGAAAAAATACCTCTGAAAGCGGTGAACATTGGAAGGACACTAGGTAAGGGAGGCAGAATTTGGACAACGTCCAGGTTAGGGACAAACACACGAAGAGGAAGTGAAGCCGACATTCTCTGCCAAAGAGAGGCAAGGAAATGAGTGTGGCCATGAAGCAAACTAATGGTAAGCAATGGGCAGGGTCTAAGCCCCTTTGAAGCAGACACAATGTCTCACAAGCAACAGCGCACGTACTGTCTCAGGCGAGACCTAAAGTACAGAGTGGGGAGGGAGGGGAAAAACTGTCAGAGATGAAGAAACCTGTCAAGCATACTGAAGAGTATGAAACAACAAACAGGGCCCTCTAATCATTTAAGGCTGCTACAGCGAAGCCAGGAGAGTGTTAAAGGAAGGTTCGGGACTGAGTCCTACCTGAGAGAAAACAGACTTTACCACACAGCCCTTACCATGTAGGCAAGCGAGAGGCAGGTAAGTAGTTGTGCCTTTAATATGCAGTAATTTACCATGTAGATATTGTTTTTTTCAATAGCATACTTTAAAGTTATTTTTTTAAGTGATTTTAGGGTTTAGGGATGGTAGATGTAAAGGTAGGTGAGGTTGACTTGAGGATTCGGTGGTGGGTAGAGGTAAACTTAGTGGTGGGTAGAGGTAAAGGGAGGTACAGGTGATGCGGGGTCGGGGGTCGGAGAGGTTAAGTGAGGTGAAGTTGAATTGAGAGTTCGGAGATGGATAGAGTTAAAGGGAGGTGAGGGTGACTTGAGGGCCCGGAGGTGGGTTGAAGTTAAGTGAGGTAAGGGTGACTTAAGGGGTCAAGGCTAGGTAGAGGTAAAGAGAGGTGATGGTGGCTTGAGGGTTCGAGGAGGGTAGAGGCAAAAGGAAGTGATAGTAACTTGAGGGCTCGTGGGTAGAGGTGAAGGACGTTAAGGGTGACTTAAGGGCTCAGTGGGTAGAGGTAACGAGAGGGTAGGGTGACTTGGGGGATCGGTGGGGAGAGGTTTAGGGAAGTGAGTGTGACTTGAGGGTTCGGAGGTGGGTTGAGGTAAAAGAAAGTGAGTGTGATTTTAGTGGTTAGGGATGGATAGAAATCACTGCATATTTGATGACGAGTAAAACATCCTCTAAATTATAAAATAGGTAACCAACAAATAAGAAAATGTGACTCAGCAGAAAACGTTAATTTAGAAAAACATATACTCTTTGGCATCTTTCTTAAACAAAGGGAGTGTGTTTACAGCGTCATCGTCAATAAAAGCAACACACAGCCGAAATGTATAATCTGGAAATTGGTCACATGCCTGAAAGTTTCGTTATTGTTCGGCGATTGCGTTTAGCTCTTGGAAATACGAGGACACGCAAGCTTCCACTCTTAGGGCTGCAAGTGGTCTTGCAGGCAAAAGCAAAAAAAAAAAAAAAGTACTTCCATCCTAATGCAAGCTGCGCGGAAGCACACTAAATCAAGTAATCAATTGGCACTCGGTCAATAGATGGTCGTGGGCGACGGTTCATGCGCTGTCTCATGCGAGACCTAAAAATAACATCAATAGGCTACTTTAATACATTATTGCTGTTGAGTTGTGCCAGGATGCTGCTTGCTGCTGGAGGCATCACAGTGTGAAAGGGAGGCCGCTGAGCAGAATAAGAGATACATAGCTTTTGAACTCCCTTTGCTATGGACTTTCTCCCCGACTTAATGGTGAAGTTACAAGAAGACATATCCTGTACAATGTGGCACTCACTGTTAGAGGTCATCAAAAGAAAGCAAGACTCTACCTACCCTACCAGATTTGCAAAGAACTCACATTGAACTACTTAAATATTCACTTGAAACCACTTGAAAACACCATACTAGTGTATCTAATTTACAGTAAAGATTTCACATGTATTCCTCATATCTGCATTCAGAGAAACAGGAAGAGGGCTGGGGTAACCTCGATGCTCAGTCCAGTATTCCCCCCGCCATATATTAAAGGTATATTTCAAGTTGCCTTGGAGTTCTGTGACCTTATAAAAAAACTATACGTTCGGTCTTGTTTCTGTATATGGTCAAAGATATGTTGGTAAAACTATCAATGTAACATAATATATTAATTACTGTAGCAGTCCTATTCAAAATGACGTAGGGCAAATAGGGTATTGCTAGTGCTTGGAATGTGCAGGAGGTTCCAGACAGCATTGGCATCTTTGACACATTATGTAGGAAAATTACCAGACTGAATACAGCTCCTCAGTTTATACTTTGGATATTGTGTGTGTGAAACAAAAATGGCTAGTTGCCTACAACTACTTTAAGAGCACAAACCAAATGTGTTGCCTCAACATAAATCTCATCGAAACTTAACACTTCAATCACAACCGAGCTGAGTTTGTGTTTTTTTCTATTTTAAGATTTTTATACATTTTTATTCACAGTTTTCCAGTACTTGATTTCTATGCAAATAATACCTCACATCAAAAGATTGATTATTGGGAGAGAGTATTTGTGGTAAAGCAGTACTATTAATAAATATATAAAATACTGTTTGCAGTAAAAATATTATAACTCTTCAGTCGTTCGGTCATGTTTTACAAATACCACCCACCCGCTCTCATCCGTGCCTCACCACAGATTTAGGAACATTAAAATTGGGCATCTATGCTCAGAACAAATCTGTTGCTGCAAGAAGCACAGGTTTCTTCTTTTTTTGCCAGCAAGTTACTGGATGAATTTTTGCTGTCACTAGCTCAGCTAATTATGTTTCATCTGTCATGGTGATTAATTGCACCAACGTCCTATGGTGGGATCCAAAAATATAGCTCTAATATTCTCTGAATATGTGGGTCTGGTCACAGGTATCTGAGTACAAGATTTGGGAGAGTTGGGTCACAGTATTGTTGTCTAAAAATACTGGAATATGGAATTTGCTAAACCACAGAAACTTGGGTTCAAGTTCCTGTGTGTTTAACTCCTTCTGTGAGAGATACAAAGATTGTAACAGAATATTCCACTTATCTACAGTATTGGTTGATCTTATTAAAAACATAAGGGCATATTTACAAGCCCCTTGTGCTGCCGGTGCATCACTTTTTGTGAGGCATCGGCGGCGCTATTTCGTGCTCCATATTTACAAGAACATGTAAAGCCATCCTGAGTGGCTTTCCGTGTCCTTGTAAATACGTCCCCTATTCACGCAGCACTTTGCATGAAAGGGGTGTTCCACGCAACACCCATAGATTTTGGCTCATTCCCAGGTTTATAAGGTTTCATACACCTGGGAATGCGTCAGAATCCTACGCCTTCCCAGGAGAGGTGTAAGGAGGCGCAACGAGGAGAAATACTTTTATTTCTTCTCATTTTTTCCTCTTTCTCAGCAAGCATAGAAAGAGGAACTCTTGTGATTGTTTGTTTAAGAAGGTGTCCCTCCATGCACAAAATCAATCATCACCGCATCGCAGGCACCCTTGCACCATGGTGGTTGCGCTGCAGCATGGCAGCAAATTGTGTGCCAGAGCAGGGGAGAGTATAGGGATCCGTCATATTGTTGTAAATATGACACATTCCTGTGCAATGAAAGTAATGCAACATCAGCAGCCAAATGACTTGCGGCACCGCGCTGAGTTACTTTCTCATAAATAAGGCACATAGGGGCATATTACCAACAACTAGCAATAATTATCGCTAGGTTGGCTTAGCGGCAATAATTTTATCGCCGTGTAGCGACGATTTTTATCGCTTAGGAGCCTTGATATTATCAAGGGTTAATCTCCTAAGCGATAAAAATCGGCCGAAATGCATGAATATCACTGAAAAGTCAGCGATATTCATGCATTACCGAGCAAATGCTCTTAGCCATGTTATCCACCTCCCATTGGATAACATGGCTAAGAACTGCTCAGGGCAGGTATTAGCTTTTGGAGATATTCGCGCTTAGCGCGAATATCTCCAAAAGAGTCGCTAACATCTTGGCACGCCCACTTTGCATGTCATTAGTGATAAATATCTCTGATATGCAAAGCGGGGCCCAAGATGGTCGCTATCTCCTACTAGCTGTCGCTAACTGGTGTTAGCGACAGCTAGGTAATAGGGAGATAATTATATCTCCGCTTTCTTGGCTTTTAAAGCCAAAAAAGCGGAGATAAATCCCTTGATAATATGCCCCATAGTATTCAGAGGTTGATTTTGCTAGAAAACAAAAATAGCACAACGAAGAGCAGCAACCAAACTTACTGCACTGCGGTGTGCTGGGGGGAGAAGACAGCAGTGCAGAACCGTGTTTGCTAAATATTACCAGCTGCTTTTCTCTTTGCATACACAGACTCCCCAATACCACGCACACACTTTTGCAACACCGTGCAAATGTGTGCAAACGTGTGCTGTCTAGCATAGGTTTTGTACTGGAAGAGAATCCTTGCTTTACAAATTCCCATGCTTAGACTATTTTTTTAACATTTCAAACAGTGGATGTGTATCATACATTACACCAGACATCCAATCACTGGAAATGTTTGGAGAAATGTAAACATTCCTGCTACCTAGCGTAAAGAGAGGCATTCTTTATTAGAGAAAATCCAGGTCTGACAATGTTTGTAGGTCTGGCTTTGCTTCAAAAACCATGGGTGTCAGCAGGGGAACACCCAAGTACCCCCCTTGGAATCCCCACTTCAGATAAAGTAGCACACAGCGGAGCAAAGTGATGTTTGCGCTATTTTAAGGGTAGCTTTACAGTGCAAAATACGTTTGCTCTAGAAAGTAAATAACATTTGCCCCTCGGTATAATGTTGTTCTGAAAATCTGCCTTGGTTTTAGATGCAAGATTTAACATGGATCCAGTTGTTTATGGAGTAATAATTTTATAAGTGTTTGGTGTTAAACCAGTGAAACAATTATGCTTAATCTGATGGTGAAAATGTGTCATATTGTTTATGTAAATAGAGGAATCATTAGTGTGTCCAGTACATAGGAGCTTATTTACATGCCTCTTGTGGCACTTTTACATAGTTTTTAACATGGGAATATTGACGTTGCGGGTGCAGTGCGGGTGGCGCAAGGGGCTTGTAAATAAGCCCCATAGAATTTAAATTATCCACTCTCTTCCCTCTGGTTTCTTTCAAGTCTTAATGTGCAGTCAATCAGCTGAGATCCCAGAAAGACATGAGGCAGTGAGAAAAAGGGGAGAAGCATGCTTACTTTCTGTGATTAGTCAGCACAAAATAACACATCTTAGTGTAAGTGCTTCGTGTATTTTATTTCTTCTTTGTGAGCTAATATTTACAAATTATTCAGATAAGATAACTGAGGGGCATATTATCAAGCCTGTGCGATAAAATTATCGCCGTTTTATCGGCCGAAAACGGCTGATAAAGCCGCGATAATGGGCTTGATAATATGCTCTATGGAATTCCAATCGAAACCCATGTTACATGTGAAGACATCTAACATGGGCTTCGATTGGAATTCGATAGAGCATATTATCAAGCCCATTATCGCCGCTTTATCGGCCGTTTTCGGCCGATAAAGCGGCGATAATTTTATCGCGCAGGCTTGATAATATGCCCCTGAGATCTTAAAGCTTGCCCTTACAATATGCTGCTCTTTGGCTCCTAATCCCATCTTTGCTCCGATATTTATTTAGCTATTGTTGTACGTGTTTACTTGCGTGTGTGTGGCGTGGAGAGTTGGTAGGAAGGGCAAACAAGCAAGGACCCTAATTTTTGATCCGATTCCAGTTAACCCAAATTGTCGTGGGGAGAAACTCACAGAAGTAATACCTGTAGCCGATGTAGATGTAGATTTTCAGACGGACTCTAACGCGAAACATTTATTTATGCAGAATTTCCACCATGGGAAAATTGCGCATGAGAATTAATTCCAGAATTAAATATTAGATTGAACCCCATTGACAAAGAGGAAAGGAAACCGCAAGAGCTTATTTACAAGGCAGCGTTAAACCACTTAACTTGGCTTAACGCTGCCTTGAAAATAAGGCACCCTTTCACGCTATGCTTAGTGTGAAAGGGGAGGGCAATGGGTATCGCTGTGGGCGTTCCACCGCAACACCCATTGATTTTGACATGGCCTCATATTTACAACGGCAGCGTAAATATGGGGCAGCGCCAAAATTAAGACCAGGGAAAACTGGTCTTACCCTGGTGCAATGAGAAGAAATTTTTAAATTCTCCTAGTTTTTGCTGTTTTCATGTGTACTGTGTTGTGCAGCACACATGGAAACGGCAAAACGCCAATGAATGTTGATGTGAAGGAATGTCACCCTTCCTCCACATAAATAATCACTTTAAAGAAATGCTGTTTTGCAACTTCTATGTGTGCTGCTTAATTATGTGTGCTGCATTAAGCAGCACACAGAAAAGTTACAAAACGGCATTTAAAGACCTTACTGCACATAAACAATCTCCCCCTCAACACAGAAACCCTTGCACCTGCGTTTGCGATAGGCAGCTTAATTTAGCCCCAGCACAGGGAGAAATGCAGGGCTGCAACATATTCTAGTAAATATGGTGCACCATATTCCCATAAATATGGTGCAGCTCTGCGTTTCTAAAGTGACGAAGCGTGTCGTTAGCCTTCATGGCATAACGACACACTTCGTCACTTAATTGTAAATATGCACCTTAGTGTGAAAGGGACTGGCAATGGGAGTTGTCAGGGCTTTAAGTGGGAGGAAAAAACTGGGGGGGGGGTCTATCAAAGGGGCATGGCCAATGTAATTAAAGGTGTGGCTTAACACTTAAGCTAAAAGTCTGTGCTTCGCATAGTGTGCCGCCCGACTTGTATTTTGCTGTTTCTTCCAATGCATCCAGATATATGATACAACAGGTAACAACATACCTACAACAAGGCAGGACTATTGGCATTGTCAATGATTGTTTGTTGCATAAGATAAATAAGCAGCAACTATGGCTTGCTGTATATAATATTGAAAAAGCTTCTACTTAAAGCCCTGCTGACACCACGACAATGTTGCTGCTCCTGAGTTTCAAAAAGAGAAGGGAAATCCAGGGAGAAAATGACTCTCTTTAAAGGATTTCCCTTCTCCCACAACGCTCACATGGCCTGACGTCATGCTGTAACTTCTCCACTAGTGAGAAGAGCAGTGTGAGCAGGCGCACATCGATATACCTGCGGTCACTGCAGTCAGGAAGAAAACAGACCGCCTATGCCAGGGCACAAAACAGAGCCCGGTAGTAACCCGTTTCGAGGTCCCTTTAAAAAAACTGCTGGTGCTCAGACCGGGTTAGATCCGGCCCACTTAAATCCCTTGGTGTTGTGGTGGGCGTTCCACTGCAACACCTATTGATTTTGATGCTACTCCATATTTACAAGGGTGGCGTAAATATGGGGCAGCGCAAAAATTAAGACCAGGGAAACCTGGTCTTAACATTGCGAAACGAGGAGAAAGGATTTTATTTCTCCTTGTTTTTTTTTTTTCGTTGTGTGCTGCATTGTGTAGCACTCATAGAAACAGCAAAACGTCATTAATTGTTTATATACAGGAAGGTGTCCCTTCCTGCACATAAACAATCATTAAAAAAAATAATGAGCTGCAACTTCTATGTGTGCTGCATAGTTCAGCACACAAACAATTTACAAAACGCCATTACTGAATATTTATGTGCAGGAAGGGTCACCTTCCTGCACATAAACAATTAATGGTGTATTTTTTTGTTTGAATATGTTTTATTGGTTTTACAAAAACATGAACATAACATCATTGATCGACTCGAGCCATAACAAAGCATTTTATCCGTACCAGTTTACATACCAATCACATTGCATCTTTGTACTTTGGATGTTACTGGTGTCATAACTTGTGGAAAAGGGGTAAATTGGCACGATGTTGGTCACTGTACTCTAGTGGCGTGCCAAATGTCGTGGACTGGGCTCTCTATGTTCAGTGTCATTCGGTAGCTATCGGGAGAGTCCATCCTGTATCTTGTGACACTACCCCGGTGTCCCGGCCGTGTGCGACTGTGCATCATTAGCTACTGATTCTGGTGGCAGGACCAGTGTTCCGTCCTCTGGACTAGAGACTGACATGAGAACTGTCGCCTCTTTTCCTTGTGGCCAAAATCCGAGCGTCCAGTGGGTCTGCTACTGTGTTTGAGACACTAGCGTGCATCCCCCCTCTTAGGTCATCCAATGTGCACTTATCGCGTTTGTGGTCGTGGTCGAGTGTGACAGTGTCGCCGTAGATATGTGCGTTTATCTTCGACTGCCTGAACAGTATACCTGTCATCGGAGCTATTACAGCCCTCAAAGCTTAGAACTGACTAAGTGATCAATTAAACAAGGGAGAAGAAGAGGGAAAATTAAAAGACGAAAAGAAAAAGGGAAAAGAGAAAGAGTGGGGGAGAGTCAACTGGGAAGTGTGTGTGGTGTGAGCGCACTGGCTTAGTAGGAGCTGGGTGGGGTTGTCGTGTGCGACAATTGATGATGTATTACTGTCAATAAGTGTCATAAATTAGCCTGTCGACAATAGACTAATTCTGTGTTTTGTACAAAACAGACACCCGTGTTGTCGCGCACAGTATCTGCGCATTGACCATGAGCGCTGACATCTGTTGGGGTTCGAGCACTGGGACACGCCTGCATCTGTAAGATGATTTAATGTTTACAATCTTTGATGAGACACTGCTTTCCTTCTAGAGCTCTTGTCACCTAAACATTATTCTGGTGACGTTTATGACTGTGCTTTTCTACCGGTGACTCTCGTATCCGACTGCAGTTTATGGCACACGAGAGATACACCGTAGCGGTGGGCGGAAGCAGGCGTTCTGGCTGTAGGAACAAGCGTTAGCACAACCTTAAAGGCTCCTTTGTGATAGAACAGGCTAACCCCAAATTTCTAGGGTGACCAACCATCTGTAAATTTCACAGACCGTCCGTTATTTTGGTGTGATGTCCGTTGTCCGTAATCATTCCTTTTTACGGACGCCTTTCGTCAGTAATTTTGGACATTATTTACAGCGTTCCCTGCGAGAAGCCCCAAGAGATTAAAAGGTCTCAGGGGCCAGCTCGCACTTCTCTGTTGAACTCTAGAGGCTGCAGCTGCCCCTCCCTGAGCTCTCACAGACTGAGGGCAGGCCCATAGTCATTCTGACTAAGGCAGATTATCCCCTTTCGAATGACAATGCACCCGCCGTCTGCCTTTAGCATATCATGTGTCAGTGAGATCGTAATTTGTGATTACAGAGGAGCTTTCGGCAAACAGAGTACTGTGGGGAACTTGCCCCGTGTGTAATTTGTCAATGTTGTACACAGAGTGAACAGGGCAGGAGCAGTGACGGGACAGAAGAGACGACAGGAAAAGAGAGTTAATGGGGCAGGAGAGGTGACCGGGCAGGAGAAGTGACGGGGCAGGAGAAGTGACAGGGCAGGAGAGATGATGAGGCAGGAGCAGTGACAGGACAGGAGAGGCGACAGGAAAGGAGAGGTGATGGAGCAGGAGAGGTGACCGGGCAGGAGAAGTGATGGGGCAGGAGAGGTGACCGAGCAGGAGAAGTGACAGAGCAAGAGGGGTGACCAGGCAGGAGCAGTAATGGGACCGGAGAGGTGACAGGAAAGGAGAGGTGATGGGGCAGGAGAAGTGACGGGCAGGAGCGGTGATTAGGCATGAGCAGGAGCGGTAGCGGTAACCGTGCAGGAGCAGTGAACGGACAGCAGCAGTGAGCGGATAGGAGCAGTGAACGGGGCAGGAGAAGTGATGGGACAGGAGAAGTGATGGGACAGGAGAAGTGATCGGGCATGAGCAGGAGTACTGACCGGACAGGAGTAGTGAACGGGCAGGAGCAGTGTACGGGCAAGAGCAGTGATGGGGGCAGAAAAAGTGACGGGGCAGGAAAGTGACGGGGCAGGAGCAGTGACGAGACAGTAGAGTCAACAGGAAAGGAGAGGTGACGGGGCAGGAGAGGTGACGGGCAGGAGAAGTGACACGAAAGGAGAGGCGAGAGGGAAGGAGAGGCAACAGGGATGGAGAGGTGATGATGCAGAAGAGGTGACCAGGCAGGAGAGGTGATTAGGCATGAGCAGGAGCAGTGACGGGCAGGAGTGGTGATGGGGCAGGAGAGGTGAACGGACAGGAGCAATGAACGTACAGGAGCAGTGAATGGACAGGAGCGGTGAACGGGGAAGGAGAAATGATGTGGCCTCAGAAGTGACGAGGCAGCAGAATTGAGGGAGCAGGAGAAGTGAGGGGGCAGGAGAAGTGAGGGGGCAGGATAAGTGAGTGGGCAGGAGAAGTGAGGGGCAGGGGAAGTAAGGGTCAGGGGAAGTGACGATGCAGGAGCAGTGATCGAGCACGAGCAGGAGTACTGACTGGACAGGAGCAGTGAAAGGGCAGGAGCAGTGAACGGGCAGGAGCAATGTTGGGGAAGGAGAAGTGATGGGGCAGGAGAAGTGATTAGGCAGAAGCGGTGAACGGGTAGGAGCAGTGAACGGGCAGGAGCAGTGAACTGGCAGGAGCAGTGACGGGGCAGGGTAAATGACAAAGGAGCGGTGACGGGGTAGGAGAAGTGTCCGGGCAGGAAAAAGTGACAGGGCAGAAGAAGTGACTTGTACTTATGTTCCTTGCCTATTTATTTATACACTATTGCATGCTATCCACTGATGTGTCTGCAAAGCATACCTGTTGTCCTGAATTTTTGTCCTGAATTTTGACCCCTTGTCCTAAATTTTTACACTCACCATCCGGAGTGGGAGAGGGAGAGGGGGAGAGGGATAAGGAGAGGGAGAGGGAGAAGGAGAGGGAGAAGGGAGAGAGAGAGGGAGAGGAAGAGGGAGGGAGAGGGAGAGGGGGAGAGAGATAAGGAGAGGGAGAGGAAGAGGGAGAGGAAGAGGGGGAGGGAGAGGGAGAAAGGAGAGGGAGAGGGAGAGGTAGAGGGGAGAGGGATAGGGAGAGTGAGAGGGAGAGGGAGAAGGAGAGGGAGAAGGGAGAGGGAGAGGGGGAGAGGGATAAGGAGAGGGAGAGGGAGAAGGAGAGGGAGAAGGGAGAGAGAGAGGGAGAGGGAGCGGAAGAGGGAGGGAGAGGGAGAGGGGGAGAGAGATAAGGAGAGGGAGAGGAAGAGGGAGAGGAAGAGGGGGAGGGAGAGGGAGAAAGGAGAGGGAGAGGGAGAGGGAGAAGGAGAGGGAGAAGGGAGAGAGAGAGGGAGAGGGAGAGAGAGAGGGAGAGGAAGAGGGAGAGAGAGGGAGAGGGATAAGGAGAGGGAGAGGGAGAAGGGAGAGAGGGAGAGGGAGAGAGGGAGAGAGGGAGAGAGAGAGAGAGAGAGAGAGAGAGAGAGAGAGATGCAGAGAGAGATGCAGATGCATAAGATATAAAACTACAGTCTGTAGGAACTGGTCTTTCTCTGTTTTTACTCATTTATTCAGGATTTTTTTTAAATACTGCATAGTGCTTATTTTATATCTTCATATGTATTGCTGTGCCTCAGTGTTTTTAATGACAATAGGTTGGCACCTTTGATTGATAACAAGCATTCTTACAATATAATATGTTTTTAAATCGAGGCTCCTTCATTTCAATGAGTGCACCTAAAATAACTGGGTGGAGCAGGGGCGTTCTCATGCATCCACCCATGTATTTTTATGCAAACCCAGAATTACAAAGACTTGTATACCAGGATAGGCGCAAAAATGGTGCGCCCACCTGACAGAGTTGTAACAAGGAGAAATAGCTTTATTTCGCCTCATCTTTACTTCTTTCATTCTGCAGCACACATGGAAAGAGGAATATGCCGCTTTAGATTGTTTTTGTGCAGATAACTATCGTGCAAGGGTAACTGTACTGGCACCAGGCAGCACCCAATGCACCAGAGCAAAGGGGAGAGTAGAAATGCTCCATATCTTTGAAAATATGGTGCATTTATGCTCTGTCAGTCAGGCAGCAGCTGAAAGCAGTGCCGGGCAGGGAACTTTGGGGCAGATTTATGTTAACTGGCGCATCCCCTGGGATGCGCCAGTTAACATGCGCCACAGTGCGCCACTGCTCCGCCACCCATGGTGCGCCGCATTTATGATGCGGCGCACCATGGTGCAAGGCAGTGAAGATGCGTGACGCATCTCTCGGCGCACGGGCGGCGCATTGCAGGAGTCATGTCGCAAGTGCGACATGACTCCTGCAATGCACAGGGGCCACCTGTTCAATGTATGGTTCGTCACCCTTACGCCTGCTTCAAGCAGGCGTAGGGAATTGACGTAGAAAGTGACTGAGTGAAATCTCATAGATTTCACTCAGCCACTTTTAGGAGGCGTTCCTGTGCAGGAACGCCCCCCCCCCCCGCGCAGGAACGCCTCCTTATGGCGCAGGGGTTTCCAACATGACGCATCTCCTAGATGCGTCACGTTGTAAATAGGGCGCATTGTTTGCGCCGCCGTTGCGTCACATTACGTGACGCAATTGCGGCGCAAGAGCCTCATAAATCTGCCCCTTTAAGTTTAAAGTGCACATATCTCTTTGGTCAGCCAGACATGCACCTTTTAAGCCTCTCTAATCCTGCTGTCTAAGACAGCTAGGTTAGAGACAGCATAGGGCTCCAGTGTCCATGGGAGCACCGAAGGAGGCTGCTCCCTCCAATCCTGGTGCTTCTTTCATGCTGCATGAGAGCAGCGCCAGGATTGGTTACTGCAGTTGCTTGGGTCCCGTGTTGGAGCCTGCCTGCCTGGAGAAGACCCGAGCGAGGAGGACGTCGCTCCAGGAAGGTCAGTGTAATTCTTTATGGGACTTTTTTATTTACTTTAATTTTTGTCCCACCCGCCTAACCACCCTCTCTGTACATGCCAGCCGCCACTGCGTATCACTTGTGTGCTGTTTAGGTGAGCAACGTCAACCATATGGAAATGCCCCGCTTGACACCAGAGCTCGCTTTGCCTAAGGGACTGAAGATTAATCTCACTGACTGAGGCCCAATAAGGCTGAAACACATCAGTTGTGCCGTCCCTTTTGGAACGGAACCGACACAGGTGGTATGAAGCGGCTTTCTGCCTGTGGCAAGCTAAAAAAGATGGAATGGAATAATCCCAAAGGCGTTACAAGTGCTTCAGATGTGTTCAATCGTTGACATACGTTACCTGCGTGCTCTTCTAGTAAAATACAACTCACCTCTCTGGCTGCCTTCTGCACGAACCGCTCATCCGTCACCCGGAAAGCCCCGCACAGCGCTTTTGCGGGGTCATGCGGGAACATCTCCTGCCGCACCAGGTTCACGTGCAGGTGGAGGGCGGCATAGATGGCGGCGTCCACCCCTCCGTGGCCATCGAATACTGCAAAGTAGGCCTGTTCCTCTTGATCCTACCAAAAGAAAGTAGTTTTTTCAGTTAGAAAATTGGATAACACACTGCTTTAATAGGCAGGCAATCTTTCCGCAGCTCCAACGTGGAGTGCATCTTTAATCTGATGGAAGCTCAGCCTGTGTGTGTGACACCAATGATCCCAGCCGGTACATCCTTTAATTGCGTATTACAAACATATCAACCAGCGCGAGGCTGATACAACCTTGACAGGCGTCTGAATGAAATGAATATTTATGGTGGGAAATCACAAGCAGGGGTTTAAAGAGAGCGACGAGTGACAAATGAAGGAACGCGCACGCCTTTATTTGCATTGAAATGATACGAGGCACGCGCAGCAACTAGGTTAGGGTACAAAAACTGGGTTATTAACATGTCAAGAAGTGTCATAAATTAGGCTGACGACAATAGACTAATTCTGTGTTTTGTACAAAACAGACACCCGTGTTGTCGCGCACAGTATCTGCGCATTGACCATGAGCGCTGACACCTGCGGGGGTTCGAGCACGGGGACACGCCTGCATCTCTAAGATGATTTGATGTTTACACTCTTTGATGAGACACTGATTCCCTTCTAGAGCTCTTGTCGCCTAAACATTATTGCGGTGACGTACTTGATTGACTGCTTTGCTGCCGGTGACTCTCGTATCCGACTGCAGTTTATGGCACACGAGAGATGCACCGTGGCGGCTGGCGGAAGCAGGCGTTCTGGCTGTAGGAACAAGCGTTATCACAACCTTAAGGGCTCCTTCGTGACAGAAAAGGCTAACCTCCAAATTGTGAAAACACCACGCTTCCCCCCACAAGCTGCCCAAGTGTCCATGCAGGAGGGCTGTGCTCCTGCCTGCTGAAATGTAGCTTAAATCAGGTTTAATAGCGGAAGGGAAGATAGGAGGAGAGGGAAGCAGCACATCTGCCAAGTGACGTCACTTTATGTCCCTGCAAATGTAGCGGGCCTTCTGGGAATCTACAATTTCAGGACTGAAACAGAGTACATGAAGGTGCGCCATTTTTTATTGACTGGCCTTAGCGTTGTTTTTAGGGCCTCGCACTCACTTGAGTGAGAGAAAAGGTGGGGATGTCTGTGTGTGTGTCTCGCATAAGGTATAAACTCCAGTCTGTAGGAACTGGTCTTTCTTCCCAGTTTTTACACATTTATTCAGGATTTTTTTTTTAATCCTGCATATTACTTATTTTATATCTTCATATGTATTGGGTCCCAGTGTTTTTAGTGGCAATAAGATGGCACCTTTGATTGATAACAAGCATTTTTACAGCATAACATGTTTAAAAATAGAGGCTCCTTCATTTGAATGCGTGCACCTAAAATACCTGGGGGCAGATTTATGATAACTGGCGCATCCCCAGGGAATGCCCAGTTATTTTGCGCCGCTGCTCCGCCACCCATGGTGCGCCGCATTTACAATGCGGCGCACCATGGGGCAAAAACGGCACAGATGCGTGACGCATCTGTGCCGTAAAGGTGGTGCATTGCTGGAGTTGGGTCGCAAGCGCGACGCAGCTCCAGCAAGGCTCGGGGGTGCCCCATCTTTACAATGCTGCGTCAAGACCTACGCCTGCTTCAAGCAGGCGCAGGATTTTGACTCAGCATTGGCCTGAAAGTGACTGAGTGAAATCTTATAGATTTCACTCAGCCACTTTTGCGAGGCGCACCTGCCCCGGAACGCCCACCCTGCGCCGGAACGCCCACAAGTGGCGCAGGGCTTTACAACGTGACGCATCTGCCTAGATGAGTCACGTTGTAAATGGGTCATAGGGATGCGCCATGTTTACGCCGCAGTTGCGTGACGCAAACATGGCGCATTCCCAACATAAATCTGCCCCCTGGGGCCTCATTTATAAGGCTGTGCGTCACTTTTACGCCGCCGGTGCGTCACTTTTTCATGACGCACCAGTGGCGTAAAAAATGTACCTTGTTGCATATTTACAAAGTGACGCATCTAGGTAGATGCGTCACTTTGTAAACCCCTGCGCCACATTATACCTGCGCCAGGTATAATGTATGCAAGGAGGGCGTATTGACGCAAGGAAGGGTCGTAGAAGTGACGCAGTGAAAGAAATCTATGAGATTTCATTGCATCACTTTTAGGACGCCGTTGCGTCAAAATCTTGCGCCTGCCTCACAGCAGGCGTAAGATTGACGCAGGCCCTTTCACATGGGGCTTGCCCCATGTGAAAGGACGCATTGCTGGAGTTGCGTCACTTTTGTGACACACTCCAGCAATGCGTCACTTTTGCGCTTACAGATACGTCAGAAATACTGACGTATCTGTAACTCCTTGCGACATGATGCGTCATACATTAAATATGACGCATCGGGAATGTCGCAAGGAGGGCGCACTGAGAAGTGACGCATCGCTGTTTTCACGCAGCGATGCGTCATTTCTCATAAATGAGGCCCCAGGCAGGGTTATCTGCTGCTAAATCTCTCACACAGTGGGTTCATCAGGGTAGTTAGGATAGTAAAACATTGCATGCTAATGCCTTGGGCGACACACAAGGTGAAAAAAACATTTTATGGTTACAATCTTTTATTATCACATGTCAAAGCATAGAAATACATCGTCTATGCGACTTGCACATAATCCTCTGTGTGCTCACAACTCCCTACCTTGAGTGTCGCAACACATCTCATGTCGATTTTCACATACACAACAAAAACGCACCCAAATTCCCTTCCCACCTTCCCACCTTCCCTCCTTCCCTTTCAGTACTCTGTGGCGAGATCTATTGGCTTTCGGTGGTCAGGTGGGGGATAACTATTGGTCCTCTATTTATGACAAGACCTATTCCAATTCCATTAGCCTAAGAATGCGTAGGTATTTTGGGCAGGTAAGTTTTCGCAGAAAGTAGATTTGGTAGTTGTAAGGGTGGCAGACATCCTCTCCACCCCCAAAATGAACCACAGTCTATGGAGCCAACCACTGGAGCGCGGCTCCCATTGCCAGTCCCATCTGCCTCCCCTTACAAATTAGAGTGGATATGTTAAGGGATTTGGTAGTCCCAGAACCGTGTATGCCAGGAACCGTGGTATCTGTGTGTCAAAATGTGCATCAACCTCACACCCACGCCAACAGCTGGGGCTATGCCCCAGATACCCCTTGTGAAGGCGTTCTGGGGTCAGATACCAATAGGTGGCTATCGAGAAAGGCGGGGCAGGCAATGACCCGCCACAAGTATGGTGGGCGCACCGGCCCCCACCCTCTCTCGGTGTTAAGGCAAGCCTGTCGCGCTACAATGCCGCGACAGGCGCACCTTGATGCCAATTGGACCCCGGGTCTCCCAGTGACCCGGAAGTGATATAATCACTTCCGGGTCAGGGAGCAAAGGCCAGGCCGGTTAGAACCAGCCTGGCAAGTAAGGGGTTAAAAGGCCGGGGAGCGCAGGAGTCTGCCTCTTTGACTCCGCGCTCCACGGCCTGCCCCTCCAGCCTCTAGAGAGGCTGTTATTCCTTTTCTTTTTTCTTTTCCTTGCAGGAAGCGATATATGTGGGGCTGGCGTCAGGAGCATATCTGAAGATGTCAGGCAGGCTCGCCAGAAGAAATCTGGTCTTCGTCTCCCGTGGCTTTTAATTTTGTTTCCCCTGCAGGGAGCGGTAGCAGCTGGTCCCCGGATAGCGCGAGCAGGCGGCGTGTGCTGACGAAGCAGCTCGGCGGTGGATTAGGACACCCGGACCCGCCCCTCCCTCCCGCTTCGCGGAAGGCTCAGGTTTACAAGGAGCGCACGCAACGCTTCTCCAAGGTATCGGGGAAGCTTCTGTGGCCGCTGCCCAGCTCACCGTGATTGCTGTGCAAGGCCTGTGGTGCGGTCCTGAGGTTGACTGGGCTCGCTTGTGCATTAGGGGAGCTCCCGGGAGCACTTTAAGCGCGAGAGCACGATCCATATTGGGCATAGTGTGAAAAAATTGTGAAATCCTTTCTTTAAAGGTTTTGTAACAGGAGGAGCTCAGTATTGACAGTTTTTAGGTCTGGCATAACCGTATTGTATCAGGTGCATTTCATATTGCATGGTGTTTGGCAATATAATAGGTTGTTTGCACAGAGACCATTTTGGGGGGGGGGAAAAATAATGACCGCAAGGCTGTTAAAAATAACCGAAGTGGCATCAGGATTATAACGAACTACAGTCTATTTCGGTAGGTAGATTTCCAAACAGTGAACTTACAATTTTTTACAATACTGAGTGTTTATTGTTTTAGGGGGTAGCCCGAAAGGGGGTCTGCTTACTGTTTTTTGGGGCACAATCAGTTGAGGCTTGGTGCAAACAGTCACAATACACACAGACTGTTTATTTCGGGGATGTATTTATAGTGATGTGTTAAGTTAGATAACCATTGTATTAGGAGAATATTTTAAAGCTGCAGGTTGAGCTGATATCAGTGATATAACATTGTCTTGTTATAATTACAGAATCCAAGCTCAAAAGACTCTCCGCAGTGGCGCATCGGTGGGGGCACAAGGACATCACTCACTGAGGTCGGATACAGGCCTGCATTTCACTGCTTCTGTGGGCCGCACGGACTTGAGATTACTCGCCCAACACCCAGGTTAGCTGGTGTGGCGTGGCTCCAGTTGTGTGGTGCTTATGGCCGGTCTGTGTACCTCCAACAGTGCGCAGGTAAGAACCTGGACAGGTTTTCCAGGCTAGGCAAAATATTGTGGGAGGCTCTCAGTGAGAGAAAGCATTGAGGTATAGATAACATTGTGTTTGCGGTGTTATTGTTGCCAGTTATAAGTGATCCTGCAAGTGGGGCTCCGGTGCTATGGCCAGTAAGCGTGGTGCGAAGCGTTCCCGCATGGAACACATGATGGAGTCCATGATGAGCAGGATGGTGACTATGTATAGGAGATGCGGAAAGGTTGCCATTACTGGGCATGGGTGAGTCACGCACAGGAAGGGAACATTTGGCCAGGCATGTAATACGGCAAGGGAAAGAATTGGTATGGTCTGGTGCTTACATTAATATGTTCTCTCTACCCGTGGATGAAAGGGAAATGGAGTATTCAAGGAAATAGAAAGATTGGATGCTTCCTAGTTAATGGCGCAGTGAACTTTTGAAATTCAGGGTAGAGGAGAATTTGAGCAACTGGATTAGGGCCTTTTCAGTATTTATGGCAATAACAGCTGAGAGTTCTCCTAACATACAAGCAGAGGTGGCTTGTTACCAGAGCAGGATTACTATGTCTCATGACAAATATGGGGGCATAGGGTGCAAGGAATATGACAGGAATTTCAGGAAGGCTAGGGCCGCTGACCTATCACTTTCCTGGGACCGAGTCGACACGATCGCATGGTTGGATCAGTTTAGGCCAGGGCAGCCTGGCAACACAGTGCAAAACTTCAACAGGGGTCACACATTCCAAGCTTCTCAGCTCTTTCGGCCACCCAAAACCACGGGCACGGCCCCTAGTCCAGGAAGCGGGGGGGGGGGGGCAGAAAGGGACATGTTGGGATTTTAATAGGCGGACATGCACCAGGGCCCAAGGCACTTGTAAGTTCAGGCATGCAGGCTCGGTCTGTGCTATCCCATCTCACCCAGAATCAAAATGCCTCAAAAAATCAGGTTATAGGGGAAAGAAGAAACAGGAGTCAGGAGAGGACACAACTTCTAACACACTCACCCATTGACGTTATGGCTGTGACTCCTTGGTTAAACAATTACCCAGATCATGCCACGGCTAGGACCTTACAAGAAGGTTTTCTGTATGGCTTGAGGATTCCTGCATTTGATTACATAGGGGCACCAGATTGCAAAAATCAGCTTTCTGTAAGGACCAATCCTGGGGTGGCAGCAACAAAGATTGCAGAAAGAATTACGCTTTGGCAGAACAGCTGGTCCTTCTGATCACATCCCTGAACACAATTTTGTTTGCTCACCCCTTGGAGTGGTCCCCAAGAAAGAGGAGGGGAGTTCAGGTTGATTCATAATCTGTCAGCCCCTAGAGGCAATTCATTGAATGATGCCATCAATGAGGAAATCTGTAGTGTTAAATATGTTTCCTTTGACCAGGCAGTGGATATGCTAAAGGGTCTGGGCCCTGGGGCCTTGCTAGCCAAATCAGATATGGAGTCTGCCTTCCGTTTGCTGACGGTCCATCCTCTTGATTATCACCTTCTGGGTTTTAAATTTCAGGAAAAATTCTACATGGATATGTGCATGCCCCTGGGATGCGCCGTCTCCTGCGGTTTACTTTGAAAAATTCAGTTCATTTTTGGAATGGGTTTTTAGACAGTCGACGGGGCACCAATATGTCATGCATTATCTGAATGATTTTCTTTTTCTGGGGTCGGCGGGCTCCCGGGAGTGAGCTTGGGCATTGCAGGAATTTTACGTACTCATGCCTGCCTTCGGGGTTTCCCTGGCCCCTGGGCAGACGGTGGGTCCAGCGACCACAATAGAATTCCTGGGCATTGAGTTAGACTCAGTACAGGGGTGTTTCCGGTTACCTAGGGAAAAAATTGCGAAATTAAAGACAGCACTACAGCAATGCCTGGGAAAAAAATAAGGTAACCTTACATCAGCTACAACAGGCAGTGGGTCAGTTGAATTTTGCACTGAGAGTCATACCTATGGCACGACCATTCTCCCGCTCCATCTCACAGGCCAGTACAGGTCTCCAAGAAAAACACCATCACACAAGACTGTCATCTGAGGTTCGCCAGGACATGCGTCTGTGGATGGCATTTCTGGAGGGATGTATGTCAGTACAACGCGATCTTTTAGATCGCGGTACTTGACATCGCAGATTTTACAACGCAAGTCGTTACAACGACTTGCGTTGGAGGGCGCGGATTTAGGAATCGTATAATTTTATATTCCAACACCAGTCCCCGTAACAGTAGGGAAGGTGTTGGAATATAAAATTACAACATTCCTTATCCCACAGCGCCATCCAGCGCAAGTCGTACTAACGACTTGCGTTACAATAGCTGCGTGGAAAAGGTCGTGCGGTGTAAACACTGCGTTGTAAACGACGTTTCCCCCTGGAGGGTTTCAACTGCAAGGTGGTGTGGCCCGGTCCTCCCACTACTTCTGCGGAGTTAGGTTTATGGACTGACGCTGCGGGCAGTGTGGGTTTCGGTGCCATACTTGGGAATGAATGGGTGGCACAACATTGGCCGGCATGGTGGGTGGAGAATGGTGTGACAGCCAATATTGGTTTCCTGGAACTCTTTCCCATCTGGGTGGCACTCACTGGCCGCATCATCTGCGTAATCAATCTGTGATTTTCTAGTCAGACAACATGACGGTGGTAAAATGTATCAACCAACAGGCTGCACGGTGTAAAATGATCCTCCGCCTGTTGAAGGAGATAGTGTTGTTATGTATGAACCTCAACATACAGTTTGAGACTAAACATGTCCCGGGGGTCTTGAATAATGCTGCTGACGCACTCTCTCGCTTCAAGATGCAGGTTTTCAGGGAACACCTACACTCTGCGGATGCAACACCAACACTCTTCCTGGAAGTACTTTGGCAGATTGGTGCCCCCAGCTACAGAACCTCGTGGCAGCTAGCCTATCTCCCAAGACCATGAAAGCTTATGAAGGGGCGTTTTGGGCTTACTGCGCTTTTTTGGGGTAGGATTGGGTAGAAAGCTGGCATGAGACAGGGGCATTCCTGCGGTATTTAGATACTTTGAATAAGGAAGGGCGATCTGCGGCAGCAGCCAGGCGACATGTGGCAGCAAACTCTTTCTTCGCACAAATCAAGGGCAGCAGGGATCCGACCAATAGTTTCATTGTTAGAAAGGCACTGAAGGGGTGATGAGGCCTCCAGGGATCAGCACCAGACACAAGACGCCCAATTGGGATAGAACTACTGACATCTCTACTAGCAGCTCTTGATGGCATTTGCAGCTCGACAGGGGAGGTGTTGCTATTCAGAGCCGCCTTTCCATTAGCCTTTTATGGAGCCTTTAGGATAGGGGAGTTGGTGGCGCAGAATAAACAGGATGTGTAAGGAGGGCTGCAGCTTGAACATGCAAAAGTACAGGGCGACACTTTACTAATATCTGTTAGAAAATCCAAAACAGACCAGGAAGCCCGTGGCAAAGGGATAGTACTCCACCGCGCACTTGATAATCCTTGCTGCCCGGTGACTCAGCTAGAAACATTCCTACGACAGAGGAATAGGGCAATGGGGGGGAACGCTACTAATACATGCAGATGGGACCCCGTTTACCAGGTTCCAGTTTAAGAGGTTGTACGACCCCAGCTTCCAAAGAAATCCCCCTCATGTCATTTTAATAATGTTGGATAAAGGAAGGGGGGGGGGGTTTAGGCAGTCTCTGGCCATAGAGAAAGGCGGGCCGGCATCGGCCCCGCCACAAGTATGGCGGGCGCACTGGACCCCACCCTCTCTCGGTGTTAAGGCATGCCTGTCACGCTACAATGACCCGACAGGCGCCCCTTGATGCCGATTAGACCCCGGGTCTCCCAGTGACCCGGAAGTGATAGAATCACTTCCGGGTCACCAGGGAGCAAAGGCCAGGCCGGTTAGAACCTGCCTGGCAAGTAAGGGGTTAAAAGGCCGGGGAGCGCGGGAGTCTGCCTCTTTGACTCCGCACTCCACGGCCTGATCCCTCCAGCCTCTAGATAGGCTGTAATGCTTTTTCCCCACCCACCATCCCCTGAAGCAGATGATTGGTATTGTGATTTATGAAGGTTTTCACAGGTTTGTTCCAAATGTAATGGATTACAGGTGTGTCGTACTAATATGTTTTGTTCCTTAGAACTTTATCCCGTTTACAGGTCATCAATCGTCGTATTTAGTGCTATTCCTTGGTCAGGCGGTAAGGTCATGATTGGTGAGCAGTAAAATTAAGGTCCCTAGAGGGCGGCGTCATTGTTGAATGGGGTTGCCCAAGGAGAGGGACAAATGGTCTCCCCTAGAACTCCAGGGGCAGTTACAGCCTATTGGCCAGATGGATGCGGGGGAAGGGGAGTCGCTCTTTCTCAAGGCTAGTTGGTCACCCTGCACGTGCACAATGACGTCAGAAAATGGCGCAGTTATGCAAGGGCCCCCTTTAATTAAGTTAATAGAGCGTACAGGGGTAACCGGGGGGGAGTACCCTCACGGTAAACGGGCCCTCTGCGCATGCGCACTCCGACTGGAGGGCGTGGTTAATTGATAAAGGTCTGACACCAGTTAGGGACCTTGCCGTAGGCCCAAATAGGATACGCAGAAAAGTAATTACTGTATGATTATGGTTAATATGTTAGATTCGGATAGGAAATACCTTGTACTAGAATTATGTTAAGGTTAGCCATCTGATATCTGTAGTTACCAATTGTAATCAATGTCAATGAAAGTTTTCTGCGTAATCATGTAAATATTGTTTATTTCAATTATGTTTTATTTTTATGTTTAATAAATACGGCCGGGGGTTGTACGACCCCCGCTTCCAAAGAAATCCCTCTCATGTCATGTTAATAATGTTTGATATAGGAAGGGGGGGAGTTTAGGCAGTCCCTGGCCATATTAGTGGCCGTCTCTATACTAGGTGTGTTCCGGGCCGTATGTGTGGCCCTGTAATAAATTGCACCCCATTCCTTATTAGATAACTCCCTTCCGAGTTCTTTTGCCCACCACCGTTGACTGGGTGTGGGTTGTAGTGAGGAAGGCGGTCGCAAGAATATGTACTATTCGGAGATCAGTCGCCTGTCTCTGTGTTTTGTAACCAGTCATTTTACAAATTGTGTTAGCTGCCTGCTTACTGTGGGTAGGTTGGCGAGAGTAACCGCCAATGTCTTATCTGGAGATAGCGTAGCCTTTCGTTTTCTGGCAGGTTAAAATGTGTCCTCAGTTGTGGGAAGGAAATAATTCCTTCTACATCTAACACATGGCCTGCGGCGCCACGCCTCTAACGCTTTCCCTTCGAGGCCCGGGGTGAAATCTCGGTTTTCAAACAAGGGAGTCATGGGGGAACGAAATGTAGTAAGCCCCCTACGGGTAGCTGCACTGTACCACACTTCCATTACTGTCCTTGTGATGGGGGTATTTTGGAGACTTTGTGGCCTATCTGGCTTCTTGAGAAACTGTATCTTCCCTTAGGGGAGTCTTCGTCCTGAAAAAGCCAGTGTTATTTGGATTCCTCCTTACTCCATTCCAGCAGATATCTATCTCATCTGCATCGCTTGAAAGTAGCACTGTAAGTTTGGAATCCCGAGGCCCACTTCGTCAGGGCTGAGAAAGCTCAGTTCTCGCCTCATACGTGGTCGTGCCCCCAGCCACACAAACCAATGTAATTCTCCTTGCATTGTAATAAGCGTCCCTCTGGGGGGAGAAATCAGCAATGTCTGAAATGTTTCTTGCTGGCACCGCTTCATAGATGACATTATCTTCATATGGAGTGGTGCCAGCAATGAATTGATGGATTTCTTGGAGTGGATACATTTGGGGGATCCTAACTTAAAATTCACTGCCCATTTTAGTGATACTGCTGTGGAATTCTTGGATATTGTGATTAAAATGTTGATAATGAATTAGGATTAGAACTCTTTATTAAACCCGCAGACAAGAATACACTCTTGCAGTATTCGAGCAATCATCCTCACTCCCAAAAGGATAACATTCCATTTGGTAAGTTTTTAAGATTACGCAGGAATTGCACCTCATTGACAGATTTTTATGGACATGCGGAAGGCCTAAGAAGGAGACTAAAAGCAAGAGGCTATCCGAACAAACTTATCAAGAACTCACTCAAGAGAGCGAGATTCTATGATAGAGAATGCCTATTGAACTCCAATAAAGAAAACAGTAATGCCGCGATGGGAAGAATAGTCTTTGTGACACAGTTCTCCCACATAGGTAATCAGATCAAGAACATAGTAAACAGAAATTGGAAGATTCTTAATTATGGAAATTAAGTGAAACTGGAAAAACCGTTGTTCTCCTTTCGGCGCAACAAAACAATCCGGAACGCGCTAGTAAAAACCTATAAAATGTCAGGAGCGAAACAAATTACTTTGAATGGAGAGGTAGCCACAGGGAATAACAAATGTGGAACATGCTCCATATGTGCACAATGTATAGTCAACAAGAGCATTACTTTTGCTGGGAAAAATCTGATAGCATCATCCCTCAATAATTGCCGCAGCAAAAATGTGGTTTACCTGCTTATTTGCCCCTGTCAGCAGGGGTATGTGGGGGAAACCAGTAGAGAGTTGCGTACTCGCCTACTGGAACATAAGTCATCCATTAGAACAAACAAAGAGAATGCACCTCTCACACATCACTTTCGAGAAAAAAACACGAATGTAATGATTTCAAATGGTTTATTCTCGAAAAGGTCAGGATAAGCAGGAGAGGGGGAGATGTAGATCAGTGAAGAAAAAGAAGGGAACAGTGGTTCATGTGTTTTTTTAACACTGTGGAACAAGGATTAAATTCAAGGGAGGACTGGCTACAGATTTTGCAAATATAGAGCCTTACATGCAATGCTTACTACAAATATGGGAGACAACTTAATAGGGACCTCCAATAATAAAGCACTGAGATATACTGCAAGGGTGATGCTTTGCAGGGTAGCCCTTTATAGTATGTGACAAATGAAGCAGAGGATATTAGGGGCAGGATATCTAGACATACAGAGCAGACAGTTCTAGCAATTTAACATCAAATAATGCAACGCCGAGTCTCCCATATAATGAGTGAACAAATAACTTTTGATAGACAATAAAGTCAGCACTTTTAGTTTTAGTGCAGCATGGTATTATATTCTATGGCCCAATAATTCTTTGAACCGTATTGCAATGCAAGGAATTCGGACCACTACTAGGCACGAATCCCGATATGGGTTGTAATCAAGGGTAGAACGGTCGAGTAGTTAGAGGGATAAAGTTATACCTGCACAATAGAAAAAAAACGGATAGAACAGGACTGTGGAGGACCACGTGACCAATATAACCAATGAGCCACGCTGCTTCATGAAGATTGTGGCTAATGCGGTCACGTGGGCGTAAGGACCAATAACATAACGCAGCTTTCATGTTACAAGAAAAGAGTCGGCCCGGTATCGGGGACTGAGATTGCTGTGTACCGGATGTGAAGCGGAACGAGTTTCTCGCCGAAATTAAGGTAGGAAAGAGCCCGTAGCTGCACAATACCGAGCGGGACAATATAGAAAGAATTAGCGCGGATACTGACTGTTCTCTATTCTTGCTTCCAGGGCGGATAGCGATTACGACGGTTTATCTAGAAAAGCCGCATATTTGGACGCCCACATAACAGGCAGCGTTCTCGCTTCATAAGCATATTGAAACACGATGCAAGGTAACATTCGTTTAAGCGCCTGAGAGGGGCTTCAATCATTTATATAAATTGTACTCATAAACGGAGAACAAATCAGTAAGACTTTTTGCTTGGCTTTTCTACAGTCTGAACACGTTTAAGACCAGCAGAAGGGTACGGCCAACTATAATAATATAATATAACATGTGTATTTGTAAAGCGCACGTTCACCCGAAGGTATCTTGGCGCTGAATAACAGATGTTTCTTGTTACCCAACTCAATGGTACTCATTTTATTGACCTCAGATGGATGAAAGGCTGAGTGGATCCGCCGGGATTTGAACCTGTGACCAGGAGGTCAAACACAGTCCTCTGTAGTGGAAGCATTAGTCCACTGAGCCACCAGACCCGGCTAATATCATATGAAGTTAACCCGATAGGAACGTGGAAGAATTTTAACAGGTAATCAACGGTGCTGGATATAAAAAGTACCATTTAGTGGTTCTGCTTTAAAATGGTAGGGTTCTAATTTTAGGTTATTCTCCCCTTTAGATATTTTTTTCAATATAAATCGACAAACAAAGTAAGAATAATAAGCGAAACACTGCAAATAAAAATTGTTTAAAATTAACAACGTTGAATCCTGAAAAAAAGGTGAGAGTAAGATCAAGGCCATGATGGCAATACCATAACGGTAGAATAGCGAAACAGGTAATATAAATAATTGTGATCAAATACTCATCCAAATATAGAGGGAGGAGTGGATTTATGAATAATTTGGCTCATTTACCAACGAATAGCAGAGCAGTAAGGAATTTTGAAGAGAGCCCAAGCAATGTAGACATAATATGTTATGCCGGGGGGGAGGCGTAGTGTCTTAAGGAGACTGGCAATATAAGGAGACCGTCACGGCCAATTGTAAGGAATATAACCATGATTTTGATTTGAACTGTTAGGCATAAAAAATAAATATGGCCCAAAGATAAAAGACAGAGCTGGAAAAGTGCCAGGGACGCCCCTTTGTATTAATCAAATCATAAAGGGAGAATGAATGTAAAGAAAAAAGTATTTAACTATATTGCAAGGTACAAATAAGTCCAAGAATGAAAGTTGACTGTTGTAATCATTGCCATATTATGAAGGTTTTTTTTCTGATTACTTCTGATTACATGTGTTTGTCCTATATAGGATTAAAGAAATAATTTTGTGGAGTATAAGAACTGGAGACAAAACATTTTTTGTTGGTCTTGATAAAGATGGGATTATAAGCAAGATACCATCGAAACGCTTCGACGCTGGGGTGAACATAATTCAAGGATTAACCTAGTCGAATGTTGATCGGATCGAAACATTGATTAGGAGGTTCTTAGAAACCGTTTTGAATGTGTACTAGTATTTGAAAAGGGGTCACGTCATACTGTTGTTTTGTCTCTTCTTTTTATGCTGGTCATAATTAGAAATTGTTAAGTCAATTATTGTATACAATTTTTTTTGTGTCAGAATAGGAATAACTGTGGGAAGGAAAATTGTTTTTATAAATTGTGTAATATGACATGTTTTTAACTGTTTATATAATGGAGTGAAACATTTTTTTTAACTTGAATAAATGCTACAATAATATAGTAACTACATATTGAATGAAAGAATTGATGTATTGGTCTTGGTTTGACTATTGTATTTTAATTGCACTTGGGTCAAGGGAACTGTCTTTTGCCTTTCACTATCAATAGGCCAGACCCAAGATATGTTCAAAGACAGCATCCTGGGATAGAAACAACATACAGTTGAGGGAAACTATGCCTTGATTGGCTACAGAAATCTACACTTGAGGATGTAAAACAACACTTATCTTTACTTAAAGATGGCGCAGACCTTACGGAATTCTTGTTATGACCAAGAAAACTGCGTCAAAAACGTTTCATATATGCCGGTATATATGCTGCATATAACGAATTATGGAAGATTACCCAAGCAGAGACTGCAGAATGAATATGAGAAATTGATCGTATTAATTTAGAGAAATCTCTCTCTGGGGAGTAGACAATGGGTTAACGACTCTGTCGTCCAGGATATATTCATTGGACAGCATAGTGTCTTCTGCCATAGACATCATGGAACAAGACTTGGTCATGTTGCAACATGGTCAGTCTCAGTTACGTTCTATCATGCTATTAGGCTGGACGCTACAAAACCTGCATGCAGGCTATGTGCCTTGGCCTTTAATCAATACTATGTCACTGTTTTCAGAATTCTATCTCACTGATAAACAGATCAAACTGGCACAGAGGGGAGCAGACTACACGGTGCTGAGCATTGATAAACTGGAAAGAATTACCATTCACAGTGGCAGAAAAGCCAGCTACCGAGTGGATCATACATAGTAAAATCACTCTGCCTGTTACAATTTTCCATTGTCAGTAGTGCCTAAAACACATACCAGCTGGCAAATATGAAAGGTTGGGTAAAGAGTACATGAAGAAATCCTGGAATTTACCATACACACACAGATGTTGGAGTGGGGGCCGTGAAGTGTTTCTTAGCGGTTCTAACTGTGAAAACGCACTAAGCGGTTCTCTCCTTTGTCAGGGTATTAATTTACACGGGGCCTGCAAAGGTTCACCTACAAACTTATCCTGTCACCTGCAAGGTTCACCAGCTGCAGTGATTAATCCAATTTTTGGACTACTTTCTAATAGGAGATACCTAATGTTGAATGATCACAGCTGCTGTGGCATGTTGCCAGGTATTCAATATCTAGTGACTGTGTCATCCAGGGTCACTTGCTGTATGCAAGTATTGTTTCCACAAACCAAGACAGCTATGGAGTCGCCTCTATGGCCTTCACTGAACATCTCTTCTATACGAATAGATACTCTAAGCAGAATGAAAGCCATTCTTTTACAAAAAACTGTGCCACTGACCTCGGTCAAAGAAACCTATGATCTACAAGTCGCAAGGACTTCTGCCGAGATACATGCCCTTTTGAATACAAACTGCCCTATACATTTCTCAGAAATGTTGGAACGTATCGTAAACATGTCTGATACGAGCGGTATTGCACACCTATGTAAGAACGTATGTTCAGGACTGTTAGCATCTTTTCAAACAGTCCTCGGAATATTTCCCAACTTCGTGCACTCTGGGTTTGGTGGACTGCCACTACTTTTTGGACTCGTTGCAGGGATCCTATTTTTGCTCCTACTGCTGCGATATAGCAACCCAAATCACCAGTGCCACTCCAAGCACCATAGAGAGAGCTCTATTGGAGATGAAGTGTCTGAGCGCATCGTTCAAATTTTAGGCTTACCTCGTCTACGAGAATTAAATACCACATGGTTTCTGTCATTCAGACCAATCTGGCAAGATTGCATCTTACCTGTTCTACGCTGCCTGCTTTGCTGTGAAGAATGTGTGCTTGACATCTGTCTAACACTCCCATAAGTCATGCCTACGGATATTGCTAATGGCCCATGCTCTGTGTTGTCTCCAACGGCTACCAATCCTGATGACGGCATTCATTGAGATCCCACAGACGCAAATTGATAATGCTGAGATTCGAAAGAAAACAACAGGCATGCAGGTAACATCCGATACGAACATTGCTGATGCGACCAATACTGAAGGCAATGCTTCACATATATATGCGGTTAATCTTCTAAACGAGGTAATCCAACTTTCACCTACAATGGTAGACAACTTTTTGTCTACAGGATTAGAAGATTTCATGTTTTCTCCAGGCCCTAACACTGACTTTTGATTTTGGCACACAGTGTTCTGAGAGACTTTAAATTTGACCTTCATTTTTTTAAAAACAAGGGACTAACTTTGGAACTTTTCCTATGATTAATTTTTTTTCCAAATTTGCATTTTACATTTTTTGGCACAATTAATCTGCTTATAGTAGAACTATTCATAAAGAACAAGAATTCTCTGAATACTTCCAGAGACAATATTTGACCTTGTCCACAACTAAATGATTATGTAATCTGAAATGAAATGGTTTCGGCCCTTTTTCTTCTGTATTTACGAGCCATTTCATAAGTGTATATATATGTGTATTCATTCAATTAGCATTAATTGCCAACTTATGCTTAGAATGAAACATTGCTTTAATATGTACAGCTCAATTGCATTTTATGCATCGCAACAGGTTTCAATGCATTTTTTACAATGTATTTTTAGACATGTTCTTAGCCATCCATATGTAGCTATATTTTAGACATGTTTAACATGTTTAGGATGTAGTAACGTCATGCATACGAAAGTGGAGTGGGTGTTGTGTGTCGGTTTAGATATCGTATCTAGATTTACCGATTCATGTCCTTATATAGGTATAATTCACATTGCCCTTATTTAGGCATAGAAATCCAGCCCTTATTTAGTCATTGCTCATGCTAACCAAATACAGGCATGGCTAACTACATCCGATCCTCTTCTTGGAAAACCAGACTCTTAAGCCTTTAGGACTTCCCCTCGCTTGGATATTGATTTCTCCAATAATTCATTTATTATGCATGAACATCTATTCTTTACGGGTTCATTCATGACGTTCTTATGCCTAACTCTTACGTCAATACTGGCATTCCTAAACACCTTCAAGGTATAAATATGCCTTCACTTGCCACTGGACCCACCTACAATTGACGGGGGTAGGCCATGCGGGTAGACTGTTGCTATGTTTTCTGATGTCTGGTTTATACTGATAATTTACTGTGTAAGTACCACTGCCTCTTCACTGCTACCGGATGTGTCTTTTTGATGGAGCTGTTATGTTTCAATAAAAAGAATTAAAAAAAAAATATGCCTTCACTTACTATGGCAAGGCACGGTGCGGTTCGACTACCTACTTGCACGACGCGGCTTGCCACAGCAAGTCCCGAAGGAAGTCAAGTTCCCAACTGACGCACTGACCAGACGCTGCCATCCTCCTCGCAGAGAATCCAGCTCCAGTGCTTCTGACTCCCCTAGCGGGGTGTTAGAGATCGAGTCCCGGGAAAGAGATACCAACCTCTCTCATTCTAAGGTATAGAGCTGATTAGAACCTAGAGAAACTTTTGGCAACTCTTGGCATAACTAAACCAGACTAGGACAGCACCTACGTCTTCCCTCGTACGGCACTTAGGTTAGGTACACTGGGGTAGGATTATTTTAGAAGCACTAGTTGAGTATTTTAGCCTGTGTTATTTATGTATTTATTTTAATGAATATATGTCATAGTTACAAGACATGCTATTACAGTATTATTTTATCTTACTGCTAACGTTGTACAGCTAATATATGTGTGGTCTGCATACTGCAGTCTGTTCAGCACAACCACGCCACACTTGGCATTGTGTACATTCATATTCAACCGTCACTTACCTCCTTCGCACATGTCTGGTCCCCACCTCTTCCTACATCCTACTATTGTGTGGCTGAGGTGCGTTGCCATTGATGGCTAATGTACATGGCTGGCCCAGGTTCCCAGAGTAAGTTGTGCTGTTGTGTCTGGTGGGTGTGCATGTTGTATGTGAGCTTGTGACGTGTGCATTTCCTGTGTTGTGAGTTGCATGATTGTGGTGTTGAGGTGTGTGGTGTGTTAATGTGGTATTGGCCAACGAGCAGTGCATTTCCATGGGTGCCAGCCTGGTAGCGCAGCTTGATGATGGACTGTCGGAAGGTGTAGGTATCAAGCGCACTGCCCGGGGTTGGCGGCGACGTTGGCGGAGATTCCCCGGTGGTCCTATATTGCCTGGACATTGGTGGGATACGTGTGCTTTCAGTTGTGCTTCTTCTGTGCAGTGTTGCCATGGGGTACAAGTTGGACATGTGTGCAGTCAATTGCCCCTGACACGTGTGGGAAGCCAGCTGTGGCGTAGACGCCTTGTTTGTTCTCCGGCAGTTACTGCGCAGTGTGTGGGAAGTATAGATAGTGGGGAACCAAGCTGATGGTGTCATCGATGACCTTTGTGAGGGACTTGGATTGGCCTGGCTGTATCACTCCTTCATTTCAGAAGGTTGTTGGTTGGAAGGTACCAGAGGCCAATAGATGCAGCACAGCCGGAAGCTTTGTCTGCGGAGGGATGTTGGTTGTCTGCTGTGTTGGTACCATCAGCCTGTGGATAATGGTGGGTAGGATGCGGAGGAGGGTTGCCCCTTTGAGCATGTAGTGGGCAAAGACATTCTCTGGTGTTGGGTCTGTGAGGTTGGTGCATTTTCTTAGGGTTGCTGTCTTTGACTGCGCTACCTCAGTGTTGATCCGGGGAGAGGTACTGGGGGGTGTGGCGGTGGGTGTTGTAACCCTGTTGGGGCTCCGAGCTCCATGGCATCTGTTGTTCTTCAGGTGTGGCTCTGGGCTGGCTTCCCTTTTGTGGTGCAGGCTGTCGTTCGACTTTACACCAGGTCAGAGCAGGTATTAATTTCCTGCTGCTAACGCGCCTTATCACCTGTTTTGGGATCTTATCGCGGATCTGGCTGGTCTTAGAGAATGTTGCGGAGTGGTGTTGTTGTGGCTTTTGGCACGGGAACGCCTACTCTGCATCTCATTAGCGATAGTTGACGGGGTCATCTGTGGCAACGTTTTTTGCGGCTGCTATCGCAGGTACACTGGTGCTATCGGCTGTTAGCACCAGCTTCTGAATGGGGTGACAAATTTATCGCAACTTTGGATGCAATAAAGTGCCGTTAACTCAGTGATAACTTCTTCAGAATATGCCCCACAGTGTGCTACAATGAGTACTGGTCCCCAAAAAAAGTAACCACAAACGTAACTTTAAGCTTATCTTAGTCCAACTGAGTCCAGGACCCGAAGGTCAAGTCCGCGAATTGTTGGGAGCATATTGTGGCCATCAAATCCCCTCCTCAGTCCCATGAGGTCTCCGTCCGCCGCCTGCTCAGCCCTGCTATGAACATTAGAGTCATCCCAAAGATCTCACATGTCTTCTTCATTCTGATTTTCGCTAGACAACGACTCCAGTACTGCCTGACGCTCCATCGCTATTGTAGCAGGATCATGTTTCACCATACATTCCGCTGGGCGATGATTATTCTGCCACTGTCGATCTCCGTGCAGGAGCCCACCCCATCTCCTCTCCCCGGGGCCCCTGCTAAGGGATTCTCAATAACCAGGATGCAGCACGTCTCCTGTAGCGATTGAAGCTGGTGTAATTTACCTTTCCATCAAAGATCAGCCGGAAAGGGAGGCCCAGGAGTATGCAACTCCGAAGTTCCGCAAATGCGAGGTTGCTGGTTGGAATTCTCTCCTTTTCTGCAGGGTGCTCATGGCCAAGTCTTGGTAGAGGGCTTATGACCCTGAAATGTTAAGCGTTGCTTCTCTTGTGCCTTTTGTAAGATCAGCTCTTTAAATTGAAAGTCTGGGAGATAGGCTAGAATGTCTGGTGGCGGAGATGTAGGACGTCTCTGGAGGCCCACTCTATTTGCTCGGTTTATTTTTATCTCAGTTCCTGGAGTGGCCTCCAGAATATAGTGAAAGAGCTCTTTCAAGTAGAGGTTGATTTCAGAGCCCTCCGCCTGGGATGGTACACCTTTAATTCGAATGTTGTTTCTCCTGGAACGATTTTCAAGATCTTCGGCATGAGCTTGGTGTTCTATCTGGCGGTGACTCACTCCTCCTCACGGACAGAGTGGTCGCTCCCTGTGCTCCTAGCTACAACTTGGTATCGTAGCGCCGCTTCGCTGAAAAGATCTCTGCCTTAACTGAATTTGTCTTTGCCTGCTGTGTGCTAGCGCTTTGCATTATCAGCGCTATAGATATTAATATTGATTCTGGTTGTGTGCTTATACTGTCATTGGCTGGGCATCGTAGCGCCGCTTTGCTGAAGAGATCTCTGCCATAACTGTAACTGTATTTGCCTGCTGTGTACTAGCGCTCTGCATTATCAGCGCTATACTGATTCTTAGCTGTGTATTTACTCTGTCTGCGCGCCTGCCAATAGCGCTACGCTCCGCTCCTCCCCCCGCCTCCATTTTGTTGATCTGTTGTCCTCCTCGTGTGCCCGACCCGCCTCCCAGCTGACACGCCCTCCCACTAAGCTTAATACAGCGCTGCTCGGCTGCAAACGCTGTGACTCACTCCTCCTCACGGACAGAGTGGTCGCTCCCTGTGCTCCTAGCTACAACTTGGTATCGTAGCGCCGCTTCGCTGAAAAGATCTCTGCCTTAACTGAATTTGTCTTTGCCTGCTGTGTGCTAGCGCTTTGCATTATCAGCGCTATAGATATTAATATTGATTCTGGTTGTGTGCTTATACTGTCATTGGCTGGGCATCGTAGCGCCGCTTTGCTGAAGAGATCTCTGCCATAACTGTAACTGTATTTGCCTGCTGTGTACTAGCGCTCTGCATTATCAGCGCTATACTGATTCTTAGCTGTGTATTTACTCTGTCTGCGCGCCTGCCAATAGCGCTACGCTCCGCTCCTCCCCCCGCCTCCATTTTGTTGATCTGTTGTCCTCCTCGTGTGCCCGACCCGCCTCCCAGCTGACACGCCCTCGCCCCTCCCCTCCCTCCATCCATATATGACAGGTATTCTTGCGCGCAGCGTTCACGCGCAGCGACCGCGCCCAACCCGCGCCGAAGGTGCGCCAAAGGTAAGCCCGTCTACGCCCGTCCGCGCCTGGACCGCGCCAGCGCCAGACCCCCTGCCCCTATCGCCGCCCACCCCCCCCGCATTACCTACGATGCCACCACCCTCCTAGCCCTTAACCCCGGCCGCGCCCCCACCTGCGTCCAAGCCGCTCCTGGACGCACCCATGGACCTTTCTCCTGCTACTCCTGCAAATTCAGCAGCACCGTCACCAACACCGCTACGACCACAACACAGATTCCCGACCCCAACCACCTAGAATGCATCCTTCTCAACACCCGCTCGGTCCACAGGCACGCCATTGACCTTTGGAACCTACTAGACACCATCTCTCCTGACGTCGCCTTCCTAACGGAAACATGGATGAACGCTTCCTCCGCCCCTGACATCGCCATCGCCATCCCTGATGACTATAAGATCACACGCAAGGACCGCACCGACCATACAGGAGGTGGAATCGCTATCGTCCATAAGAAAACAATCCGCATCTCAACCAGCTCTGATGCCAACCTCGCCAACTCCGAACACCTTCACTTCCAGATCCACATCGACCCCAAGACCACACTCAGAGGCACCCTCCTCTACAGACCACCAGGACCACGCGCAAAATTCAGTGAAGACATCACGGACTTCATCACCCCACACGCGCTCCCCTCCAAAGACTACATCCTTCTGGGAGACCTCAACTTTCACCTTGAAAAGATCAACGACCGCAACACCGCCACCCTCTTAGACAACCTCGACAACCTCGGACTTAAACAACTGGTCACTTCCCCCACCCACATCGCAGGTCACACTCTCGACCCCATCTTCACCTCCAGCAACCATGTCTCCTTCAGCCACACTACGGATCTCCTCTGGACTGACCACAGCTGCGTTCACTTCACCTACAACAAGCCGAAACCCATCATCCACCTCCAACCAACTCTACAAAGAAACTGGAACAAAATCCCCACAGAACAGATCTCCACATCGCTCCTTCAAACCTCCCCAGCCCTCTCTTCTAACGCCAACGAAGCCGCCTCCAACCTCACCCTTTGGTTATCCAACACCGCCGACACCTTAGCACCACTGAAAAAACGTCAACACAAACTTGGCATCAAGAAGGCCGCATGGTTCAACGACGACCTCAAGAAGTCCAAGAAACTATGCCGCTCCCTTGAAAAGGCCTGGAAAAAAGACCCATCCACCAGCAACAAGGACGTCTTCAAAAGCGCCATCCGTACTCACCACCAACTGATCCGAAAAGCCAAGAAAACAGCATTCAAAGATCGACTTGACAACAACGCCCACAACAGCAAGGAACTTTTCAACATCGTCAAGGAATTTTCCAACCCCTCGGCCAACTCCAACGACATCACCCCCTCTCAAACCCTCTGCGATTCCCTAGCCTCTTTTTTCCACAACAAGATTGCTGACATCCACAACAGCTTTGACAACCAACCCGGAAGCCAACCCACCCTACCATCAGCTGACCATCTTCCCCCCGTTAACACCCTTAACGCCTGGAAGCCAATCTCCACTGAGGACACCATCCGCCTGATGAACTCCATCCACTCTGGATCCCCCACAGACCCATGCCCTCACCACATCTTCAACAAAGCAGACTCCGTCATAGCTCCGCACCTCCGAGACGTCATCAACTGCTCCTTCAACTCCGCTACCTTCCCAGAAGACTGGAAACACGCTGAACTCACCGCCCTTCTGAAAAAACCAACAGCAGACCCCACCGAACTCAAAAACTACCGCCCCATCTCGCTTCTTCCATTCCCGGCCAAAGTCATCGAGAAAGCCGTCAACAACCAACTCGCCGCCTTCCTCGAAGCCAACAAATCCCTCGACCCCTCACAATCTGGCTTCCGAGCCAAACACAGCACTGAGACCGCCCTCATCGCAGCAACAGACGACATTCGAACTCTGCTGGACAATGGAGACACAGTCGCCCTCATCCTCCTCGACCTCTCTGCAGCCTTCGACACAGTCTGCCACAGCACCCTTTTACAACGCCTCAGAAACATCGGAATCCAAGGAAAGGCACTGGAATGGATCACTTCGTTCCTCACCGGAAGAACCCAGAGAGTCCGCCTCCCACCTTTCAAGTCCGAGGCCACCGAAGTCATCTGCGGCGTATCACAAGGATCCTCACTCAGTCCCACCCTCTTCAACGTATACATGAGCCCCCTCGCGGCCATCGCCCGCCAACACAACCTCAACATCATCTCTTACGCGGATGACACTCAACTGATCCTATCTCTCACCAAGGACCCCAGCACCGCCAAAACTAACCTACACGAAGGAATGAAAGAAGTCGCCGAATGGATGAAACAAAGCCGTCTGAAACTGAACTCAGACAAAACAGAAGTCCTCATCTTAGGTAAATCCCCCTCTGCATGGGACGACTCCTGGTGGCCGGAAGCCCTCGGAAATGCACCCATCCCGACAGACCACGCACGGAACCTTGGCGTCATCCTGGATTCTTCACTCTCAATGAACAAACAAGTCAGCGCCGTATCCTCTTCCTGCTTTAACATTCTTCGCATGCTCAGAAAAACATTTCGCTGGATCCCCTCCGAAACAAGGAAAACAGTCACCCACGCTCTAGTCACGAGCCGACTGGACTACGGAAACACCCTCTACGCAGGTACCACCGCTAAACTCCAGAAGAAACTACAACGAATCCAAAACGCCTCAGCCAGGCTCATATTAGACATCCCACGCAACGAACACATCTCTGGTCACCTTAAAGACCTCCACTGGCTACCCGTCAATAAGAGGATTACTTTCCGACTGCTTACCCACGCACACAAATCACTCTACGACATCGGACCAGATTGCCTCAACTCTCGACTGTCCTTTTACACCCCCTCCCGACAACTTCGCTCTTCCAGCCAAGCCTTCGCCACTGTACCTCGCATCAACAAGACCACCATGGGAGGCAGATCCTTCTCATACCTGGCTGCCAAAACATGGAACTCACTCCCCGCTTACCTCCGCCTCACCCAGAATCACCTAGCGTTCAGAAAGCAGCTTAAAACGTGGATATTTGACAAATAATCCTCCTCCCCTTCCTAAGCGCCTTGAAACCCTCTGGGTATGTAGTGCGCTATATAAATGTTATGACTTGACTTGACTTGACTATCTGTTGGTCACGTAATCTGAGCACCTCTTGCTGTAGCTGCTCCACTTCCTCATCTCAGGTGTGCTCCTGGTCTTCTTTACTCACCACTCACTGTCCGATTGAATCCACGTTGCGTTGGATCTCTTTGATGTTATTGGCGAGCTCCCCCCTAAGAGATTGTAGATCATAGCGCAATGAAGAGAAAAATGTTTCCAGAAAAGAGCGACTGACTGGCTCCTCTACGTTTTCTGCTTCTTGGCCAGACTGTGTACTAGGTGACACCCGCTGCCACCCCCAGACACTGGTGGAGGTTTGGTTAACATGTCTTTCAATGTCCAATCTTTCTTCCCCCTTGCTGTGGCCATGCAGAGGGATATGATCTACTTTTCTTGGTATATGTACCAAAAGTCCAGAAGGATTTAAAACACCACTGGGCAGACCCACTTTCAGCTCTCTGGGGTTGCTATTGGAGAAATGCTTGCAGAACTTAGATTTATTGCTGCAGCCCTATGTCACTGGCCTACCATCCTATTTAAGTTTAGAGACAACCCTGATTTCCTGAAAAAGCTGGATGGGATCTTGTAGAATTCAGAATATATCATGATTACGCTTGATGTGGTATCTTTGTATACAATGATAAATCCAAAGATGGCACCCGAGCATGCAAATACTTTTTAAGGGACACATCCGTTAAATACTCGGAACAGACACAAATGGTGGTTGACATGTTGAGATACTGTCTCACACATACTGTGTTCAAATTCAACAACAAATAACAGCAGAGTAGGGCCATGGACACCTCCTTCGCCCCCACCTACACAAACTTGTTCATGGGGTGGTGGGAGAAGGAGGAAGCCTGAGCCAATAGCAATGATCCATACATGGAGAATGTCGTACATTGGTCAAGACTAATAGATGACCTGTTCATTCTATGGGAATGGGAAAGATCACAATTGGAGAATTGCATTGAAAAGTTGAGCTAGAATGATGTGAACATCCAACTCACAACAACAATCTGTAAAACCTGTTGTGATTTCCTGGATGTATAATTAAATGTTCATAATAACAAGCTGGTGACTACAATACACAGGAAGGCTACGGCCACTAACTTACATTACATGCCAACTGTGGCCACCCTGCTCTCTTAAAATGGAGTGTCCTGTATGGCCAAATGCTTACAGCAAGAAGGATCTGCTCCACTGATGATGAATTTGACACAGAAATAAGTAAGATGATTGAAAGGCTTATCCATAGAGGATATCCATTCAGTGTATAGAACGCCAATGAGAGAGCCAGTAAAAAAAAAACTGAGAACAAAGGCTATATCAATCAAACAGGGAATCGGCCAAAAAGAGGGAGAGTTGAAAGGATTTGTCTTGAAGTTCAATCCAGCCCAATCTAGCGCTAAAAGGATTCTATAAAAGAGCTGGCATATCTTGCAAAAGGATGATCATCTCAAGGGGTCATTGGCCATTGGGGAACATCCTCACACAAAGTTTTTTGGAACCCTGGAAAGAGGAAAATTGGTTAACTAATAACATGAATGGTTTCATTAAATACATTTCTTGTAAGCGGTAGCATGGATTGAACCGGAAGACATACTGGGCATATGAAGGCTGCATTATCCCAATACGAGACAAGATAACATGTGACAATGACCATGTGGTATATGCACTACAATGTGACTGCAATAAACTGTACATTGGCAGCACAATTAATTGGTTGAGGTTCAGGATATTTTTACAACACATACGAGCAATAAAAACTGGGGACAGGAGTTACCCAATGGCCTGCGACTTCAAGAAATATCATGACCGCTCATTGGCGGCTTTAAATTATATGGATTGAAGCATGTGAGGATGAATGCTCATGGAGGTGACAAGGAAAAAAGAGCTGAGAAGGGAGGAATCTAGGTTAATTGTGACACTGGGCACAGAGGATCCCTGGGGCCACAACACGGATGCAGAACTACATGTACATTTATAAATATTGCACTACTTGAATGATTGGGAAGCCCTAGTGCTAGACCCCTGAGTTTTCACGCTTGTTACCCCTCAGACAAATGTGCTTGTGGAACTGACCCACCTTAAAGGCGAACGGTTATCTGCGCAATAACATTCTTGGTTTGATGTATTCTGGAAATTGTTAACAGCTTGCTTAGACTGAATATATGTTTATCTTTGTTATGCATTATATAATTATAAATCATTTGGAAATATAGGGGCATATTATCAAGGACCGGTGTTACAATCATCGCTGTTTTATCGGCAGGAAACTGCCGATAAAACGGCGATAATGGGCTTGATAATACGCCCTTGTTAATTCCCATAGAAGCCCATGTTAACACAAGAACATGGGCCTCGATGGGAATTAACAAGGGTGTATTATCAAGCCCATTATCGCCGTTTTATCGGCAGTTTCCTGCCGATAAAACTGTGATAATTTTAACACCGGTCCTTGATAATATGCCCCATGGTTATTTCATGATGAGATTCCATCTCTTAGTCTTGCAATGCAATATTAAGAAAACAGGAAGGGATATGGTTAGACCAGCATAGAGTCTTAGCACAGACCAAACCTCGGCTTTGAACATAGCGAGGAAAATCCTTTGATTAAGAGTCCATGTACATAATTTCAGTGTCACAGGCTTCCCCTTAAATTAATGGCTAACCCCTTTGGAACTTTCCTCTTCCTTTCCCTTCCTCTCCCCACAATGATCCAGAGAATTAAGAATGATTGGAGGCAGGACTGGATTATGGGTTTCCCCTAGTGTACTTCAAATATGGACACTGTGACCCCGGTCAATTGGACAGGGAACAGGAACCTACCGATAATATTGCACTTTAGCACATGTCACTTTTTTATGCTCTAGGAAATAAGCAGTTGGAGATATCCCTAAGCACTTGCACTTTATCACATGCCTTCAAGAAAGAAACAGTGGATAACAGTCCTATGATGGAAAGGCACTATACACATTTGAACATATATAGTTGATTAGTCAGTGAAATGGAGATAGGACTGTATATAGATGCCATGTGTGCCATGATGGTTGTAAAGGACCAGTAGAAGGCATCACACTGAAAAGCGTCAGCCGAAATAACGTACTTTGTATACCTTCACACTCGGACTTGTGTCTGAATGGAGGAGTTTTGTTTTTCACACAAATACATTTGTCACTTGCATGGAGAAAACTGCTGTGGGACATTTTTGAGTGCTTGGTGCTGCCATATCGCATGGTTGTGGAGTAACAATGTGTGAGAGCAGATAAACACACACACACACAAACATATATACTCACTGAAAAAAACAAAGGTTACAGGGACTTTATAGTTTGGCTTGAATTTCACTCATACAAAACCAGCGAAATTCAGCAATTATAGTTACCTGAGCTAACTATAATTTACGCCCCACAATGCACTGCTTATGACCTCTCATATTACATCACCCATGACATCACTCATGACATCTGTGAGTGGGTGCAGGAGTTTCTGATTGTGTCACTGAGTATGTGTTTGCGTGTCTGAGTGGGTCTGTCAGTTGGTGTGGGAGGGCCTGAGTGTGCAAGTGGGTGTTCTAAGTGTCTGTGTGGGTTTGTCAATAGCTGAGTGAGTGATTCAGCCACAAAGATACCGCACCTGCCCTTTTATCCAACAAGGGTCCACAGTTTTGCACACATTATCTATTCTGGTGGTGTACTTTCATCGGGATAATTACTAACTACTACCTCATTGAATTGGGTAATGTCCATCATGTTTTCTACATTACATCTTTTTTTTTTTTTTGTGCAGAGTTTTATATAGCGCGAACTAGACCCGAACCGAATCAGGTATCAGAGCGCTATACATAGCACCAGTTACGTTACATGAGGACGGACACACATTAATTTTAGGCACGGGGAGATTAAGTGATTTGCCCAGAATCACAGGAGGTTTTGGCGTCGTTACCGAGACTCGAACCCAGATCCCCAGGTCCGAGGTCGAGCGCCCTAGCCGTTAGGCCAACTCCTCTCCCCAATCTGTGTAATGGACCACAAGGAAATGTCTCCAGTGACCTAGTGGGCATTTGGCAATGTGGTTTTTTCCTTCTGTGTCTTTATCCAGAATTCTGTGATAACATGATTCCTCCCATAGAGAGGACAATGAGACAAAGAGGTAACTTCCCACCAAACAATGGTACTTCCTCTTATCTATATGGAATAAGGGCTTCATTTATGAGACTCCTTGCGCCTCTGGAACGTCACTTTTTGTGATGTACCGTGGCGCAGAAGCCTGCATGGTATTGATCAGGCAGCACTAAGCCACTTTTTTTGCCTTAATGCTGCCTGATAAATATCAGTCCCTTTAATGCAGTGTTCTACGTTAAAGGGGCGTGCAATGGGTGTTGCTGGAGGCGTTCCCAGCAACACCCATGGCCTTTTGACACTGCCCCAGATTTACGAGAAATTGTAAATCTGAGGCAATGCCAAAAGCTTACACCTTCCCAGGGGAAGCATAAGGGAGGTGCAACAAGGAGAAATATCTTTATTTTTCCTCGTTTTTTCTTCTATGTGTGCTGCATTAAGCAAGGGTGCCTGCGTTGGCGTTAGGTAGACTAAGTTAGCGCCAGCGCAGGGGGAAACGCAGAGCTGCACCATATTTAGGCATTCCTGTTTTCAGTTTCTGTTTTTGATAAATTCTGGTGGTTTTTTTCAGTGTTTTCAAGTGATTTCAGTACTTTGAAAAACAGTGGTATCAGTGGTTACACATTTTCGCGCCATTAAAAACATCAGAAACAGTGTTTTTCCCATGTTTATGGAACGTTTTGCTTTTATTATTGCTTGCTTTCTGCACTGATAGTGCATGGTATATAGACAGTGCACGTATAGTGTATATGAGGTCCAAATAGATTTTTGCAAATTAAACTTATTGTAGTACACCATGCAATACTTCTTCAGTCAGTCTTTGGTCATGTGCGCTCGCAATTTACTTCCCATGTAAACTCCTGTGAAAAGGCCCTCTCAACATTGCCACTTGAGAAGGACAATGCAAAAACAGCCAGTACACAATTTGTTATTCTGGCCACTGACATAGCTTTCCATGCCAATACTGGTGTACTCGAAGATTGCTATTCTCAGGGCAGGTTCTGTAACAATTGCATTGAGCTGGGCGCTTATGCCCTCCGAGTTATTGATTCAGAAAAGGGGGTGGTGATGAACAGAGTGCCTGAATTAAGCAGACCACTCTTACCCAGTCCAAAGATCAGGGCTTGATCCATCACCGTTTTTTAGCTCACTGCACCATCCCAGCTCAGAACTTGGCTATATGCAAATTAGTCTGTTCCTGTCCCAGTGCATGATGGGAACAGTGCAAACCAAACTACCAAGCCAATTCTTGAACTGGGAAGGAAACAAGCTTCTGGGGACCGGTTTCTGCCATTTCAGGCGTCGTCGGCCCGGCTTGCTTGAATCCTGATGGTGCAATGAGCAAGGGACTCACATCTGAGTATACCCTTCCACGCTTATGGTGGACAAAATGATTCAGAAAAGGGGGTGGTGATGAACAGAGTGCCTGAATTAAGCAGACCACTCTTACCCAGTCCAAAGATCAGGGCTTGATCCATCACCGTTTTTTAGCTCACTGCACCATCCCAGCTCAGAACTTGGCTATATGCAAATTAGTCTGTTCCTGTCCCAGTGCATGATGGGAACAGTGCAAACCAAACTACCAAGCCAATTCTTGTACTGGGAAGGAAACAAGCTTCTGGGGACCGGTTTCTGCCATTTCAGGCGTCTTCGGCCCGGCTTGCTTGAATCCTGATGGTGCAATGAGCAAGGGACTCACATCTGAGTATACCCTTCCACGCTTATGGTGGACATGTGCGCTCGCAATTTACTTCCCATGTAAACTCCTGTGAAAAGGCCCTCTCAACATTGCCACTTGAGAAGGACAATGCATAAACAGCCAGTACACAATTTGTTATTCTGGCCACTGACATAGCTTTCCATGCCAATACTGGTGTACTCGAAGATTGCTATTCTCAGGGCAGGTTCTGTAACAATTTATTGAGCTGGGCGCTTATGCCCTCCGAGTTATTGAAGCAGTCAAAAATGAAGCAGCACTTTTGAAACTACAGAGGAAATTCCCCTTTATGGGAGGGATCTAGAACTTGCAAAGAGTACCACAGAGATGTTTTATTGACGTCAAATGCTATTGGTGATGAAGGGACATTTCTATGCATCATTGCAAGCCATTTCTCATACATTGTAAAATAAAAGTTCCTGAATTGCTCTTCAACATTGCTTTGCTTACCAAGTGGCAAGCACTCTAACATGGAACATGCTGCAGTGCCAAAGTCACTAAAGGTGTCGCCCAGCCTACTCTCCAGGAGATATTTCACATCTACACCAATTATGCTGAACACTTGGCAGACAAGGGTGTTTTCGGACTCTAGTTTTTTTTATATGTCCACTACAGCAGTTATGTTTTCCTGTAAAAACTTACGAATGCAGTAGAGTGTACATTTTTCAAATCACTATCAATATGCAACCAAAGATCGTCACATTTCTTGCCTTTAGAATCATCAGTCAGCAACAATTCTGTAAATGGTTACCAATATGGATAATATAGCATTCATAGCCCCTTGGAATGAGAACCATCAGCTAAGGGACACAGTTGGGATGACTCTCTTTGATGCCACACAAAGCACACTATGATAAATAATTGCGTTATAGTTCCTGTGCATAAGAAAAGAGTGCACCAGAATGGACTAAAAAGTCAATAGCATTCCTCATTAACTCTGAAGATTGTAAAGATGCTTTCAGCATACCATATAACAAGTGGCAAGGATCTCTTACAGGGAAGCACTTCAGCTCAGGTATCAATTTTGACAGGTCATCACAGATTTTCATATGCATAGCTGAATCACTGAAAATACGAACATTATCACTCCAATCTTTGTTGAACTTGGAAAGAACCTTTTTTGCACAGCATTCCAAGTGACACTCAATTCCATATTTTACAAAAGTCTTGTGTCATGTTTTCACCACTATCCTCGATGCTTGGTGGTAGCGTTCTTTTCATATATACTTGTCACTATACCTTGCATTGAATGTTTAAAGCCTGAGGTGTTGGAAATTAACCTACTATCAATACTGACTCACTAGAAACTGGGGGGCTGATGTATTAAAGGTTTTTATCCATTCTCTATGGGTAAAGGTGATGACACATATTAGGAAAGATTCTTATGAAAGCAGCCAGTTTACCTATGAGTGAAAGAATAAAACGCAGCCAAAATATCAAATATGATTTTGATATTTCCTGATTCTCTACAGTTTATAAAATAATTAAACAAGACCTAAAACATGCTCCTAAACCCTGCATCTTTAGACAAAAGACCTCAAACTGAAAAAATCAAAAGGAAGAAGAAACAATATTTTAGTGGCATCCCTAAACAACAAAACTCAAGCAGAATAATGTTAGCCCAGTCTTTCTTACTGCTAGATCTTTTTCCTTTCTTTGAATGGCATTTAGTTTGTGGTTGTGCAGGTGTTTTTTCAGTGTTTATATGTTTTCACTGGTGAAAGCTATTTCGATTTCAGTGGGGTTTTATCAGTTATTATAGGTTTAAACCTAAAACTGGACAACCTAACCATATTCTAGTAAATATGGTGCAGCCCTGCGCTTCCAAAGGGACAAAGCGTGTTGTTAGCCTTGGCTTAACGACACACTTAGCCACTATATTGTAAATATGCCCAAGGACTAAGTTTGCTCACTGCCGCTGCCCCTTCAGTTCCTGGCTGGTCTTAGAGCTCCCTTATAACGTCATGGCCGGGATTCCGCTGCCTGCTTCGCGGCGAGATCTTTCGTTACATGCTGGATGTTGTGGGGCCCTGAGAGCTAGAGTGCTGGGGTGAGGAGCGAGGGGATATGGGAGGGACTCTGCAGGGCAGTCAGAGTCATTGACTGAGCTGGGGGCAGTTGATGTGGGTCACAAACTCAACTGTTGTAGCTCGCACCTCATTACAATGGCAGTCCGGCATTCCTCTGATCCGTGGTCTGGGATCGGTAGGAACATGGAGGTCTCTGCCACCCATGTCCATCTCCCTCTGTAGGGATTCTTGCATGCTCTCCCAGGCACAGACTGCCACCTTTTTGTTTTCTGATGCACAGCCCAGTCCAGTCGGGGAGTCAGCCAGAATAGCTATAGTTAAGGGAATCTTGACCAGTAACGCCCATCTTCTGAGCAGCGACCAGTGCACAATCTCTAGTCAGGTTTGAGTGAACTCGGCCAAGTGTGCCGCACTGGCCACTGGAGTAGCGACTGCTAGAGCCAGAGACCAATTGGCGCCCTGCAGTGCACTCGCCCCCCCCAAGGCATAGTCAGAACTGATGCAACTCGAGTATGCCGAGGAACTTGGGCAGCGCCTGCAAGCAAGGAGAAATGGCGATGGATATTAAACAATTATGAGAAGGCCTGGATGGACAGCACCTTAGAATGTGAAGAAAGGTGATCTGCATGTCTAGTTTAGACTGAATAATTACTTTCATAACCGATCTGGCCCTTCTACCCCTGTATTTTGTTTTCATTGAAGACTTTGTGCATTAAAGAAACATATATCGCGGGAAGAGAAAGTTGAAGCACTGAGTGAAAAAAACAAAATGTTACCCATCACCCTAAAAACAACATTAAACGTACTCGACTCGAGTAACACATTCTAATCTTTTGTTTACACAAACACGTGTCGTACATCATACTGTGGCAACTAGGCCTGGGCGGCAAATTCCGTTCCGCTCGCGGAATTTGGGTAATTTTGCGTTCTGCGGAGAACGCGAAATTGCCCAAAATTCTGCGTTCCGCGACTTCACTAAATTTTTTGCTTGTTCGCGTTCTCAAGATATTTCCCCCAAGCACGCAAACAGCGATTGCGAACATTAAAAAAGCATTGGGAAAAAGCAATTCTGCGTGTTCGAGGAATTTCTGCGTGTTCGCAGAAATTTTTTACCATTTCGCAGAGATTTGCGTAACGCGATTTCGCAAATTCCGCTCACCCCTAGTGGCAACACGGGAGGCGTTTCTACTATGTTTAAGACAATGCTAAACGATAAACAACGGATCACTCCTTTCATGAATCTATTCAACAATTAAATATATTTCACAGTCTTGTTGCTCAGGATACTAATAGCACACGACCACGTGATCTTGGTGATGCGCAGTAGCACACAACCACTTGATCTTGGTGATGCGCAGTAGCACACGGCCACTTGATCTTGGTGATCCGCAGTAGGCGTCCACAATGAAAGTTTTAGGTAATGGGTGAAAAGTGTCACATTGGGGTGTTGAAAACTGTTACAGTTTATCCTTTCGCTTGCACAGATACCCGTTGGCAGGAGGGCCACAAATGCATTCGATATGTAGAACAAACAATTTGCTCAGCTGAGGGTACTGAACTAATTTCCAGTCTTTTCTCATTATCGCTTACAGCTGCCAATTCCTAAAGTTGAAAATATCGAACAGCTGTACGCAGCCCATTCTCCCTATGAACTGTCAAGTTTGCCGACATCAAAAACAGCATAATTGATGCATTAAAATACTACAAAAAACCCTCGCCTGCAAGTCAGTTAGGCGGCAATACCCTTGACAATCCGACTATTGCTGTATAAGAACGTTTTTCACCAGTTCATTAGCATTATTCGCCATCCAAATGTAGCATAGAGTTTCACCGGCTGATAATGGATTTTAATAAGAGTTTGGCGAGTGTTTAGGAAACAATAACGCTCTTCCATTTTCTTCTTTGTTTGATTTAAAATTTCAGTCAGCTGTAGCAGTCTCTCATTTGTTGTTTTGTCGAAGAAGCGGATGTACAACGGGGCAGATTTACGAGCCCCTTGCGCCACTTTTACGCCGCTGTTGCGTCACGCAAGGTGGCGTAAATGCGGCGCATCCCTACGAGGCATTTACAACGTGACGCATCTATGGAGATGCGTCACGGTGTAAGGCCCTGCGCCACATGAAACCTGCGTCAGGTTTCATGTAGGCGTTCCGGTGCAGGGGGTGACGTTCCGTCGCAGGAACGCCCCTGGAAAGTGACAAGATTTCACTGAGTCACTTTCCCAAAGCTGCTACGTCAATTCCTTACGCCTGCTTGAAGCAGGCGTAAGGAGTGACGCACCATGTAATGTATGGGTTGCCCCTGTGCATTGCAGGAGTTGCGTCGCGCTTGTGACGCGACTCCAGCAATGCGCCGCCCGTACGCCAAAAGATGCGTCACGCATCTGCCCTTCTTTGCACCATGGGTGGCGGAGCTGTGGCGCACAAAAACTGGCACATCCCTGGGGATGCGCCAGTTATTGTAAATCTGCCCCAGGGTCTTTTCCCCGTGTGACTCTGGATTTGGCTTTAAGATTTCAGTTGTCTTTTTAATCCCCGATAATTTGCAATGAATGGCAATAGTGATGAAGATGGTGAGAGCAACAGCAGTGGAGGGTCCACGTAAGAATACTTTTTGTTTTTCACTAATGTTTAAAGCCAGTTATCGTTGTAATTGCATATGCGCTTACTCATCTTGTCATTCATAAAATGACGGATTGCGGCAGAATCACACACAGAACACTGGTTTCATAGTCCAGGTTCTGCTGCTTCAACCCTCATAAACAGCTCAGGTTTAACTTGGAGTTAAAGTGACAAGTGGCTTGGATGTTCCCCCTACACTGCCAAGGCAGAGAGCACATCCAAATGGCATGTCCTACAAAATATAACTGACAACTGGCAACTTATTTATTTTTATTCTCCTCTGCTCGAAGGGCACCATCATTTAACTCTCTCTAAATTGTAATTTGGGGATTTCAGTTAATTAATTTGTTCCCAGTGAGTATTTTAATGTTCATTGAAACATTAAAAGGTTGTTTGTTATGTTATGCATTGTCATCTGTGAAGCACCTCAGGTTGGGAGCTGACCACATATAACTGTGGACATTAGTTCACATCTATTTGTCTGTCTTGGAAGCTACGTTGGCGAGAGCCTTGTAAAACCTTTATGTGAAGTACTCAGTTATTTTCTGACACATGGAGTAACTATTGGTGCTATTTTCATCTCGTTTTTAATGTATATCAAATTTCATGATGGAACTCAATTAAACCAATCCACACATTACGTTAGGATAACAGTACGTTTTACTCATGTCTTGCTGGTTTATTAGGCTTTCCCTTCTGAAGGTGTGGCTAAACATTACTTTTTTTAGGCACACCAAAATGAATCCTCATCAGTTTTCTGAATTCATGTCCATTTCACTGATCTCCCATTGGGTTGTCGCCTGGAATGTGAGGGTGTTCGAGAAAGTGCTAATTATGGCAGCGTATGGGAAAAAATTAATCACCCCTTGCATTCTGTTTGGGATTTGAGAACACACATTGGAATGCCTTGCTTGTGAATCACAGTTCTTTATTCTTTGTAAGGCCATGTTTTTCAGGATTATCAAGAAATGATATGTTTTGTGCGAAACGTGGGTTGGATCAGTCATCTTTCAACTGTTGCAAATAACTCTCTGTCATGTAAATAGTAAATGTTCTTAAGGAATTTCTGTTCCCTCTTTGGACCTTATTTACAAGCCCCTTGTTCCGCTGGTGCGTCACTTTGTTTGACGCACCAGCGGCGCAGTGTGCTGGCCCATATTCACAAGGCCACGCAAAGCAACCCTGCGTTGCTTTTCATGGCCCTGTAAATACAAACCCTTTTTCACTCATCACTTTGGCGCAGGAGCCTTCGACCACTCTTGACATCCAACAGACGTTGAGCAAGTTGACCACTGGAGGGAGCCTGTGAGCTGTGTATCGCCAGAGAACGCCAGAACGCCATCTTCTTCGAGACGAGACGGACGCGGTGACTGCTGCGGCCACCGCGGCCGTTGAGGAGCTGGAGAACCCAGGGAAGAACGAGGAAATAGCAGGTCGGCCGCTGGCCTCGATCTGCCTGCCTGTCAGCCTGACTGCGAGGCTGACCGTGTGGCTACTGGGTCGCCGTGGTCAGCAGTACAGCGGTGAGCCGCGCGCCACGAGCAAGGAGCGATGTGCTGCGGGCAGGTGTGAGCGTTGCCCCAAGCGCTGAGACAACAACACCGCTACAGCAGGGGGGGAAGCATGTCACTTTTGGCCCCCCCATCATCTCCGTCGCTGAGGTGCCGCAGGCAGGTGTGAGCGCTGTGTTCCAAGCACTGTGACAACAACACCGCCACAACGGGGGGGGGGGAGCTTGCCACGTTTGGCCCCACCACCGGCTCCTTCGCTGAGAAGCCTCGAGTTAAGGGCTGAGAAGGGCCGAGAATAGAAGAACAGAGAACCGGTAAACCGGTAAACCCCGGGGAGAGCGAGGAACTGGTGCTGGTGCTGGAGCCGGAGGATAAGAGGACTCGTGTGCCGGTGAGTCAATACCAAGGCAGCAAGGCAGCAAGCACCAGCTGGGGGCTGGGGGGGAGCAAGAGCAAGAGCAAAGCCAGAACTTTAATCCCCTGGCCAGCTTTTTTGGGACAGAGGCAGCGGGCAGCGGCTTTTAGCTGGACTGAGCAGCAGCGGCAGGGGCAACTCTATCTGTTCATCGCGGCGACCTCGGCTGTCCCAACACCACCCCCTCCCCCCGCCGCCCTACCATCGCAGCGAGCACAACTCACCAGGAAAGACAATTTAAACAGGGAAAACTATGAGGACTAGAAACTCGACCTTACTACAAACACAGGAAAAGCCTCGTCCCCATAGATCAGCTAGGAGACGGAAGGCGAAGCTTTTCTACCCCCCAGGAGCGCGGGGCCTGCACCCCGGGCTAGGGCACTGGGACGGGGGACTCTCAGGATCACCCGGTGCTACCGGAGCAACGCCGACGTCCCCAGGTCTATCTATTGCGTTTCCAGCATTGACATCGATCCCACCACCGTCGCAAGTAGCGCCAGTGGGGAAGTGCTATAGCCCACTCAACTTAATTTCCCAGACGCCGAGACCCGGCGCCAACGTTACCACTACTGGGATCCTAGGAAACAGAGACATAAGAAGCTTTTTGTGCCCTCTGGTAACAAGTTCAGCTGAACCACTTAGGACTTCAAGTTGCACACCGCCTAATAAAGCATTGGAGGACGGTCAAACCCCTAGCCCTATTGCCACCCGGGCACTAGGAATCCCTCTATCACCTATAATAACTATGCTCCAGGGCGGAAAACCCCTCAAGTTAGAGGCATCAGACAGGGTCGCACCCAGGCTCGATCATATCAGAACAACAACTCCGACCCACCAATTACTGGAAGACCCTCAACCGACTACGACCCCAAACGGGGTCCCTACGTTTGACGCACCCAAAAGCACACACTCTGACAACGAAAGAAGAGCTTCGGCAAACGGAGTACATATGCTCAATGCGCCCAACAGCACTTATGAAACCAATGAAGGAGGAGGAACCCCAGAATTACTGGCTGTCCGTCAAATCCAGTCCCCGAACCCGTCGAGTTGGAGCCTCCTGGAACAAGACAAAACAGCTCAGCTATCAACGTCAGTGAGCAGCCGCACGGACAGGGGGAGAGGCCTCCAGTGATTGTAGACCACCTATCACTGATCAACGAGACACTCCTCTCAATGACAGGCTCCGCAATAATGCACGCAGACAAGCTCGACGCCCAGATAAATATACTACAAAAAGTCGCAAACCTAATCTCTGGGATTGATTCCAAACTGGATCATCTGAATTCCCTGATCCGCAGAGCACAGTATAGCACATATTTTAAGCCAGAGTCATGCAGTTGCAGTCCAATTCTGCACAGCCTAGAAAAACTCCCAAACATCATGACCACATTAATAGAGGATCTCAAGAAAGAAGCTAGCAAGAACAAGGATTCAATCGCACAGGTCCCAGCTCTAGAACCTCTAAAAACACAAGGCTTAATACATTCGCAAAACTACAGTACAGAAACTCACAAAGGAGACAAAATCGCCTGGGCGGCGCTTCCGTCTACGATTAGTATGAGCAGAACAAACGCTACCCCGACCCAAGCAAAAAATCATGACCGTCAGCATGTCAGCATACTATCACACCGACCAGCCTAGAACTTCAAAATGTATCCAGGAAAAATAAGAAAAAATTAAAAAAATTCAACAAGGCGAACAAAAACAAATCTCTCGCTTCCAGATCCATCCGGGAATGGCTACGGCCTGACAATCAGACGTCTGGTCACATCGAGAGTTAGGAAACGACCCAACTGGCAGTAATTACTAAAACACTAGAAATAACTGAGCCAACGCCTGAAGCCTCTCACTTAACCAATGCAGCAATAGACCCGAGGATGTTGGCCCCTCTCGCAGCCCCCCAGCTAGCTCTAGCAGCGCCAACAAAAAATCAAGCAAATAACCCACAAGGACAAAGCTCTGTGGAAGCGATTCAAGCCCACCCAAGTGAATACGACCCACGCCCAAATAATTCCCAGATCATCGCTCAATCAACGTTGATGATGCGCCGAGTGCCCCAAGCGCCATCGGATGCCACAGAATTGAGGACGCTGAAAACATGCCGCCCAATAATGGCCCACCCAGATTACCACTTATGGCGGCCTTCCAGCGGTCAATGGGGTTAAACAGGCAGGCAAACCCCCACCCACCTGGCGCAGTACAGCCACCACAAACCGGCGGCCAGGCGGTGGATTCCGCCTGCCAATTAAACCACATCCAATCCCAGGATCGGAAAATAATGCTGTACCCCGACTATGCCTCTCAGGGGAAGTGGGACATTCTCAACCGCAGCAATCTTTTAACACTTTGCGCAAACATCCCAGGGCTGGAAGGAATAAAAACTACAGACATTGAAACCATCTCCTTCCTGCTGCCAGACCCGGAGGAGAAAAATGAAACCACGGAGCTAACCTTTGCGAGCCCGGACATGGCCGAGGCTCTGAAAAGTCAGCTTAAGCTATTGGAAAGCTGGGGTATAAAAATAAAAATAAAATCCAAGCCCGCACAAAAATACCCCCTATTTTAAAAAACCCACTCCGCGTATTTCCACTCGGGAAACACGGTACAACCAGCCGGAGGGACCTCACGCTCGCATGCTCCCCTCACCCACGTGCCATCCTTCAGGGGTCCAAAGGCGGCATAAATACAGAACCCCAATCAAGATAACAACTAACCCGACCCAGGGTACACGCATATGCGCAACATTGGGGCGCGCGAGCAAAGACTGGTCTTGGCTGCCGCTAGCACTAAACCCCAGATCCTAACTGATATTGCCCTAAAGACTTAGGCCATCCCCACCGAAGCATGACTAACGCGCATCCAAAATCCTTAGACAAAAATCGGTCTCCGGACAGCTTGAAAATCATGACCTGGAATGTCGCAGGGCTCAAAAAGTTGCTCCTTAACCAAACCGCGGTGAAATTCATGGAGGAGTTGGACATAATCTGCATACAAGAATCCTGGCAGATCCACCCTCTCTCACTAAGAGGATATGCAGAATATGGAAAACCAGCAAAAAAGACCAACATATATAAAACACTCGCTGAAACTGGAATTTGTGGAAATGCCTAATCTTCCGGACACCCTTCAGGCAGGCATCTTGAAAGGCCGCCGTTCGATAAACGGAAATGTTTCATTTTTATTAATCAACCTCTATCACAACCCACATGGGCCTATATCCAACTCGGCCATGCTAACAAACCACCTAGAGTCCTTATTGCTCCAATTTTCCTCCTTAGAATTTATTATTCTTGGCGATTTCAACATCCACAACATAGGGGTACCAACCACACGAAGTCATCAGTCCGGGGCCACTAACGCACTGAACGACCTATTAAAATCCTACAAACTGGCGACAGCGCATTCAGTCCACGTAAAGAATAGCCCAGGGACCTTTGTCGGTCCCACATACAACAATCAAACAACGATCGACTATATCAGCCTAAGTGATAAACTGTAACCCCTAATGTTAAACTTCTCAGTTCACCCGCGCAGTGACAGTGATCATGCTGCCTTAACCATCACGTTGAACTTTATAGTGGATACACGCCATAGGCTTGAATGCATTGGAGCAGCCGACAGTGAAGAATTAATAAAGCTGCCCAGAAGAATCAAATGGGGACAGACCGTAACTACTACATTTAACAACTGGGCAAACCTGTGGACAGGCTGGCCACCGAGTGAACAGAAAAAGGGTGCAATAGCAACTTGGAATGTCATAACAGGGACCCTGGCGGCGATTCTTCGTGGGAACACAGATAGTACAACTCATAGGCATCCCCCAACTGCATATGGATACAACGCAGAAATTAAAACAAGCGCTAAACAACTGAACATGAAACGTAAAGTCTTCCGCAAAATTGGCACAAGCCCAAATAAGAAACAATTACAAGAGGCCCAAAAAAGTCACTCAAAGAAGGTTTGGGCAGCAAACAAGACTATTGTGAAGCACAATGGCTGAAAATCTTTGACCTGTTGAGCCCTGGAAAATCGCAAGAGTTTTGGTACTATTTAAGCAACCTGGGACGAGGCTCAAACCATAGAGAAAACTCTCTTGAAGCTTCCACCTGGGTTGCCCATGTAAAAGCACTCTACACCGAAGACGGACCTGTCAACAAGCAAAACGAAGCATCCACCGTAGGAGATGAACTAGACCCTATCACCGAGAAGAAGGCTCCGCCCGGAAAACTGTTAGTGTCTAAAATTCTAAAAAACATCAGACAAAACGGCGCTCCGGGTCCTAACGGCCTTCCTGGCCACTTATTCGAAGCAAACATTGACTTTTGGTCCGAAAACCTGACCCACCTGTACACTGAATGCTGGCTTCTGGGGGATGTACAAGACTCATGGAGAGGCTCGCTCTTACATCCAATCCACAAGAAAGGCCCCAAAACAGAACCATCAAACTACCGCATGATCGCCCTCCTGGACATCGAGGGAAAAGCCTACGCTAGTGCCATCTTGAGGGACCTTGCAGACTGGACGAGCGAAGAAGGCCTTCTCCCACTCTGCCAAACCGGATTTAGACCTGGGTCCGCCACAGTTGATAACATCACCGCACTTTCTTTTTTGGTCCATCAAGCGCGGTCACGCAAAAGTCCCCCCTTATTCGACTGCTTCATTGACTACTCGGCGGCGTTCGATGGGGTAGATCGCGCCATTCTGTGGAGAAAGCTGGTTCAATGGAACATCAATCCATCCCTGTTAAGAGCGATCCAGTCCTTGTACCAAAAAACGTGGGTGAGAATCAAACTTTCGAGGGACGACGCATCCGCGAAGATTGACACAGATCGAGGCCTAAAACAAGGGTGCGTGCTAGCCCCATTGTTGTTTAACTTATACACAGCGGACATGGAGAGGGCCTTGACTGGGGCAGCCTTGGCTACCCCAAAGATCGGAGGGACCAAAATCCAATTTATGCAATATGCTGATGACCTGGTACTCCTGGACCACACGAGAATTGGGCTACAAAAGGCGCTGACGGCACTAGCCGCATACAAAGATAAAAACAGGCTGGTAGCAAATTCATCCAAGTCAAAAGTAATCATCTTCGGACATTACCCAAAGAAAAAACCATTAAGATGGAGGCTTGGTCATCTCTCGCTGGAAAGTACACAGCGGTACACCTATTTGGGCATCTGTTTCCAGGAGTTGGGGCTTTCAAGCGCCCATTTAAAGACTATTCAAGGCAAAGGTAAAACCATCACCTACGCCATCTGCAAGCTGCAAGCCTCCTTATATGGCCCGTCTACAACGGCTATTCAAAGAGGACTCAAAGCCAAGCTAATGCCGGCTCTCAATTACGCTCAACAGGCATTCCCGGGCAAACTGAATAAAGACCTAGAAAAAATTCACTGTAGAGCCTACAAGAGACTATTCCATCTACCAAGGTGCACCAGAAATACTCTTGTCCGCCTGGAGTTCTCACTCAACCAGCAAAAACTGGAAGAGATTGCCGCCCTAAGTAAATACTACTTTCTAACAACAGCGGCACAAGAGAACACACTCAAGGCAGTCCTGAAATGCATCTTCAGAGAACCCGGGAATCCCTGGTCGGCCACTCTCAATGCGGAAAAGGATCATCTCAATCTTGCCATCGAGTCTTGGAACCCCGAACACGTCAATTACACCGCCATCAAAAACGCGATTAAAAAACAAGTATGCGCGCGGTCACGGAAACTGGATCTGGAGTCACTGGCAAGAAAAGACTTCCACGAGTCTCTATGCCTGCCGCACATTCTGCACAATCCTAAATATCATCTCACGCAGGCCGTGGGCCGCGCAGCCCTTCACAAGATTTTAGCCTACAGACTACATCCGCTGCCCCTCAAAGAATTATACGCCTTCGGACAGGTCGGTTCAGGAGTCCGGGAATGTAGGCTCTGCAGGTATAAACGAGAGTCATTGGCCCATCTTCTATTCTGCTGCCCGGCTCTGCGCATGGCTCGCAGTCTTTATCTCAGGCCAATCTTAAGACAAGCAGGGTCACGTACAGCAAAGGAGGCGATTAACCATCTCTACACTCTGACCACGGTAAAACACATGGCCTCTTTTGGAAAGTTTATCCATCAGACACGGTCCATGCTGATGGTCACCGAGGGTTTGAACATATAGAGACTTTGCAGACCCATGTCTTACTATGAACCCTATTTACCGTATCCACTAGTGCTCAGGGAGCTACCACATAGACTGACCTCCCGAAACTCCCTTGGTTTTAACTTTTGTAATTTTGTACTTTGGTTTTAATGTAATGGTTTCGAGTAGCCAAACAATAATGTATTCATTCATTCACTCATCACTTTGCGTGAAAGAGGCGTGTTGTGGGTGTTGCTCTGGGTGTTCCCACTCAACACTCATGGACACTACCCTACCCTACACTACCCAGGTTTACAACATTTCATAAACCGGGGAACGCGTCAGAGTCCTACTCCTCACCAGGGGAGGCGTAAGGAGGCGCAATGAGAAGAAATACTTGTATTTCTCATCGTTTTTTTCTGCAGCACACACAGAATGAGGAGAACACAATCAGTGATTGTTTTTGTGCAGGAAGGTGTCTATTGTGCAAGGGTGCCTGTGTTGGCGCATGGCAGCGAATTGAGCGCAAGCGCAGGGGAAAGCACAGGGATGCGTCATATTGTTGTAAATATGACGTATCCCTGTACTTTTAAAATGACGTAGCTCAGCACAGTAACATGGCTCGCAGCGCCGCCCTGTGTAATTTTGTTGTAAATGAGGCACTTTGTATACAAACTGGACAGAGCCATATTTAGGTCCTTAAACTGATGGTTTTGCCTCATCTGTGATCCATACTTGCCATCATGACCTCTGATAGCAGGGGCTGCTTAATCTATGTCATGTTATGTTATGTTATGTTATTTTTACTTATACCGCGCACAGCTGCCCCAGCGAAGGGGCGTCCTGGCGCTTTGACAAGGCAAACACAACACAACACTGAAGAAAATCAGGAAGGCCATAGGACACAGCATGAGAGCTAAACAAATAAAATGGTCTTGATGGCCCGTCTAAACTGAAGAGGTCATCAATAGCCCGGATATGCGGAGGAAGAGAATTTCACCAATTTGCCGCTAGCACTCGAAAAGAGCGGCCACCAGCTCTACTTAGTCTGAAGCGCGGAACCACTGCCAGATTCTGACCCAGAGATCTGAGGGTTCGCGGGGGAACATACGGTATCAGCAGATTCTCCAAAATTTGGGGAGACGTACCCTTGAGGATTTTAAACGCAAGGCAGAGGACCTTGAATTTGATCCTATGGTGTACGGGGAGCCAATGGAGAGAGTGCAAAGATTTGGAGATAGAGCATCGCCTTGGCAGACCTATCACCACTCTGGCTGCAGCATTAAAAAACTCGCTGCAGGTGGGTGAGTTCTGACTGATTAATCCCAGCCAACAGCGAGCTGGCATAATCCAGCCGAGACAGCACTGATGCTTGAACCACCAGTTGCCTGGTGGATGCATCAAAGAATTTAAGGATAGGTCTTAGTCCTCTAATGATGCCATAGCAAGAAGCCGCCACCTTCTTGGTATGACAGATGAAGCCGAGGGTCGGGTCAAGCCAAACCCCTAGATTTTTTATCTCCGATGCTGGAGAGGGGGTCACACAGGAGCAAATAAGCATTAACAAATCATAATCCTCCCCCCAGGATAATGTGCTGCTGCTAAACATTTATAAAGGTCCCAAAGGCGAGACCTATTGGCTATGTCAATGCTTGTTTCTTTTTACCACTCTGACCTCTCTGTCTCTTTTAAAGGTGAAAAGGTGACAACCTGAGAAGGACGACAGGAAGCAGTCATGGGTCCTTTATAATGTGAAATCAGGTAAGTCTTCATTACAAGCCTCATGCGCAGTGAGCCATGTATAGTGGCACACTGCACAATCTCGCTCTCTCATCCTGACCAGTACTGAGCTACTTCAGTTCTACATGGCTTTTTGCCTGGGAACGACTTGCCTGCATACATTATACCTGGAGCAGGTATAATGTGACACAGGGCTTTACAACGTGACGCATCTCCCTAGATGTGTCACGTAAATTGGCGGCATTGTTTAATGCACCGTTGCGTCAAAAAAAGTGACGCAATGGCGGCGCAAGGGGCTTGTAAATCTTCCCCGTGGTGAGGATTCCTTACCTGGAGCCCTGGCCTGTCCCGCTGACTCTTGCCCTTTACGAAAAAGGATGGTCAGGAGAGCTCTTGAGGGGGGCCTCCCCTCCCTAAGTCCCCCCTCCGCACAGCTCTGCAAATGCACTTATCAGCTGTTTCTGCCATGCCCCACTTAGCGACTACAGTTCCACATGCACACCAGCCTCTTGTTATGCATTTCTCTTCCAATCAGTACAGCATGCCACTGCTGCCTCCTGTACTTGTCCTACTTCCGCCCCAGTTTTTGGATTTATCCTCAGTTAACGACACTGCGGCAGTACGTTGATGATATTTACTAGTTCACCATAACTGAATCTACAAGATCACCACTGATTCTCACACGTTTCTGTATCACTGTATATAATGTTGCATGAAAGTATGCTCCTACCGTATGACCAATAGGAATGCCACTTTGGAAGCTATTGCCGGTTATAATTATTGTATGTAATGTAAAACCCAATAAAAACATTTTTTTAAGTACCTTTTTATACTCTCTGCTGAAATGAGTGTTCCTCCACCCAGTCCTACCTGCAGCCCCCCTCCACAGATGCCTTGAGACCCTCACGGTGAGTAGCCAGTATTCCAATGTGAAAGGTACAATTAGAAATCCTTTGTAAATATCCAAATTCATCCAGACTTAGGGGCCTATTAGGATGGCGGACGGACCTGTGTCCGTCCGCCACCCCAGAGGAGGAGGGACCGTCCGCAGGGGCAGCGGCGGTCCCTCCGTGCTAATTAGGATGTGACCGCCACCCTGGCGGTCACATCCTGTATATTTAACATTTCCGCGGGTGCTGCTTGAAGCAGCACACGCTGCAATGTTAAAAAAGGCATGTTTACCTTTGCATGCACGAAGCTGCAGGCACCGCGTGGTGCCTGCCACTTCGTGCACGCAAAGGCAGGGGGGTACCATACGTACCCCCCATATGCACCCCCCACCCCTCCTTCACCCCTGGGGGCCCGCATCGGGCCCCCAAAGTAAACATCGTATGCCTTTTCTCGGCGGAAATGCTGCCTTGGAAAGGCATAGGAGCACAGCCATCCTAATATGGCTGGCGGTGTCTGATAGACACCGCCAGCCATGTTAGAGCTTTTCCGCCGCGGTCGGAAAGCGACCGCGGCGGAAAAGCGGCGGACTGAAAAAAGATGCCCCAGCCATCCTAATCTGGCGGGGGGTCTTTTCTCATTCCGCAGCGGATAATCCGCATCCTTCGGGCCGGCGGTGGCTTCCGCCGGCCCGGAGGATGCGGATTATCCGCTATCATAATGGGCCCCTTACTTCCCACCTGTTATTGACCTAGGCTCATTTACTATTCTAACTCCATTCCTTTTTTAAATTTCAAAATATGTTATAGAAATTATTTTTATCAAGAATATACTGTATTAATTAATCAGGGTCTTGTATATATAGTTTAAAAATCAACAATGGTAGGGGCCTGTATTTACATGCAAGTCCTCATCCTCCTTGCATTCATGCACCTTGGATGACCTTGGAAACAATATTCCATGAGTCTGAAGAAAGGCTGTCTGTAAGATCATGAAGAGTACCGGGTCTTACTCTTACTTCTCTATCTTTTTTAGGTCTCGCCTGCGACAGCGCATGCACTGCCTCTTCGAGACATTTAGTAAGTGGCTTTTAAAAGTGCCACCAGAGGCTTTTGCTGGCCTACAGCTTGCGTTCACGAGCCCGTGCACAGCTGCCAGCTGTGTTTTTATTGCTGTAATCAGACTCTTCTGCTAGCACTACCCCCTCCCTTTTCCCCCTCCTTTCTGGTCAGCTTCATTTGTGTCTTCTAGTTGTGAATCATGCTCCTCTCCTCGAACTTCCCCTCCCTTCTCCCCCTCCTCTTCGTCAGTTTAATTTGTGTCTTCTATCACTGTGAATGCCCCTGCTTCCACCAGCCACACAAACCACCAGCTGCCAGTGCACGCTTCCACCAGGCACACACACCACCAGCCGTCAGTGCACCCTTTGACCAGGCACACACACCACCAGCCGTCAGTGCACGCTTCCACCGGGCACACACACCACCAGCCGTCAGTGCACGCTTTCACCAGGCACCCACACCACCAGCCGTCAGTGCATGCTTCCACCAGGCACACACACCACCAGCCGGCAGTGCACACTTCCACCGGGCACACACACCACCAGCCGTCAGTGCACACTTCCACCGGGCACACACACCACCAGCCGTCAGTGCACGCTTTCACTGGGCACACACACCACCAGTGCACACTTTCACCAGCACACGCACCACCAGCTATCAGTGCACGCTTTCACCAGGCACACACACCACCAGCCGTCAGTGCAGCAGGCAGGCTCTTCTCAGAGTTTCTTGGTAAATATGTGTTCGATGCCTGGGAGGGAGTGGGTCGAGTTTCCTTAAACCATGCTGAGTATGCAGGCGCAGTGCATGAACTCCTGTGTTAGTGAGTCATGCTGCCTGGGGCTCACTCACTCCACACTTGTAAATTGTGCAGGCACCAGGCTTTTTTTCATTTGCAAAGTTCGGCGCATGCACACAGCTAGGCAGCCCCCGCACCCCCGGGAATGACTGCTTCCTACAACCAGAATGGAAACAACATTCAGATCAATGAAAACAAGTTCATTTGATGCAAAGAACTGTTAACAAAAACCATCTCCAGCTATTGTAGATCTAGCAACTTGAATAAAACAGCAACAAAAAACAAACAAGCATTGGCATAGCCAATAGGTCTCGCTTTTTGGACCCTATAAGTATTTTGTTATGCAGCAGAATAACCTTGGTGCAACAACACCAACTGTTGCATGGCTAAACACTTATAAGGTCCCAAATGCGAGACCGATTGGCTATGCCAATGCTTGTTTGTCATGCACCTTTCCTCACCTTCTTCACCCTTGTCATAGTAAGGGCAACCCAGGCATAGGATGACAAGATTACTGGTAACTATCTATCACTGTGCTCACTCACTGCTAACAATGTATTCTGTAATATCTATGATTCCCGGCAGTTACCTCAAGGTTGAAGAGAATGTTGAAGTCCGGGATGCACACGTGCTTGTCCTCCATCTTCCGGCGCATGTTCTTGATGGCATGGATCGACGTCTCGTAGTAGAGATGCCTCTTCCGGCGCAGGGGAAAGTCTTTAACCCAGCTGTGGCAGATCTCGTGCAGTTTGCTGAAAACTGAGCGAGCCAGTTTGATGCTCTCAAGCTCTGCAATGGAAGAGCAAGGAACAGGCTTAAGAACAGTTCCTGACGTTTTGTTGTGCGATTCAAATCTTATGACCTAGGATTTACCTTAGCCAAAAGACATTCAAATAGAATAGCAAAGCCAAAATCTTTATAATGCACCACCTCCAAAAGAGCCACTGGAATTTTTTTTAATTTTCACCATATGTAAGTGTGTGTGTGTGTTTTTAATTTTCACCATATATTTTTATGTATATATATATATATATATTTTTTTTTTTAAAGCTCCAAATCTCCCGATCCTGGGAAAAAATTACCGCACTCCAGGGGAACCTTTGCAAAACTTTATTCCGGCCACAAAGGACACAAACGTTTCGGCGTAAAGCCTTCTTCAGTGTTGATGTCACACTCGAGGAAGCATGTATATAAAGCAGTATTTTCTATACATGGAAACAAAGAAGGGACAAACTTTCATATATCAAAAGCAGTTTCCATTTTGTAGTGGTGTGCAGACCAAAACTTCTAGTCTGCTGATACTACATGAACGTTTCCTGAGGGAATTTCAAATGCATGAAACCCATATGGCTTACAATTAATTACAGTTGCCAGCAATCAGCATTCTTCCTCAGTACTTTACATTTCATATAGTATGTTTTATAACTTTACTTGTTCATAAAGCCGTGGATCGGCTAATGTCCCTTCATCATGTTTCCTCTAAGCGTGAATCTCATCGCTCTGATAAAATTACTAAAACATGCTCCATATATACATCTAAAAATACCCTAGGAGGTTTCATTTCATCACATTATTATCACAGCTATAGTTGTTTTGATCCCTCAGAGACTAAACACAAATGAGATCAAAATTACAGCCAAAATCAAAATGAATAAGATCAGTAAGAGTTCTCTCAAATTGTTCACCTACTTTTGTTCATTGCTACATTTTCTGGTATTATATATTCAGGCTTAATCATCTTCCAAATGAATCAAGGCCCCAGATGTGCAGCTAGCTCTTCCCCGCTGTTCATTCCTCTCGGATATTTTGTTAAGAGATCTATAATGTACCTTGACTCAAGGCGTCTAAGTTTACGTAACCTGTCCCCTCCTCTTGGATTGGCAGGAACATGATCTAAGCCATAATATTGAAGTTTGTTTCAATCACTTTGGTGAACTTCTGCAAAGTGACGTGCCACTGGGTAAGATGGATCTATTTTGTCTATGGCTCTCAAATGTTCCAATATTCTGATTTTAAGTTGGTGAATAGTACAGCCTATATAGCGCAGCCCGCATGGGCACACTAGGCAGTATACTGCATAGGGAGTTCTACAGGTTAGGAATTTTTTTGTTTCCCTAGTCTTATGTATGCCCGGTATTGTATGCGTGAAAACCCTCTTGCTATGGGCACAGTCCTTGCACCTGCCGTAAGGAAAGAAACCTTTCATTTTTTTCTTAAGGTTTTAACCTGCTGTTGTGGTTCCTCTAAATGACTTCGCACTGGATGTATGACGTAACAACGTGTGTTATTACAAAGCGTGCTGTTACATCGCAGTCGTTACAACGACTGCATGTTACCACGCTATGCCTTTACAACGCAAGTCTTTACATCGACTTGCGCTAGGTGGCGTGCTAACATTAAAAAAGTGTAATTTACTATTCCAACTCCAGTCCACCTATGTGCTAACATTAAAAAAGTGTAATTTACTATTCCAACTCCAGTCCACCTATCAGTAGGGAAGGTGTTGGGATAGTAAACTACATAATTTTTAATGTTAGCACGCCATCTAGCGCAAGTCGATGTAAAGACTTGCGTTGTAATGGCATAGCGTTGTTACATGCAGCCGTTGTAACAACCGCGATGTAACAGCATTGCGGTGTAATAACCGCGTTGTTAAGGATGTTTCCCCTTCGGACTAACATGTCTCGAAGTGATCTTGATTTTTTTCTAAATGTTACCAGGGGTAAGTTAGGGATATCACCCTTGATGGCATTATCTGTTTTAAGAATGTGCCAGTTTTTCCTGAGCATTTTCTTAAGATAGTTATCTTCAACTGAGTAAGGTGTAACCATCCGGAACTTACTCTGACCATCTTCTTGTATCATTTCCCTTTTCTCTATAAGTAGTTTCTGTCTAGGAATCCGTCTCACCTTCTGCATGGTTTTTGTGAGTGACATAGAGTCATATCCTTTCAAATCTCGCTATGCATTCCGAGGCAGCCGCCTCGAAATCCTGATCTCTTGTACTATTCCTTTTTATCCTGAGGAGCTCCCCATAAGGAATACTGTGAATGAGTTGGGTGGGTGATTGCTGCTAGCAAACAGTACTGAATCCCCCGCCGTAGACTTGTGGAAAAGAGCAGTGTGTTCTGGTCCTCTTCAAATACCCTCAGGTCCAGGTAGTACACTACCACTGGACTCACTGACCCCGAGAAGTGCAAGTTCAGATCATTATTGTTTAGGACCTCAATGTAATCATAAGCTGATTCTACGGTACCCTGCCATATGATGAATAAATCATCAATATATCGGTACCACTGCACTACTCTGCCTTTGACCTTGCCCTCAACGGTTCTGGGCACTTGCTCCTCCCACCAGCCAGCGAACAAGTTCGCATAGCTGGGGGCAAAGCAGGTGCCCATCACCGTACCAGATAATTGTTTGATAAACTGGTCCTCGAGCAAGAAAATATTATTTGTAAGGCAGAATTCCACACATTCAAGTAACATTTGGTTATGCATAGCATAGCGTAGTTGATGTTTCTCCAAATAAGCTGGACAGCTCTTAGACCCTGCTGATGATCTATACAGGTATAAAGGCTTTTTATGTCCAATACCATTAATAGATAGCTAGGCTCCCATGATACTTTAGCTATCTTGCTTAAAAAATCTTTAGTGTCTTTAATGTATGACTCTAACTGTGCCACAAAGGGAAACAAGAAATGATCTATAAACATAGATAGATGTACCGTTAAGCTGTTGACTGACGAAACAATAGGTCTCCCCGGTGGGTTCACATTATCTTTGTGCAGTTTGGGGATATGGTAGAAGGTGGGGACTACCGGGTTATTGCTACGAAGAAATAAATGTTCCTCTGTCCCCAGCATAGATTTTCCAAACCACTTGCTTATCAGTTCATCATAGGCTTGGATACTTGCTTGGTAGATTCCACTTGACACCCTTTCATAGTTCTTTTCTTCAGAGAGTTGGCGTAATGCTTCCTTCTGGTATTTTTCCCTGGTTTGGACAACGACATTTCCACCTTTGTCCGAAGGTTTGATTATTATTGTCACATCCTTCATGAGGTTCTGTAATGCTGTTGTCTCTGCCATAGTAATGTTTCCTCTTGTTCCTCTTGTTCCTCGTTGCCCTGTCTTATTTGATCTAAACTTGAGTAAATCATTCGCTATCGCTTCCTTGAAGACATCAATAGCGTCTAATGGCATTTGGGGATTGAAGACTGATACAGGTTTGAACGGGCTTTCTTCCCTATCCTGTTCAATACCTATGTTAATTGTTCTCTCTGGTATAGTCCTCATAGTGGATGAATTCTCTTCATTCTCTGATCGCAGATCTTCCAAAAGTTCAATAGTTGATAGATCTCTCCCGGTCAATACATCTGTGGCTGTTAGTCTACTAGACATTTTCTTAGAGTCTTTCGTATGTGACCTCAATTTAAAATACTTGTGTAGTTTCAGTTTTCGTGTGAAACTAAAGAGGTCAATCCTTATATATATATATATATGTGTCCCTCTGATTCTTTCTTCGGTTTGGATCATTTGTGGCATATATATATATATATATATATATATGTATATGTATATATATATATATACGCATTCACTAATAATCAGCGGCTGTAGATATTGAAATACAAATAGAGCATGCAAGAAAAGTACATTTATATCTATTAAGTGCCGCACTTTTCAAATGGCGTAAATATGGGGTAATGCCAAAATTAAGACCAGGGAAAAGCTGGTCTTACCCTGGCGCAACGAGGAGAAATGTTTAATTTCTCCTTGTTTTTGCTGTTTCTATGTGTGCTGCAGCACACATTGAAACAGCAAAACACCATTGATTGTTTATGTGGAGGAAGGGGTCCTTCATGCACATAAACAATCATTTTTTTAAAAATGCTGTTTTGCAACTACTATGTGTGCTGCATTAAGCAGCACACACAAAAGTTAGAAAACTCCATTTAAAGGTTGTTTATGTGCAGGAAGGTGTCCCTTCCTGCACATAAACAATCAGTCATTTAACTCAGGCACCCTTGCACTATGGTGCAAGGGTGCCTGCGTTGGCGCTAGGCAGCTTAATTTAGCACCAGCGCAGGGAGAAACAGAGGGGTGAGCTGTAATATTGTAAATACGGCACATCCCTGTCTTTCTTTTTTTTTTAAGTTTGAAAAGCTTTATTGAATAATAAAGACAAAGTAAAACATCATTACAAGAGCAAAAATTGTAGTACAAAATAAGAATTAAGATAAATAAACCTAGCAATCAAAAGACAGAAAAACCCCATAAGAGGCTAAGATTATACTGAGAGAAAATGCTTTTATAACTTTTGTAATTTTGGGGGGAGGGAGAAGAAGAAAAAAAGAGGGAGAAGAAGAGGGGGAGGGAGGGAGAGAAAAGGGAGATGAAGTACATAATGAAACAATGCAATGAACTGGCAAAAAAAATGCAAATGCATGTTTAGAAAGAAAAAACAAAGTAGGGAGATAAGCATCAATAAAATAAATAAATTATGGGGCACATTTAGAGAGAAAATCTGTTAAAGGGGACCATAATAAATCACGTTTAATCAAAAGAGAGGTAGTGGAGGCACATGCACGATCCAACCTATGGTGGTGGCAAAGTAAATTCCACCAAGCATTATAACAGACATTCTTGGTGTCTTTCCAATTAGCAGTAATAATTTGAAAGGCAATAGCAATACATAAATCAACAAACTTACGAGTAAGAGGGGGAACATCCCAAATAGACGCTAAACCACCCAAAAATACAGTGGAAATATCAAAAGGAGCATTGGTAGATAAAACTTTGTTGAGAGTAATCCAGATACGAGACCACATAAGTTGTACTCTGGGACATAAAAAGAACATGTGTTTTAAATCACTAGTTATACAGGAGCAAGACCAACACCTTTTCGAAACTAGAAGTTTAAATTTAAAAAGTTCACAGGGGGTAATGAAATAGCTTGTTATAAAAATAAAATAAAGTCTGTGTGGTGCTAGCAGAGCGGGAGGTGTAATGCAATTTGGACCAAATAGAATCCCAGAGCAACCAAGGTCGAGTTCCCAAGAGACCACAGAGGATTTGGAAAACAGGAATAGGCGTAACAACCTACGCGTTTATGGTGTTCCAGAAAATTCCGAAGGGTCTGATATCATTCTCTTCCTGAAATCTCAACTTCTGCCACTCACATGTATTCCTAAGCATTTAGATGTCAACATCCAGAGAGCCCACCGACTTGGTCCGAAACAATCCTCTGGCTCTTCAAAACCTAGAGGCATCATTGCGTACTTTCTCCTTTACTCCGACCTTATGGAAGTTCTTCATTCTGTTAAACAACACAAGCAGCTGGTATGGTCTGGTCATAAACTTTTCTTCACCCAAGATGTCTCAAAACCGACTGCTGATCGTCGCAAGGAATTTTTAGACTTAAGACCTACACTTCGCTCCATGAATGCGAGATATGGACTCATTCATCCATGCTTCTTCAAGGTCACGTACAAGGAGAGATCCTACAGCTTCGATGATCCGGCAGATCTTCGCAAGTTCATTGACACTCATAGGGCCGATAGCATGGATCATAGTGGTTCTTAATGTTTAATGTTTTTATTTGCTCTCTCTATTTGCTGTGGCCCACTTCTCTTTACTTTTTATTAATGTGTTGTCTTTTTTTCCCCTCCTTGTTCTTTAGGTCGAGCGTTCTGGTTCCACTGGTCCCTTCTCTCCCTAGTCTCGTTGCCTCACTGTGCGTTTGTTTTTGTTATACCCAGTACGCCGCTTTCCTTCATGGTTGTCCGGTAAGTCTCCTTCATTTGTAGTAAATTGTCGGGCCTGGACACATCTTTTTTCTTCTTTGTCTCTATTTTTCCTTTGTTCACTCCTTCTTGTGTCCGAGCTCTCGCTCTCTTTTTAAGTGGTGCGGCTGCCTTCTTCTCACATCCCTGTCTTTCTAAAGTGATGGACCGTGGCAAATTGTAAATATGGAGCTATTTTTTGCCATGCATGCAACGCGAGGATGCAGATTTTCATGTTGTGTTGTGTTGCACTAATCTTTGAAAATGTCAGTTGTACCATTTTGAATTTGATGCTAATATCCACTGGGAACAAGTGGACTGCTCTGATGGTTGGTTGGACAAGGTCATTACTCTGAAGATTCTAGCATGATACTTATGTCTCTGTAGCTTGTCTGGTCTGCTCTGCCCAGCCCTCCCTTAGTTTCAGAAGTACATGCTTTTTGGAAAATCTCCTTTTTAACCAATGACCATGGTGAAAGGGGGCCTGTGTTACTGGCGGGCTGTTTTGCGCAGAAAGGCATAGCTTCCAGCTCAAAACAATCCTTAGAGGCATATTCTTGTTTCTACGTGTGAAGCAGAATACATCACAAATAGACCGAGGAAATAACAAGCAGAAATTAAAATATTTGTCCTTGATGCGCTTCACTTGGGAAGGCATTGTATTTTTACGCATTCCCGGGCTTACTAGCTTTAGTAAATCTTGGAGTGCGCTAAAATCCATGGGTAGATCTAGGGGAACGCTGAAGCTCATCCCATGGAAGTCTTCCCACGCAAGGTGTTCTGGTACTTTGTAAGCCATGCAAAGTACTGCAAAGTGGGGGCCCAATTTACAAAAAATTGGCGCAGTGCAGCATCGCAAGTATTTTCGCTGCACTGTCCTACGCCAATTTGATAGGGCAGGAATGCACTATAATTACGAGATACATTGCATTTGTTTCCTTTCAGCCAGTGCTAGCACAAAAGTTGGTGCCTAGCATCAATGCAGGCACTCTTGCACCATGTTACAGGATTGTTTTTGTGTAGGAAGGGACACCTTCCTGTACAAAAACAATCCAGAGAGGCATTTTCCTTGCTCTATGCACAATGCAGCACCCATCGAAAGTGGAAAAAAGAAGAAGAAATGCAAGCATTTGTCCTCATTACGCCTGCTCAGGTGAGGCGTAAGGATTTGGCACTGCCTCAGATTTACGTTATTTTGTAAATCTGCAGCAGCATCAGAATCTATGGGTGTTTTATGGAACATCCACAACAACGCCCATGGAACGCCTCCTTGATGCAGCGTAGGACAACGCAGCACTTTACTCTGCCTTGCCTTACTCCACACTGTGGCTTTACATCGCATCATAGTTATAATAGAGATGCCTGTACCAATAGAGCATCAAAAAGGGATGATCCAGCAGTGCAGGCCTCTTGTAAATAAGCTCCTGGGTTTGCGTGACTTAGTAAATACCAAAAATGATTTTGTGTCAGGGATGTGCCAGAAAAATGACACAACACCAACACAAAATCTTAGTAAATCTGCCCCATAGAAACCTTTTGTCAATATAACCTGCCTATAGAAGCTGGGCAGTTATATTTAGTGGGTTTCTCTGAAACGTCAAATAATGTGCTTCATACTGGCAATAGAAACAAACCAAAAGTAAAACTGGACTTGGTACGCTGATGACACCCAACAGAACACATACTGCAGAAATAAATATACATACTGCACATTCTTAACGTGCTATTGAAATCTACAAAGAAAAGAATCTATCCTGTTTTCCACACCCATTGAAGAGAACTGCCTCTATGACCCAAAGTGGGTGTGTATGTAATCAGCTGCATTTTGGAGGACTACTGCTGTATAAAGTGGTTGGAAACATTGTCCACTTCCTCCCTCTAGTCTGTTATTTTTAAATGTATTTGTTTGAGCTTGAGTATAGTACAGAAGGTCCCTGGATGGGCATCACAGTACTGAATAATGCCAAATAAGTGAATATTGTCGAAAAGACAGCATACCAACAGGCTATACCGAGCAGACACAGAGAAACATAAGGAAATACTGGGGCATATTTACAAGTCTCTAATGCAACAGGAACATCACTTTTTATGACGTTCCTGTGGCAATAAACCTTTCGCCTTATTTACAAGGCAGCATTAAACCACTTAACGTGGCTTATCGCCGGCTTGTAAATAAGGCCCCCTTTCATGCAACACTCAGGGGTATATGTACAAGTCCCTATTGCCACAGGAACGTCACTTTTTGCGACCTTCCTGTGCCAATCGGGGATTCACCTTATTTAAAAGGCAGTGGTAAGTCACTTAACATGAAAGGGGAGGTCAATGGGTGTTGAGGTGGGCGTTCCACTGCAACATCCATTGATTCTGACGCTACCTCCTATTTACAAGGGAGGTGTAAATGAGAGGCAACACCAAAATTAAGACCATGGTAAACCTGGTCTTATCCTGGCGAAGCGAGGAGAAATGTTTTTCTCCTCGTTTTAGCTGTTTTCACGTGTGCTGCGTTGTGCAGCACACACAAATACAGCAAAAGGCCAATGATTGTTTATGAACAGGAATGTCCTGCTTCCTGCACATAAGCAATAATTTTTTTTACATTTCGTTTTGCAACTTCTGTGTCTGCTGCATCAAGTAGCACACATAGAAGTTACAAAACGGCATTATGTGCAGGAAGGGAGACCTTTGTGTACATAACCAATCTTCCCCTGCACGCAGACACCTTTGCACTATGGTGCAAGTGTGCCTGCGTTGGCACTAAGCTGCTAAACTTAGCGCCAGCGCAGGGGGAAACGCAGGGCTGCACCATATTCTTGTAAATATGGTGCAGCCCTGCGTTTCAGAAGTGGTGGAGCTTGTCGTTAAGCCAAGGAGGCTAACACGCTCTGCCACTTCCTTGTACATATGCCCCTTAGCGAGAAAGGGGCTTGCAATCGGTGTTGTGGTGGGCGCTCCAGTCCAACACCCTTTGATTTTGAAACTGCCCCCTATTTACAGGGGTGGTGTAGGAAAAAGAAAGGATTTTCTTTCTGAAAATAAAAGAATTCCCTTCCTCGCTATTTGAGTCCTCTCCCATGGCGGGGGGGGGGGGGGGTATTCTTTGTTTTTTACCACCACTTACCGCTAGGGTTTGCCTGGTGATGACAGGCAGTAAAAAAATCTGTTATATGTACACCCATCCTAATTGGGTAGACGTACATATAGACAATTCTTTCGGGCCCTTAATCTGTTGGCCCGTTGGAGCAGTTTGGCCACGGCGGAGAACGAGTATTCTCCATTGCGGTCAAACTATGGTCTGCCCACTTTTAAATTCGTCAGGTGGATCATAATATTGGTGGCAAGCACACTCCAATGCCATTGCAAGAGTATGCTTACCGCCAACACTTGAATTGGCACCTAATTCATGACCATGGTGAATAGCAGCTTAATGAAAGTCAAGCTGAACAACGAAATGGGCATACTGCCCTAAAGGCATGGAGTACCTAGCCTGGCAGTAACAAAATGTCATCAGCATAACTACTTGGTGGCTTATTTATGGGAGCCTGGCATCACCTTTGCACCACGTAAAGTGGTATATGCATGACGCAGGGCTCTGAATCTTATTGCATCTTGCTCAGTGGAACCAGGCAACCAAGACAGAGGCACGGGACACTCTGGGAAGGGGTGACACGATCAGTGCCCCAGCTCACACGGGGATGGCCTACATGCACTACAACACTCAATGGGGGCCCCTTCTCAGCTAGCCTTGAAAGTCCTAAAGTGAAACATCAACAGCCTAGGCAGTAAAATTAAACACACCCTAGTGCTGAAATATCTGCGCAGGCATACCCCAGAGTTGGTCCTCCAGCAGGAGATTCATCTGAAGGGTAACCACTATAAGGCACTGGACCGCTTTTAGTACACCTTACTGGTACATGCAGGCTTTACTTCTAGGTGGGTGAAGGCATTTTTATCAAGAGATCAGTGCCTTACATTCCTCGCCGCAAATTAAGCGACCCACTCGGAAGATTTGTGGCACAAACTGGCACACGGAAGAGACACACACTTAACATTTGCTTAATATAAGCACCACCGCAACTTCATGTGGAGTCAATCCTCGCACTCAGTACTCTGTTGCTGGAGCTGCCGGCTGGCGTCTTCCTATTAGGGGAGACAGGAACGTGATAATGGATCCGGATATGGACAGGGGATTCAACTCGCCCATTGCTAGTGAGCTCAGTCCAGTAAGGGCCTTCTTATACGCTTTGGTACTGGTAGACCAATGGCGTGAGCATAACCCTAATGTACGATAATTCACCTACCTTTCTGCTGTACACAGTAGTCACTCCTGATTAGTTGGCAGGGTATGCCCAGACGTGGGTCCCTTGCTTACTTTGCCACTGAATTCAAGGTAGACCGAAACCGGTCCCAGGATGCTTGTTTCCGGTCCAGTGAAGACATGGCTTGGCAGTTCGGGCTGGACTGTTCCCAAGAGGCACAGGGTCAAGACTAATTTGCATATAGCTGTGTCTGAACTGGGGTGGCAAAGTGAGCTAAAGAATAATGATGGATTCAGCCCAGATCTGTGACTGGGGGTGAGTGTTTGAAAAGTTTCAGCACTCCGTCCATCATCTCCTTGTGTTTGCTGTGTTGTGTTCGCCCTAAGTTGGCTGGGCATGCCCAGACGTGGGTCACTTGCTCACTTTGCTACTGGATTCAAGCTAGCCTGGCTGAAGAGAGCTGTTAACCCGAAACTGGTCCCAGGATGCTTGTTTCCAGTCCAGTGAAGACATGGCTTGGCAGTTCGGGCAGGACTGATTTGCATATAGCTGTGTCTGAACTGGGGTGGCAAAGTGAGCTAAGGAATAATGATGGATTCAACCCAGATCTGTGACTGGGGGTGAGTGTTTGAAAAGTTTCAGCACTCCATCCATCATCTCCTTGTGTTTGCGTCACTCCTGATTAGACCACATTTTCATCCATCACCTGCATACTGGCTAGTTTCAAAACGTGACCCATAAAGCGCGTGACATGTGGGACCACTCCCCGGTGGAGGTGATGCTATATGGCCCCACTAGGGACACAACGTTGCCCTCTAGGATCGATCCTTGGCATTTAGAAGATTGAACCCTCAAGGACAAGATAAGGGAACGGACAGACCAATACTTTCAAGACAATAAGGAGACAGATAACTTCGCCCTTGTCCTGTGGGAAGCCTTTAAGTCTGTGATACTTGGGGGGCGTTGCTTCGCCGCATTGCAAGATGGTCACATTCTAGGCGAGCTCTGCCGGCTGAGCTAAACATCCGCCACAATTAAGCAGTAATGGAGGCCATCCATCCCTGCCACTAACCCCCGGTGCTCCGTGAGCACCAGTGGCATCAGAGAGGCAATATATATCTAGTCACCCAGCATTATCTGGCGCGGCCGCTGGCTGTGCGCGGCCTGCAACGGGCTGTGCAAGCAGCCCGCGCGCGAAGGGGAGGCACAAAACTAGAGACCGCGTGGCACTGCCTGCATCACCCATGTGAACCCGCTGAACTGGACTGTCCCTAAATCTGGCTGGCGGACGCAGACTCGTGACGCCACTCATGCCTCGTCGCTGTGGGTGATGCGACGAGACCGGGTCTGCCGGCATTACATGCGGAGGTGCTGGGCTGCAAAGGGCGGTGAGTGGAGACCTGACTATGATTGCGAGAGGGCCGACCTTACGTCCCTCCCCCGTGCTGTGCCTCCAGACTCCAGCGGTGATGCTGCGACCTGTGGGCGCCTGGATGCAGTGACTCCACAGCATCGAGGTGCGCGGCGGCTTGTTATCCAGCAACTGCCGCGCGGTGGCCGTGCCTGACTCCGGCCGACGACTCGCGACCTCCATTATGCAAGGCCCACGGCCCCCTCCTTAGAAGACATCCTGGGACGCTGGTGCTGCGCGCCATAAATCTCCTGGGCCCCGCACAGGAACCTTTCTACTTGGAGAAACCTATGGTAATCCGGAGACCACAATTCATGCAACCACATTCATACTGCACACAACGGGGCAGATTTATGAAGGCCTTGCGCCGCCGGTGCGTCACTTTATTTGACGCAACGGCGGCGCAAACAATGCGCCCTATTTACAACGTGACGCATCTAGGAGATGCGTCACGTTGTAAAGCCTTGCTCCTTAAGGAGGCGTTCCGGCGCAGGGGGGGGCGTTCCTGCGCAGGAACGCCTCCTAAAAGTGGCTGAGTGAAATCTATGAGATTTCACTCAGTCACTTTCAGGACAATGCTGCGTCAAAACCCTGCGCCTGCTTGAAGCAGGCGTAGGTCTTGACACAGCATTGTGGAGATGGGGCACCCCCGAGCCTTGCTGGAGCTGCGATGCAGCTCCAGCAATGTGCCACCCTTACGGCACAGATGCGTCACGCATCTGTGCCGTTTTTGCCCCATGGTGCGCCCCATTATAAATGCGGCGCACCATGGGTGGCGGAGCAGCGGCGCAGGATGACTGGCGCATCCCCAGGGATGCGCCAGTCATCATAAATCTGCCCCAACATATTACTCACACTCTGGGGGGCAGATTTATGAGGCCCTTGCACCACGTTTACGCCGCTGTTGCGTCACGCAAGGCGGCGTAAACGTGGCGCATCCCTACGACCGATTTACAACGTGACGCATCTAGGCAGATGCGTCACGTTGTAAAGCCCTGCGCCGCTTGTGGGCGTTCCGGCGCAGGGTGGGCGTTCCGGGGCAGGTGCGCCTCGCAAAAGTGGCTGAGTGAAATCTATAAGATTTCACTCAGTCACTTTCAGGCCAATGCTGCGTCAAAACCCTGCGCCTGCTTGAAGCAGGCGTAGGTCTTGATGCAGCATTGCAAAGATGGGGCACCCCCGAGCCTTGCTGGAGCTGCGTCGCGCTTGCGACGCAACTCCAGCAATGCGCCACCTTAACGGCACAGATGCGTCACGCATCTGTGCCGTTTTTGCCCCATGGTGCGCCGCATTGTAAATGCGGCGCACCATGGGTGGCGGAGCAGCGGCGCAAGATAACTGGCGCATCCCTGGGGATGCGCCAGTTATCATAAATCTACCCCTGGATGTTTAAGGCACTTATGTATAATTTTAACAAAATTTAAAATACAAATAAAGATACAAACGATACACAATATTCAATTCAAAATAATTAAAAACACAGTAAATCCTAATGGGAATTCATTCACGTTAAAAAAGGAGAATTTATCAAGACATCTGTATTAGTCATACACTTTGTTAATTTGGATCAATAGACAGCACTATGCACGGACATCAGTTCCTGTCTAATTCTGACTGCAGACTTTATACCAAATTTAACACCAAAACACAGAGCGTCGACACGTTTCGGTGGGACAATCACAGTTAAGCCACCTACTTCAGGACTCAGCATTTATTTCTCCTTTGTACATAGATCAGTGATTATTCATTTATAGCACCTATTTCAAAATAAATAAAAATTTGCATATATCTTGACATAAGATATTAACTCTATTTTACATTAGCTCTTTCTTTTTCAATTTCATCATCAACATCTACTACTGAAAGCCAATTTTAATTCACAATATAAGTGCTCCAATCATCCAGACATGCAGTTATTTTAAAACCGATCAGTCTATATGTCCTTATCCGGAATCGCCAAGGACACATGCTCACTCGCAGCAACCATCCCATCACAACTCTTCTGACCGAGCTGTGGCAGGCCAATTTTGGCAGAGCGATGGCATGGTTCGAGGAGCGCATTTCCATATGGACAAAGTTACCATTATCCCTGGCGGCCCGCCAGGGATAGTCGCCATTGCAAAGATGGTGGTTCTACCAACATTTCTTTATCTATTCATAAACCTTCCCACCCTAATCACACAGGCCTTTTTCAAACAACTCGGGTCGAATCTCCTCGCACTGGTATGGCTAGGACAACAGCCCCGGGATATGAACTGCTGACCCTGCCACAAATTCAGGGAGTGCTAGACGCACCAGATTTGAAGATGTACGCGCTTTGCACCCAGACACACTTCCTACATTACTGGACATATCCCATGCTATTGCAACCGCACGTTGCAGTGGAGATAGACGCTGTCTTACTCTGGCCTCTCTCAACAGCCCTATTTACCCCATATGAAAAGCCAGTTTCCGAAATAGACACCCCACAATGGCTGAGATGGGCATGGATTGGGCTGGCGCAGCACGCAAGTGTTTCTCTCCTTTATGCCCCATCAGTCCCGATAAGAAACACCCCTTAATACCCTCTCTACAAGATGGGGGCGCTTGCGGCCGAGCAGATAGGCTCAACATGAACACTTTTGCTAATCTTTTTCCAGATCACTTCTGCTGCCTTCCTACCCCTGCACCCAACGCACCATTGGACACATTTCTATATTACCGATTACGATCGACATGCCGAGACCTCTTCCCAACATTTCCAGCGCCCCCGGCGACCCTTGCCGACCTTGAGTACACCTACACCACGTCCTCATCACGGAAACCTATCATGTCATTGTACCAAAGTATGCAACGTACCTCTCCTGTAACACAAACACCAGCTTGAGAGGCATGGGGGAAGACGTCACTCTCCCACTCACAGAGGCACAATGGTCATTTTCTTGGGGACAGCTCCAATTACTGCCCCCGAACTACAGGCTGCGTCTCATTCATTTACATTTTTTACACCACACCTACCGCACCCCAATACTGCTACACAGAATGGGTATATCTTTAGACTCTCAATGTACATGATGCCATGCAGATGCGGCAGATTTCATTCATACCGCCTGGCAGTACCCATCGTTTGCAGTGCACTGAGTGGGGGTCTTCCGGCTGGTAGGAGAAATCATACAATTACCGTTGTCTCCCTCTCCCTTAACTGGACTGCTGGAGCACGTGGCAGAGATACCCAATAGCTCTCACAGACTCACCGCCTTGCTATTACTCCTCGCCAAACGTAGGGTCGCAATATGTTGTGGTGGCACCCTGGCGCCTAAAACGAGAGCCTGGATATAAGAAATTGCTTACTGCCATGAACAGCTGTCTAATTACTGGGACTTAATGCCTCTGAGATCTCGACCCCGCAACATTTGGGAATCCTTTATCACTTATATGCATCAACAAGAACCGACCACCAACCCACAGAACCCCCCTTAGCTGCGTGATCAGAAAGTGGATGTCCCTTGTCTATAAACTCATGCTCTACAGGGTATTGTCAATACACAAGATGCCAACTGTGAAATTGAATTGTTTATTAAATGCTATGTATCAATGTACATGAATGCCAACATTATAAATAAAGATTTTTTTTAAAGTCTGTGATACGTGGCAGTGTTTGGGGTGGGGGGAAGAGGATTAACTGCCAGGCAACAGAACAAGAGATTTACGTGCTGGAAACTGATATACTGGTGGGGGGGGGGGTTCCGTTCTCCAGCCACACCACCTGCTCCGACTTGAGCAAAATTAGTTGAGAGAATTAGTGGTAAATAATGCACACCCTTGTGCTCTCTAGTCACAGTATAGACTATATGATATTGGCGACAAAGCCAGCAAACTGATAGCATGGCTAGACATAAAGGATAGGGTAAGGAGCTAGGTCTTAGAAATTCAAGATGCCTTTTATGAACACTCATATGTGTCCACGACTGTTAGGTCAGGAGAAGACTGAGCTGATCTCTTGAAAGACATCTGCCTTCCCACTCTCTCTGATGCTGACAGAGACACACTGGAGCAAGACTTGACAGTAGAGACAAAAAAAGGGTAATTTGGCACCCACAGTCGGGGAAGGCGTTACCCCGCAACCGGTCCCAGGATGCTTGTTTCCGGTCCAAGGAGGACCTGGCCTGGCAGTCCGGGCCAGACTGTTCCCATGAGGCACATGGCCAAGACTGATGTGCATATGGCTGGGTCCAAACTAGGGTGGTGAAGTGAGCTAAAGAACGTTGATGGATTCCACCTAAATCGGTGACTGAGGGTGAGTGTCTGAAAAGTTTCAGCACTCCATCCATCATCTCCTTGTGTTTGCTTTGTTCGCCCTAAATTGGCAGGGTATACTCAGACGTGTGTCCCTTGCTCACTTTGTCTCTGGATTTTCAGCTAGCCTGGGTGATGAGGGATGTTACACGGAAACCGTTCCCAGGATGCTTGTTTCCTGTCCTGGGAGGTCCTGGCCTGGCAGTTTGAGCTGGACTGTTCCCATGAGGCACAGGGCAACACTACTTTGCATATGGCTGGGTTCAAACTGGAGTGATGAAGTGAGCTAAAGAACAATCATGGATCAAACCCAGATCTGTGACTGGGGGAGATTGCCTGAAAAGTTTCAGCACTCCTTACATCATCTCGTTGTGTTTGGTGGGCTCAATGGTCTGCCAGTGGAACTATACAAATGCATAGCAGACAAAGTCACAGGACACATGTTAGACATGTTCCGGGCAGCCAGGGAAGAGGGTTACCTGCCAGAAAATCAGAGAACAGCCACTATTGTTATTATTCCCAAGAAAGGTAAACCACCAACAGACTGCAGCTTCTATAAACCCCTATCAGTTTTAAGTCTGGAGGCGAAGGTATTAGCAACGGCTCTGGCTAACAGATTGAGGGGAATGATAGCTACAGTGATTCATGCAGACCAATCTGGCTTTATTCTATATAGGGGAACCCAATGAAATCTAAGGCCTCTATATGGAGTACTCCACATGCCCCCACCTCCTCAGGATGAAACCGAATGGAGCTATCTGTTTGCAGCCCTCACCAAACTGGGCTTCGATCCTCGGTTCTGGGTATGGGTCAAACTTCTCTATCAAGACTTACTGGCAAGGGTGCGAGTTAACAATGAGCTGTCTCAACCCTTTGCCTTACATAATTGTCCCCAATGATCTTTGCGCTTGCGCTCGAGCCACTGGCGGCCTGGGTTAGCTAAGACCCACTTATACAGGGTATCAGTGGAGGGGGAGCCTGGGAAGAACGGATCTCCTTTTATGCTGATGATATACTGCTTAGCACAGGCCTGGGATGCGGGTGGACACCCAGGTATTGCAGAATGGGTAACTGATCTGGATTGGGGTCGACCAGGATCATTGATTAGATTTTATTCTAATATGATGTTTACACAAGTAAACGTTGGAGACTGTTCACTCGATCCGGGTGGTTATTGTGATTGTGCAGAGACTTGTTTCTGTGCAATATTGTGCAAATGATCAATCAATTATGTTTGCTGTACACTGAGCAACTGTTTAATAAAAATATATATATTTTTAATTCCCTCGCTTCCACGCAGTTACCTTAGGACCTTGCTCCCACACTCCAGCTCTGAGGCTAAACACAGTGGGCATGCGTCTGATGGACCTCCTACTAACAATAGGAATACAAAATATTCTCTGTAAATGAAAACATCCAAAACCTAGTCCACCATAAATGGTGGGCATGGGTTTGCTTTGCAAGAAGTGCGGATAACACAATATGCAACAACAACTTGGATTCCCAGAAATCACGGAGTCTTTGGAATAAACTAATCTAAATAAACGAGATGTATATATACAAACAAAATTAAGCCTCCCGGAGCTTTCTTACAATACCACTTCATTTCCATTGCAACATCCCAATGTAGGGACTAGAACCGCCTCTCTTTACAACACAATAAATGCACAAAATACCTTACACCACACAAACACAACCCTGTTAGACAACTGACTACCTTTGACATCGCTCGCTTATCCTACCTCCATTCTTGCCCTTCTCTTTCATTGGGCCTTTCTTTGTTTTCTCTATCCCACCCACCCCATTTCCCCATCTTTTCTCAATTAGGGCTTGCAAACAATAATGCTTCACTTCATGCAACTGTGCGACAATTCTGTTGATACATTATACATTCATTATGCTTTGTATACGGAAAGTATCCCACAGATTATAAGCCTTATATCCACTACAAATGGCTACTACCCCTCTCTCTTCTCATTTTGTAACCCTAAAACCTAACATAATATTTTTAAATGAAAAAAAAGTGTTGCCACTCTTATTCATCCTCAGCCATGGCCATTCCTATTCCTCCACACATCCACAATTCCTTGCAAGGACACGTGCACCTTTTTTTTTTTACATTTATTTTATTGGCAGTACATGAGTATACAAAGGAAAAAACATAATGAAATATAGTGGCTACATGCGTCATAGTCTTAGTTCCAAGTTTAAGCATATAAATCCAATTCCTACACGTATATATTACCCCGGCATCTGTTGGTCTGGCCCAACAATAATATATGCAGTTTAAATATGTATACAAAAAAGACAAAAAATATTACAATTCCATATCCAAATAAGATAGCATTGGGCCCCAAATTTGAAGGCCCAGCTCTCGCTTACGCCTGCCTTTTAAAGCATACAGACTGTACTCTATATTAAATTTTGCCAAAAACCTAGCCCTCCATGCATCAAAAGATGGGGGGTCCTTCTGCATCCAACTTGAAGCTATACATAGCCTTAACACAGCTGTAGCTAAAAAGATCAAATATATAGCATTCCTGGGTACTTTATCTGCGTTAACCCCCATCTCTACACCCAACACAATCTGCATAGGCAACAAATCTATGGCTGATCCCATAATGGCAGTTAAAAATGTATCAACATGCTCCAATAGTTCTTTTAGTTGTTGTCACGTACAAAAAATATGCATGACATCTGCGTCAGGGTTATCGCATCAAAAACATTTCCCCTCCTGTCCGCTGCCCCATTTAGCAATCTTATGCGGTGTCAAATATAAATAAAAGATAGTTTTGTAATGTTGGGCAGACAGGTTAGCGGATATAAATAGTCGGCTGGCTAATTCAATGGAGGTTTCCAAAGAAATATCGGACCCTCCTAATCTACTTTCCCACTTGCGATTATGTTCTTCCAAATCATTGGGTTTCGTTTCTAGCATACAAGTATACAGCCCCCCCAATTCTTACTGTCTTCCGGATAGCTTCTATAAGAGGATTAATCTGAATATTCCACCGGGCAGAGAACAGATAGTTTCTAATTTGTAAATATTTAAAAAAATCTGCCCGGGGGATGTGATATTGCTCCTTGATCTGATCAAATGATTTCAATCCCCCTTCCATGTACAAATCACCAACTATTTTCATACCTTTACTCCGCCAATTCTGCACTGTCCGATCCCAGAATATACTCGGGAAACAAACAGTAGCTGTTAATGGGGTGTACCAGGAGACTTTCTCTAAAGCATAAATTTTCTTAATAGCTTTCCACACTTTCCAAGCTGCTAATACTATCTTAAATCTTGTGCGCTTGTAATAGCTCCCGTCCAGGCGAATAAAAAAGCAGTTTTTAGCATCTGACCCCAGCACCATCTGGTATCATGGAGGGGGACTCAGCAGCCTCACTTGGCCCTGCTCCTGTGAGGAGTATATTCATATGTTGACACATGCATGCATAGTAGTACAGTGTGAAATCTGGTACTGACCAGCCCCCAACCGCTCTAGGTAACACCATATAGCGCAGTGCTCTACGGGCTTTCCCGCATGCCCATATAAAATTCATACATTTAGACTGTAATTGTGCCAGATGGGTGCGTGGCACTTCTAATGGAACACATCTAAAAAAGTACAAGATTTTTGGCAAAATCATCATTTTCAAAAGACTTTGCACCTGCCAAATAATGACAGATGCAAACATTCACACCGATCAAGTTGTCTGCGCACCCCTTGTAGAAGCTTCCCCCAGTTAGCATCAACCAGCGCTGATGCCGAAGTCCTTATTAGCACACCTAAATATGTTACTTCCTGTAATACCCTTGGGTCATTAAAACCCCTAACATTGTGACATGAAATTTGCGTTTTGGCTGTATTTAATTTATATCCTGAGACAGACCCATATTCTGCAGCAAGTTGTTCTACTGCCTGTATGGCTGCTGCAGGTTTAGCAGAGACCACAGCAACATCGTCTGCATAAGCCAGGACACGGTACTGCTGCTGAACAATTATGGAATGTATCTGTGGACTATGCTCGAGCATTTTCAAAAAAGGATCAATATATAACGGAAATAATAATGGAGAACATGGACAGCCCTGTCTACTGCCCCGCCTAATTGCCACTGCTTTCGACTCGAGGCCCAGGGTACAGATCTTAGCAACAGGTTGACAATATAGCTTTTGTATTGCAGCTATAAATTGCTGCCGAAAACCCAGATGCTGCATTACTTCCCATAAAAAACACCATGACACTCGGTCGAAAGCCTTCTCGGCATCTAACAGGATAAGGCTCAGCGGGTCTCCAGTGCTATTAGCATGATCTAATAATGCGATAACTCTGCTAACATGGTTTGTTGTGCCCCGCTTAGGAATAAAGCCATGTTGTCTAATAGACACAAGTGGCGATATTACCGTGGCTAGCGGAGTAGCCAAAATTTTTGAATAGATTTTGCCATCCGTATTTAATAAAGATATGGGGCAGTACGATGCTGGGAGCTCCGCGGGTTTATCTTTTTTCCTAAAGACAACGATACTGGCTTCACCCCATGATTTCTGGGACATTCCACCTTGTGCTCTTCTAACAATTGCTAGCATATCGTCTTTTATGGACTCGAAAAAAGCCTTATGTACTTCCAATGGTAGTCTATCAGGGCCCGCAGCTTTACCAGCTGCGAGTTCATTTATAGCTTGTTCAAGTTCCAGCATTGTAATAGGGGCATCTAATCTCATTGCATCCTCCTCCCCAATATCATGCTGACACGGTTGGGCTACGAATTCCGTAACTTTCTGGACATCATAATGATCGTCCGTGTATAATGTCTCATAAAAACTTCTGAAGACTTCCAATATACCATTCTCATTCTCAACACGCCGGCCATTACTGTCCAAAATGTAGTTGATTCTCTGCGCTGCTTCCTTCATCCTTAATTTTTGCGCCAAGCACCTACCGCTAGATTCCCCATATTCATAATTAAGGTGCTGCCTAACTACATTCTTTTTAGCAGCCTCTTGGCTCCATTGGAGATTTATATTCACCTTAGTGGTTGCCACTTCTGCTACTGTTGCCCCTATGTCTGTGCCAGCATGTATTCCCTGAGCTAGAACCTCTTCAGTCCTTGCCAGACGGTGATATAACTCTTGTAATTTTAGCGCCTGCTGCTTTTGATTATACAGTCTATAGCTAAGAGTTTCTCCCCTAAAAGCGGCCTTGAATGCGTCCCAGACGTATTCAAGATCAGTACTGCCCCGATTAATACGGAAATATTCAACAGTCCAATCTTTCATGTATGCAATACATTTTTTGTCCAGGAGAAGCTTCCGGTCAAAGGAGAACACCCTAGGTTTATTCACAACTTCAAAACCTGCAATGGTTATCACGACTGGGCCATGATCCGAAGTAACCCTGGGGTAGACCTGAATATAGGCTTTATTCAAAAGGGATTGTGGGGCAAAGAAATAATCGAGTCTCACTAGCTTTTTATGTGGGCCTGAATAAAAAGTGTACCCCGATTCAGAGCCCCTTAAATGCGCCCAGACGTCCACCAGCCCATGCGCCGATATCAATGAATGTAGTGCCTTAAATACTCACGGTTTCCTACCCGTATAACTCAAATTGTTCCTTAGAGCATCTGTTTGCAAGTTTATGTTCAAATCGCCGCATATAATCAGCGGGGTAGGCCATGCTGCTAATTCAACATTTAGATGCTCCAGAATTGCCGCCTCATCTAGATTGGAGCCGCATATAGAACATAGTGTCAATATCTTTGCCCCAACCTTGAGCTCTACAATTACCCACCTCCCCAATCCATCCGTTGCTACCCGGCCAGTGTTGCCAATATGTTTTTTTGCTAAAACAGCGACTCCCCTGGAGGTGCAAGTTTGTTTAGTACATACCACAAGTTCAAAGCCCAACTCATTTAGCAGTTTCCTTTTAGACCACGGTATGTGAGTCTCTTGAGAAGAACTTACATCACACTGAAGCATCTGGAGCTCCTTTAGAATCCGCTGCCTTTTATTCAGAGCATTCAGACCCCTAACGTTAAATGTACCAAATCTAATAGCCTTAACCGTCATCGAAGCCAAAATTGCCACTCTGAAGAGGACACATGTGCCACATAAAAGAATCCTGCCAATACTGCAGTAAATTGAACTCATGCATTGCTTTTATTTTTCTTTTAACCCCCAAACCCTCTGCCCCTCCCCCCTGCACCCACCTCCTCCCCGAACCCACCCCCCACCACCCCCACACCCCACCACCCAAACTGAGGCTTAAGGACCATGTCCTCTGCGATGAAAAAGTGATATGTGCAATGCCCTCCCGTCCCCCCACCACCCAGACCCACTCTCTCCCATACTCATCCTTACTGAGATACAGTCTTGTTTAACTAGGTTCCTGATGCCCATATTAAAAATCATACTATATCAATCGGGCATCTCCCGCTTACAGCTAATACTGAAGAATCAACAGTAAAAGAGAAAATAAGAACAACAAAAAAACATTGCTGGGAGAGAGTATACTTTCACTATACAATGATATGTAGGAATGCAAGTGTCGACATTTTACCCCTTGTCCATATCATTTAAGTAGTCCTGTGCCACAGTCTCCGATATGAAATATCTTGTTTGTCCCTTAAAGGTGATCTTTAGTTTTGCAGGGTTGAGAAGAAATACCTGAGCCCCCTTTGCTTGTAAAGGTACAATTAGCTTTCGGAGTTGCCATCCTTGGTGCACCTTGGCCGGACAAAAATCAGGGTGCACAAAAAACTCACACCCCATTCTACCCCGTCTCTTTTCAGGTCGTGCTAAATCATAAATTGCCTCACGCAGCAGATAGTTATTTAAGCAAATTAAAATTGCCCTCGGGTATGTATATTGATCTGCTCGACGCTCATTCCTTTGTTGTCGCACTACAAATGAAAACTTGTGCACCCTGATCACCTCAGTTTCCCAGCTCCAATCCTTAAGCTCAGGGAAGGCTTCCTTGAAAAAAGTTCCACAATAAATTTCCTTGTGTCTGACCCTTCCTTTAACTCAGCTATGCCCAAAACACGCAGATTATTCCGTCAAGAACGTTTTTCTAGGTCAGTAAGCTTCCAATCCACATCCATTTTAGACTTTTGGAGAGTCTCTATAGCTGATTGCTGTTTCACCAGAGAATCCTCAACTGAAGAAACCCGTTCTTCTACCTCAACCACGCGAGTAGAAATCTCTGCACAGGTCTTAACCAAGCGCCGCACTGTATTTTGGAGTTTTCTAACAGCCCCTTGTGTGCGCAGTCCCTCTGCCTTGGTCTCTGCCCGGTGGGCCATAATGCTCTTGTAGATTATACCTAGAGTTATAGTATTCTCCTCAGAATCATCATCCAAATTCGGCAGAGCGAACGGTAAGGTCTGCTCATGTATGGGCCCATCCCCAGTTTCAATCAGATTTCACACAGTCTTGTGGGTCAAAGACAACTCCAAATCATCACCTTTCTCTTCGTCTGGAGCATCCCCCCAGTCTCCTGAATTGCTAAAGCTATCGTTATCCTCATCTTCGTCATTCTCTTTGCCCGAGGCCATTGATAGATACATAGTGTAGAATTTGCCTTCGGACCCAGCGTACTCCACATCACTACCCTTATCGATTGCTGAAGTAGCAGGAGCTGAGCTCAGCCCTGCCGAAAGACCACTAGTGACTGCGGTTTCTACGACAGGGACTACTGGATCATGTAACGATGAGGTGTTTATATTACGTGAGAAACATGCTACAACTGCTTCATCTAAAATACCTCCTGTACCTGAGTCTATTTCATCGTTGGCGGACCCACTTAGAATTATGGGAGCAGCCTGATCGGTAGTGGGCACTTCTATGCCAGTTTTCGCTTTCTGCCCCTGTTTTTTATTAAAAATTGCTGGGACAGTCTGAGGTTTTACTACATTATCCTGCTTTTGTAGTGCCTCCTGTGTTCTATGGGCATTCGCTGGCTCCTGTTGCGTTCTGACTCCTCCTGACAGATTCAGGGGGCCCCCCGCCTTATGAGGCGTCATGCTAGCGTTGATATTAGGATTGCTATTACTTCCACCAATGTCTCCACTTCTGGGTGTCCCAGGGAGACCCGCACTTACTGCTTCTCCACTACGTCCTGGGGCTGTGCTGCCTCCCTCCACCCCGTACCTGCAGCTGTATTTGCTGTATTTGCCACTGCGCCCCCACGGGCCCTCACACCGCCTCTGCCCTTTGGCGCCATTTGTGTCAGGGGATGAATTTGGCCGCTCCCGATACAGCTCTGGCTCCTCTCTGGCTCTTCACTGCTGCACTCCTCCACGCTCCGCTCTATTCCTGCTCCCAATATACCTCCGGCTCCTCTCCACTTCACCCTGCTCCACTCCGCACTGCACCATGGCTCACTGTGAGCCGGAGCCCAAGCATGCGCTGCAAGCTCTCAATCTGCCGCAGGTGGTGGGGAGACCGCTCCGGCAGCTCCGCTTACGCAACCTCCCCTCATCCAGCGCCGGCGCTTCGCCAACCTCCGCGATCTCCGCGACCTCCACAACCTCCACAGCCTCAGAGCAGCGGGGAACGCTAGCAGACGCCACTGCCTCCAAACGCAGGTACAACACTGCTTCCCAGCTCCCGATTTCTTCACACGCTGGTCGGGGGTTTAGGGGGAACCATGAAGGGCCGTGAACACACCACTTCACACGGCCGCTGCTGCGGCTGCCATCTTGCCTCTGCTACTGTCAAGGACACGTGCACCTTGATGCTCTCTGTTTTTTTGTGTGTTCATAAACCTATGTCACTGCCATCTATGTGTGTGCCTAGCTATTCTGTAACATGCCCAAGGCTGGTCCATAGAGAGAGGTGTGCAGTACTTTCAAGCATATTTTCAAAACAATAAACGGATCGAGCACAAAAGACTGCGATTAAAGGCTGTTTTCAAACTCCAAGTTAAATGTTCTCTTGACAGTCTCTGTTCTCTGACTGAGAACTATTCATCCGTGCATAAGCAAGAACATTCAAAGCGTGTCAATTGAAGGGGGAGATGCAAAGCACTGGGGGCCACATTTATGCCACAGCATATTTATAAGGCCACATAAACCCACTTTATGTAGCTTTTATGGCCTCTGAGTGAAAGGGAGTTCCATGGGTGTTGCTGTGGTTGTTCCCTTGCAACACCCATGGAACCTGGCACATTCCCAGATTCATGAGAAATCATAAACCTGGGAATGCGTCAGAACCTAACGCCATCCCAAGGGTGGCATTAGGGAGGTGCAATGAGGAGAAATGTGTTAATTTCTCCTCATGCTTTCCTTTTTAGGTCTCGCCTGAGCCAGCGCGCATGCGCTGAGAGACATTTAGTAAGGGTTTTAAACTTTTGAACACACGCTCGTGCGTGTGCTTTTGTTTTCTTCACCCGCTATTGGCCTATGCATGCGTCTTTCTAAGAAAGACAGCACGCCACTGGCCAAAGGGGGGTTCATGTCCCGCCTTCTCTCTGCCCTGGCCTAGGGTCCGCTTGTTTCTAATATTCGGCCTCTTTCTGCTCTCCCATGTGCCCCCTTCAAGATCCTCCTCTCCTTCCGCATTCTGCCAGCACCCTCCTACCCAATAGTCGTCCACCACCACCACGTCCACCACAACATGTCAACCACGTCCCCCACCACCACCATGTCCACCGCCACCATGTCCACCACCACCAGGTCCACCACTACTACATCCACCACCATGTGCACCACCACCACATCCACCACCACGTCCACCACCACCATCACCACCACGTCCACCACCACCACATCCACCACCACCACGTCCACCACTACCACGTCCACCACCACATCCACCACTACCACCACGTCCACCACCAAGTCCACCACCACCACGTCCACCACTACCACATCCACCACCACCACCATGTCCACCACCACCATGTCCACCACCACATCCACCACAACCACCACCAGCATGTCCACCACAACCACATCCCCCACCGCCACCACGTCCACCACCACCACCACCACCACGTCCCCCACACCACATCCACCACCACCGTGTCCACCACCACGTCCACCACCACCACATCCACGACCATGTCCACCACCACCACCACATCCACCACCACCCCGCCCACCACCACCACGTCCCCCACCACCACGTACACCACCACCACGTCCCACACCACCACATCCACCACCACCACGTCCACCACCACCATGTCCACCACCACCACGTTCACCACCACCACGTCCACCACCATCATCATATCCACCACCAAGTCCACCACCACAACCACGTCCACCACCACCATGTCCACTACCACCACCACCATGTCCACCACCACTACCACCACGTCCACCACTACCACATCCACCACGTCCACCACCAACATGTCCAACACCACGTCCACCACCACCACGTCCATGTCCACCACCACGTCCACCACCACGTCCACCACTACATCAACCACCACCACGTCTACCACAACCACGTCCACCACCACCACATCTACCACCGCCACGTCCACCACCACATCCAGCACTACCACGTCCACCACCATGTCCACCACCACATCCCCCACCTTGTCCACCACCACCACATCCACCACCACCATGTCCACCACCACCACGTCCACCACCACCACCACGTCCACCACCACATCTACCACCACCACGTTCACCACCACATCCAGCACTACCACATCCACCACCACCACCACGTCCCCCACCTTGTCCACCACCACCACATCCACCACCACATCCACCACCACCATGTCCACCACCACCACGTCCACCACCACCATGTCCATCACCACCACCACGTCAACCACCACCACGTCCACCACCACCACGTCCACTACCATGCCACTACGTCCACCACCACCACCACGTCCAGCATCACCATGTCCACCACATCCACAACCACCACATCCACCACCACCATGTCCACCACCACGTCCACCACCACCACATCCACCACGTTCACCATGTCCACCACCACGTCCACCACCAAGTCCACCATGTCCACCACCACCACCATGTCCACCACCACCACGTCCATCACCAACACCACGTCCACCACCACCTCCACCACCATGTCCACCATCACCGCCACATCCACCACCACCACCACATCCACCACATCCACAACCAACACCACGTCCACCCCCACCATGTCCACCATCACCACCCGTGACAGGTCAAGTGTCACTGGAGGGCAGGGCTAATAGGAGTGCCAACCCCGGCTGTACATGTTACATTTAAGGATGCATTGGGTGCGAGAAGACGGGAATAGGGGCTAGAAGTATTAAACCAGACCCAAGATACATTTTGAAGAGGCGCAATGTCACAGGGGCTCCTGTAAAAGCACCCACAACATCTCTACCTCACAGTGGCATACCTGCACAAGCCAGTCACTCAAAACAAGCATTGGCATATCCAATAGGTCTCGGCTTTGGGACATTATAAGTGTTTAGCCATGCAACACTTGATGTTGTTGCACCAAGGATATTTTGCTGGATAACTAAACAGGTATAAGGTCCCAAAGTCGATGCCAATTAGCTATGCCAATGCTTGTTATATGTGTGCTGCATTAGAAAAAGGAAATCAGCTGAATTGATTGATTTTTGTGCCAGAAGGTCCTTCTTCCTGTGCAAAATCAATCAGCCCCGTAACGCAGGTACCATGGCGCCGGCAAAAAGAACAGAATGTGCCAAATCACATAGACATGGCACATTCCTGCCTTTTTCTTTCGACGTAGGGCTGCAGGAGTCCTTGCAGCGCTGCCCTACATTAAAACCTCATAAATAATACCCTGTGTGGCTTGTTAACAAGCCCCTTGCGCAGCCGGTACATCACTTTTTGTGACGCATCAGTGGCGCATTTTGCTGCCCCATATTTACAAGGACACAAAAAGCCACCTTGCATGGCGTTTCCTGTCCTTGTAAATACAGCCCCTTTACACACAACACTTTGGGGCTTTCCATGGCTGCTGCTGTGGGTGTTCCCACGCAACACCCATGGAACCTGACACATTTCTAGATTTATGAAAAATCTTAAACCTGGGAATGCGTCTGAATGCTACACCTCCCCAGGGGAGGTATAGCAAGGTGCAACGTGGATAGATGTTTTCATTTCACCTAGTTTTTTTCCTCTTTCTATTCTCTTGTTATTGTTTTTTTGTGCAGGAAGCTTAACACCAAAACCTGGGCTTCTATGGGAATTCACAAGGGCATATTATTAAGCCCATTATCGCTGCTTTAGCGGCAGTTTCCTGCCGATAAAAGCGTTGATAATGTATCGCCCTTTCTTGATAATATGGCCCGCAGTTTTTCAGCTTCTATGTGTGCTACATTAAGAAGTTTAAAAACGCCATTTCAGATTGTTTATGCGCAGGAAGGGGCACCTTCCTGCACATACACAATCATTCCCTTCAACACAGGCACCCTTGCACCAAGGTGGCAGCAAATTGTGCGCCTGCACAGGGGAGAGTAAAGAGATCTGTCATATTGTTGTAGATATGACGCACCCCTGTGCTGCAGAATTAATGCAGTGCGGTCCAGCCAAATGTCTTGCAGCACCTTGCTGCGTTAATTCCTTGTAAATGAGGCCCCATATATGGCATCAGCACGGTCTTCTTTTTGAGTGAGGATTCAATAAAAAGGGCTAGATAATTTTTGACTTGTTTCTCTGTTACGTCAAGATCGGACAGCCGTATATTTCTAATTCAATCACATTGTTGTATTGAAAAGCATCCAGAACGTCACTTTTTTTGACGTTCTGTTGCGCAGGAGCCTGCTTCATATTTATGAGGTTGCAATAAGCCACTTTTTTGGCTTAACGCTGCCTCGTAAATATCGTTCCCTTTAACATAGTTTTCTGTGTTGAAGGAGCACGCAATGAGTGTTGCTGGGGGCGTTCCCAGCAACATCAATTGCTTTTTGACCCTGCCCTAGATTTTTGAAAAATCATAAATTTGAGGCAGAGCCAAAAACGTATGCCTCCCCAGGGGAGGCGTAAGGGAGGCACAGCTAGGAGAAATATCTTTATTCCTCCTCATTTTTCCTTTTTCAATGTGCACTGCAGAATGCAGCACACATGGAAAGTGGAAAAAGCCTCTTGTGATTGTTTTTGTGCCGGAAGGTTTTCCTTCCTGAACAAAAATAATCATCCCTGCAACGCAGGCACCCTTGCACCATGGTGCACAGGTGACTGCATTGGCGCACATCAGCTCATTGTGCGTCGGCGCAGGGGAAAAGGACAGAAATGTGCCGTATTTCTTTCGCACTAGGGCAGCACAGCAGGAAGGCCTGCAGCACTGCCCTACAGCAAAGCCTCATAAATGAGGCCCAATCTTTTGCCTATTTGACGTCCTTTCAATATAGTAAATGTAATTGTCTGTTTCTCATAGATGACCTCCTATATTGAAACCCCCCAACCTAATTCAATGGTTTTTTTCTGTTGCATCTTTTCTTTTCTTGCATTTCCTATTATGTTTCGGTTTTTAAGACATTCTCCTCCTAACTCTGTATCCATTTGACCTAATTCTACTTTCCTGCACATAAATATTCATTAAAGGCGAGTTGCTCCTTTTATGTGTTTGCGATGAGTTATGTTACATTTCAAAATGGAATGCCTTCCATGGGTGGAACGCAGGTGTTCCTGTCCATCCACCAATGGATTTAACACAATGCCAGATTCACAAAGGTTTGTAAATCTAGAACTGCATCAGATTGGTATGCCTCCCGAGGGGTTATGGAATGAGGACAAATATCTTTCCTTTTCCTCGTAATTTCCTCTTTCAATGTGTGATTCATTCTGCATCACACATTAGAACAAGGACTGTAAGAAATCGGGTTATTGGTTGGGGGGGCAAGCCTCACTCAAGCAACAACTACAATCCTTGACAGGGTGAATCACAAAAGTCACTCAATTAACCTTTGCTTAACCCTCTTACAAATTGTCACTTATGCAGCTAGGCTTTACTAAGATGCAGTTTGTAAAATATGTTTGCAGCACACAACCCGTTATAAAATGAAACACAAGAAAAATCCCAAACAATTTAGTAACAGAAGAAAAATTTAACAAACAAAAATTACACCAAAACAAATTAAATCCAATCAGTAGAATAGGAGTTATGGATTTTTAAAGTTGTTAGTGTTAAAAACCACCTAAAAGGTCAAAGCTCCAAAAGTGGGTAACTGGTTGTACGAGACAGAGCCAAAGACAAAAGTTAAGGCTGACCGCGATTGAGCGCGGGTTGGATACACAAAGTGAATTGGGCCCTGTCTCGGCTTAAAAGATAAAAAAATAAAAAAATCCTTAAAAGGACTTAAAAGACATTTTGAAGAAAAGTTACTGGGAAGATAAAGATCAGCTGAGCAACACAACAAACTGTTTCCGAGGGGTAGTCGTCATCACCAGGGAGTTGCTGGATGAGGCACTTGCAACTGAAAGGAAGCACTGCAAAATTCTGGAGCGCAACTGGAGACACTCCTATGACCCTCTTGCTAAAATCAACTACAGATCTGCCACCAAAGCCTACCACAGACAAATAAAAAAGGCCAAAGCCATTTATTATACGACTCTGATTAATTCAAGCACTAATCGCTCGAAAACGATCTTCTCCCTAACAAATGATCTATCTAAAACACCTGAGGCAACCGAAAGCACTATAGTCTCCAACGCACAGTGCGAAGAATTGGCCTGTTTTTTTGTCAAGAAAGTAAAAGGGATTTACAACTCTTTCAATTTCAACGTGCCAGTCACGTCTTCTGGCGAAGTCACCGACCCTTTCGACCGTCCCTATTCCCTTCAAACCCTCCCCCTGCTCTCTCTGACGGATCTGGAACTTTTGGCCTCAAAGGTGAAGTCCTGGTCACCAGATGACCCTGTTAAACCTGAGACATTTAGAACTTACCAGGACTCCATTCTGCTTGAGGGGAGGGAGTTGATCAATACTTCACTTCAAACAGCTACAGTCCCTAGCTCTTGCAAACATGCTAAAGTGAACCCCTTGCTAAAAAAACCTACCCTGGATCCCTTACGGCCGGACAGTTTCAGACCAATCTCTTTGTTGCCATACCTGGCCACGGTGATGGAATCCCATGTGAACTCCACCTTGACTAGTTACTTGGAGACTAATAAGATTCTGGGCAAATCTCAAAATGGCTTTCGAGCCAATCACAGCACGGAGTCTGCCCTCTTGGCAGCCACCGAACAGCTGAGGGTGGCACAAGATCTGGGTAACACTTCAGCCCTTATTCTGCTGTACTTGAGTGCGGCCTTCGACACGGTCTCCCATAAGATTTTACTTAAGCGTCTTGGGGAGATCGGGGTCGGGGGCAGTGCCCTGGATTGGTTTGCGTCATTTTTATCGGATCGCTCCTTCCAGGTTCATGCCCCTCCGTACATGTCCAGCAGGTTCCCCCTCAGTTGTGGAGTCCCGCAGGGGTCTGCTCTCAGTCCCACGTTGTTCAACGTGTATGTCCGCCCCCCTGGCTGTTCTAGCCAAGGAACGTGAAATTAAATTAACATCTTATGCGGACGACACTCAGCTTATTTTCACCTTTTCTAATGATGCTGAGTCGGACCGAGTTAAGTTCCGTGACGATCTTCTGGCTGTCTCCAGCTGGCTGTCTGAGAATTGTCTCCAACTTAATGCGGCAAAAACTGAGCTACTACTGATCGGTCGTGATCTACAGAAGTGGGATGAGCACTGGTGGCCTCCATCATTGGGCTTGTCTCCGACGCCGAAACAGGAACTCAAGAATTTGGGGGTTTTGCTGGACAACTCCTTAGCTCTTGACTCCCATGCAAAAAGAGTGGCAGGCACCTGCTATAGTCGCCTTCGCTCACTCAAGCCCATTTTAGGATTCTTTGAGCCCCCACTCGCCAGACAATAGTCCAATCTATGGTCTTTTCTCATCTGGACTACTGCAATGCCCTTCTGTTGGGCTCTAATCTGATGGTCATCAAGAGACTTCAGAGGGCTCAGAACGCTGCAGCCCGTACTCTACTGGCCTTGCCGAAATTCTGTTCCATCTCACAAGCGCTATTCCGACTACACTGGCTACCTGTAAAACAAAGAATTCAATTCAATGCTCTTTGTATAACACATAAAATTCTCTATGGTCATGGCCCTCAAATATTGCAGAGACTCTGTACCTTTTATACCCCTACGCGGGCTCTCCGCTCTGCAGATCTGTACCTTGCCCGCACCACTAGGGTGCGTAGGAGCAGAGTGGGGGGACGCTCATTCAAGCACAAGCCTCCGCTACTGTGGAATTCCATCCCCCTACAGGCTAGGTCCAATGTGAACCATCAGCTTTTCCGAAAACAAATTAAAACTTGGCTATTTTCCTCCATCCAGGCCCAGAACTGCTGACCACCTCTCCATTCTTTTTCTTTGTGTTCGCTAGGCTCCGTTGTGGGTTCGTCTGCAAGCGCTGGGACGCCCCGTTGCTGGGGTAGCCATGCGCTATACAAACCAAATTAACATAACATAATATAACATAACAAATCTCAGGAAAGCCAGTCCCAATGGCAGGAAAAACGTCAGAGTGGGAAAAGCTGGATTTCCAGGGCAAGGAGGTCCATGTCACCGATTAGGAGTCGGTCACTGTCGAGCCCATTGAAGATTTTTACCTTCGGACTTGGACAACCTTATGGAAGACGAAAACCTCAAGTGCAAGAAAGCCGCAGGCTGTAGCCGAAGAGAGCTCCCTGAGGCGGGATACCATTGCCAGGAGGTCCAGTGGAACATGATTTTCTGCTGCGGAGAAGAATGAACTGGGAGCTACCACAAAGTAAGACCAGCCAACGATGGACCTTGGCATGTGCCAGGTAGGTCCCCGTCTTCAGGGCACCTTCTGGTAAACAATTATCTAAGTCCCAAATTTAAGTTTAGGCAGGAGCAGCACCTCTAACACCACTTCCAAAGGACCAGGACCTGGGGGACACCACCGAGGGGTTTAGGACTCATTCCAGCATAGGCCAGGTGCAGGGTTTCAAGTTCTCTGGAGCCTGTTATGTCCCTGTAGCTCACACAAGAGGCCAGCCAACTTCCATTGGAGTCACTTCTGGTGGTCTTGGGTTCAAGGAGATGCTCCAGTTCTTCTTTAAGCTGCAAGGCAGGTCTTCAAGCAGGATTGCAGTTCTCTGGTAGCAGTTCTTTCAAAGTCTTTCATAGATCCAGGAGCATAATGAAGTGATGTTTCGAGGGTCCAATATTTATACCTGGTGCCAGGGGAAACATCAATTTCAACGCAATGCCTTTGCAACACAGCCAATACAACGCAAGTTCCATTACAAACTATGCCATTACAACGCATATCCCTCATTGACTAGCACCTTCCCTGAGGTAAACAACCAGCACTGTTAGAATAGTAATTTTCGTTGTAATTGAACATGTGTTGTAATGGCATGAGTTGTAATGGAAGTTGCGTTGTACAAATCGCACTGTAGAGGTATGCCTTGCAATAGTTTGCGTTGTAACGTCATACATCCGGTGCCAGCCTTTGAAGTGGGGGGAATCCATGAGCTACCCTACATCTGGTTCTGGAAAGTTCTTCCTTACCCTGTCAAGGCTTCAAGAAATATGGGGTGACAAAAAATGTGTGTCAAGTACCTTTGTGTCTGCACAAGGCAAGCCCCTTTGTACTGTAGGTGAAGCTGGGAACAGCTTTGCCCTAAGCAATCCTGGCATCTTGCCTATACCCAGTTCCTTTTGTCTCACTGTCTAGTAGCAATACATAAACACCAACAGCAGAGCCATTCACAGTCATGTAACCCAGGACACTGGCAGCAGGCACCAAGTGGTTAGAGTAAGAACAAGCCAACTTTCTAAAAGTACTGTGTTTACAATTGTGACTTAAAATCCGACATTACCATTAAATCGGGATTTAAATTACAATTCATTCGAGTTCAAATATGATTTTCCTACCTGCTCCCAATCAAACGTTAGCACTTATTAAATGTAATAAGGTAACCCAATGTTATCCAATGCGGGAGATAGGCCTAGCAGTAGTGATAAACGAATTTAAGAATTAAACCCACCTGTTCTACATTTAAAATACTATGCACCTTGCTCCACGGGCCATTTGGCCATAACTCAGGGGTGGCTTATATGTATTAAAACGGAAGGTTAAGCTTGACAAAAGGTTTATTTTGCCATGTCAAAATGGCACTTTAAAAACTGCATTACAGGATGCAGTGGCAGCCTGAGACAAGTTTCAAAGTACTTCTTCAGCAGGTGACACAATGATTGCTGCATACCCACTAGTAGCATTTAATTAAAAGGCCCTGGATGCATGTAGTACCACTTTACTAAGGTCTTACAAGTAAATTAAATGTGCCAATCAGGTGTAGGCCAATTTCACCATGTTTAAGGGAGAGAGCAAACGCACTTTAGCACTAGTTAGCAGTGGGACAGTGCACATAGTCCTAAGGTTAATAAAAATGAATTCAGAAAAAAAGAGGCAACATGTCTGAGGTATGGCCACACCTAGGGAGTCACGTCTAACATGTGTCCTCACCAGCTGAAAGTAGCAAGAACTACCCACCCACATGGGAGTTCTCGTCACTAAGGCAAAGAACCAGGAAAGACCATCAGCATTGCATTGGAGTGGTCATTTACAAGTCAACCATATTCCCTGAAGGGAGATAGACCACCTCAACAGTTTGGGATTCTCAACCCTCAGCTGTATTAGCCGTAGGAAGGGTCTGTGGTCTGCCTGAACTGAGAAGTGAGTTCCATACAAGTATTGTCTCAGCTTCTTCAGTGGCCAGACCACTGCAAAGCCTTCCCTCTGAATTTCACTCCACTAATGTCCTGTGGGGATTAGCCTCCTGCTAATGAAGGTTACAGGTTGGTCTGGGCCTTTGTCGTTCAGCTGGGCGAGAATAGCCCCTATGCAATGCTCTAAGGCATCCGTCTGGACAATAAATTCCTTAGCGAAGTCAGTGAAGGTTTGATCACTGGTGCGGTAGACATGGCCTTGTTCAAGGTTTCAAAGGATTTCTTGAAGGCCTCTGTCCAGATCACTTTCTTGGGCTGCTGTACAGCTCAGTCAAGGGGGCAACAATGGTGCCGAAGCCCTTGACAAACCTACTTCAAATATCCAGTGAGGCCTAGGATGGCCCTCACCTCAGTCTGATTCTCGGGGGGAGGGGTGGTTCCCAAGCCTAGATAGTCTGAATCTTGGCTGGGAGGGACGGCACCTTGCCCCCGTCCAATTAGTGTCCTATGTGGACCATAGATACCTGCCCTATATGGATCTATCTGGCCTTGATAGTCATGCCTGCTGCAGGGCTTGAAGCACCTTCCGGAGTGTGAACAGGGGGTCTTCCCAGTAGGAACTAAAGACTGCAATGTCATCTAGGTAAGCGACAGTGAAAGCGTTTATCCCTGTCAGAACTCTGTTGACCAACCTCTGAAAGGTGGAAGGGGAATTCATTAACCCAAAAGCCATTACCCTAAACTGGAAGCGGCCCTCTGGGGTGGAGAATGCAGATATCTCATTAGCCCCCTCGGTAGGGCAATCGGCCAGGACCGAGTTGCCAAATCAAAGGTACTTAGGAACTTGGCAATTCCCAACCTATGAGCTCATGAGCTCGGGGTTAGGTTGTGCATAAGTCTTGGTGATTAAGTTGAGCCCTCTATAGTCCACACAGAATGAGAGCCCAGTGGTGCATACTAGCACCACTGGGCTGGACCAAGGACTGTTAAGAGTGCTCAACCAACCCTAGCTCCAGCATCTTCGACTCCTCCTCTTTAATGCTAGCTCTCACTGTGTCAGCCAACCTATAAATTGTATTCTTAACAGGCATGGCATTCCCAGGCAGGATCTATGTCATGGGTGCACAAATGAGTGAGCCCAGGAGACAGTGATAATAGAGAGGTTAACTTCCCCAAGAAGTGGCCACAGTCCCCCTGCTGTTCTGTGGTCAGGGTAGGGGAGAGGTTGATACCTTCCACATACCATTTCTTCTCCTTAGAAGAGAGGAGGTGAGGAGAGGCTTGCTCCTTTCCTGTACTCCATCATTCGTGACCACAAGCATGGTAATCTTAGACATGCCCTAGTGGAGCTTGGGGTGATTGACAATAAGGACCCATAAGGGGGTCATAGTGGTTGTTAGATCTGGGGGTCTCTAATTGGCAGAGGTATGTACCACTGTCCAAATAGGGACCCTTGCTTCTAGTCAGGGTAAGGAGGATACACTCTTTAGATAACCCCTGCTCACCCCCTTGGTAGCTTGGCACGAGCAGTCAGGCTTATCAAAGGCAATGTGTAAAGTATTTGTACCAACACTCAGTAACACAGTAAAAACACCACAAACTGACTCCACAACAGTTTAGAGAAATAAAAGTATTTAATCTAAACTACACAGGACCAAACGACAAAAATCCAACATACACAGTTCAAAAATATGGTTTCAAATGAGTTGTTAAGGTTGCGTTAAAATAATCCACAGTTGCGTCACGTTTTAGCCAACAGTACCTTTAGAAGCGACAGAAGGTCCAAGAGAAAATTGTAGCGTTGAAAAGCAAGCGATGTGTAACCTCCCGAGACCCTGGGGAGGCGATGCGACAACCCCTCTGGACGTAGCGGGCGTGTTGCGGTGACTCCCTTCTGTATGGGGAGGGATGCGATACCTTGCGTGGATTCCAGTGCACAGGTTTCGGTGGAAGTGGCTCGCAAAAGGTACGATGCGACGATCTTCGGGGCAGCAGGGAAGCTTTTTGCTTTCACCCTGACTTCTCACTGGCCTGGCAGTTAGGACAGGACCTGCAGAACATATCTGAGGTGACTCATCCATGGCCAGTTAACATGGGGGACAAGTCTAGCAAAGGTCTTGTCTTAGCCCAAATGTCCTTCCAGGGGTACATCAAGAACCAGACACAGTAGGAAGGCTCCAGCACTAGGGGACCACAAACACACAGGCTACCCTAGGCTTATGAACCTTATGCTCCCTATACAGAAGGTCATTCACCAGTAGATAAGGTGATCTCTAAAAGTGCCACCAGCTGCTTAAGCCTTGGCCTCAACCTATCGCCTGAACCCCCCAAGAGTAGGGCACTTCTTCTGAGCTTTGCAGTTTCCTCCCTGGTGGGTCCTCCCTCCGCCTGCCAACCAGCCAGCTCAGATAAATCCCCCAGGTCAGCAGTGACCTCCTCTGTAGGTTCCAGGGTGTTGCCCTCAGGCTCAATGGGAGTTTTAGGTGCAGGTTTCCTATGCCCTTTCTCTCTTTTGGCAGATAACAGGACCATATTTCTAGGCTACAAGCTCTTTTGACTACCCTCTTGGGCTGCCATGGATTTTGAGGCCATGCACACCCACTCAAGTAACCTTAACATATGCAGGTGGGACCTGAGCTTCAGATGGTGTGGTTTAAGTTATTACTGAGCAGATAATCCATAGAAATGGCAGGGCTCATGGATACCCTCAAGGAATGGGAGACCCCCTCCACTCAAACAGAACCAGAGCGACAAGACAGTGACTCTCCTGGGTTGCCTGCTAAAACAACCTGGTCGCACATTTTAGGAATAACCTGCTCTGAGGACACCAGATGACACCTATCAGCAGTTATACCGGCTAATGTGTCTCTCATAGCCTCCACCCACTGTCCATTGATGGTGACCCACTGCCTATACTTGGAAGCTTGGTAGACATATGAACTTTTAGCACCAACTCCTTGTCACCCAGGGACCCTAGGGTAGCCTCTGCACCACCATCCATGCTAAACTGTGACAACATCCTCCCCATGCGTTATACTAGCCATCACTGGTGTCTGCCCACCAGTGGGGGCTGCACCCTCTTATATCTGGTGTCTCTCTTGATGTGCCCGTACCTATAGCACTCATGGAATTTGGGTGAGTACCATCCTGAAAACCTTTTTTCAGGAAACCCATTCTTCTTTTGGACAGTTTGGAACTGGGAATCCTTCTCCTGAGAACTGTTTTGGGGGCCTTTAGAGAAATTGTTTCTTTGATGTTAGTCTTCCCCCTCTTTCTTCTGTGGCGGCCTCTGTCCACTCTTCTTATGATCCCCCAGACACCTTTTTGGAAGTCTGGTACTAACCCCCCAGGTCTGCCTCCTTGGCAAGCTGCCTAGGAGAAGGCAGGTTGCTGTCAATGCTGCAACTCTGTAAAGCAAGTACTGAGCATGTGCTCTCCCGAAATCGAATCCTACAGCCCATTAAAATCACTCACTTTACTGTCCCTCACCCAGTCACTCTGTACCTTTCTGGAGCAATCAAGAACATCTACCAGAGATTTGTTTGGCAGCTTCTGGCTGTCCCTAAATCTTAGGCGGTACTTCTCTGGGGTGAGCTCACACTTAGTGTTAAGGATGGCTTTCATGGGGGCATACCTCATCTGATTCTCTACCTCTAGTTTTATCAGGATATCTCTTCCCACTGTGAGCATGTTTTTCCAAAGACTTGCCCCCCCTCCCCAATTCTCCTCTGGGAACCTGTACATCCTTAGGGCTCCCTCATAGGCTGATAACCATTTATCAATGTCACCCCCCACCACATAGCTTGGCACCAGGTGTTGGGGAAATGCGGACCCTCAAGTCTCCATTGGACACTGAATTACTGCTGCCACCAATACTGCTGGACCCTGTGCACTGCTTTGTTCTGTTGTCAAGCTCCTTCAGTCTCACCTTGTGAGCCAGCAAAAGTTTCTTCTCCTCTACGGCTCTGTTTGAAATAGCCTTCCCTGCAGCCCTCTTGGCACAAGCCTCCTGTTTGATTGCTTCCATTTTTAGCTTGGCCAACTGCAGCTGGAGTTCTCTCTCAGCCTCCCTATTCCCAACTCTTCTGGGGACAGGTTGTGGGAGGACACAATGTTCCCTGCCCTAGTGGGCAAGTGGCTATCCTCTTTCTGTTGCTACAGCTCAGATTTTGTGATCAGTCCATTTTCCTCTTCCTCCTCCTCATGGTTATCCACCTCCTCAAAGGCCCGGGGGCTATCTTGAAAACACGTTAATGGCCTTCCTCCCCCCATTCAGCCCCAGTTCCTTGCAAAGCCTCTGCTTCTCTACCTTGCTGAGGCAGTCAACATTTCTCAGATCCATAAAGAAGGTGAGGCAAAACCTTTTTTTGAAAAAGAAAAAGATTTAAATGTAAAAACAAAGGAGACTTTTACACAAAATCACTGAGTGGCACTGCACAAATACAAGTACTGGATCCCACCACTAAAAGGTATGCCAAGGTGGGGGCTCATGCTCACTGTGTTACAGGACTTAAGCTACACCTCTTAGGCTGGACTGTCACCACTGAATAAGGCTGATTTGCGTATGGTTGATCCACGTCTAGAGTGGGTCAGTGGTTGAAAAACAAAGGCCAAGAGAGCAGCTTTAGTGAAGCCCAGTCAAGGACTACTTTTTGTTTGCTTCAGTGAACTCCCCAAGCCTCACTGTAGTAGGCCAAAATTGGTCTGCGTTTGTATGTGTTCCCATCTGGGGGAACCTGGCGTAGACTGTTTCTATTAGAGCAGAACCAAGGACAATCTGCATTAGATTGGTCTCCTTCAAGAATGCCACATGGGTGAAAAAAGACTGGATTGCATCACCAAGTGATCACCAGCGGAAGAGATTAATTCAAGCATTTCCATCACTTTTTTTTTTCAAGTCTTAACAGGGAATTTGTGTGGAATTACTAATTTTACATAGCTTACATTGCCAGTCAGACCAACCTTTAGCATGTGCAAGTTGGGCCCACATTAGGGATGCCAGCTTCCAGAGGGTCACTGGAGCTCTCTGCAGCAGTTACCCTACAACTTAGGTTCAAAGAAAAATTAGTTGAACATTCTTTCTGAAGTATGCCTGAAGTATTGTCTTATTTTTCTTTTCATTTCCATTGCACTCCTTAATCATACTCCATCACCTTCCTCCTATTCATCATAAATTTTCAATATATGACAATTAAAGAGGGCGAGTGGGAAGAGACACAAAATATGGTTTGCCCAGGACGCCCTCTGAGCAAAGGCCAGCTCTGTTACCTTTGCTTAGAAATTTGTAACATAAGGTGTACCTTGAGTACAAATGTGGCACAAGGCCTCCACTGTCTCGTCCCTGTGCTAATATGCACATTTTTTATGGGAGGCAGGCTGATAACATCATCTGTGAGTGACTCTTTCAAATTTGCATCTGCGCTATTCCTTATAGTTCAAAGGAGTGACTGGAAAATGAGGAATACTTTCTACTGAATGGGAGAGGTCTAGGGAGGGGTAATTGTGGGGTTTAGGGAAGGCCATGCAAATACAATCACCCACACACCAAAGTATAAGCACATTGCTATTCACAAATTACTCTTTTAAAGTGACTATGGACAAAAGGAGCCCAAATCAATTGTAAATGTAATCAATCCAATATGTAGATGACACAAATCATTTTTAAAATGGACATCCTCAAAGATCTCTACAATTCACAGCTTGATGACTGCCTCCTTGGCGTAAACAAATAGATGGTGAATAACCAATTGAAACTCAATAGAGCATAGACCAAGATTATGACATGCGGACAATGTAAAAAATACCAGTTTACCTCCAAATGGCCTTAGGAACTTGAAGCCCCACCAACAACATCAAAAGAAGTTAGAAACCTGGGAGTAACCTTGGATTCAGACCCATCCTTGAATCCACATGTCAACAATGTCACAAAGAGTGCTTCCTACACAAGGAAAACACTATGAGCCTGATTAGGGACTCAGTGGATGGGTTACTCCATCACAGCAGTGATGTATTTCCCGTCCGCCAAATTATAAATCTAACGGGATCCAACAGGATTTATATTTCTGTGGACGGGATATCTGTCGCCGTTGTGATTGAGTAACCTGTCTGCCAAGTTCTAAATCAGGCCCTATGTTACTTCTTCTTATACCTTGTAACAAACATATATTGCAATCCTCACACCCTTGATCTTCAAGCTTGATTAATCCAACAGCTTTGGCAGATCCACATTCGTAATATCCAAAATACAACTCTTCCAGAATTCTGTTGTAAGGCTTCTTCTGCACCTTCACCCAAGGGAAAACGGTCGACTCCAGTCCTCCAATAGCTCCACTGGCTAACTATAGCTAGAAGGGTAACATTCAAGGCACTCTGCATTGTCCACAGAGTCTCCCAATGAAAAGAACCACTATACCTGGAAGTTAAATTCAAGCAATACAATGCAAATAGAACACAGCACTCTAGGCTTATACCACTTATCATACCACCTTACCATGAGAAATCCTAAGGGGCACTGCCTTCTCAGTATAAGCCACCAAGATCTGAAACTCACTACCACAACATTAGTAACATCCAGGAGCATGTACACTTCTGAAAACAGTTGAAAACATGGCTATTTCCTACACCACTCACATCCCGGCAACATAGCCCAGAAAACATTTGCACACTCAAGATCAATCCACAGCTTACAAACCACAAACTGAAACCAACTCAACTACCAAGCTGCTTTCGATATATGCAGGCAAGCTAAGACGGGATGACGTATGGTTCACTGTGGCAATATATAGTTACGTATACCATTATATATACCATCTATAGCCCACAATAATACTAGGACCATAATAAGCAGAAGTCAGCAGCAAATTGTAACTTATACCTCTTACATTCACATAAGACATATCTGCTATGAGAGTTGTCCATCACTAGGACTGTACAGCCAAAAAACCAAACATTACTAAATGAACAGGCTTGGAATAACTGGAGAGATCTGTCACACCTTGATTGGCTTTTGAAGTAATTATGGCATCTAAGGGATCCGGTGCTCCACAATCTGAAGTTATCATTGTAATCCAAGCAGAAGCTGCCCACAGCGGCGGCCGGCACTGGTAAACGCAGTGGGGTGGTGTGGCAAGGGTAGGGGTGTGGTAGGAGGGGGAGGAAGTGGACTGACGACAGAATAGGTATAGTTAAATAAATAAATAGAAACTATTCTGTCTTTCTGTCGGCTTCCCCCCTGCTGTGCCCTGGCCTGCCCCCCCGCGCTTACCTATGCCGGTCGCAGCTGGTTGCCCACAGACCAGCTGCTCATTGGTCATACATTAGAGACATTAAACACAAAAGCAAGAGGCAATAAAAACAAAGTGTACACAAAGAAACAGCAAAGACAAGACTAATGGTCTGCGGTTCCTATCCCACCAACTGTATCCTTAACACCTCCCGATACGCCCGGCGGGGCTGATAGGGAGGGTCCCCCTCTTCCTCATCTCCAAATTCCACTCCACGATAAGTTTCTACACTACCACTATGTATACTATCAGCTTTTGCTAAGTATAATGTATCACAGATGCCAATGCTTACTGTATGTCATATCTGAAATGTAAAATCCAATAAAAAGGTTTATAAATAAAAAAAAAAAGACAAGACTAATGGTTGCTTTTTGTCTGTGTTTGTCTCTTATCATGTTCTTCAGAAAGCACAATCGCAGCCAATGCGTTTCGCCATAACAAAGGCTTCCTTATGGCAATTTTACATAAAAACCATTATCAGCCAAAATGTGTAAACAACGCTGCAAAGGACAACCAATGTTATGTTATGCTATGTTATATTAAAGAAATGTATTAAGCGCACGTACACTGAGCGGTTTCATGGCACTGAGGGCAAATGGGACGCTGCATTGACGGGACAATTACCTTACTGATATGCTTGGGAAAACAACCAGGTTTTAAGCTTTTTCCTGAACTGACCACTTCCACGGGAAACGAGTTTCAAAATTGCGGGGCCCGGACCGCAAATCTGAGCCCTCCATGCTTTTTGCATTTGAATGGCAGAGTGGACAGTAGGTTTAGATTGGAAGAACGCAATTCTTGGGAAGGGATATAACGCTGAATGTTTGAAGAAATATAAACTGGGCCATTCCGTTGGTGGGGAGAGCGGCGCTTTTTAAGATGCTGGCCCTTCCTCGTTTTCTTTATGTCCTCCCGAACTGCCCCCACCAAATGCCAGATTCGTACTTTAAAGCAGTGGAGGGTGAGACCACTACATTACCGTGGGATGGAAGAGCCCCTAGAATTGCTAGGCAGAAACTGACGAAAAGCTGGTACGATGGGGGCATAGCACTTCCGGACCTGCAACGGTACCACTGGGCGTCGCAATTGGTAACTGTTAACCATTAGTTGTATTGCCCCCGGATGACCCCGCATATGCCCTTGATAGATACCAGACTGACCGCTCGGGATATCTGGGAGCTCTCTACACCACAGATAAGAAAAATAAAGGGAAATTCTTTGGACCGACTAAACATACGTTGGACATTTGGCGTATAGTCACATCTCGACTAGGTTGGGCTGGCACTCTCTCGCTGGCCACACCATTGTGGTTTGCTCAGAAACTGGGAAGATTGGGGTACCATCCTGGATTTGATAAGTGGGACCTCGTAGGGATGTCCACAGTGGGAGATCTGGTCAAGAAAGGGGAGATATTAACCTTTAGCGAGCTCCAGGAAAAATACCAGCTAGCTCAGGGAGAAATATACAAATACTTACAAATCAGACATGCGTTACAAGCAGCCCTTCCGTCCCTTGCAGAAATACCGGAGTCGTCACCTCTGGAAGATCGCCTACTTGATGGACCCCTCAGATCTAAGGCAATATCCCTAATTTATAAGAAATTGAGCAATAACCTTCTGGATACCTTTCCGAAACTCAGGGAACGCTGGCAAGAGGATATGGGCCCTCTAGAGGACGAGGATTGGCAGACAGCACTAATGTCCCCACGTGAGGCGGCTATACCTCAGAGGTTTCGCCTGATCGAACTCAGAATCCTCCACCGATCATATATTACTGGGATCATTTTGGCCAGAATAGGGTCCAAACCTGATGACGGATGTGTAAAAGGCTGTGGTCAACAGGCCACGTACTACCATACTGTATGGACATGCCCCAAGATACACCCACTCTGGGAGGGAGCCACAACTCACATGTTTAAGGCCCTGGGAAAAGAAATAACACTAACTCCGCAACTCGGGCTACTGAACATCTGGGAGGCCACTGACTTAACGGAGATCGAACAACAGTTCACAGAACTGGGGTACACGCTGGTGAAGAGGGAGGTGGCTAGGGGCTGGGGGGATAAGAACCCACCTTGTGTTACTCTATGGGTCAGGGAAATGGACAGATGCATGTTGGCAGAGACAGAGGTCTATAAAACGAGGGGCTGCCCGAAGAAATGGGACAGGAAATGGTCACACTGGAACAAACACAGAGGAGACCTGTGTATATCACCCACGGTTGAAATGGAGATGCGTAGGCAGGAGAGACTGGTAGGAGATGCGTCCTGAATAACCTTGAATGATGTTGAACTGGAATTTCTAATGGTAACATGCAATATGTTGTTCAATCATGTAATGTACTTCTGATTTTTCCATCAATAAAGAGAGTTTACATATTTTTTTTTTTAAACTGGGCCATTCCCGGCAAGGGCTTTAAAGATGGTACAGCCCAGCTTGAAGGCGCAGCGTTTGGCCACTGGGAGTCAATGTAGGCTCTTCATCGGAGGCTTGACATGATGTCGGCTGGGCTGACGGGCGATTAACCTGGCCGCGTGGTTTTGACTAACTGAAAACGGTGTAATTGATATGCTGGAATACCAACATATAATGAGTTGGCGAAATCAATACGCAAGATTACCAAGGCTAAAATGACCAAAGTCAAAGCCTCAGTGGTCAAGAATCTACTGATCTTCCGTATTCTGCGCAGATCCGAAAAGCAGGCAGAGACCACAGAGCCAATCTGGGCTTTCATGGACAGATCGCTACTAATCATAATCCCCAAGCTCTTAAAAGAGCCAGCTGGAAGTAGAGAATTACCCAGAAATGGAGGCCAAAAACTAGAGTTCCATGGGTTAGTTGGTCCACCTGTCAAAATGAGCTCACTTTTATCAGGATTGAATTTCATTTGGTTGTCATTCATCCAGTTACTGATAAAGCTCATGGTAGACTGGAAATTGGACACTGAGGAAGTGGAAAAATTGAACACCAGCTGCAAGTTGTCAGCATAGTTAAATGTTTCAACCGTTCTTTCACGTAGTGACCAGATCAAAGGTAATAAGTACAAATTAAAAAGAATGGGCGACAGGGAAGACCCCTGAGGTACCCCACAGGTCAATTTAATTTTTTTGGATGAGAAATTGGCAAAGCGGACTGCTTGGAATCGGTTGCTAAGGAAGGAGGAAATCCACTACAGCGCCAGGCCCTGGATCCCGGTGCTGATTACACGGTCGATCACAAGACTGTGATAGACCGTGTTAAAAGCAGCCGATAAATCAAGCAGTACCAAAGCCTGAAAGCCAAAGCCAAAACTTCTGAGTTCATCCAAAACTACGAGGATAACTGACTCAGTTGAATGAGCAGGTCTAAATCCTGCCTGATGAGGGTCAAAGAAGTGGGAGTGTTCAATGAAGGAACTAAGACAATTCGCTACATGAGCTTCCAAAATTTTTCCTAGGTAAGGCAGCATCGAAATAGGGTGGTAATTACTAAGAACCAGGGGATCAGAGTTAGGCTTTTTCAGAATCAGAATAATTTCAGCACTTTTTAAGGTGTTGGGAACAATACCAAGTTTAAGAGAACTATTAAGAAGTGTGAGAGGAGTGTCTGGGCAGTTAAGAAAAGCTTCACGTAGAATGTGAGGAGGGCAGCAATCGGTGGGGGAACCGGATCCAACTTTACTAAGAAGAACAAAGAAGTCTTCCTTTGAACCAATCAAATTCTTATTAGAACCTTACTGGATTCTGTGAAACTTACTTGCTGATAAATCCAAGAAGGGTGTGCAGTTCCTGAAAGGATATAACAGGTTGTGTGTCTAGACACAGAGGGGGAGGGATGGGGAAATCCCTATTTTCGGAATTAGGACCCTCACACACCCAGAGTCTTCTCTGTACAATGACGGAGGGCATACCCCTCACTCAGCTGGAACCGAGAGGGGCCATACTCATTAAAATTGTTAAGACTGGACCCCTACCTCCTATTTTAGTCTCACCTTCCTCCAGATCTACACAACCCAGGCCCCTTATATGCACTGCACCATACGGCTAGGAATATAAGATCTCCGTCAAAGAGCCCCTTCATGGGTGCCCGTCGGGTATTACAGCGCCGTCCCAACGAAGAGCAGACCCAATGACTAAGCATGACACCTAGCCGGCTGGGTGTGTGAGGGTCCTAATTCTGAAAAGAGAGATTCCACCTCCCTCCCCCTCTGTGTCTAGACACACAACCTGTTATATCCTTTCAGGAAATGCATACCCTTCTTGGATTTATCTATTGTTGCGCTTGCATGCTGGCCCTGGTGAAAAAAAGCCCTCAGTCCCCCTCTTTGCATGCATTGCAAACTTACTTGCTGGACATAATTTTGTGCAGTACAAGGTTCAGAAGACTGACTTCAATATTTTAAATGCATATCCTTAACTTTACCATTGAATGTTCATTTTTCAAGCTTCGATGTACTCAGACATGTTTCCAAATAGTGCACATTGGTAGTCCTTTGCGACGTTGTTTACCCGGTTTGGCTATGAATGCTTTTTATGTAAAGCTGCCCAGAGGAAGCCTCCGTTCAAACGAAACACGTTTGCTGTGCTTGTGCTTTTTAAATAACACAATTAAAAGACAAACACAAACAAAAAGCACCCATTAGTCTTGTCATTGCTGTTTCTTGTACAATTTTTCTTTGTACACTTTGTTTTTGTTGCTTCTCACTTTTTGCCCATCAATGTGTTTAACACACATTGATGGGCAATTCAGAGGACTTTAATATGGTCCACCACTCAAGGTCCCAAACATCTATACAATCAGGCTGTTTCTTTACATTTCACAAACACACTCAGATACAGGATGATAAACAAATTGCCCATACCAACAAATCTCTTCACAGAATGTCAGATTGGAAACCCAGTGCAGTAATCCGCTACACAGACTATATAATAGAAATACCATAAAGGGACCAGCAGAGCTGTTCAAAGATACTAGCATACTGAAAACCATAAAACTGCGTGTGTGGGGCATGGCCAAGCCGAGGACCAAGATGGCTGCCCAGCTCTCCACCCTACAGCAGCCTGCTGCAGCCTATCGAGTCCTGCCGTGGCGGCAATGGGGTGATGAGAGCACCCTGACCCTGGCGTCCCTGGGGCTCATCCGGTTCTGGCCTGGGTAGTCTGCGGTGACCTGCTGGCGACTGTGGCCTGTCGCGCCCCCTTGGAGACCCTGCGACGATAGGGGTAATGCGTGAGCCTGCAGGCGGGACTGTGTTCGCGTCTGGCAGCCAGGCGTAACTCGACACTCGACCCTCCTACCTCTCTTCTCTCCCGCTGGAGCACACGCTGGAGGACTTATGCTGCAGGGGGTGGATGCCCTGCTCCGGGCCTGTGTGGGCTGCCATGGAGATATAGGGAGTGACAAAAAGAAGATTCCTTTCTGTGGTTTTTAAATAAAGCTTTTTTAAGAATATAACTTGTAAAGCTAGACACCTATCCAGAAACCTCTTATATCCTCAATAACACATATACCAAGTAAACCATACCATAAATTGTATCAAAAAACCATATTTATTCAAAAGAAAAAGTTTCTTGTATCAAATGATTTGACATAAACAATTTCTTGCATATAAAGTTACATACATATTATAAATCATACACGAAATTTCAATCTATCAGCATGTAAGAAATAAATAATAATTAAAAAGCAAATAATAATTAAAAAGCCAGTATTGTCGACGCGTTTCGGTGCTTAGATGGGTAGAACACCTTCCTCAGGACTATAGTTAAAACTTCTTCAATCTAAAAAGGTATATGGAACATAAATTAGTATACAGTATAAGAGGATCTGTTTAAGTCATTCTATAAAAAGAGTTTTTTTCTTTTTTACAATCATACTGGGTCAAAAGCTACAAGTAATCATAAGGTCTTACATTTATAACATTTTTCAATTTGCAGTACCAGTCTTGATCCTGGAGTTGGGTAACCTTTTAAAATATTGTACACCTCAGCTTAGTCATCAAGAGGATCTGTATGCAAAATAATAGTCATATTAGGTTTGTAGTCCAGCTACCACTGTAATGCACAATCTGTACTTTATGGCTATCGAGGTCTTTGGCTTACTTTTTAATAGTACCTGTAGTCTTTGTAGTTTTAGGAGACTCACTTCGAAGCGCTTTGTATATAGCGGATTATGTCGCTTTTATATCATCCTTTTCATTCCTGAGTATCTTTAGGAATTTGCAGCGGTCGTCACTTCCTATTAGGTTTGAAGGCGAACTATTCACCTAAATAGACAATCAAGGGAGTTACATTTTATGTTTTTTTTTTAGATTAAACACGGGTGTGTTGAAAAGAGTTTTTTTTATAAAAAAACCTCTTTTCAACACACCCGTGTTTAATCTAAAAACATAAAATGTAACTGTTTGTACGCTTAGAATTGATCACTACTAAGCACACCTTAAATATTCAAAACTCCCTTGATTGTCTATTTAGGTGAATAGTTCGCCTTCAAACCTAATAGGAAGTGACGACCGCTTCAAATTCCTAAAGATACTCAGGAATGAAAAGGATGATATAAAAGCGACATAATCCGCTATATACAAAGCGCCTCGAAGTGAGTCTCCTAAAACTACAAAGACTACAGGTACTATTAAAAAGTAAGCCAAAGACCTCGATAGCCATAAAGTACAGATTGTGCATTACAGTGGTAGCTGGACTACAAACCTAATATGACTATTATTTTGCATACAGATCCTCTTGATGACTAAGCTGAGGTGTACAATATTTCAAAAGGTTACCCAACTCCAGGATCAAGACTGGTACTGCAAATTGAAAAATGTTATAAATGTAAGACCTTATGATTACTTGTAGCTTTTGACCCAGTATGATTGTAAAAAAGAAAAAAACTCTTTTTATAGAATGACTTAAACAGATTCTCTTATACTGTATACTAATTTATGTTCCATATACCTTTTTAGATTGAAGAAGTTTTAACTATAGTCCTGAGGAAGGTGTTCTACCCATCTAAGCACCGAAACGCGTCGACAATACTGGCTTTTTAATTATTATTTGCTTTTTAATTATTATTTATTTCTTACATGCTGATAGATTGAAATTTCGTGTATGATTTATAATATGTATGTAACTTTATATGCAAGAAATTGTTTATGTCAAATCATTTGATACAAGAAACTTTTTCTTTTTAATAAATATGGTTTTTTGATACAATTTATGGTATGGTTTACTTGGTATATGTGTTATTGAGGATATAAGAGGTTTCTGGATAGGTGTCTAGCTTTACAAGTTATATTCATAAAAAATCTTTATTTAAAAACCACAGAAAGGAATCTTCTTTTTGTCACACAATTTCCCAGTCCTTTCTGGGTTCACCAGGGAAAACTCTCTCTTTTTCCGATATAGGGAGTGAGCCATGCCCCTGAGGCCCTATGGGGCATATTATCAAGGGTGGCGATAGGGAATTTTAGCCGCTAAGCGGCGATAATTTTATTGCCCTATTAGCAAGCTGTCGCTAACAGCAGTTAGCGACAGCTTTTAGGTGATAGCGAGCGGTTTGGGGCCCGCTTTGCATGTTATCGATATTTATCGCTAATGACATGCAAAGTGGGAGTCCCCAAACTGTTCGCTAACATCGCTATCGCCTATTAGCAAGGCAGGCGTCCCCAAACTGTTCGTTAACATCGCTATTGCCTATTAGCAAGGCAGGAGTAGCGATGGAAATATTCGCGCTAAGTACGAATATCTCCAAATACTAACACCTGCCCAGACCAGTTCTTAGCCATGTTATCCAATGGGAGGTGGATAACATGGCTAAGAGCATTTCGTCTCTAATGCGTGAATATCGCTGTATTCTCAGCGATATTCACACATTTCGCCGCGTTTGCCGGAAAATGTATCGCTTTGGAGATAAACGTTGCTAATAGCACGTTATCTCAGCGATAAATTCCGGCGATGCTCAGAGATAAAAAAAATCGTCGCTAAGCCTATTTAGAAATAAATATCGCTACTTGTTGGTAATATGCCCCTATGTTCTTAATTTTCTTCTATCTTGGCACAAGGGGGAGGGCCCCTTGTGTGGGTTTTGTATAGGACAAACTGGACCGCATGGAGTTGTCCACATTCAAGACTTTTATGCAACCCCTGGCTTCCCTTCTCCCTCGACCTTACTGGTCTTGCTGCTCACTGTAACCCAGCTCATTGCCCATAGTGATGGGCCCAGGGGATGCCATTTCAGTGATCGGCACTTGCTGGCCTTGACCTACCCCTACTCATTGGACGGACCCCTGGTTACCTTGTGGTTTGCTGCACTGCTTACTTGAATCATTGCCCAGCATTTACGGTTACCACTTGATTTTATTAACAGCATGCATACCAGATTGCTCTACGTACTTCTTTTTGTGACAATTAGCCCAACAACCACCTTGCTCTGAGGAGGACGGCTAATGGTTTTCTACGTGCTAGGAGCGGGTTGCCCTCCTACCTCTCTTCTCTCCCACTGGAGCCCACGCTGGAGACCTTATGACGCGCGGGGCGGATGCCCTGCTCCAGACCAGTGTGGGCTGCCGTGGACTTAAGGGGAGTGAGCCATGCCGCTGAGGCCTTATGTTCTGAATGTTCTGAATTTCCTTCTATCTTAGCACAAGGGGGAGGGCCCCTTTTGTGGGTTTTCTATAGGACAAACTGGACGGCATGGAGTTGGCCACATTCAAGGCTTTTATGCAACCCCTGGCTTCCCTGCTCCCTCGACCTTACTGGTCTTGCTGCTCATTGTAACCCGGCTCATTGCCCATAGTGATGGGCCCAGGGGATGCCATTTCAGTGATCGGCACTCGCTGGCCTTGACCTACCCCTACTCATTGGGCGGACCCCTGGCTACCTTGTGGTTTGCTGCACTGCTTACTCGAATCATTGCCCGGCATTCATGGTTACCACTTGATTTTATTAACGGCATGCATACCAGATTGCCCTACATACTTCTTTTTGTGACAATTAGCCCCACAGCCACCTTGCTCTGAGGAGGACGGCTAATGGGTTTCTACGTGCTAGGAGCGGGTTGCCCTCTTGTCCTACCTATGTTGGTTTTGCTGCAGGAGTGTACCTGCTGCATAATGGGGCACAGCGACCCTAAACAGCGACAACTCTCCTTTCACCTCACTCGAATCCCCAGCAGTGGGTAGCAGAAGGACCTCTGGAGGATGCTCCAGGACTATCTATGACTGAGGGCCCCTGTGCTTGAGTGCACTGCGGCGATCATGGCCAAGCTAAAGGCTGGGTTCAAATCCATAGACTCCTGCTTTGATGTTCTCTCTGCCCATCTGGATGGCATGCATGAAGGTATGGATAGGCAGGAAACAAGACTGGCAGAGCAAAGTATATCCGACATTCAAGATACTAGTGCTACTATAAACAAGAACCTCGAGAAGGTGGAGAGTTTTCTCAAAACAATAGCTGCCAAGACCGAGGATTTAGAGGAGCGCTCTCGGCAGAATAATATCCGCATCTTTGGAGTGGTCGAGTCCACCAATACTGGTCGCATGGACACTTTTGTTAAAAACCTACTTTTAGAACTTTGTGGTAAGGAGGCATTTTCAACTCTGTTTGGAGTAGAGAGGGCTCACAGGACCCCTCGCCCTAGACCAGTGTCTGGCATGCAACATTGACTCATCATTGCTAGACTACTCAACTACCACGATCGTGACACTGCGCTCCGCCTTGCTCGCGAGAAGGGGCAGCTGCAATACCAGGGCATAGTTGTTTCACTTTTCCCTGATTTCACTTCACTAGTGCAGGACGCACGCAGCAAATTTGTCGACGTTAAACGCACACTTTAGAAAGCTAATGTGCGCTATGCCATGCTGTACCCTGCCCACTTGCGCGTCCAGGTGAATGGAAAACATGATATTTTTGATTCTCCTGCGGATGCTACCACCTTCTGCTAACAGCACGGCATTAGGGCCAGGGCTCCTGGGCGTGGACCGTCCACCTCTCCGCCCACCCTGGTTTCTGAAGATCCATAGACTTCCTCCTAAATGACATATGGTGCTGCAACAGTCACAATCACCTCGCATCTTGACTATTCAAATAGTCTGTATGTCGGGGCTCCTGCTTACCAGATCAATCGACTACAAATTTTGCAGAATGCGGCTGCTAGGCTGATTGGTAACATTCCTTACCGTCATTTGATCACTCCATACCTGAGGAAGCTGCACTGTCTGCCAGTGACTCTGCGTATTCAATTTAAAGCACTGGTCATTGCATTTAGAGCCCTTACAGGCCTTGGTCCTGCCTATTTGAGAAATAGGCTTAAACCTGTCCACTCCACAAGAGCTCTCAGATCTAATAACCTCTGCCTCCTTTTCACTCCGCGTTTTCGCCGGACCAGAATGGGGGGCAGAGCGTTTGCAGTAGGGACCGCGAAACTCTGGAGCAGTCTTCCATTAGATCTTAGGCTCTCTCCATCAGAGTCACTGTTCCGAAGTAAATTAAAAACCTGGCTGTTTTCTAGTCTTTAGTTGCTATCGTCCCTCTCTAGCCGGCTGTCTGCAGCGCCGGGACACCCCCGTTGGGGGTAGCCGCGCGCTTTCTAAGCTTCAAAATAAAAAATAATAATATAACCGGACAGCTTGAACTCTGTCGTGAAACAACTTTGATACCGGCCACCTCGCACTAGGACACGAGTATGCTTTATTATCGCTCATATAGCTAGACAGGCTGTTATATACTATGCTCAGATTATATTTAATTGACATTCTCCCTAGATTGTTGCCACCCCCCTAGGAGTACTCCACTTGATTGCCTTTTCCTTGTCCTTGGGTTAATTATGGCTTTCACCAGATACTACATGTTTGTTGTTCGGTGGGTGTCCGTAGGGTTTTTTTCTTACTCTATTGTTACGTTGCTATTTCATTTTTCTAACAAGGGCTATGCTATGTTGAACGCCATGCACTGTGTTATCGATGATGCCTTTGCACGGCGACTTCTGTATCTTAATTCATATAGGTGCGCATGATGGAGGGGCTGGGTGCACTAGCCTTACGATGTATGACATGTTATGTCAGAGGTTTGACTAACCCATGTCTAGTGAGGAAGGTGCTGTCTTACCTCTCCAGACATGTATCTAAATGGCCTTTCTACAAGCAACCAACTGTGCTCCGAACTCCCCCAATCACTATGCGTCAACCTGGGGTGGTGACCACTTCATTGCTAACTATAGCACTTACTCTAGGGTCTCTGCATTTTGATCCACAGAAGAGCCCCTTTCGTCTCGCGGGAGGTGATAGCGGATCCTGAGGGCTGCTACTGTAGGAAAGTGCCCCTTTTTGCATGGTTAGCCCCAGCTTTTTGCTTGACATCTGATACAACCTGACTTGATGTAGTCTGGGTCGCTGCCAATTAGGTTTCTGGGGCCTGTGTTCTTTCCCTAAAACTGTACCTTTGTACCCACAATTGGCACATCCATGGCCACAGGTAAGCCTCTTGTAAAAGATGCCATCGATATAAAGAGCACTGTGACCAGGGCAGGCCCTGTACCCTAACACACACACACCCTGTGTGCCATTCCACCAACCCACTGCCTGAGGCCTAGGTAAGTCACCCCCTGGAACCCTCCACCCGGTGCCCCAGTGCCGCTGATGGTGCAGCTCCTGTGATAATTCTTGGCCCCTGCAGTGCTGACCTTAACCCCATGAGCTTTACACCCACACCTGATTGACTTGCTCACAAGCAGTCCCTAACCAAAGGCCCCCTTAGCCCCATTGGCTAACATTGGGACCCTGCTTTCTGCACCCGTCTGCAACACGAGTGCCTACCTAGACCTTTGGGAACCTTGGTCATATCCCTCAAAACTCCCACTCGTAAGATATTTATTTACCTGTAAAACCGATAACCATTTTTTTCCCATAGGAACCCATGTTATGAGATGTTGGGCCTAAAATGTTTTAAGTGTTGAACAGTTGTTTTGTATGGTAAACCAGAAACTTAAACTCCAAGCCAAGCAAAGTCTTACTTACCTTGTATTGTGAGATACTTAAGAGTCGTATATAGGCATACCACCCCAGGTACTCAAAGTAATCTAAACGTAACTAAAAAGTATTCCAAAAGTTATTACTGCGTAATTCAAACTGCTTTTCAAAGTGATACCAACCTGTAACAATTGCAAATATATCCTCAATTGCATTTCTGTGTAAAGGTTTGCAATTGATAGTATATTTTACATACAGGGCAGCTTGGTTCTAGAAATAAAATACAAGTATACCTTTTTAATACTAACCCAATTTGTCTGGATTCAGTCTCCGAGTGTGTGTATCAGTCTTGATTGAGTGAATACAATACATGCTTAACTCGCCCTCTGGATAAGCCTAACTGCTTGCCCACACTAACACAAAGAGAGCTGTCAGAACTTACCTAATTTAGCATCTGCTATACCTCTGGGGACTCCCTTGTCTCTGTGCTCACTATACCTTTCTTTGATATAGTATATACGGACCCAGCTTCCAACAGCTACCTATTGATCAATGTTTATTCCCCCAATGTGGATATACCCTACTTCTTTCATGAAATATCCACACACATTACCCGCTTGCACTCTGACTGTATACTGATGGGTGGTGACTTAAACTTAACCCTTTGCCCCACTCTGGACTCCACTGGCACTGGCCACGTGTCCAAATCCCCTGCAATTCAGGCGTTCTCCGCCATCTTTAAATCTTTCCACCTCATTGGTACCTGGCGCTCCAGATATTCACTCGATAGGGGATACATTTTTTACTCCACCTCTCATGGCACATGGTCGCACATTGACCATTGGTATCTTACCCCTGACGTGCTTCTCATGGTAAATAAGATTGATCACCTTCCTTGCACGTTATCAGATCACTCACCATTCTTGCTGACTCTGCAACTCCCCAACTTTGCACCACCCCTGATGACCTGATGCTTCCCGGCTAAAGCATTGCATAATTAAGTATTTTAAATGGAGATCTGAGACGCTATTGTAGAATACTTTGCATTGAATACCGGATCAGTCTCACAACACTCAGTGCTCTAGGAGGCATTTAACGCCTACATTAGAGGGGTCCTGTAGGAAAGTGGGTTTCTGTTGCAGTAACCCCTCCCCCCTTTTTTCGAGACTACTGATGCACTTTTACTTGGTGTGCCCTAGGACCCTGCCAATCAGGGCCTGTGTTCTTTCCCTAAAACTAACCCAATTGACATCTCTGGCCACAGGTCAGCCCCTGGTAAATGGTACCACAGGTACCCAGGGCACTGTGACCAGGGAAGACCTCTACATGCTGCAGCACTTATTGTGCCACCCTTAGAGGTCCTGTACCTTTACACCCACACACTGCCTTTGCAAGCTGCGTGTCTTGGTGCAGAAGAAAGTGAAGAATCGACATGGCACACATTCCTGTGTGCCATGCCCACAAACCATTGCCCTGGCATATGTCAGTCACCCCTCTAGCTGGGTGCCCTATGCCAGTGGTGAGGGTACAGGTGCATGAGCCCTGTACCCCTACAGTGCCCAAGTCCATTCCTGAGCCCTGTAGGTGCAGTGCTGCCATTAAGAGTATAAGATGCTGGGAGTTTGTTATTACGAACTCCACAAAACCATAATGGCTACACGGAAAACAGGGAAGTTTGGTATCAAACCTCTCAGCACATTAAGCCGACACTGATGCCAGTGTGAGATTTAATGTAAAGTGCACTAAAGAGGGCATCTTAGAGATGCCCCCTGAAACTCGACCAACTCCTAGTGACCTGACTGAGTGGCTGCTTAGGCTGCCACCAACAGACATGTTTCTGGACCCCTGGGTCGAGAGCCTGCTGCTCTCGGGGGCCTGAAACAATGCACATCCTGGGACGAGGTGCCAAGCCTCCTCCCCCAGGATGGGCAGGGTTCACGAAGGAAAGGCTTCAAAGGCATGCCGCCTTTGTGAGATTCTCCAGACCAATTGCTGCCTTCAGCAACTGGTCCCCACTGGTTCTACACCCCACTTTGGGCGGGAAAACTGGCGGGAAAAAACAAGTGAGGAAGAGAGGTGTGCCCACCTCTACCAAGTCCACCCCTCAGGTGGGGGAGGTGAGGTGAAGCCTCCAGTCCCTGCCATCTTGAGGATGGGGGGATCCAGCCACCAGGGACAGGCTCCTGCCCCCCTCTCACTGAAGGATGGCACGATAGGGGGTGTACCCATTCCCAGGGAAGGAACCCATTGATCCCTGCCCTTACCTACCTGTAATGCCCCTAAATCTAGTATTTAGGGGGCACCCTGAACCTTGCTTCCTCAGATCCAGACAAAAAGCAAGAAAAAAGATAAGAAGAAGGCCTGAAGAGCCGTGCAGAGCTAACAAGAGGACGACGCCCACTGACTTGGCCCCATGCCTACTGGCCTGTCTCCCCCTTGAACCTGCTCCTGCGAAATCCCGGAGTTTCCTGCAGCCAGCAACCTCAATAAACCCTTCTAAAGACTATACCTCCCGTGAATTCCGTATTTTTCAAACTGCAACTTCTGGCACCAGCCAGAGACCGCAAATCCAGCCCACTCTGCACCCGCCGAAGCCGGCCCGAGCTCGAGTGGAAAAACACCACGAGGAGGTCACCCCGGCAATCCTGAACCGAGATCCGATGACTCCTGACCTGCCTCAAGCCTCCAGCCGACGCCTGCAACCTAAATCCAGAAGGTCACCCTAACCGCGACCAGGAGCTGGTAAGAAGATCCGACCCCAAAAGGCACCCCAGCACCCAAGGCCCCATAGCCTTGTGTGCCCAAATCGACGGTTTCTAACCAACCCTTAAGTTGTCAATTTATCTCTCCAAGTGGTGGTCGCACTTAGAAGTCCTTCGTCTCCCTGCCTGCAGTGATTTTGCAAACCGGAGGTTCTCCGTAGAAACAGGGCGCCCGATGTCGAACAGCACCCGGACACCCCAGTGCTGATGAGGGTGCACCTTTTATGCTAGTTTGTTTCCCCATTGGCCCTGACCTTAACCATAGGACCTTTGCTTCCACAACCCAGTGGCCTGCTTGCCAGCAGCCATCTACCGGAGGGACCCTACCCCCCCTTGGATAACATTGCGCCTCCACACTCTGCACCCGGCCGCCCTAGTGCCGCTGAGGGTGCAACAACAGTGCATCACTGACCCTGGGGGACCCCTGAGTCTAACCCCAGAACCTTAACTCCCACAGTTAATTACTTACCTGTGAACCGTTAACTTGTATTCACTCCATTGGATAACATATACAATTTTCTTCCAAAAAGTGGAGTTTTGAAATCTAAAAATATTCTTTAAAAATCATGCAAATAACCAAAACATAATTCAAGTCAAGTCAAAATGTACGTTTATTTGGATCATCGATCTCTAAACCACAAGGAATGCACATTTATTTAAAAATTCTTAAAATAATTACTAAAGCCACATATCGTTTCCATAAGTACTTATGATGTTCCATATCCTCCATCATAGTTAAAACCAATTTCATACAGCAATAAAATACATTCCAACATCCTAAGGTTAGAGCGAAATCACTAAAACCTGTTTTAAAATATTAAAAGAATAAAACATATTTCTCTATTCCTCATTACTTGATCTAATCCTCCATTTGCTATTCCATGAACAACTTTTTTTAACAGCCTGGATAAACTTCGCCACTGCAATGGCAATATCAAGGTAAAACATATCTGTGAGGAGCTAAATTGCTTGCAGACGGGACCCAATGCTATATTTTACAAATATCGGTCGTAAAAACTGTTTTCGCTGGACAACACATTTTTGACAGTCTATTAATATATGCAAGCAATTACATTTCGTACCAATCCTGCATGTGCATCTACCATCTGGACCCAACAATTCCTTTTTTATTTTGTCATTTGACCGAGCTGGGTTAATCCCAATTCTCACCCTTAAAAGTTCCATCCTAAACCCCAGATTTGGCAGGGTGTCTAAATAGGGATACCAATTTTATTTCCTCCTGCTATTTATCAGGGGTTGCACAGACTCTTTTTTTAACAGATACTCTATATCGTTTGATTTGGACAGTTCCTTTCCTAGGAGTTTAAGCTCACTCTTTGACTTTGCAATATACAGGGACAGCAAATCCATTTCCACTTTTAAATTATCACAGATGGAGTAGTTTCTTTCTTGTTTCATTCGCCCACCTAAGTTCACACTTCTGGATCTCCTCCATACACCATTGTGACACTTTTTATCTCTTCTCCTGTTCCCAGACGGTTTCCAGAACCTTAACAAACCTACTTGTACCTGGACATCCCACGAAGTCACATCTTGCTCTAATCTAATTGACTGTAACATTGATGAGCTAGGTAATGACAATAGTGCTTTTAAACATTTCACTCTTCTCTGTTCCAGGTACTTTTCCCTCCTAAGCATAATATTTCTGCACCATATTGCATTTGTGGGGGGATCATTGCATTGAATGCCTCTGAACCTAGGGCTTTAACTTTCACCCCTGTTATTTATCATTGCAATGGACCCCCGGTTCGCCATTTTCAAAACCACTTGGCTCGCAGATTGCGGGTTCATCTGGTCCCCCTTTTGGCTTCTCTATATGCTGACAATATCATGCTTTTTGTAAGGGACCCTGAGACAAATATTTCCCCCCTGATCCAGCAGTTCGTCCGGTTCGGGTTTTTTTTCCGGACTTACTATCAATTTGTGTTCTCTGTTCCAGGTACTTTTCCCTCCTAAGCATAATATTTCCGCACCATATTGCATTTGTGGGGGGATCATTGCATTGAATGCCTTCAACAGTGGTCTGTGGGACATATCACCATAACTACTGTTGAAATTTTTCAGCCCACAAACTGAAGCTAGGGCTTTAACTTTCTGGGCCTCCAGGTGCGTAGTCCATTTTAGAGACTTGTCGAACCATATCCCAAGATATTTATAATGGTTAACAATTTCTAATTTCATTTACATTTTTTATTTCTCTTACCGAAGCACAGGATTTTTGTTTTATCCATATTCACTATAAGGCGTTTAGATGCACAATATATATTGAACGCATTTAACTTTCTTTGCAGACCCAGCTCCGTTTGGTCTAAAATTACTACGTTGTCTGCATACAGCAAACAGGATATATGCTTCCCGCTAACTTTTGGGCTTGCACTTCTATCGGTCATCAAGGAAGATGGTAGGTCTGCGAGAAATATCAAAAATAAAAGTGGGGCTAGAACGCAACCCTGTCTAAGGCCATTGTTTATAGCTATTTCCGGGGTCAAACCCCCTCTTAAATCTTTAATGACCTGTGCCCAGTTCTATTCATGCAACACTTGAATTATTGCTAGGAGCTCCTTCGGAATATTATACCTTCTTAATGTTTCCCAAAGGCACTCCCTATCCACAAGGTCAAATGCTACACGAAAATCAACAAAGCAGCAGTATAAACGGCCCTGCTGTTCCATAGATTTACGTGCTAATGCCCATAGGGCAAAGCAATGATCTATAGTTGAGTGCCCCTCTTTGAAGCCTCCTTGTTCGACCGGTACGATCAAATGTGCATCCACCCAGTCTTTTAATCTGCCCAAAATTATTTTCGAAAATACTTTCACTCCAATATCTAGCAGATTAATGAATCTATAATTCTTAGGATCGTTCCTATCACCTTTCTTGCGCAGAGGCCTAATAACGGCCCCCCTCCAGGGGCCTTATTTATGAAGGCCTTGCGCTGCCGGTGCGCCACTTTTGAAATGGGAAAAAGTGACGCACCGGCGGCGCAAGGCCTTCATAAATAAGGCCCCAGGATTTTAGGATAGTCCCTGACTCCCAAACAGCTAAGAACATCTTGGAAAGAAATTGTGCCCACCAGTCTGGCTGAGTTTTAATGATCAAAGCCGGCAAATTATCTGACCCAGCCGCTCGAGTTAGATTTAGCTTCCTAATTATTTCCTTCACTTTTTCTACGGAGTAGGATGGAATTAACTCTTTCACCCCCGTTCCTTTAAGGACCCTACCCTTGCTTATTAAAGGCACTTTACTAGCCATATATAATTGACCTAAATGCTCCTGCCATGCATCCTCATCAACTACACAGCTCACGGTTACTGGAGTCCGACCTGAGGCATCCTGTATCAACTTCCAGAACCCTTTCACATTTTTTGTTTCTATAGTTTCCAGTAAGTTCTCCCAGCATTTTTCTTTAAAAATTCTCTTATTAGTCCTTACCAACATTTTATATTCTTTCCTTAATTTATTTAGTTTCGTTAGACTCTCCTGATCATACCTTAATCGTAGGGACCTTTCTACTCTCCTTATTATCCTTTTTTTTCCCTGCACACAGGATCGAACCAACTAACCTGCTTTCTAAGAGGTGATCTTTTGTTTTTAACTTCCGTTTCCTTCCTTTTCAGGTCAACTCTAAGACATTGTAAAATCTGCTTAATTTTATCCTCAAGCCATGAAACCTTCCGATCAGTAACTTCCTTCATGATTACATTCTGTTGGAAGCTTACTAATGTAGCTAGACATTCATCTGTTAATTTTGTAGTCAGACGTTTTGTATATGACATAGTCAGTGGAAGTACTCTTTCACTACATTTTAAGGGCCCCCTCGTTAATTCGTACTATAGGGTATTATGGTCACTTTCCTCTAGCTGGGTTACCATGAATTTTTTTACCCTATCAAAGTTCCATGCATTCACAAACACATAGTCTATGGGGCAATGTTGGTTACCTTTTCTAAACGTCTGCTTTGACGGACGATCAGAGTCTACTCTGCCATTTAAACTGATTAACCCCTTTGAGCCAAAGAATTTCCCTAAGGCTTCATCTTGTTTAGTCATAGTACAAGTGGGGAATAGTGCTGGCATTAACTCAAATGCTTTTAGAAATTCTTTTAGCCAGGGATCTAGGGGCATATTACCAACCAATAGAGAGAATTTTTGTCTCTAACTTGTTTAGAGACAAAAATTATCGCCGCACATCGGCGATTTTTATCGCAGATAAACCTTGCTATTAGCAAGGTTTATCGCAAATGCGATAAAAAACGGCCGCAATGCATGAATATCGCTGAAAAGTCAGCGATATTCATGCATTATCGAGCAAATGCTCTTAGCCATGTTATCCACCTCCCATTGGTTAACATGGCTAAGAACTGCTCAGGGCAGGTGTTAGCTTTTGGAGATATTCGCGCTTAGCGCGAATATCTCCAAAAGTTGGTAATAGGAGATAGCGATGTTAGCGACTGTTTCCAGTCGCTAACATCTTGGCACGCCCACTTTGCATGTCATTAGTGATAAATATCACTGACATGCAAAGCGGGGCCCAAGATGGTCGCTATCTCCTATTAGCTGTCGCTAACTGGTGTTAGCGACAGCTTGGTAATAGGGAGATAATTTTATCTCCGCTTTCTTGGCTTTTAAAGCCAAAAAAGCGGAGATAAACCCCCTTGATAATATGCCCCCTAGTTTTTTAGGGTTTCATGTATGGTGAAATCCCCTGTAATAATTAGCAGATCAAAACGTAATTACTTACCTGTTTCCAGGAAATGTCCCAGTGCTGAATCTAGGTATCCAGCACTGAATTAGAAAAGTAACGTAAAAAGTAACTTACCTGTAATTTACTGAATAAAGCCTATTCATTTCGATGTACTGTATTTGCTAAGTGTTGCAACCTACTACATACCCTGTAAATCAAACAAAGTACAATTGATATTGCATTTTCAAACTGTTCTACATTCAGTAACTTATTACTGGAAAGTATTTAATGCTTACCTGTGCCAGGCTTGCTTGGTTCTAAAAATAAAACAAAAGTATATATTTTTTATACCAACACAATTGGCTTAGAGCTCAGTTATTGAGTGAATGAATTCATTTGCTGACTGAGTATGTACATCAAATGCTTAACACTGTCCTCTGATACTGCCTTACTGCTCGACCACTCTACCACAATTAGAGAGTAAGGTTCTATCTAACTTTAACCTCTTCCTACCTCTGGGGTCAATTGGACTCCATACACACTATTGCTCATTTTGGTGCAGTATATATAGATTCAGTTTCTTACAGGTCTGTATCACTAAACATGCAGGAGTGCTTTCCTTCATTGGGGGAGAACTAGCAACTACCGAGCATAAGTTGAGAGATCTGATCAAAAGACCATGGGCAGGAGTGCTTCCCTTCATTGGGGGAGAACTAGCAACTACCGAGCATAAGTTGAGAGATCTTGATCAATAGGCCATGGGACCTGTGGGGCATATTATCAAGCCCCTTATCGCCCCGTCATCGGCACTTTTCTGGCGATAACGCGGCGATATTTGCATCGCCCTATTATCAAGGCAGCGTTAATTGACTTAACGCTGCCTTGGTAATAGGGCCCCTTTCACGATAAACTCATTGTGAAAGGGGGCGTGCTGTGTGTTTTGCGGTGGGCGTTCCACCGCAACACCCATTCACTTCGACGCTGCCACCTATTATAAAGAGAGGCGATAATAGGTGGCAGCGCCGAATTTAAGAACAGGAAAGACCTGTTCTTAAGGTGGCGAAACAATGAGAAATGCTTCATTTCTCCTTGTTTTTGCTTTTTCCATGTGAAAAAGCAAAATGCCAAGGTTTGTTTATGTACAGGACGGTGTCCCTTCCTGGACATAAACAAACCTCTTTTTAAAAATGCCAATTTGTAACGTACATGTGTGCTGCATGAAGCAGCACACATGTAAGTTACAAAATGGCATTTAAGCTTTGTTTATGTGCAGGAAGGAACACCTTCCTGTACATAAACAAACCTTCCCTGCCTGCGCTGGTGTTAAGTTGTAAAACTTATCGTCATCACAGGGGGAAACGCTAGGCTGCAACATATCCTTAGTAATATGGTGCAGCCTATTGTTTCCGAAGTGGCGAAGAGAAGCGTTAAGCCAAGGCAGCTAACACCTCTCTTCGCCACTTTGTTTGTAATATGCCCCTGTATTCTCTCCAGTACTATATCGGCGTGCCATGCTGCTACATGAATTCCGGGACCTGGTAACTCGCGAGGTAATGTACCTGAGCAAATATGCAAGGGAGCGGATTTACGTGGAGGGCGAGAGGCCTGGGCGTACATTGGCCAGGTTTCTCTGCCTGGCATATCAGGCCTACTACATCACAAGCTTACAGTTTGACGACGGCTCCCTAATCACAGATACCACTGACATCTCTGATGTCTTCTTTTCCTGCTATACCTGCCTATACACATCCTGATGTGCGGCTACTGATGAGGTGCTTGTTGACTCCTTGGCAGAGGCGGCCACGGTATGGCTTGACGGAGGACACCGGCAGTTTCTAGCCTTGCCATTCTCTTGTGAACAGATTTCACTGGCCATAGACGCCCTGAGCCGCGTTCGTGCCCCTGTGCTCGATGGCTTCACAAGTGACTTTAATAAGGCCTATAAATTGCTGTAAGTTCCTCATCTGCTGGAAGTCTACGCAGAATCTCTTGCATATGGGACTCTCCCACCCCATGCTGCAAGAAGTTGTGGTAACTCTCTTACTTAAAGCAGGAAAATCCACACAACTCTGCACTTCTTACAGGTCCCTGTCACTTTTGACCCACAACAATAACATTTTGGCCAAGGTCCTCGACACACGTCTCTCCATACTTATGGGCAGTACAATATCTCTATTACAATCAGGATATGTCCTAGGCTGCTCAAAATCTGTGAATCTGCGGACTGTGGGGCATATTACCAAGCAATAGCGAAAATTATCGCTATTGCTTGGTTAGAGACAAAATTTTACCGCTGAGCTGCGGCGATTTTTATCGCAGATAAACCTTGGTATTACCAAGGTTTATCGCAAATGCGATAAAAAATGGCCGCAATGCATGAATATCGCTGAAAAGTCAGCGATATTCATGCATTACCGAGCTAATGCTCTTAGCCATGTTATCCACCTCCCATTGGATAACATGGCTAAGAACTGCTCAGGGCAGGTGTTAGCTTTTGGAGATATTTGCGCTTAGCGCGGATATCTCCAAAAGTTGGTAATAGGAGATAGCGATGTTAGCGACTGTTTCCAGTCGCTAACATCTTGGCACGCCCACTTTGCATGTCATTAGTGATAAATATCACTGACATGCAAAGCGGGGCCCAAGATGGTCGCTATCTCCTATTAGCTGTCGCTAACTGGTGTTAGCGACAGCTTGGTAATAGGGAGATAATTTTATCTCCGCTTTCTTGGCTTTTAAAGCCAAAAAAGCGGAGATAAACCCCCTTGATAATATGCCCCTGTGTTCGCCGTTATTAACTGGATCACTGCTAACCTCCTTGCTGCTACTATGCTTCTGGACCCTGAAATGACGTTCGATTCTCTTGAATGATATTTTTTGTATACCACATTACAGAAGCTAAGTATCCTGAAGGGCTTCCAAGACCTAGTCCAGTTGCTTTACAGGGCGCCATTGGCCCGTCTGAGAGTGAATGGTACACTGACTGATCAGTTTGCACTGACATAGGGCACCAAACAGGAGTGTACACTTTCACCCCTGTTATTTATCATTGCAATGGACCCCCGGTTCGCCATTTTCAAAACCACTTGGCTCGCAGATTGCGGGTTCACCTGGTCCCCCTTTTGGCTTCTCTATATGCTGACAATATCATGCTCTTTGTAAGGGACCCTGAGACACATATTTCCCCCCTGATCCAGCAGTTCGTCCGGTTCGTTTTTTTTCCCGGACTTACTATCAATTTGGGTTAATCTGAAATGTTTCCGTTAACAGATGCCACGGTTCCCTGTCCTATTGAGTTCCCCCTACAATGGTACACTGAATCCCCAAAATACCTGGGCATTTATGTACACAGGAGCAGTCCGGCGGGTCATTTGTCTCAACTATAGCCCTGCAATCGATCAGCTATCCTCCCAGATTGATCGCTGGATTAAGCTCCCTCTATCCATTGCTGGCAGAATTCCTATTATTAAAATGATAGTGTTACCCCGATTCTTATATTTATTTCTCAATATCCCTATCGTTCTGACTGGCAGCTTCTTTGATACTTTACGCAGCATGGTCACGCGACTGTTTCTGGGTGGGCAAACATCCAACAATTAGTTGTCAAACATTGACTTTGGCTAATGCCCATGAAGGTTTTGGGGTCCCTGACTTTTACGTTTATTATCTTATGGTGCAGGCACACTTCACGTGTTATCGGTACGACTCTGACGCACGCTTACAACATCTTAAACCGGAGTGGACTAAGGCCTGCCCAATTTCTCTTCCAACTATTATACCACAGAGTCTATCTAGGACCCCCATGGAAATACAGACGCTTCTCACTACATATTGAGCATGGACCAGACTCCAGCGCTATCTGGGCTTTGATTGTTTATGCTCCCCCCATGGCCCCCTTCCCAACAATCTCGGCTGCCTGTAACTGAGGAATTGTTAACAAAGCAAGCATTGGTTGCATGCCAGCTCCATGTATTAGGAGATCTCTTTGCTGATGCCACACTACAATCTGTGTACTCGCTGGCATCTGTGTACTCGCTGGCTGTGGGACATAATATGTCTTACATGGACAGGTTTTATTTGCATCAATGGGTTATGACACCTGACATCCAGAGGGGGAAAGTCGATGGCAGTCCTAGGAACGAAAGCCTGGAATAGGATGCCCACCCAACTGAGACTGGTGCAATCTGAACCTAAGTTCACGAAACTACTGAAAACCTGGATTTTTGCTGCCCCAGGCCATATAGTACTATCATTCATCTGATCATTTCATTCTACAGCATGCATTAAAAGAGGAAAATGCTTGTAGTGATTGTTTTTGTGCAGGAAGGTGCCCCTTCCTGCACAAAAACAATCTCCCCATGACGCATGCATTCTTGCACCATGGTGCAAGGGTGCCTGAGCCGGTGCATTGCAGCAGTTTGTGCGCCAGCGCAGGGGAGAGCACAGAGATGCGACATATTGTTATAAATATGTCGCATTCATGTGCTTTGAGAGTGATTCATTGCGGCGCGGCCAAATGGCTTGCGGAATTGCACTGAGTCACTTTCATTGTAGATCTGCCCCACTAGTCTTAGACGACAACGCAGAATGGCTCCCACTCTGTGTGCAGGCCTCTGGATCAAAAGCATTCAAGGGGGCACATGGAGAGAAAACCGGAGTACCCCCTCCGATACCAACTAATCTGCCTAAACTGTGTTGACTTGCCAGTAAAGGAATGTACCTGTAGTGCCCTAGAATCTGTTAGCATTCTAGTGCTAACTCTGTATTTACACGTAACACCCACCCACCACTGATGTCACTGGTCATGTGACACAGTACCAATAAAAGAGGCCGAGCGCACGTGCTCTGGGCCAGTTGCACCGAGTAAGCAGTGTGTCCTGCGTCCCAGTCATTTCCAGCATGAGGGGCCTAGGGCCCGCCCTCCTACAATGGCGACGAGGGTAGCTGTGTCCACGCGTGCCACAGCTCAAAAACATCATCGAGGAAAAGGGGAAGAGAATGCTGCTCGCCTGAGAGCACCCCCTGCGAAGAAACGGGCCGGCCGCCGAGAGGCCCGTGGGGCGTGTGTCGAGCCCCGGGCGTAGAGCAGAAGGAAATAGGTGACCGGAGCCCACCCGCACCTCTCCAGCCTGCCGTGGTCCAGCCTGCCGAAGCGGTGCCCTGAAATGACAAGCGGAGCCATCGCGGTGCCCACCCGCGGAAGAACAGGCCCATCGGCCGAAGGTGAGCCCCGGACTGTAAAGCACCCAAAAGCGGAGCCCACCCGCCATAGGCTATAAACACTGACTCGCTGGCTGTGTGCAATTAACTAAGCAAGGCTCGCGGAGCCCACCCGCGGCCTGCCTGCAGCGACGCGGCGTCGGCCGCAATAGCCCCTTAATAAAGCGAGACCAGCGGAGCCCACCCGCGGCCTGCCTGAAGCATCCCCCGTCCCGCAGCGTGTTCGGTGCGAGGCGACGGGGTGAATGAACTGGAAAGGGGAGCGGGCGCAGAGTAATTAGAGCGGAGCCCACCCGCGATTTGCCACCAGTGACCCTCTTCCCCTGCGCGCAGCTCAATGAACAGAGTGTGGCTGCCGTGGCGGGGGAGGGCGAAGAAGAGAGTGTGAAAAGCCCCGCAGCGCTGTGTGATTACAGGGCGACCAACAGGCACTGAAGTGCCCCCCTTGTCAAACTCGGGCGAGACTTGACTCTGCTGCAATAGTAGAAAGAGGACATAGGAGCAGGACGGTCCACAGCGTCGGCAAGGCGGACGAGGCCAATCGGAGCGCTGAAGGTGAGGAACACAGACCAGAGGTCAGCGCGGACACCCCTCCCCCGCCTCACAGTGTGTGACCACTGAAGCCGCAGCGGCAGGGCGCAAGGAAACAAAGACGGCGTCCGACCTGTTTGGTTGTTTAAATGACCCCCAGCACCTGCCCATGGCGCAACACATTGTTGAAAGTGAGAAGCTGGTAGTAACGAGGCTAGCCCCCGCAACTGCCTCGGGCTGCCCTCCGGCTCCTCTGCCCCCAAGACCTATTCCCTGCAAGAGAGAGCGAGTGCACCCAGACCTGCAAAAGGAATAAAAGGCAGTGACAACACTCACTGTAGTCCCGGCCCCATTCTCCTAACTGCTACTGAAATCCAGCACCGGACATAAGTCACACACGTAGGGAAAGACTGCTGGTGCCTGCCCACGAGCTCCCCGGCCGTCTAGTGGCCAAAATGCAGAATTGCACCCACAACGAGGTATGAAGGAAGGAAGTGCCACAGCATCAATAAAGCAAAAGGCTACAAAGAGCAGCAACCAGTTTGCAGCCACAAGAAGGAAGACTGTAACTGGTCACAAGGACCAAGGGCAAGGACACTGCCACACCAAGCAGACAAGCTGACAAGACCTACACTTAAGGCACTGGGAGGAAACTGCGCAGGAACGCGCCGGAAGCACAAGAACACAACAGAACTTAAGAATCGCACCTGAAGCCCCAGAAGCGCGCCAGGAGTGCAGCGACTCCTCACAAGATATCCAAGAGAACGCGCGACAAGTGCGCCCACGCGAAGAAGTTCACAAGAATCGCAACCAGCACCAAACAGAAGAAAATCCATGGAGTGGTGACGTAACCCTCCAGAAGCAAACACCCAAGAAGCATCTACGCCACGCCAGAAGAGAAGACAGCGATGCCTGGTGGCCACAGGCCATCGTTGCAACAAAATGGCGAAAGTAAGAACACCCCCACACAAACCAACGATGGTTCTGGAACCCAGCACGAGGAAGTGCGAAAGCGCATGACGCTAATGCGCAGCAGTGCGGACAGCACTAGCCCAAAGCAGCAAGTCACAAGAGAAGACATGAAGAGCGCACCCAGATGCGCACCAAAGCAACTCAACTGCGATGAAAAGAAAATGGTTGCGCTGACAACCTGCGGCATTGAAGATTCAACACAGAAGCAACCTGACCACTCAGCTTGGTCACAAAGCACGAAGTCGACCAGCCAGATGGTCGCACCAAGAAGCCTACCTGCCGGACATCGGCAGAAGGGACCAGCACGAGGTCCAAGAAGCTCAGCACCACAAATCCTACCTGCCAGACCTCGGCAGAAGGGACCAGCACGACGTCCAAGAAGTTCAGACAAGGCACGGTCCGACGACCTAGACCCACGAACTTCAACCACACAAATTAACGAAAGTAACAGGAAGAAGATGTGAAGGTCGCGACGCTCACCCTGGGAAGTGAGTAATAAGAAGATAGTGTCCTAGGACTAGGACAAGACCAGGAAGACACGTGCAGAGTGCGCGCGCTGCATGGGGAAGCCTGGCCAGAGAAGATGAAGAAAAGGGGAACAGGGTATGTCGCGAAAAGAGGAGAAGAGAAGAAGAAAGATCGGAGCGGCACGCCGCCACCGAAGAAAGGAAGAAAAGAGAAGTCAGAGTGACACCCAGTCACTTCAAGAAGAAAGGAGAAAGAACAGAGTGGCCACTGCCACTCAGAAGAAAAGAAGGAAGAAGTAATCAGAGTGGCACGACTGTCAGGTTAAGAAGAAGGAAGAAAGAACAGAGTGGCCACCGCCACTAAGAAAAGAAGAAAGGTGACAGGCACTGGAACACTGGAGTGCAATGGAGAACAAGCCTGGTAAGAGCATCGGCAGAGCAGACCAAAGACAACCACCTACGAGCCATCCATCCACATGGCGAACGCAGAAGAGAGCAAGATAGACTGTTGGCGACATCTACCTCTGGGGTTGAGCGGAAGATCGAATGGCGAGAGTGCTCACACATCCAGCTGATGAACTGACCACTCCACACCGACCCGTGGCAACCCAAGAAGCAGAGGCCTCAAGGAACTCTGGTGGCAGCAAGTCCCACACGGGAGACAGATCTACAGAAGCACGTCTGCAGGACCCAAGAGGATGAAAGCCTCGAGAGCAATGAAGAGAGTCGACAACTCAACCTTCAGGTGGAACTAGGACACGACGGTGAGGTTCGTGGAGCGCCCTGCTCACAGCCCGAAGGCTATGGTAGAGCAACGCGACCAAAAACACCAGTCCAGTGGAAACCTGGCAAAGAGGTCCTCCCGGACATCCTGTGGCAGAGGAAAACCGGCGAGAGGGGCATCCTAGTGAGAGGGATGTTTGCACCTACTCTATTCACCTGCCAAGAGTCAACACTAAAGCCTGCCCGGAAACATCACAAAGCCAGAAGAGAGAACAAAACCAGAAGACTGTTGACACCCATGTCATCCATCTATCTCTCATCACCTACAGAGCGAAGCAAAGGAAGAGCTGAGAACACCGGACAGACAGCACCGACAAAGAGTGAACCCGCCGAACAACTACGAACCGTGCCACCGAGAACTATTAGTCCTGAACGCAAGAACTATACTGCCTGCGGCTTGCAAGCAGCCAAAGAGACTCATTTTGAAAGCGCAAGTCCAATGTTATTTTCTGTGTCTTCTTTCCCCCACAGATTTTGGACTTTTTCCGGTTGGTTTAATTTTTAACCAATTTGGGAAGGGATGTAGTGCCCTAGAATCTGTTAGCATTCTAGTGCTAACTCTGTATTTACACGTAACACCCACCCACCACTGATGTCACTGGTCATGTGACACAGTACCAATAAAAGAGGCCGAGCGCACGTGCTCTGGGCCAGTTGCACCGAGTAAGCAGTATGTCCTGCGTCCCAGTGATTTCCAGCATGAGGGCCTAGGGCCCGCCCTTTACAGTACCTTTACTTTTAAATTTGAGACAGGAAAATAAAAGACGACAGCAATACATCTTTCTGACAGTCTGGGCGAGGGAGTGGGTTCTATCTTAAGGTGCGCGTGCACAGGCAGAGCCAGCGTGTTGTGACGTCTGCTAGCAGTGTTGCTGTGTCAGGAGGGGATTCGCACGCACGCGCTGGACAGAGACATAAAGGGGCTGACTCATCCTGAAGATAACACTGAGCATGAAGGACTGATGAGTAATGTACAGCTGTGAGGGGGAGTGCATAGCGCCAGTGGCCTCGTCTGTCAGAGCACTCTCTTTTTTTAATCTCAAGCAGCAATTATTCATGTACTTTGTATTCTCTACACGCCCTGTGGGTGGGAAGTAGTTAAAATGAAGCAAAAGTAGAAAGCGGCTGCTAAATCTTATAACTGCGATATTCTGAGCCGCGCAGAAGGCTGGAGAGATTAAAATGAGCAGGTTTTCGGCTTTGAATTTTATAAACTGAGTTTCTGGTCCCCTCCTCCCCCCAATTACTGGCACATAACCTGTTGATGGCGCCTATCACTAAGGCCGAGGCATTTCTGCCTCTGCCAGTCAAGTTACTCTTAGTGGCATCCAGGGCCGGACTGGGAACCAAAACCGTCCCTGGCAAAGAGGGGGGGGAGGGCGACCGAGCTCTTTTTATTTATTTATTTATGCGCTTTTATATAGCGCGGACTTTACCCAAAGGCGTCAGAGCGCTTCACAATAGGAACAGTAATGATACATGAGGAGAAAATTACAAGTGAAAACATTACAAAAGCAAACGTTAAGTTACATGAGGCAAAAGTGACAATTGTGAGCAAACAAAATACATGAGGTAGCAAACGGTACATTACAGGAGGAAAAAGTGACATGTGTACAGGTTACAAGAGAAAACAAAGTACAATTAGAGGTATAATACTGCAATATATGGCAGACACTCAAGCACAAGAACAAACGTTACGTAGGCAATGGTGGCACTTGTGCAAGTATCAAAAGCAACCAAAATGTGAGAGGTAGCAAACAGTGTTTTACAAGACAAAAGTGGCGTGTGTAAGTTACAAAAGAGTACCAAACACAGGTACAAGGATAATACTGCAATAAATGGCAAACACTCCAACCACAAGAACACGCTGGGAAGGCACTTCCATAGTCATGGAGAATAGAATTTTCAGTAATGGGAGGTCTTCCTTCAGAAAATAGAGAGGGCGTGAATTAAATTTGGAGGTGTCTTTGGAGGAGGAGAACTTTGAGGTCCGTTTTGAAGGCCTGGGAGGAGGTGGTGGTCCGGAGCTGAGGCGGAAGTGAGTTACAGATTCTCACTGCGTTGCCTGAAAAGGATTGGGCCATCGATCTTTCCTTCTTGAAAGTGGGAGGTTCAAGTAGTAAATATTCCGTATTACGAGATGGTCTAGAGCCTTCAGAGAGTTTCAGTTTATTCGCCAGGCAGCGAGGAGAGGAGGAGTGCAAGGCTTTGTGGGTGATACAGGCAGTCTTGTAGATAGCTCTAGCCTCGATGGGAAGCCAGGGGAGGGTGGATAACATCGGTGTGATGTGGTCGCTTCTTTTTGGCCCCATAAATGAAACGAGCTGCTGAATGGAGAACACATTTAAGGGGGGACAGGTGGGATTTGGGGAGGCCAGTAAGAAGAGAATTGCAGTAGTCCAGTCTGGAGAGGACCAGCGATTGCACCAGGGTTTTAAGGTCTTGCTCCGGAAAAAAGCGATGAATTCCCCAAAGAAGGCGCAGTTGGTATCGAGCAGACTTTGCAATGGAGTTGATGTGGGAGATTAGATTGAGTTTTTTGTCGAGTACGACACCAAGGGATTTTGCGCTGTCAACAATGATGGGTTTATTGTTAAGTAGATTCATCTGATCCATCCATGATTGAACCGGGGGAGGAGAAAGTGAGGAGGAGAGGAAGAGGAATTCAGTTTGGGAGGGATTCAGAATCAGTTGATGAGTTGACATCCAGTTTTGAATGGAGTCGAGAGTAGAGCTTAGGATGGCGAGATCGTGAGTGGAGGCAACCTTGATGTAGATTTGAGTGTCATCTGCATAGAGATGATAGTGGATCCCGGATTTACTTAGGAGATTTCCCAGTGGTTCTAAATAGAGATTAAACAATGTGGGTGCAAGTATAGAGCCTTGAGGAACATCTTGGCCTACCGCCAAAGGAGATGAAAGACTGTTCGCTATTTTGATCATTTGGGATCTACCAGAGAGGAAGGAAGCAAACCATTTAAGCACAGTGCCCTCCATGCCCATTCTCTGTTGCAGTGTGTTGAGGAGATTGTTGTGATTGACAGTGTCAAAGGCTGCAGAAAGGTCAAGGAGAATTAGAAGATAGGACCCCCCCGAATCGAGTATCCTCGGCGCATCATCAACCACTTGCAGTAGGGCTGTTTAAGTGCTGCAGTTTTGGATGAAGCCTGACTGAAAATTGTCAAGAAGATCATTGTCCTGGATATGACAAGAAAGTTGTTTCGCTACACATCTTTCTGTGATCTTCGCAAGAAAGGGTAGGTTAGTGATGGGGCGGAAGTTGCTGAGGTCATTCGCATCAGCAGTGGGTTTTTTAAGCAGAGGGGTGACCTGCCCAGTTTTGAAGGAGACAGGGAGGGATCCTTGACAGAGAGAGAGGTTGACCAGAGTGGTCCAATAGGAAAGGGAATGGGTATAGAAGTCAATGACAATGGCACTGGGGATAGGGTCCAGAGAATGGTTGGAGGGCTTTGTTTCGAGGATGCAATTGAGAAGGGCATCTTCAGAGATGGGGTCAAAGTTCTGCCAAATGGCTAAGGATTTGCGTTCCTCTGGAGGGGTAGGATGAGCGACCTGATCCACAAGGGATTTCACTTTTTCGTCGATGAATATAGCGAAATCCGCTGCTTTCTTTATAGAATCCTCCAACTTGGAGGTTGGGGGAAAGCAGTTAGGAATCTTGATGAGATCGAATAGTTTTTTGGGTCTATTTTTGGCTGAGTCAAGGAGGGTTTTGAAGTGCGACACTTTCCTAAGGAAGATGTGCTTGTGGTACTTGGATCTTGCTGAACGAAGTGTGGCCAGATTATCGGTGAGGGCACTTGCCACCATTGTGTCTCCAGGAATCTTAGCTGCTTCCTTTCTTCATAGAGGGATTTGTTGAACCAAAATGCTGAGGGAGTGGGCCTTATCTTTTTGCTTTTGAGTGGAGCAACGTTATTGATTTCGACTGCAAGGGCTGTGAGGCATTGGGAGGTGAGTTCGTCAACATCTATGTTCGGGTCTAGCCTTGGAAGTGATAACAAAGCTGATTCACAGAGGGGACCAACATCAATATTTTTAGCATCACGGAACCAGGAGGTGGCCCTCTTAGGTTGGCCAAGAGTTATAGAGTGTGATAGGTGAAGAGAGAATGGGATGAGGAGGTGGTCAGACCAGTCTACATAAATAGGGGTAGTGATAGAAAACATGCCTGCTTTACAAATAACAAGGTCCAGGATTGAGCCCTTAGAGTGTGTTGATTCTGTGCAGTGTTGGATAAGATCGTTTGCAGAGAGGAAGGTGGCCAGCGAGTTCGCAGAAGAGTCTTGCGGTAAGCCCCAGTGGAGATAGAATTCACCCACGAAGGTCTGATTGTCACTTTGCGAGTTTTGGTCGCTGATGAAGTCAGTGAGTTCCTCCATAAACGAAGGGCCGCTACAAGGTGGGCGGTAAATGACATGGAATCTGAGGGGTGAGCGGTGGTGCAATTGAAGCTCAAGAGAAAGGCATTCAAAGGTGTGGAAGGAACTGCTAGGAGAAGCCTTAAGTTGAAGGGAGTTTCTAAAGATGACTGCAACACCTCCCCCAACATTGTCAATTATGTCATTCCTAAAAATGGATGTATGACGTTACAACGCATACTTTTACAACGCATACCTTTACAACGCATTTTTTACAATGCAACATCCATTACAGCGCATTCCATTACAACGCATGCCATTACAACGAATTTCTAAAAACTACCCTTACAACGCATTCCATTACAACCCATACTACCTTTACAACGCATAACAGTACATTGCATGTATGGTAAGTATTGGATAGTGTAGGGGTAAAAATTACTATTCTAACTCCATGGGGGTGCAACAGTAGGGTAAGTCTTGGATAGTGTAGGGGTAAAAATTACTATTCTAACTCCAGGGGGGTGCAACAGTAGGGTAAGTGTTGGATAGTGTAGGGGTAAAAATTGCTATTCTAACTCCAGGGGGTGCAACAGTAGGGTAAGTGTTGGATAGTGTAAGGGTACAATGCGTTGTAATAGTATGCGTTGTAATGGTATGCGTTGTAATGACTGCATTGTAATGACATGCGTTGTAGTGGTATACGTTGTAGTGTCATGCGTTGTAATGGTTACGTTGTAATGGCATGTGTTGTAATGGATGTTGTGTTGTAAAAGTTTTGTTGTAATGGTAGTGCGTTGTAAAAGTTGCGTTGTAAAGGTTGTTTCCTCCTAAAAATAGAATAGCCTATGGGTATTAGGGGATCAAACAAAGAGTGAGAGGTATCGTTGAACTAGGTCTCTGTGAAGAAGAGCATATTGTGAAAGGTGATGTATCGGAGATTTCAAGTTTGTGTTTTACTGCAGATCTGCAGTTGTGGAGCAGACAGCGCAGCTCTGTCAAGACTGTTTTGGTGACTGGGACACTTGGGCTCTGAAAAGTGATCGGGATATTGTACTTATACGGGGGTGCTCGGGAGGGTTTAGGTGGATGCTTGGTTCTAACAGAGCAGATGGTCGGAATAGTGTAGATAGTAGGGTTACTAGGAGATACAGGTTGAAGAAGGGAGGCGTTCAAGGGCTTGTGTGAGTTAACGACGTTTGCAGACGACAGGTTGAGCTTGGCTGTATTAGGGTGAGGGGGCGAGGTGCATCTCGTGGGAAGTTGAGGGTTTTCCAAAGGAGTAGAGGTGTATGGAAAGGTGGAAATCTTGGAGCTTAAAAGTGAAATGGCAGCTACAAGCTGGAAGATGGAGGTGATAAGAGAGCCTAGCTTATTTTCCAGAGAGAGTAAGGCAGAGCACGGAAGGTTGGGTAGCTCGATGGAAACAGGAGGGGTGGAATTGGTGGTGGAAGGCAGGGAGAGGTGAGGGGACAGGAGATGAGTTGGGGTATAGGGTTCAACCGTGGGGTTTGGGAGCGGGAGTTGGTGAATCGGAGGTGAAGGGAGAGTGGTCTTTGTTGGTGTTGCGAGAAGGAAAGGAATTAAGGACATATTAAGGGGAGATGGGTACGGATCAAGGCAGTAGGGTAGAAGGAGAGGGGAGGAATGTGTGGAGTCATCGGAATGTAGGAGGTTTGGGAGGAAAAGAGGGGAGGTGGTTGGAGAAGTCCTTTCAGCTAGGAGAGGTGGCTGTGAGGGAACGGGCATCTAGCAGAGTGAGGGGGGTTGGGAGAAAGGGATGTTGAAGAAAGGAAGTGGTTCTGCTGGCCCCGAGGGAGGGAAATGGAAAGGGTTACCAAGGGGGGAAAGGGAGTAGCACAGCATTGCTGGAGGAGTGGGAGGGAGGAGAGAGATGCAGTGGGTTTGTGGAGAAATCGGGGTTAATAACGAGGGGAGGAGGGGGTAGAGAAGAGGGGGGAGGGAGGAATAAGGGGAGCGTAGGGAAAGTTAACCAGGGTCGCTTTTCGGCCGATTTTGTTACAGGGCCGATTTTGCAGCTATGCTGCAAAAACGGCTCTGTAACAAAAACGGCCCCCAGGGTCCCAAAACCGGCCCCCACCCTTGCGGCCGACCGGGGGATTGCCCAGTGTCTGTAATGGCCAGTCCGGGCCTAGTGGCATCTAGTGGTCTTTGAAAGTGGCGGGCCTAATACCAGCCGGAGTTCAACCATATTTTTCAAAATTTGCCTCACTGATATTGCCCACAAATCCTTCTGGAAGAAAGGCCCCCCATTCTCCAAGCCATTGTTCTCCCTTACCACCCTAACAGACACCTTCGATCATCCAGTCTCTACCTAGCTGCGGTCCCCAAAATCAACAGGATGAGAAGTGGTGGTTGACCCTTCCGCTTTACTTCCCACCAAGCTCTGGAACACTCTTCCCCTCCACCTACGATCGGAACCAAATCTCCTTCCCTTCCGTAAACTTCTGTAAACTTGGGGGCATATTAGCAAGAACCTTGTTAAAATTATCGCCGTTTTATCAGCACGAAACTGCCACTAAAACGGCGATAATGGGCTTGCTAATATGCGTTATAGAATTCCAATAGAAGCCCAGGTTAGATGTCCTGCACATTTAGAATGCTTTTTTGATCCCATAGAACCCTTCGGATCAATAAGGGGATAAAGGGATTATCAATATGTGGATAATACACAACGTTACCTGCAAGTTTCTTCTGTGCACAGTGTTGATTATCTGAAGAACTACATCACCGCCATTCAAGAATGGGTGTGTAAAGTTTCCCTCACATTTCCTCATTACACCCAAGACCAAACAACAAATTCAATTCTCATCAATTTCTTTAGATGGTTTCACAACCCAGCTGCCAAGTTGCCTAGCTTACACAATATCACCTCCTTCAGCCTCATCACCTACATTGTTCAGAAGATGAAAACCACAAGGCAAAAACTATTAATGCGTCAAGTCATTCCTCCTAGAAATAGATTACAAAACTGCAGTGCAAGCTCTAATCCTCCTGTTCCTTGATGGTTGCAACGCCATCCTGACCAGAGTTCTGGATACCCCTTCAACCCTCTTCAACCAATTTCTTCAAAGCATGATTATGCATCTAAAGAGGTTTGACAAGATCACACATTTTCAAAGAACTCCATTTGTCCCTTTGGTAATGTGCTTTACCATTACATCACATGTCCATGTTTTAGAATGCTGGCTAGCCCAAGCCTGAAGAATGTTCTCTGCACTTGAGCAGAACCTGTGGGCAGAGGCAGTTTGTTGGCTGAGCTGTTCTTCTATGGAAATACTTAATAAACTTTCTATCAACAAATCAAGGCTTCACCTCTTCATTAAAGGAGAAACCCACTTTTTAACACTGGCAACGACTGGGAGTAAAAGGACAGCTCAACTCCGGGGGGGCGCTAGGTGGCACACTAGCAAGATGGCAGCACTAGTGTGAGGCTCCTGCAGTCCCGAGCTGTTGTCCTTCCTTTTATCCTACTTTTTGCCCCATCTGATGTCTGAAACGTAGCTGTATGGCGGAGAAGCACCTCCGACGACCCCGTTGAAAATTTGGAGTCATTTGGTGTTACCATATTCTTGTGCTGCCGAGTGGAAGATCTGCCCGAGGAAGGAGGGCTGACCAAGACTGCTGAGTGCTGTGTTGGGGGAGTACGGGACCCGGCTTGGAAGTATCCCCCGCCATTGTATCAATATGGGTAAACCAGACACAAGACAGCCGAAATTAAACTTCGAAGCGAAAAGAAGTGCACGTGGCGTGCAAGAGGATCACGGCCTAGAGGCAGGAGGAAGCGCCCAGGATGAGACCACAACCCGGCCTAGCGACGTGCAGAGCATACTCCAAGAAGTTGGGCAGGGCTTCACCACCATTGTTGATTAAGTGGATCGCATGTCCTCGCGTATGGACGCAATTGCGCACAAGTTGGAGGGCCATGATGAAAGAATTAAGGAAACAGAAAGGCGTATTTCGGACTCAGAAGACACGACACCTAGACACACCACGCACATTGCACACATGGATAAATTGTTAAGAGTTATAGCCTCCAAGAATGAGGACTTGGAAGCGCGCAGCAGGCGCAATAACATACGCGTAATTGGGATCCCGGAATCCACAAATACAGGAAAAATGGAAGAATATGTGGAGAAAATGCTGCTGTCGGCGATAGGCGCAGAATCTTTTTCAAGCCAGTTCATCGTGGAACGTGCCCACAGATCACTTGGACCGCGACCGCCCCCAGGAACCAATCCAAGGCCCATCATAGCGAGACTTTGAAATTACAGGGACCGTGATGTGGCCTTGCGCGCAGCAAGAAGCATGCAAACCCTATCATATTATGGAAATACATTCTCCATATACCCGAACTTTACGCTCAGAGTGCAGGAGGAGCGGCGCAAGTTTCTGGACGTAAAGAATAAATTGAGGAAGGCGCAAATCGATTATGCGTTGCTCTACCCGGCACGGCTCAGAGTAACACACCAGGGCAAACAAAGATTTTTTACCAATCCGCAACAAGTGGAAGAGTTTCTCAAGCACGTGAAACATATCCTTGACATAAACACTTGAGTATCAACTGGTTTTATATGGGGAGTAGGGTGTGGAGGCGGGGTTAGGAGCCAAGTTCAGAATGGCATGACGTTTTGATGGGAGCACTGAGCTACACTTCTTATATACCGGGCACCCCCACCCCCTTTGGAGTCCGATGGCTCCATCTCAGAAGGGATCAACGGGGGAGGGGTTCCTGTGATGCTGCCTAGACATGACCCCCAATGTGTGTCCCCCCCGGTAATGTGCACGGCAAAATTTTAGAAGGAATTGCAGTGTCGCATTTGTTTTTTTTTCTGTCTCTGTTCTTGTTTGGGATGTGGGGAGGGGCGGGAGGGTGGGAGTCTAATACTGGCAAGTTGGGGCTGCATCAGTTGGAGGAGTAGTAGGGGAGAATTATGGTTGATGTATAGTATATGGCTTATGCGTCAGGATTGTGCAGGTAGTATAAATGTTGAGCTGCCTACCACGGTCGTATTAGAGCATCGGGAGAGACTTTCCTTTTCATTAGGTGATAAGGTACATGGGAGGCACTGCACTCAATGGATCACTGGCGATAAGATAACAGATACTGCACAAAAAGGCTGAGACTGGGGTGGAGGCCCTGAATGTTATAACATGGAATGTTCGAGGTCTGGGGCATCCCAGAAAGAGGAGACACATTTTGGCATACCTGGATAGGCATAGGGCACATATAGCAATGTTACAGGAGACGCATTTCACTCCGCAAACGTCACACAACTTTGCTAGGAAATGGGCGGAGCATAGAGTCTTCTCCTCATACTCCTCTTATGCGAGGGGAACAGTGATCCTAATAAAAAAACGACTACCATTCCACCTAGCGGGAGAGAACACGGACCCACAGGGTCGCTATTGTTTCATATGGTGGAGACTGGGGACTTTTTCTATTACACTGGCTTGTTGTTATGGGCCTAATGTTGATGCCCCGGATTTCTACACTTCACTGTGGGCCAAAATATTTGCAGTGGGATCTAGTCACATCATATGGGGTGGCGATTTTAATGTAACATACAACCCAGGTTTGGACAGATCACATCCGGCCCTGCACCATTACACCAGAGCGCGCGAGGTGATACAAGACACAATCACCTCGTATCAACTGTTGAATGCGTGGCGACATAGGCACCCGCGAGAGGGAACACACTACACAGCACAGACGGCATCATGGCCAAGGTTAGACTACTGGCTTCTATCCCGGGGGCTAGGCCGTGCAATAACCAGCGTGCAGCATTTGGCAAGGACGTATTCAGATCATGCCCCGGTAGTGCTTGCTCTTTCTTGTGCTGAGTTTGAGGCGCCGTGCAGGACTTGGCGAATGTACGCCCCTCGTTTGCTGGATATGGTCTTTCAGGAAGAATTAAGGGAGGAGGTCCAAGATTTTTTTGTACGAAACAAGGGGTCGGTAGATGCGGTAGAAACCATATGGGAAGCATTTAAGGTCACATTACGCGGTTTTTGCATATCAAAGGGGGCAGGGGTGCTCAAGGATATAACCAACACGATACGCAGATTGGAGGCCAAGCTTAGAGCACTAGAACTGGAGATGACCGCGGGCCCGACTGCCCCTGTTCAGGCACAATTCCGGGAAACACTCACAGAATATATGGACAGTGCGCAGAGGGAAATGCGATTTAGGGGTCAATACTGGACGGCCAGATGTTACGGAGAGGGGGAAAGACCGGGCAAGGCCTTAGCACAGTTAGTCCGACAGCCCCGATACTCGGGCTATGTCATAGAAATTGAAAACCTAGGTGGGATGGTGTATCGAGACACGGCTAGTATTTTAAACGTTTTCATGCAACATTACTCTCAACTATACTCCTCGCAACGCGGGGATGCTTGGACCTAGATAGCTACCTGGGGGATGTTTCACTGGGCTGGCTGAGCGATGTATAACGTACCTTTCTGTGTGCACCATTTGAGTTAGACGAAGTTTGTGAGGCCATTATGGGGATGCAGTCAGGGAAGGCCACAGGGACGGATGGAATTCCGGTGGAATTCTACAAAACATACATAGATATAATGGCTCCCATCCTGCGAGAGGTATATGAAGAGCTGCTCGAGGTTGGAGTCCTTCCTGCATCCATGCGGGAGGCGCTGATAATTTCATTACTCAACCGGGAAAGACGCCTCAGCATTGTGATTCATATAGGCCATTATCTCTCCTCAATTGTGATACAAATATCTTAGCCAAGGTAGTTGCAAACCGTTTGAGCCTCCTCATGGAAAACGTAATCCTGCCAGACCAATCGGGATTCGTCCCTGGAAGGGCCACATCCCACAATTTGAGGACCCTCTTTGCCATCCTAAACAATGTTTAGCCCGACCTACCCTTAGCCACAGTGTTTTTAGATGCCACTAAGGCGTTTGACTCACTCGAATGGGATTACATCTTTGGGGTGATGTCACGTATGGGATTCCCCCCCTTTTTCTGTGATGGATCAGGCTGCTGTATCAGACACCGGTTGCCAGGGTGCATATAAACAGATGTACGTCTCAAACATTTCCAATCACCAGAGGCACCCGACAGGGGTGCCCACTTTCTCCCCTGCTGTTTGCCATAGCGGTAGAGCCATTGGACTGCAAAGTTGAGACAGCATCACAGGGACAAGGCACTATGTTGCAATATGCGTCAAATACTTATCTCATTATACGCCGAAGATATTACCCTATACATACGAGATCCACAGCAGAATTTGAATCCGATCCTTAGAGAATTCATAGGGTTCGGGAAATTATCAGGGATCCAGATTAACTGGGGAAAGTCGAGTATATTCCCATTGACGGCTGCTACGACCCCCTTCTCGCTTGACTACCCATTGGAATGGTGTGAGGATGAGCTGCGTTATCTAGGCTTCAGAGTAACGAGGGACAGAGAGGAACTCATAAGGATAAACTATGGCACTACAATAACCCGCATAACGGAGAGCGTGACTCGCTGGATTACACTGCCCCTTTCCATGGCGGGAAGAGCATCGCTTATTAAAATGGTGATACTCCCCCAGCTGCTTTTTAAATATTCCATACTTTCCGGGAGCTTTCTTCTTTAAGACACTGAGGTCTGAGATGACGCGTTTAGTGAGGGGTGGTAAACAACCGAGGCTACAGTGGAATTTCCTTATACGACCATATTCACAAGGAGGGTTCGGGATCCCGAACTTTTAACTTTATTATACTTGTGCGCAGGCCCACTATTCGTGGTTCTGGATAGCGCAGCCATGGTATATGCCGCAGGTAACGGCGGAACCCTGACTGGCACACCCTGTTCCTATTGATGGCGCACTGTACGAGGTGACTAGCCCCAGAGGGAATATGCTTACCACTGTCACATGTACGACTGCGGCATGGCAGCTAATTGGAAGCATGCTGAAAACCACTTTCCTGTATTCTCCATTATTGCCACTTTCCTACCACCCGAACATACCCCTTCTTCAAGAAACGATATTTCATAAATTTAGAGAACGCACTAACATTCGCACATGGGGGGATCTATATCAGGGCGGGCGCTTTCGCACAGCGGAGCAAATATTGCAGGGATCACAACACACCCCACTTGACTTGTTTCTTTATACTCGTCTGTGGCAGGGAATACAATCTCTCACACCAGACTTTCCAGCGGACCAGCAGCTATTGGCGCAGCTGCACGGGATGCTGCAGAACGTGACGCCCAAGCGCCTTGTCTCAACCATTTATAGAATAGTCCACACACAGAGAGAGCTGTCAGACGCGGCTTCCCGTGCTCAATGGAGTGAGGAGCTAGGAATGGAGGTAACGGATGACCACTGGGAATTCTGCTGTCTACAGATAGAAAGGGTGTCGGCTAGCAGTAGGCTCCATATTATACACTATAAATTCCTGCATAGAATATACTACACCCCAGCTAGGCTACATAGGTTTCGCCTAAGGGACTCGGACAGGTGCGATAGATGTCATGCCCCTGGGGCGGGTTTTGAGCATGTAGCGTGAGAATGTCCAGGAGTGCACGCATATTGGGAACAGGTGTTTGGCGCCTTGACACTAATGATTAATGAACGGGTCGAACCCACCCCATTGATGGCCCTCCTGGGCTTTGTTAAACCACTGCAGGCAGTGCACCGCAAGTATACTGCCCTTGCTCTCCCACTGGCCAAGAGGCGGGTGGCATGCCGCTGGGGGAGGGGCGAGCACCCAAATTTAAGGACTGGATAGCTGACTTGGTGACTTACCAGGAGCGCCTCACTGTATATGCTGAACTGTTTCCGAGCGCCTCTCGACCCAAGGATATCTGGGCCCCCTTAACGTGTTACTTACTGGCACACCCACAAGACCCAGAACAGGTAAAAATAGCTACTCCTTAGCGCTAACGGGAAGAAGATATAAGTAGTGTAAATGGGCCTAAGAAGGTAAGAGATAACGAATACGACATGCAGGTCCGATTTGTTCATAGCAGATGTCGTCAGAAATGAGAGGGGAGCCGGAATATTGATGAACAATGTGAGTCCATTGGAATTCAGAAACTGTTAAGTGTACTACGTGTGGTTGCCTGACCTTTGAAATGCTGTAGTAATAACTGCCATGATCTGTTATAAGTTATATAAACCTGTTGAGCCTAATAGGGTCATGAGTGCTGATGTGACCAATATGTACTAAAGACTATGTAATGATGCCACAGATCAATAAAAAGACGTTTAAAAAAAAAAAAGAAAAAATATTTTAGTGACATCCCTAAACAACAAAACTCAGGAATAAGAATGTTAGCCCAGTCTTTCTTACTGCTACCTTGTATAACAAAATTACATTGTATTTGCCCTTCACGAAGAAATAAAAATGACTTTAATTTTTTTTTTTTAAAAAGGGCATCTCAACTCCACATATCAATATATTTTTTTTTACTACAAGGAGATATCTTATATGTGTGCAGTGTTCTCTAGCATCTGAGAGCAACATTTTTAAACCCTGGACTATTTGATTCCATTCTACTTGATATATTACTTTTTACTTTGCCTGTGTGAGAAGAAGAAGCGGGACCTCGCTTGAATTGGAGCTTTGCAGTCCAAATTTACGAGTTTTCACTTGTTACTGTTTTTACCTGACTTCACTAGACCAATGTGGACCTCTTTAAATGTCATTTGACGGCATTGGTGAGCACTTTTAAACTATTCACTATTGTGCTTATGCTAAAGGCCTTGGGCCTCATTTATGAGGCCTTGCGTCAGTTTTGCGCTTCCAATGTGTCACTTTTTGTGATGCATCGGCGGCGTAAAACATGCCTCCTGTTGCGCACTATTTACAAAGTGACGCAGATGCGTCACTTTGTAAACTCCTGCGCTACATTATACCTGCGTCAGGTATAATGTATGCAGCGCGGGCGTTTCCCCCGCAAAAAGCTTCGTAGAAGTGACGCAGTGAAATCTATGCGATTTCACTGCGTCACTTCTAGGACACCGTTGCGTCAAAATATTGCGCCTGCCTCACAGCAGGCGTAAGACTGACGCAAGCCCTTTCACATGGGGCTTGCCCAATGTTAAAGGAAGCATTGCTGGAGTTGCGTCACTTTTGTGACACACTCCAGCAATGCTTCACTTTTGCGCTTACAGATACGTCAGAAATACTGACGTATCTGTAACTCCTTGAGACATGATGCGTCATACAATAAATATGACACATCAGGTATGTCGCAAGGAGTGCGCACTGAGAAGTGACGCATCGCTGCTTTCACGCAGCGATGCGTCATTTCTCATAAATGAGGCCCCTTGTGCTTGTTTGTTTTCAAACAAGGCCAAGCGCGCGAGAGATTACCTGCCACTTTGCCATTGTTGCACGAGCATGCTCTTTCTTCCTTGAAGTGGAAAGAAAGCCTCATGCTTCAAGATTCCCTGCCTCGCGTCTAGCCTCGCGATTCCCTATGGTGTCCACCTGGAAGTGAACATGTCTTCTGCTGTGACCTTGCTTCCTCACTGACACGCATCGATCCATCCACTGCGTGTCAAGTACGCCTTCCTGGGAGGTCTTCCTTTGTGAAGTCGGCCTGTTGCAAATGCTTAGCTTCTCTTTGTGATGCTGTCCTGATGTCAAGGCTTCGTGCTGACACGCACCGCAGGAGAGCCCTTATTTTTCCCCAGTGTGTCAGTTCCTGAACGCTGCTTTTCGCTGACACACACACAACTTTTTAGCATCACAATTGATAAGGAATAGGGGGTCTGTATGAGTCTGTACGGTTGGGCGCTTTGCCTGGTTTCAGAAGCGAGACAATGAGAGCTTCTTGCTCAGATTGTGGCAATATCCCTGAATGCACAGCTTCTTCATACATTTGTTTCAGGAATGGGACCAGAATCTCTATGTACGTTTTGTAAAACTCGGCCTGGGCCCTTACCGTTAATCAACTGCATTATGGCTACTCTAATTTCTTCTTCCTCCAAGTCAGCAGCCAGGAATTCCCTGTGAGCATTACTTAGTCAGACTAGTTCTATCTTTTCGAGGTATGTATCTGCCTGTTTGGTGTTACGGAAGGTGTATAGTCGAGTAGTGCGCAGTAAAAGTGTTTATAATTTCAGCTGTGTTCCTGTGTATTGTGCCATCATCTCCATGATTTCTAATATATAATTAGTGTTTTAGGAAGAGCATGTCAAGTCAGCTAGTCCTTTTTCTGGCCTTTCTCCTTCACCATATTTACCGGCTTTGTAGCATTTTCCGCGGAACAGGCATTCTCGCTCCGCCGTTTCTTGGTACTCGCTAATTGTTTCCCTAATGCTTGCTAATGTGGAGTTCATCTTGTACACATACGCCAGTCTTTCCTGATCTTTTAATTTGACTTCCAGTTGGGATAGGGTCTTCCTAAAGTCCTTTAGAATGCCACCTGCCTGGGCCAAACATACCCCCCCTCACGCCTCCCAGACTGTGGTGAGCGAGGGGACCACGTCTATGTTCTTACTGAGGAACTCTTCTATTTTTTGCTCAAGTTCCACCTTAAAGGCTGAGCCTAGCAGCGCATTGGTAGGTAGTCTCCATGCAATATATCTATTTCTATCTTCGGGTGGGATTGTTCGCATATATACTGGGGAGTGGCCTGAATATGTACGCGCTAGGTGTTGCGTAGAAGTGATATAAAAGGCCATCCCTTTGAGGGTTAGCCAGGCATCAAGCCTGGACCAGCTATTATTAACTGCGGAATGAAATGTTCCCTATGCCAAGCTCGGCTGGCAGGGGCGCCACGCATCAACTAATTGATGTTCAGCGACGATTTGCTTCATTTGACGCTGTGCTTTGGTATTGTGTTGCATCTGAGGATGTGAGTGGTCTTGCATGGGACATAACGTGAGACTAAAGTCTCCTCCACATATTATATGCGTGGAGCCTATATTCACAATCAACCCCTAGAGTTTGATGAAAAAAGATTCATCATCAGTATTGGGGCCATGACAGTTTATTAATGTTACGGATTGTGACGACAATCTGCCCCACACAATGCAGTACATGCCTTGTGGATCACTTAGCTCACCCTCTTCAACATATGGTGTGTTTTTAAATTAGAATACCAGTTCCACTTGAGGAAGGGAAATATCTGTGTGAGGCCTATTTCGTGGCAAACATAGGTGTTTTTGATGGGGTTGTATGAGGTTTCTTTATGTCCATATATGGAAAAAGGTGTCTCTTCTTCCGGGGATCCCCCAAGCCTCTTACATTCCAGGTCATTAGACCTATACCCGCTAGATGATCTTTGTTATTCCTGTTTTGCAACATCAATCAATCAATCAATCAATCAAAGTCACTTATAGAGCGCACTACTTACCCGTAGGGTCTCAAGGCGCTGGGGGGGGGGGAGGGTCCGTTACTGCTCGAACAGCCAGGTCTTCAGCTTCTTCCTGAAGGAGAGGTGGTCTTGGGTCAGGCGCAGGTCGGTCGGGAGGGAGTTCCAGGTCTTGGCGGCTAGGTAGGAGAAGGACCTTCCTCCTTTTGTCGCTCTTCGGATGCGGGGGACGGCGGCGAGGGCGTGGTTGGCTGATCGGAGTTGGCGTTTGGGAGCGTAGAAGTTGATTCGGTTGTTGAGGTAGCTCGGGCCTTGGTCGTGCAGGGCTTTGTGTGCGTGGGTGAGGAGGCGGAAGGTGATTCTTTTGTTGACGGGGAGCCAATGCAGGTCTCTCAGATGTCCGGAGATGTGGCTGGTTCGTGGGATGTCGAGGATGAGTCTGGCTCAGGCGTTCTGGATCCGCTGGAGCCTCTTCTGGAGCTTGGCGGTGGTACCGGCGTAGAGGGCGTTGCCGTAGTCCAGTCGACTGGTGACGAGGGCCTGGGTGACGGTCTTCCTGGTCTCGGTGGGGATCCACCAGAAGATCTTCCGTAGCATGCGAAGGATGTTGAAGCACGCCGAGGAGACGGTGTTGACTTGCCTGGTCATGGAGAGGGAGGAGTCCAGGATGAAGCCCAGGTTGCGTGCGTGGTCTGTCGGTTTGGGTGCGGTGCCCAGGGCGGGGGGCCACCAGGAGTCGTCCCAGGCGGAGGGCGAAGAGCCTAGGATGAGGACCTCCGTCTTGTCTGAGTTCAGTTTCAGGCGGCTGGTCGTCATCCACTCGGCTACCTCTTTCATCCCTTCGTGCAGATTGGCTCTGGCGGCGGCGGGGTCGTTGGTCAGGGAGAGGATCAGCTGGGTGTCGTCGGCGTAGGAGATTATGTTGAGGTTGTGTTGGCGTGCGATGGCCGCGAGGGGGCTCATGTAGACGTTGAAGAGGGTGGGGCTCAGCGAGGATCCTTGAGGGACGCCGCAGATGACTTCGGTGGCCTCTGACTTGTACGGTGGTAAGCGGACTCTCTGTGTTCTTCCGTCGAGGAATGAGATGATCCACTCCAGAGCCTTCTCCTGGATTCCGACGTTGCTGAGGCGCTGTGCCAGGGTGCGGTGGCAGACAGTGTCGAATGCCGCGGAGAGGTCTAGGAGGATGAGGGCCGCTGTTTCTCCGTTGTCCATTAGGGCTCGGATGTCATCGGTGGCGGCGATGAGGGCGGTCTCGGTGCTGTGGTTGGCTCGGAAGCCAGACTGTGAGGGGTCGAGGGATCCATTCGTCTCGAGGAAGGCGGCCAGCTGCTTGTTGACGGTCTTCTCTATGACTTTGGCTGGAAACGGTAGGAGCGAGATGGGGCGGTAATTCTTGAGTTCGGTGGGGTCCGCTGTGGGTTTCTTGAGTAGAGCGCTGAGTTCGGCGTGCTTCCAGCTCTCAGGGAAGGTGGCGGTGTCGAAGGATGTGTTGATGATGTCTCGCAGGTGGGGTGCGATGACAGCGTCTGCCTTGTTGAAGACGTGGTGGGGGCAGGGGTCGGTCGGTGATCCAGAGTGGATGGAGTTCATCGTGCGGACGGTGTCTTCGGTGCTGATCGGAGTCCAGGCGCAGAGGGTGGTGGTGGGGGGTGGTGGTTCGGTCGTGGTGTGCGTTGGTTGGTTGTTGAAGCTGTTGTGTATGTCCGCGATCTTGTTGTGGAAGTATGAGGCGAGGGAGTTGCAGAGGTCTTGCGATGGGGTGATGTCATTGTTACCTGCGCTGGGGTTGGAAAGCTCTTTCACGATGTTGAAGAGTTCCTTGCAGTTGTGTGCGTTGTTGTCCAGCCGGTCCTTGAATGCAGTTTTCTTGGCGGCGCGGATCAGCTGGTGGTACTTCCGGGTGGCAAGCTTGAAGGTGGTCCTGTTGTCAGGTGTTGGTTCCCTTCTCCAGACTTTCTCGAGGGCTCGGCAGTTCTTCTTGGAGCTCTTGAGTTCGTCGGTGAACCATGGTGCTTTCTTGCTGCCGGGTCGGCTGGGCGGGGTCCTCAGCGGGGCGAGCTCGTCCGCGCAGTTGCTGATCCACTTCGTGAGGTTGTCGGCGGCCTGGCTGGGGTTCGCTGAGCTGGTAGGAGGGTGCTGGCTCAAGGAGGTGGCGAGCTGGTCGGCTGTGATCTTGTTCCAGCTTCTGCGGGCAACCTGTTGCTGGTGGTGGTGGGTCGTCGTTCTTTTGAAGGTGAAGTGGACACAGCTGTGGTCCGTCCATTGAAGCTCTGTGGCGTGGCTGAAGGCGATGTCTGTGCTGGATGAGAAGACTGCGTCGAGTGTGTGTCCGGCGAGGTGGGTGGGGGTGGACACCAGCTGCTTGAGTCCAAGATTGGCGAGGTTGTCGAGCAGGGTGCTGGTGTTGCGGTCGTTGTTGTTCTCCAGGTGGAAGTTGAGGTCCCCCAGGAGGATGTAGTCAGCGGAGCGGAGGGCATGCGGGCTGACGAAGTCGGCTATGTCCTCGCTGAATTGGGTGCGTGGTCCCGGAGGTCGGTAGATCAGGGTGCCTCTGAGGGTGGTCTTCGGGTCGGTGTGGATCTGGAAATGCAGGTGTTCGGCGGTGGTAAGGGCGTTGTCGGTGCTGGTCGTGATGCGGATGGTGTTCCTGTGGATGATGGCGATGCCTCCTCCCACCTGGTTGGCGGAGCGGTCCCTCCGGGTGATCTTGTAGCCCTCTGGGATGGCGATGGCGATGTCGGGCGCTGAGGAGGCGTTCATCCAGGTCTCCGTGAGGAAGGCAACGTCCGGGGCTGCGGTGTCTAGGAGGTTCCAGAGTTCGATGGCGTGTCTGTGGACGGAGCGGGTGTTGAGCAGGATGCACTTGAGGTGGGTACTGCTGGTGTTCGACTTGGCGGGTGCTGGTGCGAGGCAGGTCCGGATGCAGGTGAACTTGCAGGTGCGGCAGCTGAAGGGTCCGTGGGTGCGTCTCGGGGTGGCTTGGTAGCATCCTGGCAGTCGACCGGCGTTGAGTGCGCAGAGGTTGGCGGCGGTGTACGTCAGGCGGGTCGGCTGTGGTCTTAGAGGGCCAGGGGTCCTGGCACTGGGCGCGGTCCAGGCGCGGACGGGCGCAGACGGGCTTACCTTTGGCGCGCCTTCGGCGCACAATCGGCGCGCCCGCTGCGCGTGGCCGCTGCGCGTTCGCACGGTCGCCATATATGGCGAAGTGCGCGGGGGGGGCGGAGCAGCTGGGAGGCGGGAGCGGGGAGGGTACAGAAGGCAAAAGGGGCGGGGTTAGCGGCGGTGGCGGGAAGCGGTGAGGGAGGGCGAACGACGGCAAATAACAGGAGGGAAATACAATTTACAAAGAAGCAAGCAATACTAAACGACAAAAACGATCAAAAGACGGCAAAAAACAGCAGGGGCAGGGAAATACAATTACAATGAAACAAGCAATACTGAATGACAAAACAAACTAAATACGGCAAAAAACAGCAGGGGCAGGTCAGCTGAGCACGGACCACGCCGCTCGGGGGCCGGGGGCGCGGTCACGCGGCGGCAGGCACCAGCGAGGCAGTCAGGCAGGGGAGGCACACACAGCAGCTGGTGGCCGTGTGGCGCGGGGGTGTCCTAGAGTTAGGTCACACTCACCTGCGCCGCACGGTCGCCATATATGGCCAAGTGCGCGGGGGGGCGGAGCAGCTGGGAGGCGGGAGCGGGGAGGGTACAGAAGGCAAAAGGGGCGGGGTTAGCGGCGGTGGCGGGAAGCGGGGAGGGAGGGCGAACGGCGGCAAATAACAGGAGGGAAATACAATTTACAAAGAAGCAAGCAATACTAAACGACAAAAACGATCAAAAGACGGCAAAAAACAGCAGGGAAATACAATTACAATGAAACAAGCAATACTGAATGACAAAACAAACTAAATACGGCAAAAAACAGCAGGGGCAGGTCAGCTGAGCACGGATCACGCCGCTCGGGGGCCGGGGGCGCGGTCACGCGGCGGCAGGCACCAGCGAACCATTGTATTCTTTTGAATTGGTATTGTATGTATGTTTAAGTCGATTTCTGATGAGGCGCATGCCATCTTGTGTTCGATGTCTGACCCTGTTTTTACATAACCCATACTCCCCTCCCACAACGGCCACCCCAACCTGCCTTGTAGCACGCCCTCCCATCCCAAATACCCCCTAACAGATATGCAGATTAACTGTTTCCTAGTATTTTCTGCATAATCACTATGGCATTTGTCCAGCATCTTATACACGTTATTCACTTTATCTAATGGATAATTACAGTAACCTGTGACAGCAGCCTTCTTACTTGTATGGTTTCCTAACTTTACATTATTTGTATAGCTAACCAACAGAACAATTAACAATTCCCTGTCATGAGGGTAGAAAAAAAGTATAAGTTTTTCCCCCCTCATTGGGAATGGTAGAGGGATCTCCTTTTGGGGTGTGTCCTCTGGGGGGCGAGGCTGAACCTCCTGCTCGGTTGGGGCCATGCAGGTGGGTGGCCCGGGCATAGCATTTTAGTGCTTGGATAATTTTGTTATGAGTTCTACAATTCCACTTGGACAGTATATATATTTCGTTGAGTTCTGAAAATAACATTGTACACATATCATGTACAAGCTGTAGTTACATCTTAGAACTATTTTTGTGCATGTCTGTCTGATTGCAACTATTCCGTTTATTAGTATGTGGTTACTACTCCTCTTCATGTTATGACGACAATCCTCTGCTAGGTTAAGGTGATTTATCTGTGCGCTTAGAATTGTCTCTGAAGTGACCCCGGTAACTCTGCTGCCTGCTGCGGTGTATTGCAAAAGTGTTGTTTGCCTTTATAGGTTAGCCACAGTCAGGCAGGATATAGCATGGCAAAGTCCAACCCCGCTTGCTGCAGTTTTCTCTTGATCGGAAGAAGCTTTTTCTTGCTTCCTGGACCGCCAAGGTAAAGTCAGGATATAGTAAAATGGTGCTGTTCTCAAACATTACTGTTCTCATTTACCTGGCCTTATGTAAGGCTGTGTCACAATCTCTGTAATTCAACAGCTTTGCGACTATGGGCCGCGGCGCTCCAGGCAGAGGTTTTGGTGCGAGCGTTCTGTGCGCTCTCTCCACAATCAACAAGGGAGAAAATAGTTCTCTACCCCCAAACATGTAGTAAGTAGCCTTTCTATATATTCCTACATTTTCTCTGTGTTGGTAGACTCTGGAATTCCAAGAATGTGTATGTTATTTCTTCTGGATCTCGCTTCCAGGTCTTCGTTCTTTGCTGCGATCAACTTGAGCAATCCGTCCATTTCCGTGATTTTCCCTTTACATTGGTTGTAATCATTTTCAAGTGTCGAAATTCTGCTCGCTGCTTCTCCCAGCCTTCCATCTTGTTTATCTAGTTTCTGTGTTATGAAGTCCATCCTGGAGCACATTCCGTCCATCTTGGTTTCGATTGAAGAGAGGCATTTTTTCATTGTGATCAATAAAGACTTCAGCTCCATGTCCTCTTGATTTGTACAGTTTGGTTGGCCGCCTCCATGTCTGTCTCTCGACTTTGTCCTCGGATATTTTTCGAGCCTCAAACGGTAGCTTAGCTTGTTTCCCATCCGTTTTGCCCATTATTACTTGTATGAGTACTGTGCTACAATGGGCAGAGTTATTAGATAGCAGTTCTCATTTTGGCGGTTGCTGCCCACTCTATAAGACTGTAAGGAGTTGCAATTCAGTAGTCTCTGCCCACAGCACTCTCAGTGGTTAGGACTTGTGGCGTGCGTGTATCTTGTTATTGCGGTAAAGAAGCCTTACTATAGCGACCCAGCAGTGGTGACTATTGCCTATGCACATCTGTACAGCCATTTTATATTCCGCAATGTGATTTGTTCCCTGCAGGTATTTAGTGACCATGGGTGACCGTGAGCTTCGACACACGTCTAGCAACCTGCCATTCTCTGGACGCTCTTCTTGGATGGCTAAGTAGCTTCGTATTTGGTGTGTTTGGCACCCTTTGCAGTCTCTCTGCTGCTGTAGCTCAGTCCACTGTCTTACTAGGCCTCCCCTGGGCCCTACTCTGTGCAACAAGATGGCGGCTGCGCTCTACGGAGCCTTATTTTTTATCCCGTTTCTCATGGCAGCTTCTCCCAATGTACGATCTGTGGCGTCTAATAATGTGCGGTGTGCCTGCTTGTAGCCGTTCACTGGTGCGGCTGGGGAGATGAGTTCTGTGTTGGTGCTCTCCGTCCTTCTTTTTTTTTTCGCGCTGCCTGTGCAGACTGCACCAATTCACGCTACCCACGTCTTTGCCGCCACATCTTACTTGGATATTCGCGGCATCCGCTGCGGTACCCTGGTGTCCAGCTGGAGTCTTCATTTTCTCTTGCACCGCACGTTGACTGATGGGCGGCCTCACGAACAAGCAACAGCTCCTCAGTGTCGTCGTCGGCTCTTGCGGGATCTCCCCGGCTGCCGGTGCGGCACAGCTCGCCGCAGTGAATTTCGTGGCAGCTCTGCATTCACAGCAGCCTTTGGGTGGCTCCGCAGGTTCCTCACCACATCAGCTATCCTCTCCCATCGTGTCGCACCGGCAAATCTTGTCCAGACACAGTATATTTTGGGGTGTTTTCCTCCAGGCTGGTGCAGCCTCGCTACAGTGCCGCCATCTTGTTAGCCCGCCCCCTAGTGCCCCTAAAATTATCTTTAGACCCTCTTTCCCATGCACTATCTCGCAAGAGCCCAAGAATCTTAGCCCGGAGATGGAAACCCTCACAAGGGCGTTGCACATTGTGAGCCATCAGCACCATATCCCTTCCAGACAGTTTTGACTGGTGCAATCTGAGCAGCTGCGGAACATGTGTTACAACAGTTTCTTAGTTCTCTTGACATGGATAATGGGACATCAAGTTATTTGGGTCATACAGTAGTAGGTTAGTGGTAGTGGTACTGTCTGCAGGATAGGATCTCTGATTTAGCAGTATAGAGTTTTTTGTGGTTATTCGTCATCAATGCGTGTGTGGCTTGGAGGCAGTTAATAAGTCTTAATGTGTGATAGACCTCCAGATTGGCCATTTTTTTTATTTTTTTATATATCTTTTTATTGAAAATTAACAAAGAAAAAGCAAGGTGTCGGATACTTACATCAAGCAAATAGACTGTGCAATGGCGGATCCCCGAAACAAGCGACATTTAACTCAAATATAATAAAGAAGGGTGGGGGAGGAGAGGAAGAAGACAAAATAAAACATTTAAAATCATATACAGTGAGGATCAGGGGGAATGCGGGAGATCAAGTATAACTGTTTCAGGTGGTACACAGATATTCCCTCTATAACGATTCCAGGGGGCCCAGATCTTCTGCCACTTTCGGGAGCGACCCCGAGCTACATATACAGTCTTCTCCCTAAACATACACCAGTCCATATCATTCATCCAACACTCAATAGTAGGAGGCCGTTGGGATCCCCACAGCTGTGCAATATTGCGTTAGGCAATCATTGTTCCCAAGGTCACCCACTGAGTTTGGGCCACATTATGATCAGTGGGCTCCCAAACATTTAAAATACAACGCCTGGCTTCAGGTAAAAGTGCGATCTCCGTGACCTCCTGAAGTACCCTGTGAATCCTGCGCCAATACTCAGTGATGTGACCACACTCCCAGATGATGTGCAGAAACGTGGCCAGCTGGCCACAACCCCGCCTACACAGACCCTCCTCCGAAAAACCCATTTGTACCAAACGAGAGCCCGTGACGTACACTCTGTGCAGTATTTTAAGTTGCACTAATCTAAGGCGGGCTGGTATCGCTACCTCCTTCGGGGAGGAGATCGCTGACTACCAGTCCTCGTCATGAAGTTCAAGGCCATCACGGGTCCACTGATCTCGCAGTTGGGAGAGAAGGTCCGCTCTATGATTAATTAATTTTTTATAGATCAGAGAGATGGTACTATCGGTATATACCCATCCAGCACACGATCCTCCAGCGGGGCAGATTCAGGTATCTCCGAACCCTTAGGAAAGATCCAAGCAAGCGCATGACGAATCTGAGCATAGCGGAAGAACTCCGTTCCACCCAGCTTGAACTCGGCCTGCAGGGCTACAAAGGACTTCACCTGCCCCTTCGCCCAGAGGTCCCCCACCCTGGAAATACCAATGAGGTCCCACCTGTCAAATCCCTTCGTATTCCACAGTTTGCCAAGCAGATCCGATTCAAACAGCGGGGTAGCAAAGGTCAAACGATCTTTCCATCCCAATGCACTAGTGGCAACCTGCCAAACACGCATAGCAGTATGCGTCGGCCCCGTCACAGATCCCACTACCGATTTGGAATATAATGCCCTATAGTAATTACCTCCGGGGAGCAGCCACCTGTCCATAGCGAAACCCGGGTGAGGCCCAGGACAATATGTACCATGGTTGATTGCCCCCAACTGCGTTGCCCAATAGTACCGTTTAATATTAGGAAGAGCAATACCCCCATCGTACCAGGGAAGCGTCAGTTTGGCAAGTGCAATTCGGGGCCTACCATCCCACAGCAACTTCCTCTGCAGAACCTCAACAACATGGAAGTAGCTACCAGGAACCAAATACAGGGTATTTTGCAAGGCATACAAAAAACGAGGGAGGGACATCATCTTAAAAAGGGCCGCACGCCCGAGCAAAGAAAGCGGTAGCTTTCGCCAACCCGCCACATCCCGTCTCAACCGCGCCAAAAGAGGGAGGAGGTTTTGCTCATATCGGATCAAAGGGTTCATGGAAATAAAAATACCAAGATATTTGAACCCCTGCTGTGTAATCCGAATAGGACAACCACGCGGCAAAACCGGCGCATCACCACTAAGCACATAAAGGGAGGATTTCGCCCAATTGATGATCAAACCAGAATTCCTACCAAAAGAGACCAAAACGTCACACAGCACAATCAGAGATTTTCTGGGGGAGGTAAGATACAAGAGGATGTCATCCGCATAGAAGGAGATACGATTTTCATGTTCCGGGGACCAGTGGATACCTCTCATGGAAGGCTCCCAACGGATCCACGCAGCTAGGGGCTCAAGCGCCAGCGCAAACAGGAGGGGAGACAGCGGACAACCCTGCCGAGTACCACACCCAAGAGCAAACATTTCAGAAACGCGGCCATTAACCATTACCTGAGCGAGGGGGTCGGCTTAAAGAAGCGTACCCAGCCGATAAATTCAGAGCCGAAGCCGAATTTGGCCAACACTGCCCACAAGTACGGCCATTCCACAGTATCAAACGCCATAGTGGCGTCGAGAGACGCCAAAATGGCCGGTTCACGCAGCGTCCCGGCCCTAGCGATAACACCATGCAACGGGCGGAGATTCAATGCAGTATTCCGGTGTGGGATAAAACCCGATTGATCCGGATGTACTAAATCACTAATAACCTTGATTAGTCTATTGGCTAATACCTTAGCCAAAATCTTCGGCTCTGCATTTAACAATGAAATCGGCCGGTATGACGCACATTTATTCTGAGGCTTCCCCTCCTTGTGTATAACGACTATAGTGGCCAGACGCTGATCGCGGGGGAGAAACCCACTATCGCGGGATTCCTTAAACATATCCCTCAAATACGGGGTAATCCTGTCGGGCCGAAGCTTATATAACTCAATTGGCAAACCGTTTGGGCCCGTTGCTTTACCCGAGCGCAAGGAGCGCAGAGCCAATGCTATTTCATCCGCCGTAATCGCCGAGTCCATCCCTATCGTCCTCAGAGAGACTTGGAAGGGTGATATCCCGAAGTAGAAACAAGAGTCCTCCTCCGGCCTGTCAGACACAGAGGAGTACACAGTGCGAAGGTGGGTGGCGAAGCACGCCACTATCTCCCGCGGGTCGGTAACCAAGGTCCCCTCCTCCGTCTCAATTTCCGGCACCACACGACTTGCTCTATCTTTCCTATCCAACCAAGCAATCAATTTTCCGGCCTTGTCTCCAACATCATATATGCGTCCCTGTTGCTCCCGGCTAAGAGCCTTCGCCGCATCCGACACTAATGATTTGTATTCAAACTGCTTCAGCTGAAAAACATGCAGTTTTATTATTATTATTATTATTATTATTATTATTATTATTAGGGTTTTCTAGAGCGCATAGTAACCCGGAAGCATCCCAGCGCTGAGACCAGGACAGTCAAGAGGGTAGATTGTCAGGGAGAAAGGGGAAGGGAGATCAGGGGAAGAGGTGCGTTTTCAGTAGTTTCCTGAACCGGAGGTGATCTGATTCCGTCCTTAGTTTATGGGGGAGGGTGTTCCAAAGGCTGGCTGCGTTCACAGAGAATCGCCGCCCACCTGTGCGCGCCTTTTTCACTCTGTGAACTGTGATGAGGTGTTTGTGATCAGAGCGGAGGGATCTTGTAGCCTTGTAAGGCCTGATAAAGTTTCTGAGGATGGGGGGGTCTTTATCCTGCAGGAGTTTGTGGGCCAGACAAAGAGCCTTGAATTTAACTCTTTCTCTTACTGGAAGCCAGTGAAGGTGTTTCAGAGCTGGTTTGGCCGAGGATCTAGCCGGAGTGTTGGTGAGAAGCCGGGCTGCGGCGTTCTGAATCCTTTGTAATTTATTGAAAGTGGCTTCGGGGGCTCCAAGATAGATGGCATTGCTGTAATCCAGCCTAGATAGAATGAGGCCTTGGATAAGCAGTTTCCGGGAGATGGGAGGGAGTAAGGGCAGGATTTTCCTGACTGATCTCAGAAGCTCGAAACAAATCCCAGCGTTTTTTTTTGCTTGGGTTTTGAAGGACAGATCTTTCTCTAGCCAGATTCCCAGGCTCTTGATCTCGGTGTTGGGGGCCGGGGGTTCACCCAGACAGGAGGGCCAGATGTTAGGAGGAAGGGAGAGCCCTTTTTGACCAAGGAGCAAGATTTCCGTCTTGGACCCGTTGAGTTTCAACGCTGAATTGTTCATCCACTCCTGGATTTTGGAGAGGCAGCTGTGGAGGTTAGATGGTTCTTGGTTTTAATGGGAAGCGGACACCACTAGCTGGGTGTCGTCCGCGTAGCTGTTGATTTTCACTCCGAACGGGGTGACTACCTCCTCCAAAGGTGACATGTAGACATTAAATAATGTCGGGCTAAGTGAGGAGCCCTGCGGCACTCCGCATTGGAGGGGGACTGCAGGGGAGCGGATGTCGTTCTCCCAGACCTGGAAGGAGCGGTGGTTTAAGAATGACGCGAACCAAGCCAGGGCAGTGCCCTCCACACCGATGTCTCTGAGTCGGTGGATTAGAACCCGGTGGTTGACAGTGTCGAAGGCCGCACTGAGGTCCAGGAGGATCACTGCCACTGATCCTCCTGCGTCCAGAATGCATCTGGTCTCCTCCACTGCAACCAGGAGGGCGGTGTCCGTGCCCTGACCCGGGCGGAATCCGGTCTGCGAGCTTCTGAGCAGGTTGTTAGACTCCAGAAACTGGGAGAGCTTTTTATTCACTATTTTTTCAGTGATTTTACTAATTCCGGGGAGGAGGGATATTGGCCTGTAGTTGGCCAAATCCAGAGGGTCTAGTAGAGGTTTTTTAAGGAGGGCCTTGACAACAGCCGCTTTCCAGCTCGGGGGAACCTTACCCTGAAGTAATGACGAATTGATGAGATCAGTTAGAGGGGGGACGATCATGGGAGCCACTTTTTTGAGGATGCGCATAGGCACCGGGTCACTAGGGGAACCACTTTTGATTGTGGTGAGCGTAGTCGAGACCTCTTCAATGGTTACCGGGCCGAGGGTGTTTAGGTGGATGGTGATTGGGTCAGATTTGCAGCAACCCTCATCGTTGATACTGTGGTTGACTGGGGGTAGGGTGGCGAGAATTTTCTGATTTTTTTCGTCAAAGTATTTTGCCAGTTTGTGACATTTATCCTCAGAGGTGTTGGGATCTGGGAGTTTCTCTAGCCGAGGGTCCGGGACGTTGAGTAGTTCTTTTAAGATGATGAAGGTTTCTCTGGCGGAGCAGGAGGAGTTTTTTATTCTTTCATCAAAGAATTGGCTTTTGGTATTGCGTAGCGCAAGTTTATAGTTTCTTAGGGAGGCGCGGAAGGCATCTTTTTTGGCTGTGGATTTGTCCTTCCTCCATGAGCGCTCTGTCCTTTTGCACTCCTTACGAAGTAGGTTAAGCTCAGGGGAGTACCAGGGGGCCGGGTTCACTCTTTTGGCTCGTTTCAAAGTAGTTGTTTTGGGGAGGAGACCGTCCAGAGATTGAGTGAGCCAGGAGTGAAACTGCCTATCCGCAGTGTCTGGGTCAGGAGCCGGGGGGGGGGAGAGTTACCATGAGCGCGGAGGCCCATTCTTCCGGCGAGAGTTTGTGCCAGCGTCTATCGGTGACCCGGGTTTTAGACGGTTGGGGTGGCGGGACAGAGAGAAGCCAGTGGATAGGAATCAAGAAATGGTCTGTCCATGGTAGAGGGAGGGGAGTACAGGTTTTAAGGTTGTGGATGTTAGTGAAAATGGGGTCCAGAAGATGTCCTTTGTCATGGGTAGACTCTGAATTCACTAGTCGTATGTCATAGGACGTGAAATCAAGGAGAAGTTCGGAGGCAGTTATGTCCTTGGGGTCTAGTAGATGGAGGTTCAGGTCTCCCAGGATTAGAAAGTTGTTGCCATGAGTGTAACAGTATCCACGAGAGCGCTAGAGAACTTGGCTGGGGCTCCAGGTGGGCGGTATATCAAGAGACCAGAGAGGGAGGTTACAGGTGAGATCTGTAGAGTAAAATGGCAACTTTCGCAGTCATCGATATTGCCATTGTTAGTTCTGCAGTCGAAATGCTCTCTGTATATTATTGCCAGGCCACCTCCTCTGCCGAGGGGTCTGTTCTGAGAGTGGATTTGGTAGCCAGGTGGTAGAGCATTAACGATATCGGAATCGGTGTGGGGGGTGAGCCAAGTTTCCGTGAGGAACAGAATGTCGATGGTGCGATCTTGGATAAGAAGGTTTATCTCGTGGGAGTGTTTAGGAAGAGACCTACAATTAAGAAGGCCGAGCTGTAAGCCGTGGCATTCAGCGTCGGTAAGGGCCGGGTTACAGAGGTCGCAGTTAGTAAAAGGTTTTTCTCCTGTATAGGTGTAATTGCAAATTATGTTTTTCGAAGGGTTGAGTGCGAGGAGCCTACCTTGGGTGTAGGTAAGTCGGCTTATGGAAGATTTGGGCATGGTGACTGGGCCTGGGGCCGTCCGGGCCCGGACGGGCCCAGACGTGCTTGCCTTAGGCGCGCCCGCTGCGCCCGTCTGCTGCGCGTACGTGGAAAGCACATTTTTTATATGGGGTGTTAGGGGCGTGGCCTAGTGAAAGTGGGCGTGGCCTGCGGTCAGGCCCGCTGATAGCGGCAAGTGTGAGTTTCCCTAGCCCGCGGCAGCGTTTACCTCGGCTGCGCGGGGGTCACAGGGTGGAGAGAAGTGCCCAAGAGTACACCAAGCAAGGTAGGAATGAAATCTTTAAAATATGTCAAAGTTACAACAATTTTAAAAAAAAAACGCTTTAAGCAAACAGAGAAAGCTCCCGGCTGTGCCTCAGGAGTGGGTCACCTCTTGTTCCAATGCCGATTCCAAATCCAGTATTTCTGTCTCTATCTTTACCACTTCCTCCTCTTTCTGCTTTTTGGCGCCAGAAATCAATGACATGGCCTGACCACTCAGGACGGTCTTAAAAGCCTCCCATAAGGAGACTGCGGAAGCAACCGAGCCTACATTCTCTAGGAAATAATGATCAAGCGCCTTCACCAGGCCAGTACGAATTTTAGGGCTATGAAGGTACCAAGGGTTAATCGGGGCAACCCGACCCTCGGCACCCGGGACCAAGTCCAATCGGAGCCATAGTGGGGAGTGGTCAGAGATCCCCCGAGCTAGATGGCGAGTCTCTACAACGCCAAAAGCCTGTGTAGCCGGCACCAACACATAATCAATCCTAGAGAGACTACCATGGGCTCCAGAGAGAAACGTATATTGCCGCTGAGTAGCATGGAGTAAACGCCAACAATCCACCAGACCCAATACATCAATGAAATAAGGCAGCCAGCTATGCGACCCTTTGAGGTCCCTGGGTGGATGTCTATCAAGCCTTCCGGAAACCACTGCGTTAAAGTCCCCACCCAGAATCAAATGCCCAACGAGGAGATCAAGTAACACCCGCCCCAATTCAGAGAAAGTAGTCGACTGTAAACCAGGGGGAACATAAATAGAAACTACGGTAAGAGTACGACCCTCCCACCGCCCCGAAATTGCCACATAGCGGCCTCTATCATCGATGACAGTGGAGTCCACTTCAAGCGGAAGAGCAGTCTTAACAAGGATCCCAACTCCCCGCAATCCAGAGGAGAACCCAGCATGCGCTACCAGACGATATCCCAGTCTATTCAGAGCGTGACATGTATGCCCAACCAAATATGTCTCCTGAAGAAGAGCAATATCGGGTGAATGGCGTTTCAGGAATTGTAATACCACCCCACGTTTAATCTTGTACCCCAACCCATTAACATTCCAGCTAATCAACCTCAATCCCCCTAGCCCCCATCATAAAAGAGAAAGAAGATCCAACCACAAGCTAAGTCCAATGCCTCGATGACGTCATTCAACAGTATAGAACCTTGCAAAGACAACAAACAAAACATCCAAACCCCCCACCCCCGGTCCCCAAACAACACATTACAACACCCCCCACCCTGCACCCCTGCGCAAGACTAGAAAGCCACCCCAACTTGCAGTGTGCCTGTCGCCCTCACACCCAACTAAACTACGAAAAGTAAGGTTGAGGAGGAATAAACCCCAAAGGTATCCCCATAACCCCCCGTGCAAAAGAATATTGACAGTAATAGATCAGATACGGAATCAACACAATAAAGGTCCTTTCATCGACCCCGGTGGAGCCCACTCTTGTTCTTCAAGTCCTCCCTCAGCTCCGCCAGGCAGACTCTCAGGATCTCTTCGGGAAGTCAGGGTGTCCAACCAGTCCGCCACCACTTCAGGCTTATCAAAAAAGTACACTCTTTCATTATGTTCAATTCTCAGTTTGGCAGGAAAGAGCATGGCATATTTCATGTCCATATCCCAAAGACGTTGTTTGACCCCCATAAAACTGAGACGCTGTTTCTGTACCATCTGCGTGAAGTCAGGGTAGAAGCTGATGGAGGAGTTTTCAAACTTGAGGGGACCTCCCGCACGAGAGGCCTGCAGGATAGCATCCCTGTCCCGAAAATTAAAAATACGTGCTATCAAAGGCCGTGGCGGGGCTCCCACTTTCGGTTGTCCGCCCGGGATCCTATGAGCCCGTTCCACCATGAAAAACTTGCTCAATCCCTTAGGTGCCAAATGGTTGGTGATAAGGTCCTCAACAAAGAGGTCTGCTGCTTGCTCTTCTGCTTTTCCCGGAACCCCAATTATACAAACGTTGTTCCGCCGGGCCCGTCCTTCAAAATCCTCCAGGCGACGAATCGCTATGTCATTAGAAGCTCCAAGCCTACGGACTGTGGTTTGCAATTCAACGACGTCATCCGTGAGGCTCAATGTTTTAATATCCAACGATTTAACCTTCTCATTGGTTTTGGTTAGATCCGTCCGGATCAAATTCACTTCGATCGCCACCGTGTCCAACTTGTGAGCAAGAGTCTCCATCTGCTTCCCGAGGGAGGACTGGATACCATCAATGGCGGCCATAACGTCCTGTAGCGTCGGCTCCTCTTTCGGGATCGACGAAACCCTCGTGCTCTCTAGCGACCCGCCGGCCCCTCCGGGTGACCCTCGAATCTGAGCATATCGATCCATGACGTTGGTTTGCGTGTAGCTGCCCCGTCTGGTATTCTTCACCTTCTGCTTGTCTCCATCAGGCTTGCCTGCCATGTCGAGATACTATCCAATAGTTTCTTCACCCCTAGGCAACAGCGAGGGAAGAGGAGACAAACAGACCAGGCAAGTAGGAAAGAACAAGTTCCATCCAGAGGGACCGCCAACCCGGGCGCCAAAGTGGAAGGCAGCTGAGAGGGCAAATGGCAATGAGGCGTCACAAGTCCGAGACCCCAGTGATAACCAAAAACGAAAGTGAAACTGAACGGGACCGGGGTCCTGTGCTACAACAAGCCGTTGTTGTTCAATTATGCCCCGGGCACCTTGTCAACTCGGGCGCCGGGCATCCAGAAGACGAAGACCGCAAATGTCTCGGCGCCACAACTCCGGTCACCGGGGTCCGATCGGAACGGCGGCAACGGTGTCAGGATCATTATTGGTTCATCCGCACCAAGACGTCAACTGTCAGCAGGATAAATGACAGGATATATTCGGGAGGGTACGAAGGTCTCGGGAGCCCTTTGCTCACGCGGCCATCTTGGTTGGGCGCGAAGCTCCTCCTGAGATTGCCCATTTTTAAATTATTTGGATGTATAGTTGTAACACATCAAGTTAGGGATTTTAACAGAACCCAGCAAGGGGTTGTTGTAAACATAGAAAAAAAGAGGATGGATTAGGTATTATTATAGTATGCCGCAGTAGCGGGTGTGAATTCATTATATAAAATTTGCAAAAACAACAGTTGATGGACAGAATGCAGAACAATGTCATACATTCACCCCAGTACAGAGATCTGGGCCTAAATCCATCGTTTCTTTGCACTCCACACCACCCCAGTTCAGACATGGCCATATGCAAATCAGCCTTGACCCTGTGCCTCATGGGAACAGTCCAGCCCGAACTGCCAAGCCATGTCTTTCCTGGATCGGAATCAAGCATCCTAGGACCGGTTTCTGGCTATCAGACATCTTCAGCCAGGATAGCTTGACTCCAGTGGTGTGGAGAGCATGGGACTCACGTCTGAGCATATCCATCCCACTCGGGGTGACAAATGCAAAAACAACAGTTGATGGACAGAATGCAGAACAATGTCATACATTCACCCCAGTTGCTGCGAACTTACTGGACGGAAATGTAGGGCGCTGTATACGAGCTCTGAGGGGATCTATGTCTTTCTGGTCCTCCCTCCCGCTTTCGGTACTAGGCCGGGTAGCACTGTTAAAGATGGTGGCTTTACCAAGGCTGCTCTACTATTTCCGCACCCTCCCGATATGGATACCCCAACGGATTTTCAAGGACTTGAGAACTATGATTATCGACTTCCTTTGGGGACCTGGGAGACGAAGGGTAGCGTTGGACACTCTGATGAGACCCAAACAGGAAGGAGGGATGGCGGTCCCCGATTTTGAATTATATTACTTAGCGGCTCAGCTGCAAGTATTGACGCAAAACATTGCCAAAGAATTTAGGGGCCCGGACCAAGAACGTGGGAAGGGTATCCGGAGACACATCTTATCATTTATAGTCCTGCAAGAGGCTGGAGTTGGGAGTACTCACCATGGAGGAGAGGACACTCAGGTTATGTTGGCACAGGAGCTTGAAAAGGGCGAGGGCTGCAAAACCATATGCTCCGGAGATCCCCATAGGGATGTTGACAGCGCTACCGCATGGAGGCGACTGGTCCCCATTGCTAGAATGGGAAGAGTTGGGTTTACAAATGATGGGGGACTTATACCTGGATGGGACGTTGGTCCCCTTTGGGGTGTTGCAAGACCGATTTGGTCTCCCGGATGGGAGCTACCTCTTACATGCGGCGGTGGTTGCGGCAATTCGAAAACACTGGCAGGCGGGGCTGACGGAACCGAACACGACAATGGCCTGTCAATATGTGGTGATGGCAGCGGGTACAATCAAAGCGGTGACCTGCCTCCACTCCCGCATGCTCCGTGAGGGGCTGGAGCCCCTAACGACACTGAAGGCTAAATGGGAGGAAAGCATTGGCAAACCCATCCCGGACATGGTATGGAGCCAAGTACTGGAGCGGACGTGGAAGAGCAGCAGAAATGCGCGCTTCCAACAGGTACATTTCTTTGTACTACATAGGGCATATCTGACCCCGGCGAAGATTAGACGGTACTTTCGAGTACAGGACGCGGTGTGCCCGAGGTGTTTAGAGCCAGAGGTTGAGTTGGACCACTTTCTCTGGGGCTGTCCGAAACTGGGGTCGTATTGGCCTGCAGTGGGAGAGCTACTGAATGTGGTCACTGATAGAGAGGTGGAGTTCGATATGGCTGCTTGCTTATTGCTCTAGTTCCCTCACACAGCCAGGACAAAGATCACAAGCAAATTTATTGACCTGGGGCTCATTCTGGCTCCAAGGAGGGTCCATCGGTTAGGAGGTGGAAGAATGAGATGCTGAAATGGTCCAGGTGTGAAAGTGTGATTAGAATGCGACAGGCTGCCAGAACGGGCAACGAAAGAAGCTTGGAGATGGCGAGAGCTTGGGAGACGACTGTACAGGCTTTGAAAGACTATATGACAGAGGATGAAGAGTAAGGGTGTGCGGCATGTGGGGCCCCTGGAGGACCTGAGGTATAATTGCATTAACCCGATTAGCAGCGAACCCTTGTTTCGGAGCCCGCGATTTCCACCCACATCAGCAGCAGTAACAGTTGGGGGGATGAAAGGGGGGGAGGTATTAGAGGACCGCCGTAGGAACAGGCGAGGAGCCTGCAGTAGTGGCCTGAAACCGAGGAACAACGAATAGTGATTAACGGGCTACACGCCCCGGGTACACATAGCGGATTTCTTAACGGCTATCAGGAACAACACCCGTGGGAGGGCACTAATGTAGGCCTGGTGCAATGATCACTGGTAGAGCTGATAAAGCATACACGAGAGAGCGGGCTGTCCTTAACGGTGACTTGGGGGTGGGCGTTTGGGGAGAATTAAAAGCGGATTTCGTATTGTGTTGTTGACCGGACGTCTCTCCGAGATGATCACCGGGCCGTTTTGATACAAGATGGTAATACGCCGCCCAGCCTCCGGGATGTGGGCTAAAAGGCTGTGTACAAACCTATGGCTGTTGAAGTGCCTTGAGAAGTCGTGAATGTGAAGGTTGACCAATATCGATGTTTCCTTTTATGTATCTGCAATAAAAAAATATTTAAAAAAAAAAAAAAACATTCACCCCAGTACAGAGATCTAGGCCTAAATCCATCGTTTTTTTGCACTCCACACCACCCCAGTTCAGACATGGCCATATGCAAATCAGCCTTGACCATGTGCCTCATGGGAACAGTCAAGCCCGAACAGCCAAGCCATGTCTTTCCTGGACCGGAATCAAGCATCCTAGGACCGGTTTCTGGCTATCAGCCGTCTTCAGCCAGGATAGCTTGACTCCAGTGGTGTGGAGAGCATGGGACTCACGTCTGAGCATACCCATCCCACTCGGGGTGACAAATGCAAAAACAACAGTTGATGGACAGAATGCAGAACAATGTCATACATTCACCCCAGTACAGAGATCTGGGCCTAAATCCATAGTTTTTTTGCACTCCACACCACCCCAGTTCAGACATGGCCATATGCAAATCAGCCTTGACCCTGATAACCAGAAACCGGTCCTAGGACGCTTGATTCTGGTCCAGGAAAGACATGGCGTGGCAGTTCGGTCTGGACTGTTCCCATAGGCACAGGGTCAAGACTGATTTGCATATTGCCATGTTTGAACTGGGGTGGCTTGGTGAGCAAAATAACGATGGATTAAACCCAGATCTGGACTGGGGGTGAATGTTTAGCCATTGTGCAACATTCCGTCCATCACCTTGAGTGTTTTGCTGTTCTCCCTATGTGGGAAGGGTATGCCCAGACGTGGGTGCCTTGCTCACTAAGCCACTGGAGTCAAGCTATCCTGGCTGAAGACGGCTGATAGCCAGAAACCGGTCCTAGGGTGCTTGATTCTAGTCCAGGAAAGACATGGCGTGACAGTTCGGTCTGGACTGTTCCCATGAGGCACAGGGTCAAGACTGATTTGCATATTGCCATGTCTGAACTGGGGTGGCTTGGTTAGCAAAATAACGATGGATTAAACCCAGATCTGTGACTGGGGGTGAATGTTTAGCCATTGTGCAACATTCCGTCCATCACCTTGAGTGTTTTGCTGTTCACCCTATGTGGGAAGGGTATGCCCAGACGTGGGTCCCTTGCTCACTAAGCCACTGGAGTCGAGCTATCCTGGCTGAAGACGGCTGATAGCCAGAAACCGGTCCTAGGATGCTTGATTCTGGTCCAGGAAAGACATGGCGTGGCAGTTCGGTCTGGACTGTTCCCATGAGGCACAGGGTCAAGACTGATTTGCATATTGCCATGTCTGAACTGGGGTGGCTTGGTGAGCAAAATAACGATGGATTAAACCCAGATCTGTGACTGGGGGTGAATGTTAAGCCATTGTGCAACATTCTGTCCATCACCTTGAGTGTTTTATTATATAAAAGTTAGCAGGTGGTATTGTCTTGTACGCCAAGATGTTGCAATATGAGTAATAATGTGTGGTGTCAGACCATGTGAAGTGGTGCTGATAAGGCCAATAGTGGCATTTATACAACAGTGTTTTTGTCAACCATACGTTTCAGGTCATCCCATATGAATATGCTGTGTCTCTGCCTAGTAAGAAAATGTTAGCTGATGCTGTGTCTCTGCCTAAAAAGAATCCAAACTGTTGATCAACAACAAGTTGCTCTCCTCAGTTAAATGGGAGAGTAGGTAAAAAAGAAACGTACAGTTTACCCAGGAGGTGGTAATCGGAAATTGGTCTGTAGTTTGCTGGGCTGGATGGGTCAAGATTCTTCTGCTTGAGAGAGAGTGGTTTAGGGGGGAAGAGGTTGTCCGTCTAAGTGGATTAAAATATGGGGAAAGTGAAATGCACATGGGGGAACTGTGCAAACCTATTATTGGCTGTAACTCGTTAAATTCTGCAACAAGAGGGACATTGATTCTGACGTTAACATTTGAAGAGTTGATGGTATAATGGTCTATCTTTGTGTTTCTGCAATGTTGAACATATATCTATGTATGCCTGTGTCTTTGCCTAATGTACCAGAATGTCACCCGTCACTGTATGATTTGTTGTCATATGAGACATGGTCTGATGTAGGATATCTTCAACTCAAATAGGAAGGTTCCTTGATAACAGATTGTATGTTGTGTGCATCTGGCTACCTCCTCAGCATACGTTATCAGAAGGATGACTTTAAAGATTTCAAGGAAAGGTTTTTCCAGTAATGATCCAATTGGTCTGCTGACCGTGACAAGATTCCAGATTTTTTCAGAAAGCATGCTGAAGGTGTTAAGAGAGGGTTGATCACTTGAGTAATACCGCATTTTAAAACGGTACTTCAGTTTTTCATTTTTTGAGGGAAACTGTTTGCTGTTTGGAGAATTTGGAGCAGAAGGCCTGGGAGTGTGGAGTCTCTAAGTTGTAGCACTGGGGTTTGCAGAATTCTGCCCAATCTGCACAATCAACCAAAGCATTAAATGCTGTTTGCAGGCCCATATCAGTATTGTCTAACAAAGAAAAATTATTCGCATAAAAGAGCACTGATATGCTTTTAGTCTAAGTTCGAGAAGGATTAAGGGGACTACTGAACAAGCATGAAATAAAATCATTTAAAAAATAATGAAAAAATACTGCACGAATATAAAGCTCTGGGGCACTCTGGTGTGACAGTAAAACGGCTTATTTTATCCTCTGCTAAAGTCAAATGTCATGAAAGCCCAGGTAGTATCTGTTGGGACGGGAAGTCTCCTGCATGTCTCTGGAGAGAGTGCTTCCCCTGCCTTATGCTAATCTCCAGGCAAGTCACTCAAAAAGCTACTGTATAGTTTCTAGATCCCTACCTCAGTGAGCATGACAATCATACATGTCCACTGAGGGTCTCCCTGTTTACCTGGATTGAGACCCTAGTGCTGGGCTCTGAGGTCGAGGGGGCATGCCTAGTGCACCCCTATTTTTCAGAGAGTGGCTACTGCCCTCTCTATTATGGCTGTGGTAGACTGACAGTGGTGGCAGCAATAAATCTATAGTCAGGAGGGGTGAGTCCCTAGGCACCCTCCTGACCAAGTCTGTGCAGTTTGCCATGCCTGTGGGCCTGTTGCCGTTGTCTGGCTGATGTGTGTTTGAGAGCCCGTGGGTGTACAGGGGAAGAATGGTGATTTGAGCCAGTGTGAGGAATGCGAGCTGTCCTGCTGGACATCCCAGCTCCCCCTTCCCCCTCCCTATTTCCTTGGAAAGGCCTGGTGGGCTGGGGGAGACCCTCAGCTCTTATCTGGGTTTAGCTGCACTAACTGTGTGGATAGGACCCTGCCTCACTTGTCAGGGCCTCCTGGGCTGGAGTTAATTAAAATTCCTCTCTAGAGGGTTGCGCAGCCTGATACCAGAACACGACCTGCTACATGCTTTACCCATGCATTGAACACGCGGTGAATGGTCTGTGATTGGAGGTGTAAAAAGTAGCAGACCCTCTGATTGGATGAGCCTATCAATCAGAGGTGATAAAAGTCTGGCCTGAGTGGTCAGCTGTTGTTCAAAGACTGGGCTATGACAGAGAAGATAGCCAGGCACGGACCCCGCTGGTGTGAAGACAGATGATAAGACTCTGTTCACTGCGGTCTGGAAGGAAGATCATTAAGGACCAGCTGTTTGTGAGGCTTGGATGAGCGTTCGCTTTGGACCAAGGAAATTACAGACAGCTGCCCAAGGTGTGGGAAGGAAGCTTGCGGCACATCACCCAGTGTGGAGAGGAAGCTTACAGCACATCACAGAGGCTGGTGGAAAGAAGCTTGCAGCACAGGACGAGAGCCAGAGAGAGAGGAGGATGCTTGATTCTAGTCTTTGAAGGTGAGATCAAATCCCCTCTAGGCTCCTCCCTTGCGCTGTGGGAGCCTGTACAAGCAGTAACTGGGAAGAGAGGCCAGTGAAGCAGACCCCACCTTTCTTTTTGTGAACTCTGAGGGTATCAGGGTGAACTGGCACTCTGCCCAGCCACTACCCTTCTTCAGCTAGCCAGTGGCTACTGGACTAGTGGGACTCCAGTAAACTGTGCCAAGACATCCGGCACCTCTGATCAGATCCCTGACACCTCTAGAGCAGTGTCCTCACTCACAATAGGAGGGCACTTCTGTTGCTTTGGGTGGAGGGTTATGGGGCTGATCACGACCATTTGACTTTGCATCATATGCTGAAACTATATCCTTTCAATACAAAGTTTGGTATCAAGGCTCTAGTGAATGAGAACAGCCCTGTGTAACATGATCCGTAATATGCAATGCTTACAGTGTGTTTTCATGTTAACTGTGTTTTTATAGTGCTTGGCGTCTAGGCGCTATAATACTGTTCGGGGTCAGAACTCTGCCCCAGAGGGTTGTAGAGACTTCTGGTTTTCACTGTTTATCCTAGTTTTATGTGTAGAATATTTATCTTATGTGTATTAAAGTACTTTTCTTTTATAAAAAGTAAAGCACTGACTGGACATTGAGTTTATAAGCTGGTGGTACGGTTTACACTGTAATCTGAATGTCTAACCCCACCTCACCTCCTTGAGTAAGCCTTGGACTGCTCTGTCTCGCTACCCTGAGAGAGTCAAGTGCTGGAGAGGAGTACTTGGTTATCCAGTTTTGGGTCCTTTAGTACTGAGGCCCCAGGACATCAGTGAGGGAACACTCCAGTTGATGCGATTGGAGCGCAGTTACCCCTGAGTGCCCTGGTGCCCAGGAAGCCGGGTCTAACATTGGTGGCAAGCGGTGACGGATCACTAGACTTCAGACTCAGTGGACACTGAGGCCAGTTGAAATTCCAGTAGATATCCATAAGCTATATGTAAAATGGCAGATAACATTGGAGAGGAATTGGAATTGCAGAACTTGACTGTGGAGCAATTAAAGCAAATGTGTGCTGAAAGGGGGTGGAAGGTCCCAAGGTCTAAGGACAGGGAACACCTGATTAGCCACATGAGAAAATGCTTTGAAGAAGAAGTCACTGTTGTGCAAGAGTTGGAGAGCACTGATACCACAAGCCTGCCAAGTCAGTCAGTCAGGGCAGGCTTCTCCTGTACCAGCCCCAAGGCATTCCTCAAGGCTTTCCCCCATGCTTTCCCCTAGGTATTCCCCTAGACCTGCCCCTAGACTTTCACCTCCCCCTATCTCCAGGGCTACCTTTTCCCCTGTCCCAGGATTCGCCTCCTTAGGAGGGACTGAGCTAGCAGAGACCCTTAAACTTCAGCTGAAACTCCAGGAAGCTAAGGATTTAGCAGAGGAGAAAGCAAGGGAGTTTGAAAGGGAGAAGCTAAGGATGGCCCGCCAGGCAGAAGAGGAGCAGCGAAGGGTCAGACAGGAAGAGTGGGCTTGGAAGGAGAAGGAGAGGGAAAGGGAGAGGCTGGAAAAAGAAAGGGAGAGACAGGAGAAAGAGAAGGAGAGGGAAAGGGAGATGCTGGAGAAAGAAATGGAGAGACAGGAGAAAGAGAAGGATAGGGAATTGGAGAAAGAGCGGATAGCCCTAGAGAAAGAGAAGCTCAAGTTAGCAGCTGATAGAGGGCTTAGCTCTGTGGATGGTGCATCCACTTCAAAGTCCCAGGGAAAGAAAAATACCACCAAGGTACCAAAAGAATTGATACACATGTATGTCCCTGGCACTGATATTGTCAGTTGGATGCGTGCCTTTCATTTAGCATGTAAGGCTCAAGGTCTTAATGGTCAGTCCAAAGCAGCGACTTTACTGAGTCGCCTCCCTCGGGAAGGGACTGAAGTGATTGAAAGGATGCCTGAGAAAGACAGTCTGACATATGAGTGCATGAAGGATGCTTTGATTAGGCGGTTTGGGTTGAAACCAGCCCAGTACTTGCAGAGGTTCCGTGAGAACAAGAAGGCAGAGGGGGTTCCTTTTGAGAATTGAGTCCATGACATAGTGAGAGACTGGAATGAGTGGGTGAGAGGGATGGAAGCAAATGATTACCAGTCCCTAAATCAGGTGATGATTGCAGAGCGTCTCCGGGAGGAGTGCTCTGTCCCACTCAGACAGTATTTGTCTGATCTTCCTGAGAGGGATTCTGAGAAACTTGCAGTGATGGCAGATAAGTGGCTTGCCAACAGAGTGAACAGGGGGCAGGGGCAACCCCTTTCCAAACCCAAGGGGGAGAAGAACTCCCAGCAGGCTGGCCCTAAACCAGAGGGGAAGGGCCAGAACGGTTCCCAAGGCTCTCAGTCAGGACAAGAGTCTAAGGGGAACGGGGCCTCTAGTCTGCCAGAAGGGGAAAGGAGGAAAGGGTCCTTTCACTCCGAAGGGGATTAAATGCTATAAGTGCCACCGAGAGGGACACTTAAAGCCACACTGCCCAGTGAAGGACGTGGTGCCAGTGGCACCCGTGATAGCAAGTGTGCTTTCAGTGGGGGCAGACATGAAGGGAGGCCCAAGTGAGTTTAACTTAGTCACCAGGGACATCTGGGAACTTGACCCAGATGCCCTTAAGCATATTCACCCTAACTCAACGGGGTATATGAGTGTGGCAAGTATCAATGGAAGGAAGGTTCCTGCCATGAGGGATACTGGTGCCCACAGGACTATGGTTGAACGCAAATATCTCAAACCCGAAAAGATCATTCCTGGTTCCAAGGGGTATGGACTTGTAGCTAGTGGTGATGACATGGAGTACCCTCTTGCTAGAGTGGAGGTAGAGGTGAATGGCAGGAAGGCCATGGTCAATGTCGGGGTGCGAGAGAAGCAGAGTGCGGGGTGCTTTCTGGGGAATGATCTTGTTGAACCCGGGTTAGTACCCGGCCCTGAGGCCTATATGGCCTGGATTACATCAGCTGTGCTCACTAGGGCACAGAAGGTAAAACTGCTTCCTAGTGAAGTGGGGACAACTCCAGCGGAAGAGACACTAGTGGGGAACAGGCCCGAACAAGGACCAAGGGCAGATTCTGAGAAGGCACCTGTCCTGGTATCGGCACCTCCTGCTCCAGTGGGAGAGGAGGGTGAGCATCCAGAGGCGGATAAGGTGTTGGAGTCTGGGTCCCTGCCAGAGCTGCAGGAGCTGCTTGCGGCAGGCGGACCGTCCCATGAGGAGTTTTGTAAGGCGCAGACTGAGTGTCCTACACTGGTGGGCCTGCGGAAAGCCGCTCAGGAACAGGTCTCTACTGGAGTAGTCGGAAAGCACAAGGTGGCTTGGGAAGATGGACTCCTTTACAGTGAGCCTGCTGACCCAGAGCCAGGAGCCAGCAAAAGGTTGGTGGTTCCTCAGGTGCACAGGAATTTCCTGCTGCAGCTAGCCCATGAAGTACCCCTAGCTGGGCACTTGGGCATCAAAAAGACAAAGGACAGGTTAGCACCTCTGTTTTACTGGCCAGGAGTTGGTCAGGATGTGGAGACATTTTGCCGAACCTGTCTGGTCTGTCAGGCCAGTGGCAAGTCTGGTGGTCAGACAAAGGCACCCTTGGCGCCCCTACCTGTTGTGGGGGTGCCCTTTGAAAGGGTGGGGATTGATATAGTTGGTCCGTTTGACCCTCCATCATCCTCGGGCAACAAATAAATTCTTGTTGTGGTGGATCATGCCACCAGGTACCCTGAGGCTGTGGCTTTGAGGAGCACTACTGCTAAGGTGGTAGCTAGGGCTCTTCTAGGGATCTTTTCCAGGGTTGGATTTCCACAGTCGGTGGTGACTGATAGAGGAACCAACTTAATTTCATCTTATATGAAGGCCATGTGGGAAGAGGTCGGGGTGACTTACCACTTCTCCACCGTTTACCATCCCGCAACCAACGGTTTGGTGGAGCGCTTCAATAAGACCTTAAAGAGCATGATGGGGACTCTGTCTGATCCCCTCAAGAGGAAGTGGGATCTCCTCTTGTCATGCCTGTTGTTTGCTTACAGGGAGATACCACAAAAAGGGGTAGGGTTCAGTCCCTTTGAACTACTTTTTGGGCATCCTGTCCGAGGTCCCTTGACATTGGTAAAGGAGGGCTTGGAAGGCAACCCTAAGTCCCCTACCCATGATGTGGTGGACTATGTCTTGGGCCTCCGTAGGCTGATGGCCCAGCTCATGAGTAAAGCAAAGAACAATCTTCAAGCCAGCCAACAGCTCATGAAGGAGTGGTATGACCAGAAGGCTATGCTGACTGGGTTCCAGGAGGACCAGGAAGTTTGGGTCCTGAAGCCGATTTGTCCCCGGGCTCTGGAGGACAAGTGGTGTGGCCCCTACAAAGTTGTTAGGAAGATTTCTGATGTCAATTATCTAGTTGACACAGGTGCTGCACGGGAGCCCCAAAGGGTATTCCATGTCAATCGGCTGAAGCCGTGTCTTCGCAGGGAGTACACGGTTTCTTTGCTTGCAATGGCTGAAGAGGTGGAAGAAGAGAGTGAGCCCCTCCCTGACTTATTGCAAGGTGATGAGAAGGATGGTTCAGTTGAGGGAGTTAAGCTTGCCTCTGAACTGACACCTGAACAGCAGGTGGAGTGTAAAGAGCTGCTGGGGAGATTCTCCCATCTCTTTTCACTTACTCCTGGACTGACACCTGTCTGTGTGCATGACATAGACACAGGGGACACCCTGCCTGTTAAGAGCAAGACATATAGGATGTCAGACCGGGTTCAAGAGTGCATCAAGACTGAGGTGGCTAAGATGCTTCACCTGGGGGTTGTTGAACACTCCCGTAGTCCCTGGGCCAGTCCAGTGGTGCTGGTGCCTAAGCAGGGGTCAGCTGAACTGCGCTTTTGTGTGGACTATCGCGGTTTAAATACTGTGACAAAAACTGATGCCCGTCCTATTCCCCGAGCTGATGAGCTGGTGGATCGGTTGGGTGCCGCAAAGTACCTTAGTACTTTTGATCTAACCAGCGGTTACTGGCAGATTGCATTAACACCTGGTGCCAAGGAGAAAACAGCATTTTCAACCCCAGGGGGCCTCTACCAATTTAAAGTTATGCCTTTTGGATTGAAGAATGCTCCCGCCACTTTCCAGCGCCTAGTCAATCATGTATTGGCAGGCCTGGAAGAGTTCTGTGTGGCGTACCTGGATGACATTGCTGTCTACAGCTCCTCCTGGGAGGACCACATGGGACACCTGGAGCAGGTGTTGGTGAGGATGCAGGGGGCCAAGCTGACCATCAAGGCAACCAAGTGTCAAGTTGGGCAGTCCTCTGTTGTTTATCTTGGACATCAGGTGGGTAATGGGAAGGTTCGCCCCCTGGAGGCTAAAGTCCAGGCGGTGCTGGATTGGGAGACTCCCACTACTCAGACCCAGGTAAGGGCCTTTCTTGGCCTTACTGGTTACTATCGGAACTTTGTAGCAAACTATGGGACCATTGTTGCTCCATTGACAGCCCTGACTTCTAAGAAGCAGCCCAGGAAGGTGATCTGGACTGAGGAGTGTCAGAAGGCATTTGATGAATTGAAGACTGCACTATGCAATGCACCTGTGTTGAAGGCCCCTGATTACAGTCAGACCTTCATTGTGCAGACAGATGCTTCAGACAAGGGAGTTGGGGCAGTTCTTGCCCAGCTCAATTAAAAGGGGAGGGAGCATCCGGTGGCCTTTATCAGCCGCCGACTACTCCCCAGGGAGTAGAACTGGTCTGCAGTTGAAAAAGAATGCTTTGCCATAGTGTGGGCCCTTCGAAGATTCAGGCCTTACTTGTTTGGTGCAAAGTTTGTGGTTCAAACAGATCACAAGCCCCTCAAGTGGCTTATGGCAATGAAAGGTGAGAATCCCAAGTTGCTCAGGTGGTCCATATCTCTGCAGGGACTAGATTTTACAGTGGAACATAAAGCAGGCTTACAGCACGGTAATGCCGATGGACTTTCCCGCCGGTTTATCCAATCAGATGATCGGTCTTCTCCCACTGGGAAGTAAGTACCGGCCATTCTGATCTGGGGAGGGCATATGTTGGGACGGGAAGCCTCCTGCATGTCTCTGGAGAGAGTGCTTCCCCTGCCTTATGCTAATCTCCAGGCAAGTCACTCAAAAAGCTACTGTATAGTTTCTAGATCCCTACCTCAGTGAGCATGACAATCATACATGTCCACTGAGGGTCTCCCTGTTTACCTGGATTGAGACCCTAGAGCTGGGCTCTGAGGTCGAGGGGGCATGCCTAGTGCACCCCTATTTTTCAGAGAGTGGCTACTGCCCTCTTATGGCTGTGGTAGACTGACAGTGGTGGCAGCAATAAATCTATAGTCAGGAGGGGTGAGTCCCTAGGCACCCTCCTGACCAAGTCTGTGCAGTTTGCCATGCCTGTGGGCCTGTTGCCGTTGTCTGGCTGATGTGTGTTTGAGAGCCCGTGGGTGTACAGGGGAAGAATGGTGATTTGAGCCAGTGTGAGGAATGCGAGCTGTCCTGCTGGACATCCCAGCTCCCCCGTCCCCCTCCCTATTTCCTTGGAAAGGCCTGGTGGGCTGGGGGAGACCCTCAGCTCTTATCTGGGTTTAGCTGCACTAACTGTGTGGATAGGACCCTGCCTCACTTGTCAGGGCCTCCTGGGCTGGAGTTAATTAAAATTCCTCTCTAGAGGGTTGCGCAGCCTGATACCAGAACACGACCTGCTACATGCTTTACCCATGCATTGAACACGCGGTGAATGGTCTGTGATTGGAGGTGTAAAAAGTAGCAGACCCTCTGATTGGATGAGCCTATCAATCAGAGGTGATAAAAGTCTGGCCTGAGTGGTCAGCTGTTGTTCAAAGACTGGGCTATGACAGAGAAGATAGCCAGGCACGGACCCCGCTGGTGTGAAGACAGATGATAAGACTCTGTTCACTGCGGTCTGGAAGGAAGATCATTAAGGACCAGCTGTTTGTGAGTCTTGGATGAGCGTTCGCTTTGGACCAAGGAAATTACAGACAGCTGCCCAAGGTGTGGGAAGGAAGCTTGCGGCACATCACCCAGTGTGGAGAGGAAACTTACAGCACATCACAGAGGCTGGTGGAAAGAAGCTTGCAGCACAGGACGAGAGCCAGAGAGAGAGGAGGATGCTTGATTCTAGTCTTTGAAGGTGAGATCAAATCCCCTCTAGGCTCCTCCCTTGCGCTGTGGGAGCCTGTACAAGCAGTAACTGGGAAGAGAGGCCAGTGAAGCAGACCCCACCTTTCTTTTTGTGAACTCTGAGGGTATCAGGGTGAACTGGCACTCTGCCCAGCCACTACCCTTCTTCAGCTAGCCAGTGGCTACTGGACTAGTGGGACTCCAGTAAACTGTGCCAAGACATCCGGCACCTCTGATCAGATCCCTGACACCTCTAGAGCAGTGTCCTCACTCACAATGGGAGGGCACTTCTGTTGCTTTGGGTGGAGGGTTATGGGGCTGATCACGACCATTTGACTTTGCATCATATGCTGAAACTATATCCTTTCAATACAAAGTTTGGTATCAAGGCTCTAGTGAATGAGAACAGCCCTGTGTAACATGATCTGTAATATGCAATGCTTACAGTGTGTTTTCATGTTAACTGTGTTTTTATAGTGCTTGGCGTCTAGGCGCTATAATACTGTTCGGGGTCAGAACTCTGCCCCAGAGGGTTGTAGAGACTTCTGGTTTTCACTGTTTATCCTAGTTTTATGTGTAGAATACTTATCTTATGTGTATTAAAGTACTTTTCTTTTATAAAAAGTAAAGCACTGACTGGACATTGAGTTTATCAGCTGGTGGTACGGTTTACACTGTAATCTGAATGTCTAACCCCACCTCACCTCCTTGAGTAAGCCTTGGACTGCTCTGTCTCGCTACCCTGAGAGAGTCAATTGCTGGAGAGGAGTACTTGGTTATCCAGTTTTGGGTCCTTTAGTACTGAGGCCCCAGGACATCAGTGAGGGAACACTCCAGTTGATGCGATTGGAGCGCAGTTACCCCTGAGTGCCCTGGTGCCCAGGAAGCCGGGTCTAACAGTATCTGTGACAAAATATGCATCATACTTGTCGGGCAGCCATTCAAATATTCTAACACCACAGTTGACCCCTAGTATCAGTTTTACAAACTGGTGACTGGACAGTGCAAATGCTTCCCCCGGGCACCTCCTGGTTGGCTATGAGGACAATCTAATTGTCTTGTGCATTAAAGAATGATTCTTTACACAGCCAGTTTCAAGAATGAGTCTAAATGAAGCCAGTTTCACAGAGAGGAATAACCTTTTTCTCTTCAGTCATCTTCTGCATCAAGACTTGTTCAGTGATCTTCACTCGTGATTTTAATATGGATAACAAACACACGTTTCAGGATCGTACTGTTGCCACTTCTTAAGTACAGGAACCACTGTCACACCTTGCCAACTATCAGCATTGGCCCAAGCTTTAAGACTACATGGAAAAGAAGATTTAATATATTTGCCCAGCATATTTCCTTTCCACTATTGCTAATAATGCCTCCGTGTCAGAACATTTTGAGGGTGTCATCTTCTTGATAATACTAGTAATTCAAGGCTGAAAAACACGAATGTGGTATATATTCAATTTGGGAGAGCGTGATTCTTAATTAAAAACATACTTAAATCGAGTTTTATCACTTACACAACCTTTAGCCACCCAGTTCTACTCAGTTACATGCATACAACCCACTTCGACCAGTTTTCATAAACATCTTAAGGTTAGTCAAATAAATAGTACCTTGCACAATCTTCCAATTTGGTAAATGCTTGTATATGTTTAGCAATCATTTGCCTTTTTCAACTCTTGCTTTGCTGATGACGTAAATTATTATCTTCTAATAAATGGGCCAGATAATAGCGGATGACCTAGCATGTGTAATCTATTGTCATTACTACAACCAATTTCACTGGCTGTTTCAGTTTTATATATTCAAAGAAATATTGTCGAGACAGATATGCTTTGGGATTTTCCCTTAATTATAATAATATTGAGCTATTATAGCTCTCTCTTCAACTACCTATCTTGCAAGTGATCTCACGGGAGAAGTAGCTCTTTATAAAAATCACACTGGCTCACACATGTTGCAGATAATCATCTTAGGTGCTTTATCTTAACTACTAAGGTTGTCTTTGAACAAACCCTAGCTAGTCAGTATGTTTCTGCCTCAATGCAGCCTTACCTAGACAGACATTCTTCAGGATACCGGTCCTTGATAGCAGCCCGCCCTACACTATGCTAATTCGGTTCCTGTCGGAGACTTTGTGTGTACAGTGATGCCATTTTAAAAAGCGTCACACCTGACTCTATGGGGCACACCGTTTCAGAGTTGGCTTCACAGGATCTAGCTTCAAATTACAAGATTCACAAAAGGAGTTGTTCATCTATAGTTGCATTTCTTTTCACAACTCTGTTGTTGACTGGCACATTAGTATAAACATGATGACTCTGTTTGAGCAAAAGAAAGATTTTCAATAATTATAAAGATGAGTGCTCTCCCACTCAGTGAAGAGCACCTTAATTGTATAAAATCTTCACTAATCCTCCTAATCAAGTGCCAAAGTACAACATGCACTGTGCTGCACTAATCTTATTTGCAGCACACATGGAAATAGCAGAAAGCAATGGTTTGTTTATGTACCGGAAGGTGTCCCTTCCTGTACAGAAACAAACTTTTAAAAAAAATTCCATTTTGTAACTTTCATGTGTGCTGCATATAGCAGCACACATGGAAGTTAGAAAACTGCATTTTAGGATTGTTTGTGTGCAGGAAGGGACATCTTCCTACACATAACCAATCGTCCCTTGCACACAGACACCCTTGCACTCTGGTTCTTAAACTTAGCGCCATTGCAGGGGGAAACGCAAGGCTGCTCCACATTCTTGTAAATATGGTGCAGCCTTGCGTTTCAGAAGTGGTGGAGCATGTTGTTAAGCCAAGGAGGCTAACGATACGCTGCGCCACTTCCTAGTACATATCCCCCACATATCATACCTGTCCTTTCTGCCTGCGCAGGAGCCGTTTAGGCAAGCTAGCACCAACCTAGGCACCCTTGCACCATGGTGGAAGGGTGCCTCCACTGCGGGCAGGACTGTTTTGTGCAAGAAGGGGCAACTTCCTGCACAAAGACAATCTGAAGAGGTGCAGAATGTAGCCCATATGGAAAGAGGAAAAAATTAGAAATTTACATACTTCTACTCATTCCACCTCGCCTCGGGTATGGATTTGACCCCTCCCCAGGTATACATCACTTTGAAAATCTGTGGCAGTGTCAATTTCCATGGGTGTTGCATGGGAAAACCCACTGCAATGCCCATGGTACGCCTCTTGGACGCTGAATAAGGCGACACAGCGATTGCGTTGCATTGCCTCACTCATGATTTATGAGACCACTCAAACCATGAAGGGTGGCTTTACGTGGCGTCATAAATCTCTATGAGAGCCCTACGTCACGCATACACTACTTTATGTGGTGCACAAGTGATGCAGGGCTCTCATAAATAAACCCCTTATTGCGTGCAAAAATAAATGTATTTCAACTCAATATCATTTATTCATCGGTGCTCAAAAAGCTAAATGCCGCATGAAGAAGACTGATCTGGTTGTAGCTAGAAGACAAAACTTTGAATAAATCACTTTAAAAAAGTCTTGATTTCGGTCAATGTTGGACCCCCCTTCCTAACATATATACGCCTGTTAAAAACTGACTTGACGACAACGGTTCGTATCGCGGGACGTCGCTCCCGTTCCTTCCCAATCCAGAGGGGCACCCGACAGGGCTGCCCTTTGTCCCCATTGCTGTTCGCCCTCGCAGTCGAGCCTCTGGCGGCCTGGGTCAGAAGTGACCCGGTGCTACAGGGGTTCGAGTAGTCTCGATCAAGGTCGGATCGTATAACGTTATATGCCGACGACGTTCTTTTTTTTATGACAGACCCTTGGTACTCTGGGTCCAGTATATTGGAAATTCTTAGGTTGTTTGGATGAACCACGGGCCTTCACACTAATTCCGCCAGATCCATCTTATTCCCTGTGTGTGGACATCAGGGCCGCGAGTCATGGGCCTCACAACTCTCCTGAGTTACAGATGGTTCCAAATACCTTGGCATTTACATCTCCCCATGCCCCAAAATTTCCTGGACACACAATATTATCCCATTATTAACTGGCCTTAAGAATGAAAAGGCGATATGGTCCTCTCTCCCTCTTTCCCTTTCCAGGCATTCAGCCATCTTCAAGATGGTCTCTTTACCTTGGAACCTATATCGCCTCCAAAATTTTCCATATCCTCTTCCGCACACATGGTTTGCCCAAGTGAATGCCATACAGAACAAATTCATCTGGGGCGGCGGAGCGATTCGTGTGGCACTCCCCACGTGTGCGCGGTCCACATACTGTGGGGGGTTTACGGCGGCTGATACTTACTCCTACTATGTTGCGTCTCACATCTTTGTCATAAACGAATGGTGGTATAACTCCCCCACAGATCCGGCATACGCTATAGAGCACGCCGCAATGGAGCAAGTCTCTCTTCTTCATTTATTGTATAACTCCACACGTCTAGAGCATTTACCGCCGGCAGGCAGAGTGGTAATACAGCTGTGGAGGGCCAAGACCAGACAAATGGGGTGGTAAGGGAAACTCACTCAGCAGACCCCCCTGTGGCAGGGTACACACCTCCAATCAGTGACCACATTGGGAGGGTCCTGGGGATGGGACCTGTTGGGGATTTCGACCCTCGGGAACGTAGTACGGGGCACCACATTAAAATCGTTCCAACAACTACAGACTGATTTTGGCCTCCATAAGTCGCAATTCTACAAATTCTTATAGCTCCGTCACGCACTCACACCCCAGATCTGCAACTTGGAGACCCTCCCCTAGTTCCAGCTCCTGGAGGGCCGCTTGCGGATGGGTGACCTTGGTTTACACAAGATTAGACATATATCTCAAACACTGACGACGCACACACCCACCACCCTCGACAAGACCCGACTTGCCTGGCAGGCTGACATTCCAAAATTAACAAATGACGACTGGGCGGAAGCGATCGCCAGCCCGAGAGGTGCGGCGGTCTCCACACGCTACCGGCTTATCCAGTTTAAATATTTGCATAGAGTGTACTACACTAGGGTACGGCTATGGCGAAAGGGCATCATCCAGTCACCTACATGTTTGAGATGTGGCAGGGAGGAGGGGTCGTTCCTGCACACAGTTTGGAGCTGCACAGCTTTGCAGCCCTTTTGGAACAGCGTTTGGTCATGTATTAACAAGTGCTGGGATGGGTACTCCCACTAGACCCACGGCTCTTCCTACTGCATTCCACTGACGATATTGGGGAGAACCGATATAAACAGCACCTGCTATTCCTGGCCCTTACTATCGCCAAAAGGGATATCGCACAAAGGTGGAAGGCGACATCTCCCCCGACCATAGGCAAATGGAAGAATGAGTTAGATAACTGTATGGGGGCCGTGATTGCTGTCTTTGAGGCCCGGGACTGCCCCATGAAGCATCGCAAGATTTGGACACGGTGGGCGACGTACCAAGGAATTGATCTGCCCCCCTGCCCGAGATTGATCCATGAGTGGCACCCTCTGATCCCCGATGTGCATCACTTTGTGTTATATCATTGTGTAATGTTGCTGCTCAGATATGGTGTCTACTTTGATTCCGATGTATCATATGCTTTACTATGGAGATCGTAAACTGTCTGCACAATGTTTGTATTGTTCTTATGCTTGCACATTTGGCAGACTCTGTTAATTATCGTGAAAACGGTTACTGATGCTACTATTATCCTAATATATATATATATATATATATATATATATATATATATATATATTACACACACACACACACATACAGGTCAATGTAGGGCTTGGCCCCCATAATGCAAAATAGCCAAATAAAATTTGTTTAAAAAAATAAATAAATCTTGAGATCAGTTAGGGATTAGGATCATAAATACAGTCGGCACGGAAGACTGTGTTTCAACAGAGTTTTTACCTCTCTTGGTTTATCAACGGTCCTCACCCTGAAATTATTAAAGTTATTGAGAGTCCTGCCTCAATGGAGCTCTATAGGTACAATGATACCATTGTATATGTAAGTAGTTGACACCACTGTAACGGTGCATGTGTATCTTTCGTTAGCACACACACTGATGTCACGTGACTAGAAATTCTGACACAACTGCTTTAGTGACTCCACTGCTGTCTGCCTTGTCTTCAAGTACTTTCAGAAAACAATAGTTCACTGAGGCCAATAGAAGTGTTTTAGAGAAAGCACAGTAAGTCCTATATATTTTTAGCACCCATCATTACACAATATACCAATGGCAAGTATAAAGCAGTGCACTTTTTAGAACTGTGATGAAATCAATGTATTCGTTGCAGAGTATCATTTCATATTTTTTAGAGTTTTTGGCGCACTTAGGGTACAAAAGGGCGTCATCCGAATTGAAGGAGACCATGTGTCAACCCGTCTTCAGCCTCATGCCAACCTCCAGTGTGTTCTCCCGAAGCTGACACGCAAGGGGCCCCCCTGCCACAGAGAGGCTCACTGGGGTCATTGTCTCTTCCATTACTTACATTCAAAATAATCTCTTCATCTAAATCCTTCTCCCTTATTGAAAGTCATCTCGTTGTCACGTGATGCATTCAAAGCACTTTTACGTAATTTTGAATTCTATTAAGTAGTCAACCTTCTTTGTTCACTCTGACTGTAGATATACGATCTAATTGTCTCTCTCCGTTCATTCCTGCTTTTGGTGTAGATCCCCCAATCTCATTTGGGGCACATTTACTAGGAAGTGGGGAAGCGTGGCATTAGCCAACTTGGCTTAATGCTGCGCTCCGCCACTTCCAAAATGCAGGGCTGCACCATATTTACAAGGATACGGTGCAGCCCCGAGTTTCCACCCTGAACTGGCACTCATTTTAGCTGCCTAGTGCCAACGCAGACACCCTTGCACTTTAGTGTAATGGTGCCTGCAATGAAGTGGAAGATTGTTTCTGTGCAGGAACGTTTCCCTTCCTGCACATAAGCAATCTGAAATGGCGTTTTGAAACTTCTATGGGTGCTGCTTAATGATTGATTGTTTATGTGCAGGAAGCGTCACCATCCTGCACATAAACAATCAGTGGCCTTTTGCTGTTTTGATGTGAGCTGCAGAAAGCAGCATACATGGAAACAGCAAAAACAAAGAGAAATGAAACAGTGCTCCTCGTTGCGCTGGTTTAAGACCAGGTTTTCCCTACTCTTAATTTTGGCACTGCCCCATATTTACACTTCCCTTGAAAATATGAAGTAGCTTCAAAATCAATGGGTATTGCGGTGGAACGCCCACCGCAACACCCATTGCCAACCCCTTTCATGCTAAGTATAGCGTGAAAGGGGGCCTTATTTACAAGGCAGGTGTTAAGCTATGTTAAGTAGCTTAACGCTGCCTTGTAAATAAGGCGAAGCCCCTATCACCACCAAAGCGTCACAAAAAGCCCCTTCTCTGGTAAAGTAATGTGTGTCTTTTCAGAAACTGGCAAGCTGATATTTGGAGACAAAATGAGTGCATATCATCATCTACATTGATAAAGCGTTTTTATAATATCCCCACTTCTGTTAGAGGACTGAGGGGCATATTTACAATTCCTCATCGCCACCACGTCATTTTTCACGACATTGTGGTGGTGATACGGGCTTTGCCTTATTTACAAGGCGGCGTTAAGCCACTTAAAGGGGCTTAACGCTGCCTGTAAATAAGGCACCCTTTCACACCATACTTGGTGTGAAAGGGGAGGGCAACAGGTGTTGCGGTGGGCTTTCCGCTGCAACGCCCTTTGAGTTTGACGCTGCCCCATATTTACAAGGGTGGTGTAACTATAGGGCAGTACCAAAATTAAGACGAGGGAAAACCTGGTCTTACCCTAGCACAATGAGGAGAAATGTTTAAATGAAAACAGCATAACGCCATTGATTGTTTATGTGCATAAGCAATCTTTAAAAAAATGAAATTTTGCAACTTCTTATGTGTGTTTCATTAAGCACACATAGAAGTTACAAAACACCATTTAAAGATTGTTTATGTGCAGCAAGGGACATCTTCCTGCACATAAACAATCTTTCACAGCAACGCAGACACCCTTGCACTAAGGTGCAAGGGTGCCTGCATTGGCGCTAGGCAGCTGAAATTTAATGCCAACGCAGGGGAAACACAGGGCAGCACCACACTATTGTAAGTATGATGCAGCCCTGCATTTCAGAAGTGGTAGAGCTGGGAGTTAAGCCACGGAAGCTAACGCCACGCTCTGCCGCTTCTATTGAAAATATGCCCCAGAGAATTTAAATGGGGGTAACCTGTCAGCTGTGTCATCCTGTAAGGCTTTTGTTTGGTCAATTGAGAAATAAAACATCTGACAGTGTCTGTAGGATATGTGTAGTTGTGCTGCCTACAGACCGTTGTGAGTTTGGAAAAAAGGGGCAAATTTACAAGCCCCTATTGCCACAGGAACTTCACCTTTAGTGAAGTTCCTGTGGCAATATGTACTTTGCCTTATTTACAAGGCAGAATTAAGCCACTAACACTGCCTTGTAAATAAGGTTCTCTTTCACGCTATATTTAGTGTGACAGGGGTGGGCAATGGGTGTTACGGTGGGAGTTCCGACGCTGCCCCATATTTACATCGCCCTTGTAAATATGGCAAAAGTTAAGACCAGGGAAAACCTGGCCGTGAACACGTGCAACAAGGAGAAATGTTTGTTTCTCTTTGTTTTTGCTGTTTCCATGTGTGCTGCATTGTGCAGCACACATAGAAACAGCAAAAATGCCTTCAATTGTTATGTGCAGGAAGGTGTCCCTTCATGCACATAAACAATCAATAAAAGAATGACGTTTTTCAAATTCTTTGTGTGCTGCATTAAGCAGCACACATAGAAGTTTCAAAACGGCAGCTAAAGATTGTTGATGTGAAGGAAGGGACACCTTCCTACACATAAACAATCTTCCCCTCAACGCAGACACCCTTGCTGTATGGTGCAAGGGTGCCTGCGTTGGTGCTAGGCTGCTAAATATAGTGCCAGCCCAGGGGGAAATGCAGGGCTGCACCATATTGTTGTAAATATGGTGCAGCCTGCGTTTCAGAAGTGGTGGAGCATGGTGTTAAGTCAAGGAGACTAACGCCATGCTCCGCCAATTCTCTAGTAAATATGTCCCAAAGTTTGATATTTTTATCCTTCCCCTTCCAAGATTATTCTCAGCCATAAAATGGCAGGAACCTTCTTCGGAGTAGTTGTTGTGTATTCCCCACTAATCCGTAGTACCTGCGCATTTCCCGGACAACATAAACTTGAGGTGAGATGCCTAGACTGATTCTGGGCACCCCCGGAGGATATGTTGGCCTAGAGACCAGCTAGCTCACAGTGCCACAATAAGCGCCCTAACCATACCAGGGGGTGTATGATTTCTGGCAACCACTGAACAGTACAGCCCTGACCCCCTAGGAATCATGGTACCAGATCAGAACCTTTTGCTTAGTCACTCATGCTTACTTATGCTTACAGAGACTATACAGTGGGACGTTTTCAATATATTTATTGAACCAATGTTATTCTTGTATAGAATACATGTGCTGGGGTAATCAGTAGGCAGAAGCAGATGAAAGTGATTACAGGCACCAAAAGAGTAGATATAGATCTACCATGGTGCTAAAACAGTGTGCATATGCAGGCATATCAACAAGGCAGTAATCAGGCATACTCCAACTATGCAAACCCTACTCTGTGTATACATAGATTGTGTGTAGGTGTGAAGCCAAGAACACCCCCAAGGGGCTATCCAACCTCATTACCTAGCGGGAGAGGATGTAGGAGCCTGTCTTGGTCACAATCTGGATACCCACTCACGGAGATGTCAGACCGCTGCATAGTGAATTCTCAGCATTAAGACACCAGCGGTGTCAGCTGAAGTGCCTCATCTGCTAATCTTTTTGGGATGCTCATTATTTATAATAGAAAGCAGCCTTGTGATATACGTATAGATTTGCAATTCTATATATTATGGATATGTAGATAGCCCTGTGGCCCCGTGGATGAAAATAGAAATAACATTTGTTCGAGGCATCCTGATAATGTTATGTGAAGCTAGATGTGTAAACAAAGTAGTTTCAGAGAAACTAATCCAACATGTGGTGCATGTAAATATGTACAAAAGGTCATAATCAAAATGTTTTTGGGAAAAATAGGACAATGTAAGAAATTAGCCATTTTGCTACATGGGCCTAACCCGGGCACATAACATAGTAGAATTGAGAATGGAAAGGACAAGTAATGAAAGACGATATTCATGATATGGAAAATAATTGGTCATTTGAAATTGTATACCCAGATTACGGGTCTCACTGCAATACCTATAACTCTTAAACCAATTGCAGAGAAATGAAGCTGAAAAATATTCACAAAGGTAACTTAGACATATAAATTATCACAAGTGTGAGTTTAATATTTTTAATATTATACTTTGTACCACATTGCAACAAACCACAATACAGTCTTTTGGGAAGCAAAAGAAACGATTTGCTTGGAAGCTATGACAACAACCTATCAACACAGTAAGGACATCAATACTTGGGCTTTACCATGGACACTAAACTATCAGGGATGCATCACCTTGCAAAGCTAAAACTCAAGGCAACACAATATCAATATCTGTAAAAAGGATTGCTCACGTTTATGGAGGAAAACTAACCAGTCCAGCAATATCTGCTTTGAATGCTATGCTCCTCCCTGTGTTATCATATACATCAATAGCATTTAAATTAAAATTATAATAATAATTCAATACTATTTACATATAGAACGAAAGACGCTCGTGGCCAGTGTACTCCCTGAGGCAGAGTCGGCTGGTGGGAGCGCTGCTGCTGTCGGCGGTTTGCCTAGTCGCTCCCAGCGCGACCGCGCCCAGGTTGAGGAAAGTGAAAAGGGATTTTGCCTGAGGAGCCTACCGGGGGACTGCGAGGCCCAGCAACCACTACACCTTGCAGCTGGTGCCTCTTCCCCCGGCAGCCACGCCCCCAGACCCCACCTACTTAAACAACGGAAAGATAACCGCGACGCGGGACGCGCGCGGGTCGGAGCCCGGGGCGAAGACTGGGCAAAGAGCGGGCCGTTTGAGGCCGTTCGAGGACTTAAGAGACTGGACTGGGCCACCTTTCTTTCTTCCCCACTTGGTTCTATACCCCTCCATTCTGCTTCAACCAGCTTCATTGTTTAGTCAAAATGGTCCTCACTAGGGGGAATAAAACCAAAGCTCCGGGTACCGTGGGAAAAATATTGCTTGGTCCTATGGACGATTTCATCACGAAGGCGAATACGTTCATAGACCAAAGCTTATCACTAATAGAAGAAAGGGTCTCCCTGGACCTGGCATTCGCCAAAAGATCCTCTCTGGGGAGTTTGGCGCAGGCTAGATCACCAGCTGTAGGAGCCACAATTGTTGAGGTAAACCCGAGTCGAGAGAGACGTAGTTTGCCTAACACAGTTGATTTATCAGTGTCCCAGCCCGAAGATTCACAGCTTAGCTTTGACCTTGAAAAAACACCGGACCTAGCCCCGCAAACCTCCCCAAAAAGCTGTTCTATAGAAAAAATCATAGCAAGGGGAAGGAGGGAGGGGGCAATAAGTAAGAAAAGGGTTCCCCCTAATCATCAAACATCAAACAACCCGACCCATATATCTAGCGCCCCAAAAGATCGAACGGATAGAGCAGAACAAATAGGAGTCCCAGCGTTAGTCCATCACTCAGAGAACGAAACACCTATCCCGGTAATTCTGGATTCTCCAATTATCGCACGGACCCACAAGAGCTTGTGCGATATGGAGGATTCCCAGCTATTACTAAATAAGATAGCTAATATATTTAAACAATCTTTGCAACCCTTAGAACAACGATTAGTGCAGTTGGAGTCACAGATCTTAAAACTCGCAAAAACACAACAACCCAATCATCTTTCAGGGCCACAAAAAATAGTGGGAAATAACACTAAAAAATCACACCCCATAAAGACAACAAATGTAAACCCGAACCTGTCTAATCCACAAAAGAAGACACTTCAGATAACGATCCCCAGTGTACCCACCGCCAATAATGCATCGAACTCACCCAACATATCACACTCAACTACCACACCGACTATACTTAACATTCCAACAAACACTACTTTACAGACTTTGCCAGGATCACCAATTACTTCTGCCCCAAATGTCGAGGCATCTAATAAAACTCCTAAAAAAACTGCTAATAAAACTACAAACAAACCATATACTAAAACCCCGGTTCCTCAGTTTTCAGCTTTAAACCCCTCGTCGTTCAGGGACAGGAGAAATACTCCTAAAAATTTAGGGCAGTCAAGAGCTCCAGCAGATTTTCCACTGGAGGCCTCACCGTATGTAGTGGTCATGGCCGGTGTTCCTGAGCTAACAGATCATAACTCGGAACCTGGCTGGTCTTTAAAAAACAAGGCACAGCATTGGCTGCAGACCAACCGTCCAATCCCTTCAACTTGGCATGGAAGGATTAGATCTGTTTCCAGGGTTCCATGGGTGGGTAACACTAGAAAAACGATCCCAGGGAACTGTATAGTGATCACTTTTGAGGATCCACGTATAGCAGACTATGTTTGCTCTTGGGAAGACATCGCTTCAAACGGAGGTATTAAAATTAAGTCACTTTCTTTTTTTTACCCTTTTAGGCAAATAAACAGACCCCCCCAGGAACAAGAGCCTCCTTGGGCCGTTCCAGTCCCCCGACAGGATGAGTTACCGAACCCCAGATATTATGGTCCCCCAAGACTCTACGACCCAGATTATTCCTGGCACACAGTGGAACCACGTTACCAGGGGGGAGGCTGGGCAGGTAGGAGGCCATACACACAAAGGCCGGTAACTAGAGACCAGCCCCGATGGGATCCATGGCATAATATTTCGTTGTTCAACAGATATAGTGGACTTGAAATGGTCGATTGACCATCAAAAGAAAGTGTACCCATCAATTCGCATGTTCTCTCCAGCCCTAAAAATCTAAACATCTCTTCGGCGCCTATGGATGCCGAAGTTGTACCTATAGCTGAACAATCAAAAGTTATGAGACCCCGATTCCCATACTCTATTGGAACATAGCAGGTCTCCGTTCCAAAATTGAGGACGGGACCGCACAAGATTTTCTAAAATCCTATCAAATAATCTGTCTCCAGGAGACATGGTCAATAGAAGAGCTTCATATACAAGGCTATAAAACCTACTCTGTTCCAGCAGTAAGTAGTATAATGGGAAGACACAAAGGTGGGTTAGTAATCTATATAGCGAACACTTTACCCCACCTAAAAGTGGTTAGTGTTTCTCAGGATTCTAACTATCAAATCCTTTCTCTCTCCTTCTCCAACAAGGAGACTATCAGCCTGATTCATGAAGCTAAATTGCACTCGCAAAGGGCAAGATTCTCAGAATCTTGCCTTTTGCGAGTGCAATTTTGGCATTTGGGATTCACAATCCCAAATGCAAAAATCGCTAATGAAGAATTAGCTAATATGCGAGGATTAGCATTTAAGGAATCTCTATTAGAGATTCCTTAAATGCTATTCATGACACTTTCAAAAATTGCGATTTTGCAAATTTGGGCCGCTATTTACAGAGAGGTCAGACCTCTCGGTAAATAGCAAAAACTTAGAAAAATGCTTTTAAAAGCTTTTTTCTAAGTTGCATGTTGCACACACACATGTCCTTTGGACATGTGTGTGCGCAACACCTGTTCAAATGTGCATTTTAGGGGTGCTACAGGGTGTCCTTTGGACACCCCTGGCACCCTTAAAATCGCTATCTTATTTGCGAGTAGTAAATTGCTACTCGCAAATAAGGGATACTCCCCATTCATTCCTATGGGCCTTTTGGTCCATAGGAATGCATGGGGAGTTATTCCTTTTTTTGCGAGTAGCAATTTTCTACTCGCAAATAGAGAACATGTAGGAATCGCTATTTATTTAGCAATTCCTACATGAATACCGTTTTGCGTGTCCTCAATAGCGAGTCGCTATGATTCGCTATTAGGGCCACGCAAAACGGCCCTTACATGAATCAGGCTGTATCTTCTTAACTAATTTATATAATAACCTTGATGATGACCAATTTATAAATCTCCTCAGCAATGTACACGAGAGACTAAAACAATCTTTTCAATGGAGAATTAGTCAGGGGGTAACCCACCTAATATGGGGAGGAGACTTCAATCTCCACCCATGTCTAACGACTAACCCACTTTGCTGTGGGTTGGTGGATGAATATGAGGACCCATTAGCACACTTTACACACAATAAAGTAGGGAATACCCTAAATGCTATCCTCTTGGATCTGGATCTGCAAATTGCTAACCACCGAAATCCAGACTCTAACTCACTTAATCCGACCTATGTGGGTAGAGGCCATTACACAACAGTCGATTATATCTTCTTATCACCTGGCCTGATCGGCATAGCTAAGGATTTTCGGACCATTTGTAATTCACTTAGCGACCATTCAGCCTTAATGATAAATCTTTATTTACCTGACCTTAAACTTCAAAATTCGGACATAGCAAATACGCTTGCACAGAATACACTAGAGATTGGTAAACAGAACGGTTACACAATCAAATGGGGAAAAATTAATTCTACCGAAATTACATAAAAACTGATAATCCAGGCATACTCAAACATCTTAAAATGTCTGGATCTCTCCTCAAGTCACGAGGAAGTTCTGATGAACTTCAAACAAATTTTAGACTATATTAAGGGTTTACTTTCCTCAAAACCTAGAACAAACCCCCCCGTAAAGAGAGGGTGGTTTAGCCATAATTGTACAACTGCTTTAACTAAACTAAAATCCGCGCTCCATAATAAACCTAGGGACGCAGCCCAAATCCAACTTCTAAGGCGTCAATACATAAGGGAACGAAAACTGAGAACTGCGCAACTAAAGCAGAAACTCTGGGACGATCTTCACAAGAGTGCTTTATCAAAAAATAGTGAGCTTTTCTGGCGCACAGTCAGAGCCCCATATCTCTCTAACACTGGCACCCCCAGAATAGAAGTTGCCATAGATGAGCATACATGGGTCGCACACTTTTCTAAGATCTTTAAAAGTAGTTCACCCATAGATTTATTGCCCTCAAAAGTACAGTACCCCACCCCCCTTTTGTTTGATATTCCTGATCTTTTGGAAGCATTGCAGAAAAGTAAATTGGGCAAAGCTCCAGGCCCTGACGGGGTCCCAGTGGACTTTTTTAAAAATAACCTAGACCTCTGGGCCCCCATTCTAACAAGAGTGTGCATAGCGGCGGCGAATGAGGGAGTTCTAAGTTCCTGGACCAAGTCAATAATGGTCCCCATTTTTAAAAAGGGGGACCGTCAAGATGTGAAGTGCTATCGGCCCATCTCACTGCTGGACTCGCTCGGGAAAGTAGTGGGGAGAGTTATCCTAGAGCGTCTCCAGCAGTGGAGTGAGGATCGAGTCATTATCTCCGATATCCAATTTGGCTTCCGTGAGGGTTTAGGAACAGTGGAACAGGTCCTCAATCTCACCTTAATAATGGGAAAATACACACAGGCCAAGGCAACCAAGATTTATATGGTCTTTGTCGACCTGTCCGCAGCGTTTGACTGCGTATCGCATGCAAAACTGTGGACGGTCCTAGGCCAAATGGGAGTAGAACCTCCTCTTTTGGACCTTTTGAGGGAACTCTATTCCGGGGCAACGGCCAGAGTGCGATTTGGCCTGATTGGCGAGCTGACAGCTCCGTTTGGTGTAGGGCGCGGAGTCAGGCAGGGATGTGTCCTGGCCCCCTTCCTCTTCTCACTTTATACTAATGGCCTGGAGGGTGAGATGTTGAGGGGGGCTCAGGATCTCCCACGCATTAACCAACGCCTGATTCCCGCCCTGCTCTACGCGGACGATGCCGTCATTCTGGCGCGCACACCACGTGAGCTACAGCTCTCACTGAATAGGTATACGTCATACATGGGCAACCTGGATCTGCAGGTGAATGTGAAGAAAACTTTTGTCATGACAGTAGGCAGGGGGAAAAAAAGAACAAAGGCCATTTACCTCGATAACCAAAAGCTTGAGGTCACCCCCCAATACCCCTATCTGGGCATCATGATAGATGAACAACTGACATGGAAGCTAGCAGTAGATACAAGAGGTCATCTCTTTAAGAGATCAATAGCCACTCTAACGAGCTTCTCTCAGAGATTAGGAAAAAGGCCCCCAGTGGAGCTATTGAAAATTTATAACGCTAAATGCCAGGCTATCGCACTATATGGTGCGGGAGTCTGGGGATACACCGACACTAGCTCCATCCAGAAGGCTGAAAATGTTTTTCTTAGATTTCTCCTAGCCACCCCGAAAGGAACCTCAATTTATGCCATGCACCTGGAATTAGGAATACCCTATATAGAGGATTTAATTAAAATCGAACCAGTGATGCTGTGGCGGCGCATCTGGACATCTGACAAAAATACGCTGACCCAGTCCATCATTGCTGACTCTATGGCCCTCGACAAATCCGCTAAACTAAAATGGCTTTCCTATGTAAGAGATTTTTTCAAAGATCTAGGGTTAGAGAACCACTTCCTTGAACCAGAATCTATAAGGGACATCTCGAAGAGAGATCTCAAACAATTAGCATTAAGACACTTGGAGTCTCTTAGACTGGCATCTGAATCATTAAAAACTGCTGTAGTCCACGCAAATATGGTACAAATAGTCTATGGCATTCATCCGTATCTGACACTCCAAATTCCAACATATGAGAGAATTTTAATAACCAGATTTAGGTTAAACACTTTTTTTAGATTGGTTACGTTCCCATTGAAAAACTGTTGGGAAGTTATTTTGCCACCTTGTCCGTGTGACGGACTATCAATACAATCCAATCTATATGTGATCATGCTTTGTAAATACCATCATTCGCATAGAAAAATCTGGTTACTACCAATATTGAGGAGCTGGGGACTGAGACAATGCAGGCCCGCTTTTCCTAGACTCCAAATGCTGGAAACTGAAAGTGTCTGTTATTTTGTGAGCAACTTTTTAAAATGCATCATGAAGCACAGGAAAAATGTATAAATGCCCTCACTTACGATATTTTGAGTTGATTTCTGATGAAATTATGATAACTAATTCTTTTTATTATTATCACTTTCTTGTCTGATTTTAATGAAACTGTGTGTTTTTCCTGTCTTACTCATGTAAAAATGTAACGTGTTAATTGTTTCTTTTATGGTTTTTCCTCTGTGAATAAGCCGAATAAAGAAGTTATTATTATTATAGAACGAAAGAGTACTATTCAACCTCTGCTCGTATACACAACACCAAAAATTCACTTTAAATGTAATATTCCATTTGTCAAGTACCTATGCATATCACAAATGATTAACTATCTGTGTGACTGTTCTAAGGTGAATAAATACATCAAAAACGTTTATTTTATTCTAGAAGCCATAGCAAAATCACTCCTGGAACATAACCAATGCTAGAAGGAGCTGGAACCAAAAAAATGACCATAAAACTATTTTGAGAAATCAGCTAGGGCAAGAGACTTAAAAGTTTTGTTTATCTTCAAATTCACCGAATATTCTTTAGAATACCATCTTCAAACAAAACTACCACACATTGATTCAAATACAAAAGCTGGTAAGGAACTGAAATACTTAAGGTTTAGACTAGTATATATTCTTATGGACAGTTCGAAAGCTCATGGAAAAAGTATAAATCCGTCCAAAAACAAGAGATTATTTTATTATAAATATGAATCATACGAGCACATAATATGTATCTCTCCTAACCTTCAAGATTTCAGATTAACAGAACTGTTTGATTAATTAAAATCATTACAACATAAATATGGGTCCAGGTCTCCAACACCTCCAACTGGGTGCCTCCTGCCCAATAACCATAAAATCCTCCTTACAAAGTTTTAAAGTAATTATTTACACATTAAATAATCAGATTCAGATAATTCAAATATTATCAAAACATTTCCTTGACCCCTCCAAAAGTTGTAATCCCTAATGTACACCTCAAAGGGGTACTCTGGATGAGGTGCAAAGCGGTGACCCAGGCTTTGTATTTTAATGAGTATAACCCCGTTTGACGAGCCGTATCTCTAATAAAACCTTTAATCGAAATTGAGCAGTTGCCATTTTTATTCAAAACCAATCCTAGTAAAATTCCGCCAAACATAAATCTATAGGTCCTAGTTATCCTTCAATTGACATTACATCACTCGCATTATTACACACAACCCACCCTAATAAATTGCTCTTATAAAATGTTCAGCAGATCAAAATCTGTAGTCGAAATTGCACACGTCCCATAATTGCACACAAGCCAGCCTACTAAAATCATTGCTCAACATAAATCTGTAGGTCCTAGTTAGCCTTCAGTACAAATTGCACAATTCCCATTATTGCACACGGCCCAACCTAGGAGAGTACTCTAATAAAACCTTCAATCGAAATTGCACAATTCCCATTTTTATGTGCAACCCATCCCATTGGGATTCTTGCCCATCATAGGTCCATAAAACGTAGTTATCCTTCAGTAGACATTCCCCAATTGCCATTATTGCGCACAGCCCCACCATATTAAGAGCTCTGATAAAAGCACTTAATAAAGCTATAATCCCTGGATTGTCCTTTGGTAAAATTGCACACTTCCCATTCCTGCACCTAACCCATCCTACTAAAGTGCATATCAGGCCCGAGAATAAACTTCCTACTTAATCCACTAACAAGAACTTGAAACACCAAAAGTTATAGACTGAGTCTAGATTTCGGGCAGCATGTTCCTACCTGCTTCCTCATGCTATAGGTCAGAGATACATCTCTGTTGCTTTAGGCCTGCCTGCCACCGCTTTCATACATCGTGAGGAAGCAGCCTGACAGCCGACATGTTTCACCTCTCAGGTAGCAAAGAATTGCATCCCTACATGATATAATGTTCAGGGCATGAAACAGTCTTAGCCAAAACTGCCTCAAGAGTTTTAGACTCCCCCTGATGCAAATCACATGCAGCAACGATTCCTCCGATTTACTGCATAGGCTATATGACTTATTCATATCTCAATTTCTGAGTCCATACCAGTGTCATCTAAGGGGTATCAAACCACATTGCAGCCTCATGAGATCATTTTTAGCCTTTTTGGAAAGAAGCAAACTCAGATAATCTGGGAGGGAGGCCGGAGTATAAAGATCAGTAGCCCTACTGCTGTGCACCTTGTTCCTTAAGTCCCGTAGGTCTTGGGCCACTGATAATGCTTATGCGTTCTTCATTAACAATCTTACTATAGCATTTTTCGAGACGTTTGTGTTGACAATGTTTTCTGCATTCAACATTTGGATGGACTTCATTAAGAAAGATCCCCATTCAGAGCTTGGCTCCTGTACTTTCCTTTATAAAAGTTTTTTCAATATATTGGCTTTCACTGTTTTTAATTTTGAGCAGTATGATAGCATGCAACGTCAGGTTTTCCTTGGAGAGGTTAAATTCCAGCCTAATTTGTGTTTGGCTGGTGCAATCTGGGAGAGCATACAGTCGCCTACATTGTGCTTGTTGTCCAAGAGTTCAAATAATTGATCTTTAAACATTATGCCTCCGTAAAATAGAGCAGGTAATACTTTGCACCCCACAACTGTTAAAAGGGCTTGCAGGTTTGGGCGCGCAAAGGTTTTTGTCAGATATCTCGTTGCGCATATTAGATGCTTAGTCGATGCCTTTAGGGCTTCTCCTTGTGCCCTTTTACTGCCCCCTTCATCCAGATGCACACCTAAGGAATTTAAAGCTTTACACTGCCTCTAGGTGTGAACCCTAACCTTCAACAACTACTTACTTCTAACATTTATTGAATTAAAAATATGCACCATCAGGGAAGCAACAAACAGCTGCTTTATCTTACAAACCAACTACTCTATTAGGAAACTAACAAAGTTTTCAGATCGTGCTTACCTTAAGCTAGAGGAAGTTCCAGTGTAACCTTTGCCGCAACATCTACTGCAAAGTCTAAAGCTACCCAGAGAACATTTTTGTAGACCATTGTCAACGTCAATGAATTATTCATTTTAACTTTTACAATTTACATGTATATTATAGAAACCAACAATATTTACTTCCTTGCTTAGGTGTTTTTTTATTGTAATTTAAACCATATATATATATATATATAAAATAAAGTCTGGCTTACTTAGTACACTTTGGAGTGACCTTGGGCAATTCACAAAATCAGAGTGTAAAGTTACTTACAAAGTCTAGACTTACAGCCCCATCACTAAAAAGGCTGTAGGAGCCCAATTTATGAGTGTAAAGATAATATTGCAAAAAAGGAGCAGTAGTAAGTCTAGCACCACGCATGGCTAACCACTGATACTGCAACACCCTCCAACAGACAATGATGGAGATGAGGACATAAAATAAAACCCCTTAGGAAATAATGTTTACTTAAATAAAATAATTATTAAATATGTAAAATGTAAATAAATATAATTTAATGTTAAAAAATAACAACAATTAATTTGTTTTTATTTTTCCTTAACATATTTTATTATGGTTTAATTTTTAAAAGTGACATTCAATTAAACATGGTGTCATATTTTAATAAAGTGTAATGTTACATTAATTTTTAAATTAAAATATGGTTATTAAAAGATATTAAAATAAAAATGTGCAATATTTTTAGATTTCTTTACACTGACATTTTTAAACTATTTTCATTCATTTAATTTAATATTTCTATGCTGTAGGGGTCTATTTTAAGTCCCTATCTCCATTATGTTCTATAGGAGAGTTGCTGCGGAACAGTGAGTGGCTATGTATAGTGCTGACTTACTACAGCTCTGAGTTGGAATACATGTATTACTGTTTTGGGTCCTTTTTAGCAGTAGTGAAAAAAAGGTTGTTTGTGGATAAAAGTCGGCTTACTCTTTAGTGGGTGCATGTCTCTCCCTATACTCCTCCCTATTCCTCACTTAACACCTCCTTACACATCCCTGAACCTTTCCCCTTCAGTCATAAATATTCCTCATTTTGCAGCCACTGGCCCATCTCTCCCACATTTACTACTAAAAAGCATACCTATGTTTACAGAGATTCCCTAGTTGAGGCGGAGATCTCCAAATAGAAAATTAAAGTACAGTTTGAGGCGTAGACCTTTGCACATATTTTGTGAGTAGCATTTTGTAGTGTTTGTAGTACTAGTAGAGTACCACAAAATATCCTGCAAAGTGCAGTTTGTGACTATAGCCAAATGTTCTATTTCCAAATTGCCCTTCAAGAGGGTAAACACAAAACCCCTGGTGCAAAACAATACTTTCCGAACACACCATGAGGGAATTTGTGCACCTAAAGAAACTCCTCATTATGTGGGAATTGTGCTGTAAAATGCATCGACTGGTTACCTTTTCTTTCAAACTTTTCTCAGAGGTAGAAACTTTTCTCCCTTCCAAGTTTCATTGCCATTGGTCGAGCTAGTGCCGTTCAATTCAATGCAGGCATTTCTGTCCCAGCAAATGTAGCTTTTCACAACAGGTACTTCAAAATTGCAGCGAAGGTAATTCATGTTTGCAGAAAGGCTATGTAACTGGAAAGGCTACAGTGCCAATGAAGATGAAATTATACCGTTATGTTGTGTTTACTGCCCTATTTTGGGAGTTAAATCCGTCCATTATGCTAGCTGTGACCTTCAGTATATGCCAAGGGTACAATAACATACAAAATATGCAGTCATCACAGTATGACATATGAAAATCCTTTTAGTGCTGAAGCTGGTTTGAAAAAGCTTTCATAGAAATGAGTGCTTATACATATTATTGCTTTCATTCCACAAATGCTACCCTTTATTGCTTGTGAATTCCACTTTATTTTTATGTGTAATTGTTAGACTTGGCATCTTTTGGCGTGTTTCCCCTGAGTTTTTGCTTTCTGACCTCCCAGTTTTGACTCTGTTTTTGCTGGCCTAGACCAGCCTGTACGCTTCCTTAGCCGGAGACTACTCCCCAGGGAACAGAGGTGGAGTGCCATAGAAAGGGAAGCTTTCGCTGTGGTCTGGGCACTGAAGAAGCTGAGGCCATACCTCTTTGGGACTCACTTCCGGGTTCAGACAGACCACAGGCCCCTCAGATGGTTGATGCAAATGAGGGGGGAGAATCCAAAACTGCTAAGGTGATCCATCTCCCTAAAGGGAATGGACTTTATGGTGGAACACCGTCCTGGCACAGAACACTCCAATGCAGATGGTCTGTTCAGTTTCTTCTGCCTTAGTGAAGAAAACTCCCAGGAAGGTGGGTAGTTGTTCCATACTTTCAGCTGGAGGGGACATGTGTTAGACTTGGCATCTTTTGGCGTGGTTGCCCTGAGATTTTACTTTCTGACCTCCCGGTTTTGACTCTGTTTTTGCTGGCGTAGTGTTTCTGCGCACTTTTCTCACTGCTGATCAGTGGTAAAGTGCCAGTGCTCCTGTGGTAAATGGTGTTATGGATTGGTGTTTCCCTGATTGGATATTTGATTTACTTGTTGGACCCTAGTAAAGTGCACTGAGTGTGCCTTGGCATGTGAATCAAATGCTACTAGTACGCCTGCAGCACTGATTGTGCCACCCACGTGAGTAGCCTGAAAAGGTAACTCAGACCCGCCATTGCGGAGTCTGCGCGCAGTTTGTAACTGCCATGTCGACTTGGCCAGTGCGCACACTTGCCAGTCCCTGACCTTCCCTTTTCTTACATGACAGCACCCCTAAAGGAAGGCCCAAGTTCCCCTGTGGGCCAGGTGCAGTGTATGAGAAAGGTAGGACATGCCCTGGTGTGTGTGTGGCATGTCCTGATAGCGAATTATGGCCAATTTCGTTTTTCGCTATTGAAAGGCTACCTGTTCCCCATAGGACAGAATGGGAGTTTGTTTATAACCTCTTATAAACAAAACTGGCCCGGGTAATTAGTTAGGAAAATAAAGTTTCGTATGCCTGAACTCAGAATCTAAAGATGCATCTTTTAGTGAAGGTGATTTTTACATTCGGTGTTTGAAAATAGCACTTTTAGAAAGTGGGTATTTTCTTGCTCAGTCATCCCGTGTGCCTCTGCTGGAATGTGGATTGCCTGTCTGGGTTTTAGATGACAGAAGGGTGGGGAGCGGGAGCGGCTCCAGATAGTCTAGGTGGGTCAGGAAAGGGCTGAGTATACCTAGGCTGCAATTGGGGAAGGGGGAGGAGATTTCCTTGCAACTCAGAGTGCCTGGCCAGCCTCTGACCATGTCGGCTCCACCTCCTGCCAGGAAGTCACACCAGAGAAGGCAGAACTGGTTCTGGCTGGGCACAGACACTCTCTGCCTAAGAGATCAAAGGTTTTTGGGATATAAATACTGGGGCCCAGATCCCTGAACTTTAGAACTCTTTTGGCCAAAAAGAAGAGCTGGAGAAGCTGTGAGGAGGTTCTACCACATTGCTGTGTGCTTTCCTATGTTCGCCTGCACTGGCTGCTTCTGTCTTGGGCAGTGAAAAGACTGGACTGAACTTTCTACAATCTACTTTTGTGAGTTTCTCCAAGGGCTTGAGTTAGAGATTGCACCCTGTTCAAGAAGTCTCAGGAACAGCAAAGACTTCAAGCTCTTCTGCCCCCTGCACTGGGGACTGTGTGTTTTGTGCTGCAGCAGGCGAAAAAGCAACCTGACGCAGTCTACCGCCGCTGCAGACTCTGTGTCCTGAAGGCACCGCAGAGGGTACCGCCGCAACACGACCCTGGTCTCACCAACAACGCCTACTGACGCTGACACCAAGCCGCTGCTCGCACCGCGACCTGTGGGCACCGCACTCTGCACCGCCTTGCTTCATGACGACGCCTTGGTATCCCTGACAACGCCGCTCCATGCTGGAATCTACACCACTGCTTGCATCGTGGTACAAGGGCACCGCTCATAAAGTTACACAATGCACCGCCCTCATCCCGCACCGCAGCCTTGGCCTACGTGGAGAAGTGTGGCTCAATGGTTAGAGCGGCATACCCTGATGCAGAGGTCTAGCCTGGGACCAGGGTTCAATTCCCCGCCTCGGCGGGTCTTGGGCTCAAAATTCCACGGACCTGATAATTCTTGCCTCGGTGCCTATTCCAATCATGGAGTCCCACTTTGCAACTCTGGGCAATAGCTTGCTTAATCTCCACAACGGCCCCCACAACGCTAAGGATGCCTGGCCTCCACCTTGGGGGTGCCCAGGAGTGAACACCTCACAGGGAAAGCCAGGATGGGTTCCACAGCGGTATTCGTACAAGCGCCTTGAGACCCTTGCGGGTGAGTAGTGCGCTATACAAGTATCAATTTACAATTTTTTACAATTTACCAACACCGGCACCATTGATTCCAGTTCATTAGCTGACGAAAACGCTTCAGCAACGACTACGCTGCTGTTTGCACCGCGACCTGCCAGCACCACGACGAGCACCGCATTCACTTTGACCCTGGTCTCACCGACAACGCCATCTGACATTACCACCGAGCCGCCGCTCGCAACGCGACCTGAGGGCACAGCACTGCTGCACTTTGCACCGCAGTCCCCGATGCCTGCCGACGCCAGCGCTCCTTACCTCAACAGAGAGGAGGCTGATCTGCAACACGTGTGACTTCGAGGGTCCCGACGACTCCAGCATCGACCTACGGAACCGATGCTTGCGGACACCGTGCTTTCGGAAGTTCAACGAGTGTCGCTGATGCCCTGCATTTCTAAAAGGTACTGTTTGTGGGTCTTCCCGACACCATAGCTGGCCTGCGACGCCGCGGTCAGCCCGAACTGTTTAAATTTGTTTGCTCACGATGCCGTGTTATCCCCAGACAGAGCTATCGATATAAAGGAACTATTTTTCAAGCATATTTTGATAACCAAAGATTTTTAAGTACTGTATTGCTGATTTATATCGTTTTTAGTCTTGTCTTAAGTATATAAAATATTGGATATTTTTCTAAACTGGTGTGGTGTCCTTTTGGAGTGCTTACACTGTATTACTGTTGGTTCTGTGCAAATGCTTTACACACTGCCTCTAAGATAAGCCTGACTGCTCGTGCCAAGGTACCAAGGGGATGAGTAGGGGTTATTTTAGGAGTGTAACTCCCTTATCCTGACTAGAGTGGTGGTTTCTGCCCGACATTGGCACTTGCCCTAGCTGACCAAAAATCCTATTTCTAACAGAAATGTTTGAAGCAAACCTCACACAACAATTTTATAATACCTCATAAATACATTCTGATCTAGTTAGGAAGTGAAAAGGAAGCATAAGTGAAAAGTATAACTGGTATCCTAAAAGGCATACTGCCATCGACTTTGCATTGCATCTTTGCAGCTCCTAGGAATCGACACTGTGGGACGCATCCGAGAAGCAGGACTTCGCAACCAGGATTTAATATACTCTTGTTCAGCAGGCCTAACTAGGTCCCTGTAGCCGGCACGCACTCCATTGCTGTTGGCCTGAACTTTGACCTGATAAACTCAGTTGCCACTTTCTACTTTTTGGTAGTATTTTCACTTAGATCATTAAAATTGTATATCTCTGATTTTACTGATTGGATTTTTGGTATTTTGGTCTTAAATTATTTATGGAACTTTACTCTACTTTTCTAAATTGGTGTGGAGTTTTTCTTGTGTTTCACTTTATTACTTGGGAATTGCTGCTTACATACTTTAGACATTGCCTCTAAGTTAAGCCTGACTTACTCTGTGCCAAGCTACCAGATGGTTGAGCACAGGTTCATTTAGGGTTTGCATGTGGCTTCACTGTAACAGAGAATTGTGGTTGCTGCTTGGGAAGGGTGTTATAGTGACTGGCTGGTCACTGTTCTATCTGCGTACACCAACCACTCCCAGTGAGCTGGCTTACACACCACCCCACAGCCATCCATCACAGGTGTCGCAGGATATTTGACCCTGCTGATAAAAGAGGCCGGGCGAACGTGCCCTGGGCCACTTCTAGTGACCATATTATGGTGTCTGTGTCATTACTATTACTGTATGGGGGGGCCTAGGGCCCCAACCCTTTACAGGTTTCATCACCCTTAACTAGTGACCCAATTTCTTACACATACCTTTGCCTTTTGTACTGTATAACTTCATGCCTTATCCATGATTAGTTTAGAAAGTCGAAAAGTTACTTCTTGCTTTCATCTATGGAGAAATCTGAAAAACCCTAGGCCTTATTTATGAGGCCTTGCAACTGTTTTGCGCTTTTTATGATGCATCAGCGGTGTAAAACTTGCCTCCTGCTGCGCCCTATTTACAAAGTCGCACCTAAGGAGAGGCGTCACTTTGTAAACCCCTGAGCTACATTCTACCTGCGTCAGGTATAATGTATGCAGGGTGGTCGTTTTGACACAAGTAAGCCTCGTAGAAGTGCCGCAGTGAAATCTATGAGATTTCACTGCGCTACTTCTAGGGTGCAAATGCGTCAATATCTTATGCCTGCCTCACAGCAGGTGTTAGACTGATGCAGGCACTTTCACATGGGGCTTGCCCCATGTGAAAGGACACATTGCTGGAGTTGCGTCACTTTTGTGACAAACTCCAGCAATGCGTTACTTTTGCGCCTACAGATAGATCAGAAATACTGACCTATCTGTAACTCCTTGCGACATGATGCGTCATACTGTAAATATGACGCATCCAATATGTCGCAAGGAGGGCGCACTGAGAAGTGACGCATCACTGCTTTCATGCAGCAATGCGTCACTTCTCATAAATGAGGCCCCCTGTGTTTTAGTTGCTTGTGAAAGGTTGCTTGAAGTAAACAGAATATGTGCTGGTTTTGAGAGTGCTCAATGGTGTGCTCTAAAAATCCATATCGCTAAGAAGGCATTCTCTTCAAGATGTGGATTTTTGTAATTTAGCCATTGTTGACTGATTGGGAGTTAAATAATCTGGAAAATTAATAAAAAAAACAATTTTGCTTTTTCTAGTTTACACTAGAGGTTCAGAAATTTGGCACCCTTTTTTAAAATGTTCAATGTCTTTCCCAGCCAGGTATAAACCCTCTGGATTTAACAATCCATCAACACAACTAATCAAACAAATCAATTTAAACCAATTGTAATGAATTCATAGAGTTTCATTCACATACGTTTTCTTTCATTCCCAAATAATGTGAACCCTTCTGATAGATTGTGGTAGGATTGCAAGCTTAGCTGAAGAATTTAAATAAATGGGGATCAATTATATTCTTTTTACACTTTGCTAATCTCAGACTTCTAATTCCCTCAGTTTCTTGCTTTTTACTGAATAGAGTAAAACAGCAGTGCTACCATCTTATGGAAACTACACTGTCTCCTGCAAACCCAACATAGAGTGAAGCTAGACCACACCTGAGTAATAGCACACCTTGATTACTGCAATATCTTGTACAATGGTCTCCCTATGAAACTTACTGACAAACTACAGAGAATGCAAAATCAGTCTGTTAACTGGTTCCAGTCTCAGGAAACGAGAACATGTGAAAGTGAAAATTGAACCTCAATCATAAAGGGTGATGTTAAACAAATACCAGAAAGGCATGGTCAGAATCTAAACACATTTCTCAATGTCTACATCATGTGCTGTTTCAGTGCTACGAAGTGACCACAGGGTGATAAAGTAACACTTTACAAACCTATACAAACGAATTACATCTTCAAAAGCATACAGCAGATACCTCACTTCTGTTGACATATCAACTAATGTACTGTTCAAGCAATGTTCTACAGCTTAACCAAAACCTTTTTTGAGGTAATCCTGAACTGGTTCCTCAGCATAGGTTTGCTGGATACAGCACTCACAGCCTTACTTTCTGACACTTAGAAAAGAATGATGCCTTTTAAAAAATATTTTTAACCAAAAAAAGTAAAATAAAATATACAAGTAATTAAAATGCGATTCGATACACACTACTCCAAGAATAATTTTCTGAGATTATATATATATATATAAATTCTTTATTCGGTTTGTTCACAATGGAAAAACCATAAAAGAGCAGAAAATAACATACAATGCAAAAATACAGGTATTAGATAAAATTTCATATAAAATTCATTTCACAATAAAAAAATTAATCAAGATCTACAAGAATTAATCAAGATGTGCAAGAAGCCGCTCAAATTTAAGACTGACGAGAATTTTAAAGATTCTTTCTATGTTTCATGGTGTATTTTAGAAAGCTACTAACAAAATAACAGACTTTTTCCGTTTCCAGCATTTGCAATCTTAGGAGAGCGGGTCTGCATTGTCTCAGCCCCCACGCTCTTAATATTGGTAAAAGCCAGATCTTTCTATGGGCTTGATGGTATTTACAAAGCAGGATCACATGCAGATTAGACTGTATTGAGAGACCATCACATGGGCAGGGGGGAAGTATGGCATTCCAGCAATTTTGTAATGGAAATGTGACCATTCTAAAAAAGGTATTTAGCCTGAATCTTGTGATTAGCATTCTCTAGTAGGTTGGTATTTGGAGTGCCAAATACGGATGAATGTCAAAGGCTACTTGAATCGTATTTGCATGAATAACCGCCGTTTTTGAGGAAATGGATGCGAGTCTTAAAGTTTCCAGGTGTCTTAAAGCTTTCTGTTTAAGATCTTTTTTCGAAATGTCTGTTACTGACACCGGGTCCAGATAGTAGTTCTCAGCACCTAGATCTTTAAAAAAGTTTCTGACATAAAGAAGCCATTTTATTTTTGTAGAATTGTCCAAGTTCATTGAGTCTGAAATGATGGCTTGTGTGAGGGCGTTTTTGTCTGAATTCCAAATACGGCGCCACAGCATCAGCGGTTCTATTTTGATTAAGTCCTCTATATAAGGTATGGCTAGTTCTAAATGCATTGCATAGGTAGAGGTGCCTTTGGGGGTGGCTAGTAAAAATCTTAAAAAAACATTTTCAGCTTTCTGGATGGGACTGATGTCAGTGTAGCCCCAAACTCCCGCGCCATATGTTGCGATTGCCTGGCATTTGGCGTTGTAAATCTTGAGGAGCTCTACTGGCGGTCTTTTGCCTAGTCTCTGAGAAAAAGCTGTTAGGGCGGCAATTGCCCTCCTAAATAGATGTACCCTTGTGTTCACTGCTGGCTTCCAGCTAAGTTTGTCATCTATCATAACCCCTAAATAAGGGTACTGAGGGGTAGCTTCAAGCTTTTGATTGTTGAGGAGTATGGGATTTATTCTTTTTTGGCCTCTACCGATTGTCATTACAAACGTTTTTTTCACGTTCACCTTTAAATCGAGATTGCCCATGAATGAGGTGTACCTGGTTACTGCTTTCTGGAGTTCGCGGGAAGTTCTTGCAAGGATTACAGCGTCGTCCGCGTAGAGCAGGGCAGGGATCAGGCGACGCTTTATACGTGGGAGGTCCTGGGCCCCCCTCAACATCTCCCCCTCCAAACCATTAGTGTAGAGTGAGAAGAGGAAGGGGGCCAGGACACATCCCTGCCTGACCCCACGCCCTACGCCAAACGGGGACGTCAGCTCTCCGTTTACGCCAAAACGCACTCTAGCTGTTGCTCCGGTATAAAGCTCTCTTAAAAGGTCTAAAAGGGGTTGATCTATTCCCAGTTGAGCTAGGACCTTCCACAGCTTTGTGTGCGAAACGCAGTCAAAAGCTGCGGAAAGGTCGACAAAGACCATGTATATCTTGGTGGGGGTAGCCTGGGTATATTTGCCCATTATTAGGGTAAGATTTAAGACCTGCTCTAGTGTACCAAAGCCTTCGCGGAAGCCAAATTGGATATCGGAGATTATGCCCCGGTCCTCGCTCCACTGCTGGAGGCGCTCTAGGATCACTCTCCCCACTACCTTCCCGAGCGAATCCAGCAGTGATATGGGCCGGTAACATTTTGCGTCTTGCCGGTCCCCCTTTTTAAAAATGGGGACCATTATTGATTTAGTCCAAGAGGTTAGAATTCCCTCGTTCACTGCCGCTGTGCAGACTCTAGTTAGGATGGGGGCCCAGAGGTCTAGATTGTTTTTAAAGAAGTCCACTGGGACCCCATCCGGTCCTGGTGCCTTGCCTGACTTACTACTCTGGAGTGCGTCCATAAGATCTGGAATAGCAAAAGGAACCAAAATGGGATAATGGGGCTTTGGAAGAGAAGGTTCTGTTTGTGAGGTATTTTTAAAAATCTCTTCGAAGTGGGAGACCCATGTGTTTTCATCAATTGCAACTTCTATTTTCGGGGTGCCTTTATCAGTAAGATAGGGGGTTCTGACTGTACGCCAGAAAAGCTCGCTGTTATTTGAGACTGCACCTTTATGGAGATCATCCCATAGTTTTTGCTTAAGTTGGGCAGTTCTCAGCTTTCTTTCCCCTATGTATTGGCGCCTTAAGAATTGGATCTGGGCTATATCTCGCGGTTTATTTTGAAGTGCGGATTTTAATTTTGTTAAAGCAACAGTGCAATTATGATTAAACCATTTCGGTTTTATCGAGCAGTTTCGGTTAGGCTTTGAAGTAAGTAGGTCCTTTATGGAATCCAAGATTAATTTAAAATTTATCAGGACTTCCTTATGGCTTGATGCAAGATCCAGGCACTTCACAATATTGGGGTAGGTCCGAGATATTAGTTTTTTCAATATCTCAGATGGATTAATTTTTGCCCACTTGATTGTGAAGCCATTGTGGTTACCAACCTGGATCTTGTTCTGCGTAAGAGTAGTCGCCATCTCCAACTTATGAGAAGAGTTGGATGGCATAGATATCTTTATTGTTAAGGCAGAATGATCACTAAGGGGAGTGAGAATGACCCTGAAATCTTTAGCTTTGTTCATGAGACTTGGGGATAGGAAAATGAAGTCTACAGTAGTTTGATGCCCTCTGCCCACATACGTCGGAGTAAATTTATTTGGGTCTGCATCCTGATGGTTTACGATGTAAAGATCCAAGTCCGATAGGACGGTATTAATAAAGTTACCTAGTTTATTGTGGGCAAAGTGCGCTATTGGGGCGTTAAATTCGTCCACTATCCCGCAGCACAGTAGGTTGGAGGCTGTGCAGGGGTGGAGATTAAAGTCTCCGCCCCAAATTAGATGAGTTGCCTTATTTGCAGATCTACAGTGATAAATCTGTTTGAGTTTATCGCATAGGGTGGTAAGAAGAATTATGAAGTTTTCTTCCGATAAATTGTTATAACTATTGGTCAGAATGATTGTTTCTTTATTTGGAAGGGTTAGTGAGAGGATTTGGTGATTAGCGTCCTGGGAAAGTATGGCCACTTTGTTGAGGGATAGCGTATTTGAGATATAAATTGATAGCCCACCTTTTGGTCTGCCCATTGGGCTGGTTAATGCTGGGACAGAATAGGTTTTGTAGCCTTGTAGGTGTAGTTCTTCTACAGACCATGTCTCCTGAAGACAAATTACTTGGTATAGATTTAGGAACTCCTGCGCGGAACCATCCTCAACTTTAGTTCGGAGGCCTGCGGTGTTCCAAGAAAATACTGTGATTAGTGAGGAGTCACCGTTACATTCTTCTGTTGGAATTGTGGGTTCCTTATTTCTGGGATCTGGAGAGATTGTGAGAGACTGTGAGGAGGGAGGTACATGGGGATCATTTGCGAGAGTTTCTGTTAATGGTCAGTCGACCATTTCTAGGCCACTGTACCTATTGTGTAGCGGGATATTATGCCATGGGTCCCACCGAGCTTGGTCTCTGTGAGGGGGCCGTTGAGTATAGGACCTTCTGTCGTCCCATCGTCCACCCTGATAACGTTGTCTTACTGTGTGCCAGGAGTAATCTGGCTCATATAAGTTAGGGGGGCCGTGGTAGCTAGAAATGGATAAGTCGTCCTGCCTGGGGAATGGGGCAGACCAAGGAGGCTCCTGCTCCTGTATAAAGCCACCCGCCTGCCTAAAAGGATAAAAGAAGGAAAGTGGCTTGATCTTAATTCCTCCATTTGGGGTGATATCTTCCCATGCACAGACATAGTCTGCTATTCGTGGGTCCTCAAATGTAATTGTTATGCAATCCCCGGGGATGGTTTTTCTAGTGCTGCCCACCCACGGCACCCTGGCAACGGATCTAATTCTTCCACGCCAGGAAGATGGTATCGGGCGGTTGGTCTGGAGCCAATGCTGGGCCTTATTTTTTAAGGACCAGCTCGGTTCTGAAGTAAGATCTGTTAGTTCAGGTACTCCAGCCATGACCACTACATAGGGCGAGGCCTCAGGGGGGAAATCCGCTGGGAGTCTTGGAGGACCAGGATTCCTCGCGGGATTTCTCTTGGGCCTATCCGAAGGGGTTTTCGGTGGTGGAGGTAGAGGGAGGGTAATTTTTGTTGTAGGTTTGTTTACATTCTCGACTGGAGTTTTGTTGGCGGTGCTACTAGGTACTGCCGGGGTGGCGGCAATTGCGGATGCCACACCTGGGGAGGTTAAAGTGATTATCTGCGGTGAGTTATTGGTGATGGACAAGGCTGTTGCAGTATTTACTATTTTTGTTGGAATTGACGTATTTTTGTTAACGGGGGCATTTGGTGTAATTATCCGAGGAGTCTTTTGTTGTGGATTGGGCAAAAAAGGATTAGTACTAGCTGTATTGGTAGAAATTGATTTTTCGGTATTTTTTTCTCCTGTTTTTTGTTGGCATAGTGGGAGGATTAACTGTTGATTTTTTAGGAGTATGGTAATTTGTGACTCTATAGTTAATAGTCGGTGTTCTAAGGGTTGTATTGCCTGTTTAACTATACTCGCTATACTGGTGAGGATTAGTTCCTGAGTCTCCGTAACCTTAGAGTCCACTTGGACTTGCTTACTGCAATGGAGGTCCAAGGCTTTCGGAGAGGCTAGTTCCTTCTCTGTCTGGTGGGCTGTCAATGGAATCTCTATTTGTGCTGACGTATCCCCATGATTTTGTGCGGTACTAGGTGGTAACGCCAGACTTTCCGATGAAAAGGGATTTCTGGGCGCCCTTTTCTTACTAATTGCTCCCTCCCTTCTGCCCCTTTCTATTCTTTTGTCTGTGGAGGAGGTTAATGAGGGTGTTGACGGAAGCAAATCTGGCGTTTTTTCTAGGTCAGAGCTGAGTTGAGAGTCCGCAAACTGGGATACTGACAAATCCACAGTGTTTGGCAAGCTGCGTCTCTCACGTATTGGCAGTATCACAGCGTTTGGGGGTCCCAGTGCGGGGGATCTGGCTTCCGCCAGGATACCTAATGAGGATCTTTTGGCGAATGCCAGATCTAAAGAGACCCTTTCTTCCATCATTAAAATGCTTTCATCTATGAGTGTGTTAGCCTTCGCTAGAAAGTCATCCATGGGGCCAAGCAATTTACCCACGGAGCTGGGGGCTTTGGTCTTAGTTTTGGATCCCCTCGTAAGAACCATTATTGTCCTTATTGAATTCGTTTGTGAAAGGGTCGGAGGGATCCGAATAAAGATATCAGGGGGGTGGCCCAGTCCAGTCTCTACCAGCCTCTAACGGCCTCAAACGGCCCGGTCTTTGCCCGGTCTTCGCCCCGGGCTGCGTCCCGCGTGCGTCCCGCGGTGCGGAAAGAGCCCCTCGTAAGTTAAAAGAGAAGGCTGGGGGCGTGGCCGCCGGGGGAAGAGGCAGCAGCTGTGAGCAGCTAAGGCTGCTGGGCCTCGCAGTCCCCCGGTAGGCTTGGCGCTGTGATTGGCCCCGCTGTACTCAACCTGGGAGCGGTGTTCTCACCACCGACTGTGGGCGCTCACACCAGGGAGGACGGGGACGGGCAGGAGGTGAGCGGCACCCGCGGAGCGGGTGTCGCGAAAAGTGAATGCTCTGTGCTCCTAGCAAACCAAAGAATCCTCACGGCGTCAGGTATGGCCAGTTACACCCACTTTCTTTGCGCAGCTTAGCGCTGATGTAGACGAAGGCTGGGGGCGTGGCCGCCGGGGGAAGAGGCAGCAGCTGTGAGCAGCTAAGGCTGCTGGGCCTCGCAGTCCCCCGGTAGGCTTGGCGCTGTGATTGGCCCCGCTGTACTCAACCTGGGAGCGGTGTTCTCACCACCGACTGTGGGCGCTCACACCAGGGAGGACGGGGACGGGCAGGAGGTGAGCGGCACCCGCGGAGCGGGTGTCGCGAAAAGTGAATGCTCTGTGCTCCTAGCAAACCAAAGAATCCTCACGGCGTCAGGTATGGCCAGTTACACCCACTTTCTTTGCGCAGCTTAGCGCTGATGTAGATGAAGGCTGGGGGCGTGGCCGCCGGGGGAAGAGGCAGCAGCTGTGAGCAGCTAAGGCTGCTGGGCCTCGCAGTCCCCCGGTAGGCTTGGCGCTGTGATTGGCCCCGCTGTACTCAACCTGGGAGCGGTGTTCTCACCACCGACTGTGGGCGCTCACACCAGGGAGGACGGGGACGGGCAGGAGGTGAGCGGCACCCGCGGAGCGGGTGTCGCGAAAAGTGAATGCTCTGTGCTCCTAGCAAACCAAAGAATCCTCACGGCGTCAGGTATGGCCAGTTACACTGAGATTAATCCAAAGTAATTAGTGGTCCTGACATTATGAGATGGAACCACTGTGTCTATAAATGTTTATTAAGAAGCGTTTCAGGGAAGCTTGTTTAGGAATAATGAAAAAAGTAGCAGAACAACCTCCTAGTCCATCACTGAAATGTGAAGAAAACGTTAAAATAGACTAGGTGAATACACACGGAATACAGACTTAGATAAACCTTATGGCTATTACACTCCTTCATTTGGAAAGGTAATCTTTGGGACTCCCACCGCAACACCCAATGCCCACCCCTTTCACACTAAGCATTCAGAGGGGCAGATTTATGTTAACTGGCGCATCCCCAGGGATGCGCCAGTTAATGTGCGCCACAGCTCCGCCACCCATGGTGCGCCGCATTTACAATGCGGCGCACCATGGGGCAAAAACGGCACAGATGCGTGACGCATCTCTGCCGTAAAGGCGGCTCATTGCTGGAGTTGTGTCGCAAGCGCGACGCAGCTCCAGCAAGGCTCGGGGGTGCCCTATCTGACCAATGCTGCATCAAGACCTACGCCTGCTTCAAGCAGGCGTAGGCTTTTGACGCAGCATTGGCCTGAAAGTGACTGAGTGAAATCTTAAAGATTTCACTCAGCCACTTTTGCGAGGCGCACCTGCCCCGGAACGCCCACCCTGCGCCGGAACGCCCACAAGCGGCGCAGGGCTTTACAACGTGACGCATCTGCCTAGATGCGTCACGTTGTAAATCGTTCGTAGGGATGCGCCACGTTTACGCCGCCTTGCGTGACGCAACAGCGGCGTAAACGTGGCGCAAGGGCCTCATAAATCTGCCCCTCAGTGAAAAGGGGCCTTATTTACAAGGCAGCGTTAAAGTGGCTTAACGCTTCCTTGTAAATAAAGCAAAGCCCCTGTCGCCACAGGAACGTCAGAAAAAGTGACGTCCCTGTGGCAATAGCGGCTTGTACATATGCCCCCGTGTTTATCACTGAATGGGTGCAAAGGATTACTGAATGACCTATACCAGGAGAAATACTGGAACTGAGATTAGACATGGAAGATGGATCCGCATGGAACCCGTCACAGTACTTACGCATGACGCCTTCTGTGCCATCCACTCGCTTTGGCAAATAGTGCACCGAGAGATCACTCTGAAGGATTTCGTCTGCTGTCGCCCGTGCCAAGGCAGATGCCAGAAATGAAGGGCAATTACTACAAGATAAAAACAAAAAATACATTTGTTGTTGACGCAAAAAACTGCTTTGAATGACAGGTAATCAGCCACAGATTAGTACCATGGGAATTTGGTTGGAAGCTTATTGAACCAAAATTTACTTCACCTGATTATTTTTGGTTGAAATGATGAGAATTTTGTTGCTTATAAAATTGATGGACTTTTTGAAGGCGTGTCTAAAAAGCACAGCCATATAAAAAAGTTCTGTGACTGCTGGTCTTCTTGCAAACAACCACATTTGCACCTTATGTGCCACCTCCTCCAAGCTTTACAGTGTAGGAGGGCAGGACTCACAGTCATATTGATATTTTGATCCCATGATGTCACATTGGGCCCACACCAGATAATATATGACATGTCGATTGGTGAGGGCACCAAGGTCCCAATATGAATGGGCAGGAATCTGTGGGGGGGATACAGGAGGTGCACATGGAGGGGGCGACGCATGGGTGGAAACATGGCGGGAGAGACAAAGTGGTTAGTAGTGCTGGGAGGCAGAGGTGGGGAGGAGCTCTATGACGTGCCTAAATACTGCATATATGAAATGTTTCCACGTATTTAGTCCTGAGGGAGTGGGGGAGTGCAGAGAAGGATGGGGCCCTTGGTATTGGTGTAAATCGTATTGCTTCTACTGTTTATGGGAGCACAAAAAAAAACAAAATATATTTTTAAAAACATTTAAAAAATATACATATAAATGACGTGTCAGGAATATTCAAGTCAAACTCCTAGTCCTATTGATAAGCACACGATTTAAACCCACAGTCAATGCCAATCCCCAGGTTTAGAAAAACTAAGAAAACCTCAATCTAAATATTATTCTCTCTTTTTAAAATTAAAGCTGCCATTTTTTTCTGGCATACAAAATTGTCACTTACTATTCGCTTTTGACTTTAAGGGACATATTTACAAGGGAAGTGGAGGAGTGAGGTGTTGGCCTTCTTGGCTTCACGCCTCATTCCACCACCTTAGAAACACAGGGCTGCACCATATTTACAGGAATATTGTGCAGCCTGCATTTCCTCCTGCGCTCGTGCTAAGCTAAGCAACCTAGCATCAAAGCACGCACCCTTGCACCATAGTGCAAGGGTGTCTGAATGTAGGCGAAGAATGTTTATGTACAGGAAGGTCCCTCATCCTGCACACAAACAATATGAAAATGCATTTTTGTAACTTCCATGTGTGCAGCTTTATGCAGCACACACAGAAGTAGCATAGCAGCATTTTATTTTAAATGATTGTTTATCCACAGGAAGGTCCCCCTTCCTGCACATAAACAATCATTGGTCTTTTGCTGTTTCCAAGTGCGCTGCACAACGCAGCAAATGCTGTTTCCATATGTGCTGCACAATGCAGCTCACATGAAAATAGCAAAAACTAGGAGAAATTAAACATTTCTCCTCATTGTGCCAGGGTAAGACTAGAATTTGCCTGGTCTTAAAGCTCCTATTTACGACTCCCTTGTAAATAGGAGGCAGCGTCAGAATCAATAGGTGTTGCAGTGGAACGCCCACAGCAACACCCATTGCCCTGCCCTTTCACGCTAAGCATAGCGTGAAAAGGGGTCTTATTTACAAGGCAGCGATAAGCCACGTGACGTGGCTTACCTCTGACTTGTAAATAAGGCGAAGCCCCTATTACCACAGGAACGTCATAAGAAGTAAACACTGGGAGATAATGGACAGAGCGCTGAAACTTTTTAGACACTCACCCCCAGTCACAGATCTGGGTTGAATCCATCATCATTCTGTTGCTCACTTCGCCACCTCAGTTCAGACCCAGTTGCATTTGCTTTGTTCGCCTTAATTTGGCAGGGTATGCCCAGATGTGGGACTCTTGCTCACTTTGCCACTGGATTCAAGCTAGCCAGACTGATGAGGGGTGTTTGCCCGAAACCAGTCCCAGAAAACTTGTTACCGGACCAGGGAGGACCTGGCTAGGTAGTTCGGGCTGGACTCTTCCGATGAGGCACAGGGTCAAGACTGTTTTGCCTATAGCTGTGTCTGAACTGGGGTGGCGAAGTGAGCTAGAGAAATGAATGATGATGGATTCAACCCAGATCTGCGACCGGGGGTGAGTTTTTGAAAAGTTTCAGCGCTCCGTCCATCATCTCCTTGTGTTCACGTTGTAAGAATTGCTATTCACGTCAAATAGGGGCTTGTAAATATGCCCCTAAGTGCTTAATTGTCTTGCTAAGTCTTCAATGTATATATGTATGCCGATCATGCACTCACTTTATTTGAAAACTGCAGACCTTGTTTTTCTTCTCTACCTCTTTTTTTTAAATAACTCACTTTTGAATACTGTTTATGAAGATATTTCTAAAAGAAACATTGTGGGGCATAGTTACAAGCACCTTGCGCCGCCGATGCCTCATTTTTTGTGACACACCGGCGGTAGAGTGTGGTGCTTTTATATTTACAAGGACACGTAAAGCCCCCTGCTTGACTTTTCATGCCATTATAAATACTGCTCCTTTTCATGCCGCACTTTGTGTGATAGGGGCATTACATGGGTGTTGCTGGGCGTGTTTGCATGCGAAACCCATGGACTCTGCTGCATTCCCAGAGAATACGCCAGAAAATGGTAAAAAAGGTAACCAGCATAGCCCGTAATCGTCATGCTCTCCACATTATTCAAGGCAGGGTATAACGTCATTCACGTATTTTTTAAATGCCATTGATATGGTGGGATTGGCATGGACACAGTGCATGCCAGAAATAACTCTTCCCATGAGTCTGAGCTGACGGGTGCCAACATATAAATAGGAGCTCATCAAACAAAGACAATGGCTCTTCAGTGGGCGAAGTTAATCCCGCGATATTTCAGGATCTGCGATGCTATTTATAATCATAAGCCAATCAGAAAACAGCATGCTGCGCATTAGAAGGATTTATTTTATTGTAAGAGGGCTCAGATCTCAAAATATTAAAATCAAAATATTTTATTGCAGTTGGTGGAAAGGTATCAACATTAAATATTAGGTCGTTGTGGATGGTGACAACAAGCTTATGCTCCACCTTCAGAAACCTAGCTGCAAAGAAAATAGATTGCAAATATACGTTTGAAAGATTTAAACTTCAGCATCGTGGTCACTTAATGACACTGTAATGGCTGGCGAGCTGTGCAAGCCACCGCTGCATATGTGTTGTTGTGATCTGCAGGTCACTGGTACAGATCCAGGCATGGCTGACTCAGAGCTTTATCCTTCCGAGGTATATAAACGGAGTGGATAAAATAAGTATTAGTTAAGAAGCAATAACCGATTCGCTTAGGTTTAAGTGCCATACGCCTTTATATTGACTATATTACTCCTCGTCTGTAAGGTTATCTTCCATTGAAAAACTGTGTATAATCCTCCCTCTTAGAGAAAGGGCAGACACTGTTACTCAAAGCTGTCACTGAAGAGCTTTGTGTGGCCAGTCCCACGTGTGTTGGTGTGTATGTGTGGCCCATCCTTTCCATTGTAGGATGCTCTTTGAAACGGGGATTATTGCTAGAAGCGGTGTTGGGAATACCGGAAACCTACGGACTAAGAGTAATAGTGTGGTCACCTTAAATGCAAATGTCCGACACCTTAAGCCTCTATTTCCAAAATCCTGGGTATATTCTGCACAAAAGAACAAACAAATGAATGAAAGGATTGAGAAACATCCTCATTTCTTTGGGCAATTTGCCTTTTGTGAGACAAAGCCAGATGGCCTTCCATAGGGAGTGCAGAGTATGAGAGAGAGAGAGAGAGAGAGAGAGAGAGAGCGAGAGAGAGAGAGAGCGAGAGAGAGAGAGAGAGAGAGAGAGCGAAAGAGAGAGAGAGAGAGAGAGAGAGAGAGAGAGAGAGAGAGAATGCTATGGTCACGAGGATGACTAAAGACCTGGGCTGTCCTTGGGCTTTTGAAGGACTACTGAAACTAGAGAAGGCAGAAGAGGGCACCTCTCCTACCAGTGCAGCTTGAGCCCGTCCCTTAGGAACCTACGATCTGTGCCCATCTGGCAGTCAAAGTTGATATAGCTTCTGTTTAGATTCACTTTACACAAGCTCTGGTCATCCCCTGGCCTTCCACATGGAGTTATAAAATGAGCTACCACTCCTGGGGTGAGTGTAGGCACCTGCTCAATGTGTCTACCATGTGGTTGAGCACCTTCTGCCGACGTGGAAGACTAAAGGGGACTTGTCTTGGGAAATGACTCTTTGCTCAGCTGCGGTGAGTGAGCCTCCCCTTGCTTTCTGATACAGAGTTGTGTGTCATAGGGGTGTGGGTGTGTAACATGGCTATGGTGAACTTGACCAGCGGGAAGAAAGCCTTGAGACCAGAAAAATTGCTTTTAATTTGTAATTTACGATGAGGCTTGCATTGGTCCTGAAATTCTAGAATCCGTTGAAACCAACACACAGAGGGGCATATTATCAAGGGGGTTTATCTCCGCTTTTTTGGCTTTAAAAGCCAAGAAAGCGGAGATAAAATGATCCCCCTATTACCTAGCTGTCGCTAACACCAGTTAGCGACAGCTAGTAGGAGGTAGCGACCATCTTGGGCCCCACTTTGCATGTCAGTGATATATATTACTAATGACATGCAAAGTGGGCGTGCCAAGATGTTAGCGACTGGAAACAGTCGCTAACATCACTATCTCCTATTACCAACTTTTGGAGATATTCGCGCTTAAAGCTAACACCTGCCCTGAGCAGTACTTAGCCATGTTATCCAATGGGAGGTGGGTAACATGGCTAAGAGCATTAGCTCGGTAATGCATGAATATCGCGGACTTTTCAGCGATATTCATGCATTGCGGCCGTTTTTTATCGCATTTGGGATAAACCTTGGTAATACCAAGGTTTATCTGCGATAAAAATCGCCGCAGCTAAGCGGTAAAATTTTGTCTCTAACCAAGCAATAGCAATAATTATCGCTATTGCTTGGTAATATGCCCCAGAGTATTTGGGCTATTGTCCCATTACCTTATATTCTTATGTTATGCTTTGATGCCTTTATTGCATAAAATGCAGTGGTATAAAAATTCGCATTTCACAGGGACCCATTAAATATGTCCATATGTAATGATTTGGTGTGAAATATAGATTGCATTATCATAATAACAGTCCCCAAACCACTCTGCAGAGCTTTACCATCGTCAGGATCAGTAGGATTACGCAACAGACAACCAAATTATGTAGCAAAAATGGCAAGTGATGCGGCATATTGTAGCACTTTTTTCTGCAGTATTATTTTGATTGAGATGGAATGAGAAAAATGCCCCTGAGGTTCAACTCAACCAAAAACCAGAACTGTAAGCAGTACTACATAGATTAGTATGTACAAAGTATCTAAACGAAGAAGAGTATAAAAAAGAATACAAAATAAAGGGGGCAAATTCAACTTAACTAATGTGCGTTTTATTTAGGTACAACTTATACATTAATTATACATATACATATATGCACACGAGGCCCCATCAACATTTTTTTTTTTTTTTTTTTTAAAGACCTTTATTGTACAAAATGCATCTTACACAGCTTACAGCTTATAACCCCTCGGGGCCAGCCGCATGAATCAACAACCATACGCAACAGTATCAGGTGAACACAGCCGTATGGCCGACAACCTGGAGATCCGGCGGCATAATGTGCTTCGTGTGTAGCATTCAAAATTTTAGCAAACCACATATCTAAATGAGCAAATAGGTCTGTGAGGTTTTATTTTTTGTAGAGCAATAGTGGGGGCGTCACGGTCAATAGCCGGATAACAGCCCGCACCCATGAGCGCATATAACCGGTAAGTATGTCAGTAAGTATCTTCTCCCATGGGGATGTGGGGCATCAATGCGGAAGAGTAGTGTGATACAGTATCACAGATTTGTTAAGGATGAATGCTTATATAGCTTATTGTACCTTGTGGGAGAATTTCGTGAGGACGGCAGCGTTTGGCGGGAACCGCCACAGCCATGTCCGTCGCACTCAGTGGTCCCATGAATGTGGCTTCACTCAGTAGCGGTGGTTCGAGCAAGCTAGCCGGTGTTGTGAAACACCATCTAGATCCACCTACCCATCTTCAGGCAGTATGTGTGTGTGGTGGCCGGTCCCCTTGTCCGTGTTATGGTGATGTCGTATAATGTCGGCTCTGGAAAAGGGGAGGGGGGGCCGGGCGTATTGATCAGGGTATGGTGTCTGGAGGCGGTCGTGTAGCACGTACTGTGTCTTTACTAACAAAAGCAAGAAAGCCTGGTCAGGGAGCCAAACCAGTGCATCGATAAACATCTAAACCTCAACTGGGGGGGTTATATACAAAGGGGAAACGACTCTGGGTTGGGTGTATGTGCGTGTTCGGGGTAAATAAGGGTAGGGTTGCAGCATCCGCGTGTGTGTAGGTCTGATGATCAGGGATCAGGGGCATCATGGAGTCGACGCGTCCGTATGGGGGGGGGGGTCCATCATAGAGCGCAACCTGTGGGGCAGCTCCGTCTAGGTCATAAAGGGAGGAGCTGACGTGTATATTTGGAGGCGGAGTAATAACGTTTCATCGCCGACAGCAGAGCACATCGTGTAGGTAGCTCGGAGTGGGCGGTGCGCAGTCGGGCGCGTTGTGTGATGTGCAGCATGGCAGGGGGCGTAGGGGTGTGGGTCCCCGCCAGCGTTACCCAGTTGGGGGGGACGGAGGGGGAGAAGTGAGCTGGTGGGGGGGAGCTGTGGGTGCAAGCGCAGTCCGCAGTGATCCGCATAAACGTATGGAGGCCAGATGCGAGTTCCCTCAAGTAATCCCCTGTTCTAGGCATTTCTGTTGGAAGGATTGGAGGATGTCATCCCAGTAATGTGCATTGGGGAATTTCCTAAGCCCTGCTGTCTCCTCCCGTCGTAAGATTGTGCCTTCCGCTCGTGCCCAATTGGTGAGGGACATGCACCAGTGCCGTATATGCGGGGGGGTGCCGGCCTTCCACCGCTTTGTGAGCAGTCGTTTGGTCGTGATCAGTCCGAGATCCCAATATCGGGCCGGCACTTTGTTGAGACGAGACCCCATCAACATAATGTCAACATACTACATTTCTACAGAAGCAACAATAGACTCAAGTCCGGATAAGATACCACAAAGTATGAGAGGCATAAGCAATGTTCCACAGAGAACAGTCCAAAGAGAAAAAAAAATGTGTTGTTTTATTTAGATGAGCCTCTTTGTAAGGCAGTCAGGGGCATATTATCAAGGGGGTTTATCTCCGCTTTTTTGGCTTTAAAAGCCAAGAAAGCGGAGATAAAATTATCTCCCTATTACCTAGCTGTCGCTAACACCAGTTAGCGACAGCTAGTAGGAGATAGCGACCATCTTGGGCCCCACTTTGCATGTCAGTGATATTTATCACTAATGACATGCAAAGTGGGCGTGCCAAGATGTTAGTGACTGGAAACAGTCACTAACATCGCTATCTCCTATTACCAACTTTTGGAGATATTTGCGCTAAGCGCGAATATCTCCAAAAGATAACACCTGCCCTGAGCAGTTCTTAGCCATGTTATCCAATGGGAGGTGGATAACATGGCTAAGAGCATTAGCTCGGTAATGCATGAATATCGCTGACTTTTCAGCGATATTCATGCATTGCGGCCATTTTTTATCGCATTTGCGATAAACCTTGGTAATACCAAGGTTTATCTGCGGTAAAAATCGCCGCAGCTCAGTGGTAAAATTTTGTCTCTAACCAAGCAATAGCGATAATTATCGCTATTGCTTGGTAATATGCCCCTTAGCGTTTTGGTCCTTTGTCAGTAATTTCCAGAATCATCAGGGCAAGAAATGGTGTGGGTCATAATGTACTGGATTATAAGTGCTAATAAATTAGATGAAAAAGAACCCCAGTTAAGGTACGAAATGTGCCTTTTTCTATGTGGTGACCATTGATTTTCCATCTTTTATTGGATACTATATATATATATATATATATATATATATATATATATATATATATATATATATATATATATATATATATATATATATATATATATATATATATATATATATATATATATATATATATATATATATATGTATATATATATATCTTGGATTTAGAACATTACACACTTGCTCTTGCTCGCTAGTAGTAAAGTGCCTGTGCTCCCCCTTTAAACATGGTTGAATTTGCATATTCCTAATTGGCATATTTACCTTGCCTTTACCCCTTAGTATATGGTACAAAGAATACCTACCCAAGGCTGGAAATGTAAATAGCACCAGTGGCCTGCAGTGTCTATTTTGCAATCCACTACAGTGGCAGAGCAAACCTGGCTTTAGGCCTACCCTGTGTAGTCTGACTGTAGCAGTGTACAAATTTCAATTTGACCAATCAAAATAAACCCTTTTGACAGATCAAAATCACTCTTTTAAATATTAATAAGTCACTGTAATGCAGGCTGTATAGTTCACAAGACAGGGTGCATGATATTTAAAAGTAGGACATGTAGAAATGTAATGCTAACATCAGTGCTTAGTTTGTAAAAGAAATAGTGCTGGTACCCAAAGTTCTGCTCAGAAGCTTGCGGCCAGTGCAATGGAACGTCATGATTCCATATACCAAGTGCTGATTAGCCTTGATTCCACTTCATGTCCCTTTAATCCTTCACAAGACATCCTCTGACTCTTTTTCTCACTCCTGCAGGTTCTTTTCACCACTGCTTTTTCCCTTTGTAACTTATTTTTATCTTTTATGACTCTTTTTTTGTCTTGCTCTGGATCATAATGGAAAAATAAGTGCTACTGCCCATAAATAAGTGCCGGTTTGCCCCACTTGCAACAACTAGCTCAAATTAAGCACAGGTTAACATATCCCTACAGTGGCCAGCCCTAAAAGCTATTTTTCACTGTGGCAGTCCAACTGTCCTATGAAGAAAAACAGAGTACATATTAAAATCTTAATACTGTATCTTGGGAATGGGACTATCTAGAAATATAATTAAACAACAATTTTTAATAGGTATTAAAAATTCAGTGCAATGGTGACGTTGGATTTTTATTAAATATTAATTAAATGTAACTTTTACAAAGTTTCCATTCCCCTGCCTGAAGTTGACGGGGGCTCATTTTCATTTGCTCTCCAATTAGCATTAGAAAAGGTGTGAAATGCCTCCCAGAGCTATACAATAGATCACTGTGAGTGGCAGGTCAACTGGATGGGGCAGGGATGATTTATTTGAGCTGAGCATCACTGTTATACTAGTTTTCCCATCAAAGGATATCTTTTGTTTTGTTTTTATGAATAACCTAGAACCAATCTACATTTCCTCAGGCATAATATTACAGCTGGGGACTCATCCACCCACCCACCTACCTACCTTCGTTGCATAATCTACATCCTGTCACAGAAGCATTAGACAAGGTCTAAGTATCCCACCAAAACTAATAACATTAGAAGCATCATATAGGGTGGCCACCTCATTGCAGGTCATTACGAACACTGCCTTCAGTACTCAACATTTCACCTACAAATCACTGATTTTAGCTGTGTTAGTCTAATAAAGGTTCTCCAACAAGTAGCTCGGGAGCTACTGATAGTTCTCAAGGTACTTGTATGTAGCCCAACGTTATAAATTAAAATCTTTTGTTTGGTTGAATTAGATATATTTTTCGGAATTCAAAATAATGCATTTAAAAGTAAAATATGTCTATTTTCAGGACTGGTAAGCAATGTTTGAAGTGGGAATCCATGCTGCATTGGGGACCCTTATTACTGATATTCGTTTTTATGTGTCAGTGGGTATTGCGTATATTATTCCTATGACATAAAGAGACATTCAAAATTAAAACCTGATGAAGCTTTGTTTTTTACATTATTGCTGGTGACCTGGACTGATGCACTGAGGTGGTCACTGCTTTTAATCCTGCATGTAATGGGCAATAATGGAATCTTCTCTGACGTGGTCACTATACTAATGCTGATAATTTTCGTTAGTAGCTCGGTATAAGAATATTAGTAGCTCTTAATATAGAAAAGGTTGGTGAACCACAGTTTAATTAGTTTATTGGAAACCAAGCTAGACTGCAATACCCATAATGCATTAACACACTAATCGGCCACCAAGAAACATAGATAAAACTATGTTAGCTTACCTCTATTTAATGCCTACCTTATCTCCTTTATGACTCTGATTCGAATATCTTCTCTCCTCTCTCACATTAGGGATTCCATCGGCTATTTCCCCAAGACCCTCAGTATCCAATAAAAGTGTATTTACCTGCCCCATCAATCATTCCTCAAATTGATTCAACATTTACAAGCCCAAACATTAATATTTTTGTCAATATTCCTGACTAGGTAAGAGCCTTCAAATTGCCATATCACATCAACATAGCGATAACAAAACCCACGGAGTATATTCTCAGGTTGAACAATTCACAAAACAATATCCAGATATCCACTGCCCCAGAATATATTTTTACTTTTACACGAGAATCAATATCATCATTTGAGGCACTCACACCTGACATTTACTTGGATGCTTTCCAACAATCTAGCTCGCTTTCCAGAGATGAATATATGACGAAATCCCGCAATCCAAAATCCTGCATACCATCACTCCGCAATTTTTATAACGCGGGACTATTACTCCGCAAAGCCATCATTCCTACAACTTTTACAACGCATATGACTTTATCACGCATGTCATTATAACGCAAATACATGTGTGGTAAAGTCATATACATTGTAAAAGTACATTATTAAAAAATTATATATATGTTTGTATATATGTGTATATATACATATATATATATATATATATATATATATATATATATATATATATATATATATATACATACATATATACATATATATACACACACTTTTTTATTTAATTGAAACATTTATTCTTTTAAATTGCATTATTTAAATTATTATTATTATTATTATTTTTATTACCCTTTACACCCTAAAAACTAATCCCACACTGGTCCCTTTAAATACCCCTGCACCCCATAATCATACCCCACCCTTACTCCTTAAAATACCCCAACACCCTTAAACACTAACCCATCTTAACCCTATAAATATACCCTGCACCCAAAAACCCAAACCTATGCCTGAACCCTTAAAATACCCCTGTACCCCAAAACCCAAACCTAGCCCTAAACCCTTAAAATACCCCTGTACCCCAAAACCCAAACCTAGCCCTAAACCCTAAAATACCCCTGTACCCCAAAACTCAAACCTAGCCCTGAACCCTAAAAATACCCCTATATCCCAAACCTACCCCTGAACCCTAAAAATACCCCTGAACCCCCAAACCCAAACCTACCCCTGAACACTAAAATACCCCTGCACCCCAGAACCCAAACATACCCCTGAACCCTAAAAATACCCTGTACCCCAAAACCCAAACCTAGCCCTGAACCCTAAAAATACCCCTGTACCCCAAAACCCAAACCTAGCCCTGAACCCTCAAAACACCCCTGTACCCCAAAACTCAAACCTACCCCTGAACCCTAAAAATACACCTGTACCCCAAAACCCAAACCTACTCCTGAACCCTAAAATACCCTTTACCCCAAAACCCAAACCTACCCCTGAACCCTAAAATACCCCTGCACCCCAAAACCCAAACATACCCCTGAACCCTAAAAATACCCCTGTACCCCAAACCCCAAACCTAGCCCTGAACCCTAAAAATACCCCTGTACCCCAAAACCCATACCTAGCCCTGAAACCTAAAAACACCCCTTTACCCCAAAACTCAAACCTAGCCCTGAACCCTAAAAATACCCCTGTACCCCAAAACTCAAACCTAGTCCTGAACCCTAAAAATACCCCTGTACCCCAATACCCAAACCTATCCCTTAACCCTTAAATACCCCTGTAACATATACCTCAACACCCCCAAACTAAAACCATATACTTACCTTAAACTTAAATGTAAAAAACATATGCTTTTACCATTCATGCATTTACAACGAATTTCGTTGTAAAAGCATGCGTGGTAAAAGCATATAAAAAGTAATGGTATGTGTGATAATAGTATTGCGGAGTAATGGTACTTGCGTTGTAATAGTATTAGGAGTGAAGGTATGTGGAGTGAAAGTTGCGGAGTGAAGGTGTTTTACCCCAGAGATAATTAACACAATGATTCAAACAGAAGTCTAGCAAAACCTCTTTATTCCACCTTAATGTGAAAGTTATTGGAATTTTATGCCCTTCAGATACACCAAAATCATGCATCCAGCAATTAATATCTAAGCAGCACCCCCATAAATTGAGGATCAGAACTTACTATCAGAACTTCCCTTCGGCATTATCATGCAGTAAGGGTCTAGCTCATCGTCCTCTCACAGAAAACTGGTCTATCCACGCATCAGAGTCAATAATAGCAACCTTACTACCCAGATTTCAACATACTGCTCAAGGGTGAGTTCTCAAAAAACGGTGATGGAGATAGACAGGTTTTACCAGTGAGATCTCAACTACTACTACATACACACACGAGTATATCTGCAAATCCCCAAGTAGGAACCACAGCATGGGTTACTTGAATTCAGTCCTCTCTCTTCATAAAAACATCTTCTGAGATTTAAACTTGAAAAAGACTAAACAAAATGGCAATGCTTGTTATCAACTAAGAGACCTTCTAAGTGAGAATAATTGTAATAAACACTCCAACTCTCCAACACATTTAAATGGTGAATTATTTATCTTATTCTCAGCAGGAAAGATAGCAAACGAAGGGGCATATTATCAAGGGGGTTTATCTCCGCTTTTTTGGCTTTAAAAGCCAAGAAAGCGGAGATAAAATTATCTCCCTATTACCTAGCTGTCGCTAACACCAGTTAGCGACAGCTAGTAGGAGATAGCGACCATCTTGGGTCCTGCTTTGCATGTCAGTGATATTTATCACTAATGACATGCAAAGTGGGCATGCCAAGATGTTAGCGACTGGAAACAGTCACTAACATCGCTATCTCCTATTACCAACTTTTGGAGATATTCGCGCTAAGCGCGAATATCTCCAAAAGATAACACCTGCCCCTGAGCAGTTCTTAGCCATGTTATCCAATGGTAGGTGGATAACATGGCTAAGAGCATTAGCTCGGTAATGCATGAATATCGCTGACTTTTCAGCGATATTCATGCATTTCGGACTATTTTTATCGCTTAGGAGATAAACCTTGATAATATCAAGGCTCCTAAGCGATAAAAATCGCAGCAGCTCGGCGATAAAAATATTGCCGCTAAGCCAACATAGCGATAATTATCGCTAGTTGTTGGTAATATGTCCCTATATTTTAGAGTGATCACAGCTGATGTCATCATCGGAGGACAGTGCTGCTGATTTTCACCGAGCTCAGAACTGGCGGATTTCAGCTTATCTGGGTCTAAGAATCACCAGAAATCTCAAAATCAGACAACCAAAAGGTTTCAATGCCATACGTGTGTCTGTTACGCAGTTAGAACACAATAATATATAACCCTCTAACCTCCTCTATGACTGCAACAACTTAGTCTTAAAATTTAATAAGATTGTTGTTCTATTAACGAGATTCAAAAGGATTGGGAAAACCACTCATTGATTTATACATGTCAAGTAAATAAACAGAAAAAAACTCAAAACAGCAACTAAACAAAACTGGAGAAGGATCCATTACAAATCACTTTTGCATTGTTTGTTGAGAAAAAAACCCTACAAACATAATCTCGTTAAGAAGACTATAGATGGCTAGAAACTGCCCCACAGAGGTCTTCAGTATACAGAAAGGTATGACCTGCAAGCAACTTGCCAACTACTTCTCTCGTTAAATTCCTGCCCCCAGAAACAAGACCAAGGGCTAGATTTGCTAAAGCTTTGAACATGAGGAAGCATGACAGAAGCTGGCAAATGCTCTTTACTATTCAGCACAAGTCTCACAAACGACAAATGGTTTGGAGTTGAGAATAGTATTAGCTTGGCTTCTTCAATTATTCAAAAAGCAGATTTTGATGATGTGACATCACAAACAGTCATCCCCAAAGTTGGAGGATTCAGCCCACACGCCAGATTTCCAAGTCGTCTCAGCAATATGTATGCTAATGTACGCCGCTTCAACGATTAACCATCCTGCTACGGAATCCTTCCGTAGGGCAAGAACAGGGTTTAGATCCTCCTCAATATATAGCACAGCATGCAACACATCACCTGGCACTGCCACACATAAGTGGATTCCGTTCATGTGCTTAACTGCAGATGTACAGAATAGATCTAGAGCTTACGTGAGTAACGATGCCCATGAAGCATCAATATCATTTTGGATTTCCAGATCCTAAAGGCAAATTTATGAAAAATTGCTGCATTGCAGCACAGCAAGTTACCTTGCTATGCTGCACTGCGTCACTAGGAAAGGCCAGGAATGCACCATAATTCAGGCCTGCCTGCGGTGTACTCCTGACTTTTTCCACTGTGCTGACCCATAAAGGTCTGTCTGGCGCAAAGACATTCACCCTTGAACCATGGTGCAAGTGTGCCTGCGTTGCATGCAGAATTGTTTCTGTGCAGGAAGGGGCATCTTCCTGTACAGAAACAATCCTGACAGGCTTTTTCCTCTCCATATGTATGCTGCAGTCCAGATAGAAGGAGGAAGTAATGAGGAGAAATAAAGATATTTCTCCCTATTACGCGTCTCTTGGAGAGACGTATCTTTTTGCCACACTACTAGGTTTGAAAGGTCTTGTAACTCTGGGAATGCGTAAAAAACCATGGGAGTTGCGTGGGAACACCCACACAACGCCAAGGAAAGCCTCCCTAGCACAGAGTAATAGAACACAGAGATGTGCGCTGCATTGCGTTACTCCAGATTTTGTAGCCACTCAAACCCAGAAGTGGCATTGCGTGGTTTAAAAAATCAGACTTAGAGGGTTGCGTCACGCATGTACCACGTTACGTGGTGCAAACGCACACAACCCTCTCATAAATATATCCCTATCCATTATTGTATAACAAAGAAAATCTCTCTCCTACAACAGCGCAGCAGAAGCGTACTACATAGTATCAATAATGTAGGCACATAAGGATTTCTATTACTATTGTGTTTTTTTTTACCTGCAATAATATATTATTCAGAACATGGACTGCCAATATATTGGCAACATGATTAGATTTGGGGTGAAGAACAGTACATCTACACATCCCTTTGTCTACTTACCTTGAAGATATGTTGGTAGTCGATATTCTGGACATGATATTATTGAGGGACAATAAAAATAAACTTGATATTTGTGAGTACACCCAATACCTGATCTTTATGTGATGTTGCGAATCATGTACCGTAACTCATGCCAATCTGTTTTATTCTAGAAATGTGTGTTCATCCTGTGAAGAGCAAGATTGTTTTTTTATACAGGCCAACAAAATTCCCCTTGCCCCTGGTATAGTGATCTTCCCATTATTCATGATCAAAAGTATAGTAGCATGATGGGTGTACAGTTTATGACAGGTCAATCATAGTCACACCTCCTAAATAGACAGATCTTTGTTCAACTTTGGTAACTTGTTCTCACTAACAGTTAAAGAAATGCATAACCTAAATCTCCAAACAAAATTGAAAAAAAATGAAAGATGTAAAAAGTAAAATGCCACAAAACTGTAATAAAGCAGAAAGGTTGTGTAAGAAAAATGTACATTACATGGGCATAAAAGTGTAAATAAAAATCCTGAAGACAATAGTCCCCTAATAGGACTCTTCATCACTGCAGGAGGTTTGGTGAATGTTGGTGGTTTTACTGATCAAAGATTGTACCTTCTGACTTAGGATCTTTTCCTGAAGGAAAAATGTGTCCCACGTGTTGAACCAGAAAGTGATATATGCAAAGAGATTTTGGGAACTGAATATTCTCTAAGCAGGACATGGCACTTCAGCTGTCATCTATTCTGTTTTTCTTCTGTTTAGCAATAGATGCTCTTAAATGTAGATGATTTTCTAACAAAAGTGTATTCTTACTCTAAAGGTGAAAAGGTTGGTGAAGGCAGTTTTGCCAAATAAGACAACAATTATTTTATATGTAAATTTAAATATGAGGAAACAGAGGGCCATATTATCAAGAAGAGGCGATCAAATTATCGCCGCTTTATAGGCAGGAAACTGCTGCTAAAGCCGCGATAATGGGCTTGATAATATTTATTTACGAACTTTGACTGGAGTATCCTTCACATAACTCAACAACCCCTGTATGGGGTCGGGATTATCAAGTGTACTTATTATCTGGTGAATCGCAGTAAATATGATGGACCAAAATAATGTCAGCCGTGGGCAGCTCCACACCATATGTAAAAAAGTAGCAGGAGCAAAAACGCAGTCCCATGAGATGCAAACTGGAGGGTGTCCTATAATATCTGTGCAAGAATTTAAAGTGAATTATGTGGAGTTTATAGTTAGGGGACAAAGCCTTGAGTTGGCCACACCAGTAAGCCCACTGGTCCTCCGTGAGTGGAAGTTGTAGTTCTGCATTCCGTCCTGGAGTGCTCGTGGCCGTGATAGAGGGGCCGACGTTTGCATGTGATTATATATCCAGGTAATTAGTCTGCGCAGTTAATCTGATTTGAGCACATTTTCCAACACATTCAGGATAGGCGGGGAGTTCGGAAAAATGGCATGTAAAGACCGACATGCCGCCCGAAGTTTGTAGTATACGAAGAGTTTGGAAAAAGACACAGTCTGACCCTCCACGGAGGCTGGGGGTGGCCCCGAAACGACTCCTCTGGATAGAGGTCTGCAAAAGTACAGAGGCCCATGTTTTGCGCTAGATCCATGCTGATATTCTCACCCATGTTAGGCAGCATAGGGTTATGTGCCAGGGGTATGAACAGGCATAGGGAATAGCAATGTGAACACTACTGGATCGTCAAATAGTCACCCCAGCAACACCTCTAACTCTAGAGATTGTTACAATGTCCCAGTCTATTGCCATAATAAAAGGCAGCCAAACTCTGATCAAAACATTACAGACAACACAGGACTCACAATCACCAAAAAGGACGACAAAAAATGAGTGAATAGCTAGGTAGCACCTCATGGGCGCACCACCAATGGGACCCCTGGTTGGTACTCACCAGGATGGCCCTGTTCTCATCATCGGTGCCACCTAGCTTTAACGTAAACGTGTCCGAGACCCCAAAAAAAAGAAAGGAGACAGTGAATGGTGCAGTGAACACAAACTTATATGTGACAAGGACTAACAACGTTCAACATATAACAAAAAAGTTCAACATATAACAAAAAATAACAAAAAAGTTACTGTGCAAACAGGACAAAAAACTTTTACTCGCATTCCTTTTTTGCAAACAGTAAACAGTAAACACATATACATAAAAAAGAGAGATGTGAATACTACCTATCGATTCACACCCTGCTTACAGCCAACATGTTTCATTGCCTTGGTCTTTATGAGGCAATTTCTTCAGGGCAAAATAATGAGCTGCCACTGCCAAAGACACTGTGCTTTACGTGCCCATTGGCCAGTTTTTCTCTCATACCATCCAAGAGGAAAACTTTCAATATCAGATCAAAGCCGCCAGCGGTGGGCGTGATCCTTTCTCCCTTCCGTTCTATGTCAGTGGAGAATATTCGTTCGGCGTCTCGGCACGCCGAACGAATATTCTCCACTGACATAGAACGGAAGGGAGAAAGGATCACGCCCACCGCTGGGGGCTTTGATCTGATATTGAAAGTTTTCCTCTTGGATGGTATGAGAGAAAAACTGGCCAATGGGCACGTAAAGCACAGTGTCTTTGGCAGTGGCAGCTCATTATTTTGCCCTGAAGAAATTGCCTGATAAAGACCAAGGCAATGAAACATGTCGGCTGTAAGCAGGGTGTGAATCGATAGGTAGTATTCACATCTCTCTTTTTTATGTATATGTGTTTACTGTTTACTGTTTGCAAAAAAGGAATGCGAGTAAAAGTTTTTTGTCCTGTTTGCACAGTAACTTTTTTGTTATATGTTGAACTTTTTTGTTATATGTTGAACGTTGTTAGTCCTTGTCACATATAAGTTTGTGTTCACTGCACCATTCACTGTCTCCTTTCTTTTTTTTGGGGTCTCGGACACGTTTACGTTAAAGCTAGGTGGCACCGATGATGAGAACAGGGCCATCCTGGTGAGTACCAACCAGGGGTCCCATTGGTGGTGCGCTCGTGAGGTGCTACCTAGCTATTCACTCATTTTTTGTCGTCCTTTTTGGTGATTGTGAGTCCTCTGTTGTCTGTAATGTTTTGATCAGAGTTTGGCTGCCTTTTATTATGGCAATAGACTGGGACATTGTAACAATCTCTAGAGTTAGAGGTGTTGCTGGGGTGACTATTTGACGATCCAGTAGTGTTCACAGACTTGTAATTAATTTGCCTTAAGAACTAGGACATTTGGTTTTGTTGACTTACTGAGTGGAGGGCGTCCTAGTTCTGTTATTCCCTCTTGACTCCTATTGTATGTGCGCATAGGGAATAGCAATGCCAGCTCTTTTTCGTAACTCATTCCACGCCCACTGCAAGGTCTCTACCATATCTATGCCATCTCTGGGATGCCTGCAAGTCTGATATAAAGTGACTTGCAGGGGTACCGGTGCCGCAGCATCTGTTTCTACATCCACGTGGGGTTGAAAAAGAGTCAGATGCACCCAGTGGTGGAGAAACTGAGCCTGAGCGCTCCATGCATACAATTGCATATCTGGGGCTCCCAAGCCACCCTGACGTTGAGGAAGTGTCAATAGGTCCCACGAGACTCACGCCTGCCCGCCCTCCCAGACCAATGAGATCAGAAGGCATCTGAGAGATTTAAAGTTGGCCTGCATGAGGGGAACAGGAATGTTGACGAATAGTTAAAGGAATTTCGGCAATACCTCCATCTTGACCAATGCTATTCTCCCGGCTAGGGAAAGCAGGAGCTTAGCCCACGCAGTGACTTTCCCTTCAAACAATGTTATGGCGCGCCCATAGTTCATGTCCCATATGTCTTGCATATTTCTACAGAGCCATATGCACAGATACTTTACTGGTTCGTACACCCATTGAAGAAGGAACTCAGAGGGAGCCTGGGTGGTGGAGTTCGTTAAAGGAAAAATAACTGATTTGGCCCCGTTAATTGAGATGCCAGAAAGGCCTCCAAATCTAATAAATTCCTGAAGTAATGGATCCAGTTGCGACGCCGGGTCAGTCACTTACAGTGTGACGTCATCAGCATACAGTGAAATTAAAAGGTTCCTAGTACTAAATTCAATCCCTTTGGCGGTGTTGTGCTGCCTAATGCGTGCTGCAAGCGGCTCCATCGCTATTGTGAATAGTAGAGGGGACAATTGGCATCCTTGCCTCGTACCTCGCGAGATACCAAACGGTAGCGACAGAAGACCGTTCATCCGGATCTGAGCTCTGTTTTCCAAAGTTGAATTGAGAGTTAGTAGGTAAACTATGGTGGTTTTAAAAAGGTTACACCCCAACGCATTGGTGGATAGTCCTAAAAAGTCACTAAGTCAATAAGTCAAAAATGTTTGTGTCCCACCAAAAATATGATCTCCGAGATAAGGGTTCTGACACAATATCCATAACCCTTTAAAATGATCATTTATATGAGCCACTAGTTCATAGATATAATTTACCAATCATTAATATTGGGTGTGTATTTTAAGTCTTAGGCTGGAATAGTGAATGTCTGGTGACTAAGACTGGGTGGAACAAGTTTTAAAATTCCGCAGATTGTCAATATATATTCCTGGATGACTCTACTATTTTCGTGATCTGACATTAAAGGGCACAGAAAAGAAATAATGGGGGGCACATTTACGATTATTTCATGCAACACGGTGCAGCAAAGGAAGTTACTGTGTTGCATAAAAGGAAGAGAGCAGACATTCTCCATATTTACAAACATATGGAGCATTTCTGACCCTTTCTTGCACTGGCACACTGTGTGCTAACTAGCGCCTATTCTGGCACCCACTATTTTGCCTGCATGAGTGGCAGGTTTGGGTTCGTGCAGGGAGGGACACCTTCCTGCACAAACACAAATTTTAGAGGCATTTTCTTCTTTCTATAAATGATGTGGAATGCATCGTGCATAGAAATAGGAAGTAACAAAGAGAAATAAAGATATTTCTCCTCGTTATGCCTCACTGGGGAAGGGATATCATTTTGATGCAATCCCAGGTTTACTTGCTTTAGTAAATCTGGGAATGCTCCAAAATCCATGGTTGGATCCATGGGAACGCCCATGCTCCTCCCATTTAATGCCTACTTGGCCCAAAGTAACGTTACTTGCATTACTTTGTATTTAATAAACCACACACAGCCACACAAGGTGGCTTTGCATGGCTTTGTAAATGGCAAAAAGGATTTTGCATCAGGGCTTTGGCACAAAAGTGATGCAATACTGATGCAAAATCATTGTACATCTGGGCCTGTGTAGATCTTTGCTGTGCACATCGACCACTGGGATTGGCTGGTGACCAGCCAGTCATAAAACATGCTCCTTCATGGAACTCAAACTGATCCAGGATCGCTAGTAATCGCCAGACATTCTGGCAGAATGGTCCGAACAATGACAGACATTGTGATTGGCTGAAAGGCAGACGGTGACCAAGGAGAAAGGTATCTAATTTCATTAACAAAAAATAATTTTTTCTTTCACCTAAAATTCCCTTGTCTCCGAAGGATATCACTATGAAGTAAATAATCCTTAGATGTTGTCTGTGTGAATCTCCCAGCGTGGGACTTTAAAAGGTTATCGCTAGATTGATTAGGCGCTGCCTCAGGGAGCCACAAATACACACCAAAGGAGAGTATATACCCACTTCCGCCACATTTCTAAGTTGTACCGTTTAAGTAAGACAGAGTTTCACTGCCATGCCAGACCTACAAAGACGGCAGAGACATTATTAGATAAATTACAGGTTTTAAAACGTATCCTTGCTCGTCTTCCAGCAGCGTGGGTGTCTGAAAAATACCCACAGCTGCATTTCGACAGACTTGGGATTGCAATGCTTAAGTAATAAGACATCTCTAAGGTTACTGTTTCCATCAATTAGCTGCCAAAACATATTCAAGCAGCCTAAACCCATCCCACATATCATCACACTATCTAGTCATTATTCAACCCACCTGTGCCTTAGAAACCTACGTTTGAGGGAAGCATGAAGCGTCAAAACAGACTTTTACATCTTTATAAAGCACAGTGCATTCAGGGTGGAGGTGACAAACATCTGTCAGAAGGTAGAACTAAGCTGAAAAGAAGAAGAAAAAGAGAGGTAAAAAGGAACTGAAAAGAAAGAAGAGCAGGAAGTAAGGAATGAAAAAGCATGCAGACAAAAGAAAAGAAGTAGGAATGGATGAAAGGAAAAGAGATCAACTGTCTCAGATCAGAAAGCATATGTTAATCATGAGCAACTATGTGTATATATTATAGCGCTTATATCCAATGTGCCGTATGTAAAAGAAAAAATGGTAAGAAATGGTACAAATGATTAAGGAAAATGACATATAACCTTTAGTCAGTTGGATCAAGGTTGGTTAGCTACCTGATGAAAAGGAGATTTAAGTGTTTTTTTTAAAGCTTAATAGGGTTGAAGCACTCCTGAGGTGATTTAGGAGCTTTTTCCACAGTTTAGATACCTGCTCCATGGCTTCCAAACCTCCACACTGCCATCCCTTAGAGGGATCCTGCATGTCACAGCATGCCTCATCCAGGAGCTGAAGACAAATGATCACACCAGCCCCATCCTGATGGAACTACATTGGCTCCCCTTGCTGGCCTGCACCATCTTCACAACCAGCTGCATTTCTTATTTCACAAAACCTTCAAACCAGCACCCCTGCTTATCTTGCAGACAAGCTCATCACATCTGGTGCATCACAGCACACCCGCTGCCAGGACACCATCACACTGCAGACTAAGAAGTGTAAAAAAGAAAAAACAAGACAGCACCGAGGACCAGAAACAAAAATCTGTATCGACCAGGTGTCCAATTGTTGCTCCAGGATTTGAAGACTCGCCTCTGTAAACAACACTACATCTCAATGCTCTAACCATCCACAACCCAGCTTCCTCTCCTAATACTCATTGACTTGAAACGTGTCTTTGATCATGTGCATCTCTCTGCTGCTTTTGGCAAGGCTCATGCTATAAAACTACCATATACCGACATACCTGGAGGAAAGACAAGTAAAAATGAGACAACTCGCACGGAGATCTAGAAATACATAAGAGTAATGATGCAAAGAGTTCAAGTGGCCGTATGCAAAGATATTAACACAATATGGTACCACAGAGAGTGGAACCAAAATGGAAGAAGCCAGGATTGCCAGTGGAGTTTAACAAGATAAGGAAAGATAATCTGCTTCATATTAGATATAAGAGTGAGAATAAAAGATAACAAGAATATTTTGGATAGTCTGGAGAGGAGCAATAATGTTTTGGAAGACAGACAGAGAGGCAATAGTTAACAAGTGAAAGAATAAGAGTGTGAAGCACCTTCATTAAAGAAAAACTACTGCACAGGATTTTAAATTTGAAGGTCAAGAACCTCTGGGAGTAAAAGACGAGGGCAACGCTGGAGCTCTAGGGTAGATTTAACCTCCGGGGTGTTCCCAGACAGTGTCCTACAGAGACTAGAGAGGTCACAGAAAATAAAGAGACTGTGATATATACTTGAGGGCCCTGATATTTCGCCTGCTCTTTGGTCAATTAGCTTGAAGAGATGCCACTGCAGAGCAGCTGGAAGTACTGTACACAGTGGAAATGATACACATATAAAACGACTGATTCCAGATTAGATTCAGTCTTAGTGAACGCAATATTGTGGAGACCAGTGGTGGTTCCGCACTCCCTGGCAAGCAGATGTTTATACACTGTAACACAGAAACAGGCACACTTAATATTGCGCATTAATGTCTCTTAGTACCCAACGTCCCGTGGACATGTCTAGCGACCCAATAAAGTGAGCGCCCTAGCCTCTGAGGTCATCAAAGTCCTGTAACGTGTGTGCTTCGGATCCACTTTGGTTTTATAAGAAGCAAAAACAAATTAGTGTTTTCATATATTGGGAAAATGTCATATTCCAGGAATCTGAGCTTCAGCAGTCAGCGACTGAGATCATCAATTCACTGTACTTGAACTTCACTAAGTTATCATTAAGTCAAAGAGGTGGCTGATAAAAAAAAAATAAGCATTGGCTATGATAGTAGGTCAAGGTTCTAAAAGGCTGAGCTTTTAGCTTAGCTACTTTTTTGCATTGGCTTTAATTAATGCTAAAGTACCCGCCAGCGCACTACAACACAAGCAATGGCGTGTGCCACCACAAATTAACCATGCAAGGCAAGTGATTATGAAATGGCTTTTCTAGTATGCAAAGCCATCACAAAATGGTCGCTGATACGTATACATAAGTGGTGACATATGCATGTGCATGAAGACATTCCAAGTTGACCAGCAATTCAAAAGCGCCTAATTTAGGATTTTAAATTTGATTGATGTCCACTTTAGAATTAAATGAAATAACCCAAAATACATTGCAGCTGCCAGGCGCTTGTAAAATAAATAAATAAAAATAAATAAAAAATTAAAACGTGGAGCGTTTTGGGGAAGGGGAGTAAGTAGTGTGCAGGTGCTGAAACGGAAAGAAAAAGAGTCCACTGAAGACAGCAATGCAACAATACAACTCATCCAATCAGAAGACTATGACATTGAAAAGCTTCAGTGCTGTATAGACTCAATAATAGTGAATAAAACCATTGAATTAAGAGGAGATACCTTAGACAGCACAGCAATCTAATCCTGAGCTAGAGGCTGACAAAAACTCACTTCAAGTGCATATAATGTTTTGGGAATAACAGATATGGAACAGAAACCTATAAATTGCTCTTCTGGTCCTTGGCCTGAGGGCATAGTTGGAACAGCTGTTCTTCAGAAAACCTCTGAAAACAGATTTATTCATACAAAGCTTTGCCTATTATTTAGAAACAAGTGAAACAGTGAGTGAACAATGCCACGTTGGGGACCTATCGTTATCACGCGCAGACTAAAACTGCCCAATTTACTGAAATACAAACTTTGTTACCGATCATCAGAAATTATCTTCCCATTCATAAATAGGGTGTACCCCAAACCGGTTGTCTGCTCTTCACTTGTTTAGGAATTATAGCCACCCCTGGCCCGAAATCTAAACCTGGATACCGTCCACCTTAGTCGCATATTCACTAATCCAATGTGCATCTTGTTAAACAATAGACCTAAAGTAGGTCCACATGAGTGCCATTCTACAAAAACACAAATAATACATGAACAAACGATTCTGCAGATATATCAGACTGGAAGGGCAGTGTAGTGTACCGCCCAACTGGACCCCCAGGGACTGGAACAACTGTCCTATTAACAGGAGAACTGCCCCAAACCTGCTCCAATGTTTACATTTCAGATAGAAGCTGAGCACCACAGAGGTTATTTACTAAGGTACTAAGGGTTTGCACGCCACTGGCAAATCACAGAACACCGCGTTGAATTACTTACATTATGAAGAGCGGCGGGTGCAGCGCAAAACTGCGCAGACCCAGGCGAGTGCTTGTTCAACCCTTAGTAATTAACCACCTACTAGGAAACACCATCCGCAAATATCCAGCTTCCTGTAAACGATCCTTGGTTGTAGTTGAGGGTTCCCGACTTTGTTGGACTATGTTGGTTTTGCTACGTTTATGTCTACAAATATTTACACATACATACACTCTAATGAATCCATGGACCCTTCCCCCAAAAAGGGTTCTCCTTGGAACTGATAGTTGATGACCATAGTGTGATTACGATTAGAATTAAAAAACAGTAATTATGAGTTATTGCCAGTTTTCCAAAACTAACTTTTCTGAATAACTAATCAATCATTTTGTATTTTTGAGGAAGAAAACAGCTGAAAATCTACTTGAGTGACAGTCACAAAATCAAGCCTGAAAACTCGAACTGTCCTAAACAACCCCCTTTCACAAGGAAGAAAGTAAAATGGAACTCCACTTTTTGAGGCCAGAGAACCACAGTTAAGTTTGTAACCCTAGCATGATTTGTAGGAACAGCTGAAGTACAGCAAACTGTATTATTAACAATAAGTGCAAGTTAAAGGACCAATTAATATTCACTGACAAACAATATAAATTAGCCTCCTATCATATCGCTTTGTCTTTTAGAAATAACTCCAAATTATTAAATGCTGCAACCTTGCCATTAAAATTAAGATTTAGATTTTTGTATATCTTTTCTCTTTGTTTTAACAAAATATTTGAACATTTATGTACTTGTTTAATGTATAATTGTTTCTTTAATGTTGTGGTTCAAATCATAGAAAATTGCCTAGGTGATGTCCCTGATGACCAGTAGTCATTCATTTTGGGTCTCCAGAGGTTAAAGGGTTAAGAACCGCTGGCCTATGGTATTGCTTGCATCACACTGAACAGTTTTGCAACTTCATCACGTAATTAAAAGTCCCTTTATTATTATTGATCGCAGGTTTTTAAATGCACATAGAACATTCAAAGCTTTTCTGTGGTTATGTTAGCCTTGCAACATCATTGAAAATGTCAGCATTCCACTCACTGGTTGAAAAATAACATTTTGGCGAATGCTGTCCAATTATAGTCTGACTCAAGCCATGAAAGAGTACTATTAATAGAGGCAGGGTAGTATAGCTCACAACTGCAGACACTTTTAGTTCAGTTAAGATTAATGAAGCTTTTCATTCTCAAAGGCCCCTTCTCCCTCTAGCTTGTTCTTTTGATGTCATACACACAGAGAGATAGAGGGTGAAAGAGAGAATCGTCAACTCTACATGCGTCACCCAGCATCCCTCTGTCAGTGATCTCAATCCAATTTAATAATACCTTTCTGGCATGACTTATTAGTTCACAGGTATTGTTAAAGTGTTGCTCTCCAGCTGCCCCATGTAAAATCGTGGGTTCCAAAGTAGTGTGCTACTCGCCGCAAAGAGCTTTGACGCCTCATCAGGGGTAGCATGGGATATATGAATACCCTTTATAATTAACACATCTATTTATTTATTTATTTATGCAATTTGTTAAGCGCAACAAATACCCTAAGGTGTCTCGGCGCTGTTCAGATCAGGTGCGTGGAAATCAGGACTTACTGGTTAAAGAGCCAAGTTTTTAATTGTCTCCGAAAGATCATGAGGGAAGGGCATGATTTTATGTGGAGGGGGAGAGTGTTCCACAGCCTAGCTGCAGCGACCGTGAATCGTCTATCCCCCCAGTTCACTTTTTTAGTGCGGGGAATTGGTAACAAGTTAGCAGAGGAGGAGCGCAGCGCTCTTTTGGGCGTATCGACAGAGAAGGCTTGCTGTAAAAACTCTGGCCCTGTGCCGTTCCTGGCCATATAGGTGATACATAAGGCCTTGAATTTTGTACGGCTCCTGATCGGAAGCCAGTGCAGATGCCGAATGATCGGAGAGATGGATGAAAATTTTGGGGTATGAGTTAAAATTCTGGCAGCAGAGTTCTGGACAAGTTGTAGCTTATTCAGAACTTGTGCTTGGGCGTTTAATAGTAGACTGTTACAGTAGTCAACCTTGGATAAAACCAAGCTTGACATCAGGGTTTTACCTGCACTGGCTGGGAGAAACGGCAATAATTTCTTAATCATCCTCAGAGTATAAAAGGATGCCGAGACTACCGCGTTAGCATGGCTTATAAATGAAAGTTTATTATCAAATATAACACCTAGGTTCCTGACTTTATTCACCGGTGTCGGGAGGAGGCATAAGTCAGCGGGCCACCATGATGGGGACCAAGACGGGGTCAGGCTACCGAATATCATGACCTCCGTCTTGTCTGAGTTTAATTTTAAACAATTGTGGTCCATCCAAGAGCTGATGGCCATCATTCCGTCTTGGAAGTTAGCTGCAACCGCTCTTCCATTGTTATGAACAGCCAGTACTAACTGGGTATCATCAGCGTAAGATGTTAAACCTATGCCGTAGGATTTGATGACCCTCGCCAAGTCCGACACATAGATGTTGAATAGCGTCGGACTTAGCGAGGATCCCTGAGGAACACCACATGGCAAGGTAAAAATAGGGGAGATGAAGTCACCCAGTTTGACTGACTGCTCACGGCCCGAAAGAAAGTAGGTTAGCAGTGATTTGGCCTTGTCCTGAATGCCGATCCTTCCAACACGGTCGATCAAGGTGTTGTGATCGACCGTGTCGAAAGCCGCAGACAAGTCCAATAATATCAGGAGTGCTGCGCCTCCTTGATCCATGATTACTCTGACCTCGTCTGCTGCCTTTATAAGGGCAGTTTCAGTCCCATTGCCTTTCCTGAAGCCGAATTGAGTATCATCAAGAAGATTATTCTGGTCAATATAATTGGCCAACTGATGATTCATGATTTTCTCGAATATTTTTGAGGGGAGAGGAAGGCATGCAATAGGTCGATAGTTTTTAGAATCGGAGGGGTTCAAGCTTGGTTTTTTTAATAACGGTTTGATAATTGCTTTCTTCCAAACCGAAGGATAGGACCCTGAGCGAAACATGGCGTTGCAGATATTAGTCTACACCTGCATTGTCACACTGTAAATGTATGGCTACATTTGCCACAGCGAAAAACAAAAACACAAGCCTTAAAAAGCTACTCACATCTGGCACTGGACAAGTACTGGCACGACTCCCCTTGCAAGGAACAGCTGCAGCACCACCACAAGGCACTTGCTCCTTTCCAAGATGTATTGAGCTGATGCAAGCACAGTTCCCCCTGCTGTGGCAGTTTATTGTCCTTATCCAAATTAGGGGGCATATTATCAAGGACGGGCGATACATTATCGCCGCTTTTATCGGCAGGAAACTGCCGATAAAGCGGCGATAATGGGCTTGATAATATGCTCTATGGAATTCCTATCGAGGCCCATGTTAGATGTCTTCACATCTAACATGGGCTTCGATAGGAAATCATAGAGCATATTATCAAGCCCATTATCGCCGCTTTATCGAAGGTTCCTGCCGATAAAAGCGGCGATAATGTATCGCCCGTCCTTGATAATATGCCCCTGGGTCCTTCTTCCCCCTAAGATGAGCTATGCAACAAAATCTACCAATATACCAACAATAAGCAACTCTACCTGAAACTCCCCAGTGCTCATGATATTAAGCAACCCAAACCTTCTATCGCTCTCACTTAGAATTGATGTCCAACCCTTATCCAAAACGTAAATCAGTCAAGACAGACTTCATCCTATTTGACAACAAAAACAAACAACTACAAATCCAAGCTTGAGATGAACCTGTAAGGCGTCAGTTCCAGGTGACACTCATCATAAAATGACTTTAATTGCCCCTTGACACTGGCCGGTCTGTAAAAAAAACAAAAATAACACCAAAGATACCACGAAAGCATGGTGACCCTCATGAGGAAAGTGAAACTCTTATTCACTGATACCGATTTCACAACAGAGTATTAGTCCTCTCCTAACTCTCAGACAGAGGCAATAGGTGGCATAACACAACTTGAGGGGCCCCCTGCAAAGCACATGGAAGGGCCCCCTCGGGACTCATTCAGGAGCTCTCAGGCCAGGGTACTGTGCTGAGGGGGGCCCCTAGTGCTTGCCCCCGCACTGTAGGGGCTACGGAGGCCTCTGTTACGCCACTGAATAGGTTCCCTTACATCACACTGGCCCCTCTCCTCCTCCCCCTCAGAAAGGCATCTTATACTTGCAGCACATTTAATCAAAAGCTTAAGTTCGACCATCTCACCCCAAGCCTGAAGAAACTACACTGCCAGAATGTCCCTAAACAATGGAAATGATCAACCATGAATGACCTCCATCTTCATAACGCTCCTGTATCCTATCGCAGGGTCCAGCCCACGTCCTGCGCTCAAGGTTTGCATTTTTCAATTACCTATGCAATGATTGACACATGTGCATTCTGTTTGCAACTGCAGAAGCCTTACATAGGCTAGACATGGAATCAATGGCAACATCCCAAGGCCATGCACTCTATCTTATTAGAAATATTATGATTTTAATAGGGCTTGCTGACCTGTAGTTAAACTACCGCATCTGGGTTCCACCAGCCATGTGTCCATACATTCAGAACATTTTTGACCAGCAGTGGGGAGAGATTATTTGAAGAGCCAATGCTTTATCTTTTACAGAATATACGTATCTTTCGGATGTATGACGTTACAACACATGCTTTTACCACGCATGCTGCTACAACGTGGTTTTTACATCGCATACCATTACAAAGCATAGCGCTTTTGGGTGTTGGATAGTGAATAGTTTAATTTACTATTCAAACTCCAGTCCCCGTGGACACTAGGGAAGGTTATTGGAAAGTAAATTAATCTATTCCCTATCCTAGATCGCCCCCAGCGCAATGTGTTGTAATGGTTTGCGTTGTAATGACCGCGTTGTAATGGTAGTGCGTTGTAAAAGTTTCGTTGTAAGTGATGTTTCCCGTATCTTTCCTGCTTCCAGCTCTAATATTAAGAGAAATCAGCTTCCAAATAATTCAACTGTGTGACATTATTTTTCTGTCATTGGCGGATACTAAGGCTCATGATGCAACAGAGTCGTTATTACCTACTGCTGTGGTGTTGTGTGAAGCTCCACAGTTTCTTGAAAGCTATAGTCTAATGTTTGAACTGAAACCTCTCTGCATCGTCTATCCAGTGCAGAGATATGAGGAATAGCCTTTAATAGGAAGGTCTGGGGGTGCCCACCCTAGTCCTGTCTGCTGCGTTCTGGATCTTCTGTAGGAATAGGTCTAAATAGTCAATCTTGAATCCAAAGAGGTTTCTTAAAACAATGACAATGTATGATTCTGAAAGACAGAGCGGTGAACATCTGAGGATAGTTCTAGGTCTGGTTTTGGTTAGCAATTAGTTCAGTATTTGGAATTCTATATGGCACTTATGTATATAACAGGAAGGTTGTAAGTCAGAATACTAAGCACAAACATATTGTGCTACCAAAATATGGTAGTCAGGATACCAACTATCAAACTGTTGTGAAGGTAAGTATATAGAAAGAAACTATAAATTCACCATTCTTACCTCAGTATCTGCACACTTTAAAGATATATATTGTCAAAGTACATATATGTGGAGTTAAGCATAGTTAATCTGTACTGACCTAGTTATGCTCACAATATATCGATAGTTAATATTATAGCCATGAAAATGTGGTAGCTCGATATTTAAAACTTGATAATACGGTAGTAAACCAACAATAACCATTGTTAATGATGCAGGAGCAATTACAAATTGACTTCTTGATTACCTTTTTATTATCTATAATAAATATTGATAGAAAACGATATTCATTCACATTAGTCAAATATCACTAATGAGAAAGAATTTCCTCATTTGTACATTCAGTGATTACTAATTACTTCAATAGTGCAGTAAAGCAAATTTTGAGCCTTGGAACATAATTTCTAATAGCCCACAAATCGAATGTAAGTTGAACAGCACGTCTAGAGTAAGTATAGGGGTTCCAAGGCACACTGGACCTCAAACTTCATTTAAATCAAATAAATATTTTGTAGCATCACAGTGATCTTTGAAAGAAAACAACTATCTCATTTATAACTACAGCTCTTAAGCACAAAAGCAACAACGGTTTTAGGCATATCCGCAGACAAGCCCTATCAGGTAGGCAACAGTTATGTGGCACACTCTTCGTGCTGGTCGTTTGAAATATTCACTCAGTGTGGCATTTAGCACAATACATAATAACGCTGCTTTGCAAATAAGGTACCCTGTCATGCTATACTTAGAGTGAATGGGGCGAGTGATAGGTGCTGTGCTGGGCGTTCCACCGCAAACACCCATTGATTTTGACACTGACCCATATTTACAAGGATGGCGTACATATGGGGCAGCCCCAAAATAAAGACAAGGGAAAACCTGGTCTTACCCTGGCGGAATGAGGCGAAATATTTTATTTCCCTTCGTTTTTGCCATTTCCATGTGTGCTTCGTTGTGCAGCATACATAGAAACAGCAAAAGGCCATTGATTGTTAATGTGCAGGAAGGTGTCCCTTACTGTACATAAACAATCATTTTTAAAAAATGTAAGTTTTGCAACTGCTAGGTGTGTTGCATTAAGCAGCACACATAGAAGTTACAAAACGCTAGTTTAGATTGTTTATGTGCAGGAAGGAACACAATCTTCCCCTGCAACGCAGACACCCTTGCACTATGGTGCATGGATGTCTGCTTTGGTGCTAGGTAGCTAAATTAGCTCCAGCGCAGGGGGAAACGCAGGGCTGCACCATATCCTTGTAAATATGGTGCAGCCCTGCGTTTCAGAAGTGGTGGAATGCGGCGTTAAGCCAAGGAGGCTAACCCCGCACTCCGCCACTTCCTCCTAAATATGGCCCCTTCATGTTTCATAATCATTAATAGTATCTGTGACATTCGTGCAGACCTTTCACATGAGAGCTCACAGCATTTGTGAGCTGACTGAAACACACACTTTAGGATAGTCTTGATTTAATTCAGCTGGCCCTTACACATATGCATTTTATCCATCTGTAAATCATATAAGAATAAACATATATTAACAGCAAGGTGATTCTCTGACCAACGCTTTCCAATCACACTGCGCTGACCTGAAGGTCAAGCATTCAAAGCAGTATAAAACCAACTCATCTTTCCATTGTTCAAGGTTGGTAAATACAGGACCATTCCATTGGATAACAGTTATCTCTAGTGTTTACTACATTTAAGACTACACAAAGGTGGTATGAAGCATTGTTATAGCTCGACATAGATATATGGATTCTTGCAGTTCGAGGATTTTATTAGAATAGCCATAAATCATATATCAAGAGAAGTCAGAAGCTCAGGCAGAGCCAGTGGAAGGATGTTCGTACTCTGAGTGGAATGGCATTTTGCTTTCACCTCCTCTGGCAATGAGGCCATGTTTGATGTTTCTAGGTGCAATATATTGGTCCCAAGCTGGTGGCACTCTAGGGAGCAGCCTAGATGTGGATTAATGTTACCAATTCCTGGTCTATAGGTACTAAATGGAAATGTCTACCGCTGTTTGGACTACCTCAATGTTCTCCTTCTTGAATCTTCTTCGACTGACATTGATGGCAATATTGAGTTGAATTCATAGAGAGTGAACCTTAACTGAGCAGATGAAAATGTATTAAGCTGTGCAGCCCGTGAGAGTCAGAATTGTAAAAAAGCACTGGAAAGCTAATCTGTCTCACTTTACCAATCCTTATTATTTGCTATTCTTGGCTTTACCAATGCAGCCCATCAACTAGCAAAACCAATAGAAGTGGTGGTAAACTATCTTGGCTTGTTATTTCCAATATCACCAAGATGGCCACCATGCTGTGTCAAGAGGAAACATGGCAGCCAACTTGGAAGTATAGAAAAAAAAAGTTCAAAGATCACTGAACATTATTTTTGGTACTTCAAACATAGTTGCCATTTGTATCCATGGGCAAAGAGGCAGCATGGGAAACAACTGTTTTAAATGCCTTGCGATAGCTTTTGGCTTTGTCTGTTTTTTTTGTATTGAGATCTTTTTTTCTTAAATAAAAAATACAATGTTACCACAATCCAGAATCATAGCTTACAGTGAAAAATAATTAATGACACAAAACATGAGGGATGTAACTGGATGGACCTCCCAAAAAGGCACTTGAGAGTATATGGTATGGCTATATCATAGAACAGCTATAAGGAGATGGTTCCTAAAGCTACAGAGGGTCTCAGCTCAGGCTACGGCACCCTCTCACATAAAACCAAGCCCTCTGCCTCCAGGATTGTCGAGGCCTACCATAGGAGTGACTTATAGGTGCATATGTGTCTATATATATGGGTAGATATAGATATACTATATCTAAGTAAGGAGTGATTACACCACCTTACCCAAGCTGAGTGATCAGCCTGGGGTGTCAGTTTGGATGGCCAGCCAGGGGTGGCATAATACATGCTGGTAAGCCTTGGATGCCCCTATGCCCTGGGTACCTATGGTACACTATACAGGGGCTCACAGAGGTGACCCAATACCCAATCAGGTGTGTACCTAAAGTACATGGAATAAATTTAGAGAAAAGCTGGGCTGTGGGTCTGATTAGCAGGCCCAGAGCCACACTAAAGTCGAAAAACCAGAAAATCACAGCAAAAAGTGGGGGTGACCATAGGAAGCAGACTCTACTCTCCTACACCTCGCTCATTGTTGTCAATGATCAAACTCTCGGGGAGGCCAGTTTTGATGACGTCGTGCCACCAAAGCATGGGATTGGGAGCCTGAACCATTAACTAATGGCAGGCCAGGATCAATCAAGCTGATACTATAGTGAAGAAATAAATACCGCCTAGCTGACCAGGAATATGAGGTGAGTGACCTAACACAATTAGTTTACGGTCCCACCTCATAGTAGTCGGACAAAACCGATTATACTTCCCCAAAAACTGTCTGCCAACAATAAGAGATAGCAGGGCAGGTAGCAAAACCAAGCCCGCCCGATCTCCAGCACATCGGAAGCACTTAGAATCCTGCCTGAAATTCATAATAAATAAACGATAAGGGATATAGTCAAAATCGCTGATAAATTTAAAAGTGTGGGTTTTAACCCAGGAAACATTCAAAACTGTATGTGAAAGAACGTTTGTGCGTCTCATGTCATCAGAGGTGACATTGACCCGAGATGTTGACTTCACTTACCGGTCATAAGCTAAAAGTTGTGGGGATATCTCTGAACCTTGGCCGGGAAAATCATTTTGTAGGCCAGACTAATGCCCTTCTTTGGCCACAGGTCTTCCAATAAGGCATCCAAGGAGCAATCAAGATCGCCTTCATTCAAATCCATGAGAAAGTTCCAAATTTAAGGACAGCAAAAAGATCCAGAACGGGGAAGAGAAAATCTCAAAAGAGTATCACAAAAGAGAGAAGGCAATAATCATCGTAAAAAACACACACACAATGTAGACAGGTGGGATGCCTGCCAGCAATCCAAAAAGCTCTCATGTACTTGCTGGGGAAAGTTAGGGTCATAGCCTAAATAAGATCATGTATTAAAAAGAGTGATGCCCAAAGTTCGCATTTTCAGGTAGGCTCATAATGAATGAAAGATCTGCAAAGTTCTAAACTGAGTCCTCTTGAAGTACACTGTGTCAATGATACCACTATGTGGGACAATATCTGCCCCCACGGAAGATATTCCGGAAACAGACGACCTAACACCCATGGTTCACACCACAAAACCTTAACAAGGCAAACTATGAATTGAATGCTGCTAGGTAGTATATATTTATTTTTTTGCAGAGTTTTATATAGCGCGAACTAGACCCGAACCAAATCAGGTATCAGAGCACTTTACATAGCACCAGTTACGTTACATGAGGACAGACACACATTCATTTTAAGCACGGGGAGATTAAGTGATTTGCCCAGAATCACAGGAGGTTTTGGCGTCGTTACCGAGACTCGAACCCAGATCCCCAGGTCCGAGGTCGAGCGCCCTAGCCGTTAGGCCAACTCCTCTCCCCTAAGTATACTCGTAGGTCTGGTAGCAAAAAGCCTCGCTGCTGCCGTGGCCTCTGTAGCAAATGTATACTGGCCCTAGGCTTTTTATACCCCCATATACATTTTGCCACGAGGCCTCTACCTGCGGAAAGAAGGCTCTAGGTAGGTACAAATGTATGCAGCGGAAGAGATATAGATAGCGAGGCACGATAATCATTTTAATAAGATTAAGCTTCCTATTAAGCCAATATATAGGCGGTTCCACTTACTAAATATCTCCATAGTCCTTGTAGAAAGTTGACCGAAGTTGAACTCTATTACCTCTTCCATCTTCAAAGAAACTTCTACCCCTAAATATGTGGTCGGGCTAACCCAGCACCGATCATGCCCAGAAAGAGCAACGTTTGTTTAAACCAGAGTCTTATCAAGGTTGGGTTTATACCCTGAAACAGCCACAAATTTGCTTGCCATTATTTCATATGTAGCTATAGAATCCTCAGGGGCTGAGGTCCGAATAGTCAGACCGCTTGCATAGGCTAACACTTTAAGCTCAAGGTGATGGATACGCAAAGGACAAATGTCGCCAGAGCTCCTAAGCGCTTTGATATAGGGTTCAATATGCAGAGCTAAAAAGCAGGGGTGAAAGTGTACATCCCTAACGGGTACTGCGATTGATCTGGATTAAGTCTGTTGGGCTGCCTATGCAGAGGACTCTGGCTGTGAGACTCTGTTAAAGCTGCTGGACATGAGCAACATACTGCATCCTGAACCCCGATGCCTCCATAGTGGCCCTGAGAAAAGGTTACAAAACCCAGTCGAAAGCCATTTCTTCATCTAGCATTATCATTCTCACCAGGTTTACCTGAGCACAACCAAGCTTGAGAGCAGTAATGAACGTGTTAACACGAGCAGTTGTATCTCGCCCTGGAACAAACCCATGCTAAATCAGATATTACAGTAGAAAGCCTATTAGTCAGAATCCAAGGGTAAATCTTGGAGTCGGCATTGATCAATTATATAGGCGGATGTAATCCGTCAAGAAGAGCATCTTTCCCGTTCTTGGGAAAAATTACTATGTTGGTCTCGGCCCACGGTACAGGAACCTGTCTGAGTAGCTCAAAGGTGTTAAACAGTTTACATAAGACAGGCACCAACACATGCAAACGTCTGACATAAAATTCCAATGGGATTTGATCAGGCCACAAGCCTTGCCCCATGTCTGCTGACCAGTTGCAGCCTCATCTTCAGAGGGGAACATTGGGACCTCTAACTTGAGCCGCTGTGAAATAGACAAATTCCGGTGGTGACAAGCCACAAGGAACTGATTAGTTCACTCATTGGAGGGGACCACTTCCCCACGATAAAGCTTCTGATAAAAGCTACGAAGCTCCTCCCGAATAAGTCTGTGATCAGTCACTTTCTCACCTTTAGAATTCATGATTCCTTGAATAACAGAAGCATACGCCCGATCTCTGGCCCTAAAAGAAAGGGGTTGACACATTTCTTCCCTATTTTCAAAAGCAGTTAATTGTTTGGCCCAAATCTTCTTGATTGCATTGTCGAGCATCTGTTCTCGGAAGAAAAGCCTGAACAATTACGAACTGATCCATCAAGGAAGCGAAAGACTCTCAGTCTTGCTCGACTGCAGTGCATACCAGAAGAGAATCCAAGTAGGTAAGAGTGGAATGGATCCTTGTTCCGGCCAAGCGTAACTCCTTCCAACGGAAGGAGGAATATTTTAATGTATGGCCTCTGCAGAAAGCTTTGAGAGCATCCCAGATCATAAGAATGGATGCTCCAAGAAAATCCTTAGCTCGCTATCCATGGAGTGAGTGAAAGCTTCACAAAGAAGAAGGTTTCTAACAAATGTCTAAGGATGAAGCTTAGAATTTAATAAAGATCCCTCTATACGAATAAAGAGAGAAAGTGAGTAGTGATCAGAGATAACCCTAGGATTCAAAGAGATGCTAAGATATGAAGAATGAGAATGGCCAGCGAGGAACATATCTATCCGGGAGAAATATTTATATGGGGCAGAATAATAGATAAACGCATAATTCCCCAGCTGGAAGTGCCGCCAGACCTAGGCAAAATCATAGGATTTTCGCACCATAGATGGTCCCACAAGGGGCAGCAGTCCCACTCCCAAAATAAGAAGAATCCACTCATAGATTAAGGGTGACATCAAAATCACCATCAGGAGTATCATGGGTTCCGGCCACCGATGCAGCTCAGACAAAAAATTATTGAAGACCGCTGGATCATTAGTATTAGCAAGCCATGGATCGACTCTGCTCTGTTAAACAGGGGCGTCTCCTCTGCTATGGCAGAGGAGCATCGCCCCACTGCTTTTAAGCAGTTTACTGCAAAGTAAAGGAAACATAAAATGCTAATAACTTTGAGTTATTATCATTTTATGTTTCCTTTGCAGGTGGGCGGGTGGGAAGGGCTGCTCTGCTCTCGGAGCAGGACAGGGGAGGAGTGGTTTGCCCGCTCCGAAGTGCGCAGTGACTGTTTGGTTGGCCCAAGAAGGGTCAACCAAACCAGGCATGCGCACTTTCTCTGTGGAGAAAATGCCCAGGCCCCCATTCCCTGGTTGAGCGCCGAACCAGGATGCACAAAATCAATCATAATGCTGCATTGCAGCGTTGGGATTGGTCAGGGGAGCCTGGCTGTGCTTCCTGAGTCTCAGTCCGACAAGAAGAGCAGGAGCAGAGAAGCGGGACCCCGGGCGGCAAGGTAAGTGTTTATTTTATTATTATTTATTTTTTAGATTGCCCACCGTTTCCCCCCTCATTGCAACCCCCCTACATGCGCCCACACCTGCGAACCATGCCAGCCGCCATTGGCTCTGTATCTCCCATGCATCAACAATGCCACCCTCAATTGGGGGCACTGAGGCCAAGCCCGCAGCCGAAACCACAGCCAGGTATGCAAGCCTGGTTATCAAGCTGCGGCCTGGTCAGCCCATTAGTCACTGGGGCTCAAAGTTCTCGGTTAGAGGACCCCAAAGAAAAGCTACTGCACACAGCCGTCTTCCATATATTGACTTTGTAAATGAAAATTTCGATCACAAGCATTAGCAAAGTACGTGCCTATCAGCTTTGGCATGGGTGGCATAACAGTACACACACTTGGCAAAGCTAATACCCGCAGATGAGAGCACCAGATTATAGAGAGAGAGGGGCAGGAAGAAGGGAGCGAGAGAAAGAGAGAGAGAAAGAGAGAGAGACACTGTACCAAACCAGTGCTTAGTGTTGGAGAGAGAGGTGGGAGGGCACGAGGGGAAGAAAGGAGGCAAGGGCACGGATATCCTGGAGTAACCGAGAAAACTGTTGAGGAGATGGGGAGGGAAGGAGAGATGGTGGGTTAAAAATCAGAAAGAGAGAGAGAGAGAAAAAAGGCACACAAAAAAGACAAAAGAAATATAATTCCCTGATGACACACTCAAGTAATCAAAAAGCAGGGTGGAACCTAAACGTTCTGGAGAGGGACAAACACAAGAATAGGGAGGAAAACCACTGAATGCAGGAGAAAGGAATTGAAATAGGCAAGAACATCATCCAATCATGAGCAAAGCCTACTGTAAATATGTGTTAAAGTAGTGAATATAACACTGACTGCAACAAACTGCGGGGCATATTATCAAGGACGCGCGATACATTATCGCCGCTTTTATCGGCAGGAAACTGCTGATAAAGCTGCGATAATGGGCTTGATAATATGCTCTATGAATTCCTATCGAAGCCCATGTTAGATGTGAAGACAATATGCCCCTGCTTTCTTTAGTAAGGCTGCAAAAAATCCTCCCAAGACTGTTACAAATTTCCATCCTGGACAAAAGCTGTCCTAAAAAGAACAAAAGTGTAACAAAACGAGACTTCTCTCCTTGGCCATCTACATGCTGTCATATTGCCATTTCTTGCCCATTGCACGTATTCACTCCATATACCGCCCTCTCATGTGCTACAATGTCCTCCGCAAACTCCAAGCGTGTCGTGCCTTCTTTTCCGCGTCCATGCCTCCATGTTCGCTTGCTAGCATGTGTGTGATCTTAGTCCACACCCTCCCCCCTGTTATCATGTTATTCTCTCTCATAAGAGCATGTTCCATTGCTCAATACGATAAGGCATCAATAGGAGGGGTTCTCCTTTTTTGCACATCTCCACCCACTTCATGGGGCTATACAGACGGCGGTGAAGAGAGATGTGTTTTGCAAACACATGTCAATCACCACACAGAAAACCTTTTTTAAACAGTGTGGGAAAGGCACGGGGGGGGTGTTTGTCAGAAGATGTGTGCTTTTCATGTATGGGAGTAACAAGGTGAGGCAGTAATAGAATAGGCCTTAGTGGCTGCCCTAAGGGGGCGCCAGGGCGTCGACCCGCTGCCACTAATGCTTGGCATAGTATATAGCTTTTATATTAAGACAAATGATCTCACAATCCATTTGATGCGTGTAAAAGCTGTAATGGTACCCCGCCAGCAGAAGAAGGCTCAACTACCTATTCTGCGCATGTGTCAGGCGGGAGTGGTTACAGCCGGGCCTCACACACACACAAAACATACCTGACACGCTGCACTAGCATCACGCAGTGCAGCATGTCAGTGAACGGAGCTTCAGGGCTTGTAAATTACACGCCCTCTTGCCCTATCAGAAGATGGAATTGAGAAAAAAAGTCTATCAGTACCTTAAACCCTATTCCACCTTCTGATTGGGTAGAAGCCCGTGGTTCTGCCGCTGGCTGCTGTAGAAAGACGGGGATCTGGAAATCACAGGCCTTCCCAGGTAGGTTTTTGTGAATAAGTGTGTGTGTGTGTGTGTGTCCTTGTGCTGGAGATTGCTTGTATATACGTGTGAATTTCCTTATCCGTGCCTGCTGCAACTATGTATGCATGTCTTCTTTGCTTCTGTGTGATGTGAAAGTCTGGCCTGGTGATTGGCGAGGCCCTAGGAAGAGTGCTGAATAATTGTTTTGGGCCTCACCACTTTCATAATGCAGCAGCCGCCACTAGATGGACACCCATTGGAAGACTGGCGTAAAGATCAAACGATGGGAATAGCAGAGCGAGGAGTGGGGAAGCCATTACTAGAGTTGCAGACCTCAATGTGAGCTCTCGACTGTGAGAAGAACAGTGAAAGGAATTGCAGCCCCAGTTCATGAAGGCATTTCTGTGAGCAGCTGTCTTACTCCTGATTTAGGAGTGATTTACTCCTGAACTTCCAGAGTATGAGACAGTGTATTGAACATGTGGGGTGCTGGCAGAGCCGCATGCCGTCCTCCGCCCAGGAAGCAGACAGCCCTGGTGAAGTGCTTCCGGTGCAGTCTCTGAGCTGCACCCACGGTGAGCTCTGAAGGGCTGCGCGTGGACTTGCGTCAGCAAAGCAGCTGCTCGGAGCCTTCCAGCTCCAGGCTTCGGTGTCAAACTGTTCGAGAATCAGCAAAGGCTGCTAAAAACGAGCAGGGGAAGGAGCCGCGAGGTATGAGAAAGCGTTTTCCATAATTAAACCGAGTTCAGCTGACTTCGCCCCTAGCTAACAAGAACTAATATAGTTTCACGGCAATTGAGGCTTGCAATATTCATAGGTAAATGTAGCTATATTCACGTTCTAAGAAGGGAATTCTGCGCTATATTTTTAAAGTAGATTTTAATAGGCGTTTTCTTATACCACTCAATAAGAGCAGATATCAGAGGTAAAGAGGCATTAATGAGCCAGGGATACCTGCTTCCATGGTTATTTGAAGTCTTTTTCCTTCTTACATGAAACTTTCAGTGACAAACTCTCTGCTGCCATCTGACCCAGTACGAAGATGAGAGGAAAAGCCCTTTGCATACAGGCCATCATCTCTTTTTTCCTTCTTAGCTCATAAGATGTGAGCAGAGGAGTCACACATCGATTCATGTTGGTCCAGTGACTTGTGGGTGAGGTCTTTGCAAAGATGGATGCATCAGTCTACTGGATCTTGTGGCTCAGTGGACTAAGGGATGCCCTCTCGCCGGTGTATCTTTGACCTTGTGGTCACAAGTTTGAATCCCTCTTGGGTCACTTAAACTTTCATACTTCCAGGGTTGACCCCAAACAAAATTGGGTTGAGTACCAGTTAACATCTGTTGTTCAGATCCAAGATGCCCTAAGGAGTTCCCCTTGTTCTTTACAAACACACATATGTTATGATCCACCCTCCACAATATTGTCCTCTTAGTACATAATTTATAAATCATACAGCAATCACTCTAAAGAGAAAATAACAGGACAGGATTACCACTAAATAAATTATAACCATATAGGATAGGGACGGTTTTGTTAGACACCTTTTTTGCTCACTGTATGATATGGAATAAAGTATGGCTGAACATTGTTAACATATCATTAGCAGTGATTCAAGTGTTATAACCTTTATTGCAGCTCAAATCACAGAGGATTCAAGGGATGTTGTTTCAAAATATCTGCGATTAGTGTCCACTCAAAAACCCTGAAAGTGCTAGGGAATAATAATTTCTACACAATGTAGAGTTGGGCATTCTGCAGCACACATAGAAAGAGGAAAAATGAAAATGTACTTGTACCCACAACAACCCACAACCAATCCCCCGCAGAAACTGGAACAAAATTACCACCGACCAGCTCTTTACATCACTTCACCAAAACGCACCTGCCTAATCATCAGACCCTAACCAAGCAGCCACCAACCTCACACAATTGATCACCCACAACGCTAACGAATTAGCACCCTTGAAAAAACAGCAAATCAAGCAAAATAGCAAAAAAGCCCCCTGGTTCAACGATGACCTTAAGAAATCCAAAAAGTTCTGTCGCACCCTCGAGAAAACCTGGAGAAAAAACCCTACCACTGACAACATGACCGCCCTCAAGGACGCCACCCGCAAACACCACCAACTGATCTGATCCACCAAGAAATCAGCATTCAAGGATCGACTCGACAACAACGCCCACAACAGCAAGGAACTATTCAACATCGTCAAAGAATTTACCAACCCCACCACCGGCACCAACGACATCACTCCCTCCCAAGACCTCTGCGACTCCCTAGCCTCATTCTTCCACAACAAAATCGCTGACATACATAACAGCTTTGAAAACCAGCCGGACACCAGTCCACTACACCCTCTGCCGAAACAAAACAACCCTCCAACAACCTCTGCGCCTGGAACACAATCACCACTGAAGACACCATCCGCCTGATGAACTCCATCCACTCAGGATCGCCAACCGACCCATGTTCCCACCACATTTTGAACAAAGCAGACTCCATTATCGCACCCCATCTCCGAGACGTCATCAACTGCTCTCTCAACTCCGCTACCTTCCCGGAAAGCTGGAAACATGCCGAACTCAGCACCCTCCTGAAGAAACCCACAGCAGACCCCACTGAACTTAAGAACTACCGCCCCATCTCGCTCCTCCCATTCCCTGCCAAAGTAATTGAGAAAGCCGTCAACAGTCAACTCACCGCCTTCCTCGAATCCAACAAAGCCCTCGACCCCTCTCAGTCCGGCTTCCGAGCCAAACACAGCACCGAGACTGCCCTCATCGCAGCAACAGACGACATTCGAACATTACTGGACAACGGAGAAACAGTTGCCCTCATCCTACTTGACCTCTCCGCAGCCTTTTACACAGTCTGCCATAGCACCCTTATACAACGCCTCAGCAACGTCGGAATACAAGGAAAAGCATTGGACTGGATCATCTCGTTCCTCGCCGGAAGAACCCAGAGAGTCCGACTCCCCCCTTTTAGATCAGAGGCCACCAAAGTCATCTGCGGCGTCCCGCAAGGATCATCACTCAGTCCCACCCTCTTCAACGTATACATGAGTCCCCTCGCATCCATTGCGCGCCAACACAACCTCAACATCATCTCCTACTCAGACGATACCCAGCTGGTCCTCTCCCTCACCAAAGACCCAAACACCGCCAAAAGCAACTTACACGAATGAATGAAAGATGTAGCCGAGTGGATGAAAAACAGCCGTTTAAAACTGAACTCGGACAAAACGGAAGTCCTCATCTTAGGCTCTTCCCCCTCCGCCTGGGAGGACTCCTGGTGGCCCCCAGCCCTGGGCATCGCACCCAAACCAACGGACCACGCACGTAACCTAGGCTTCATCCTGGACTCCTCCCTCTCGATGACCAGACAGGTCAACGCTGTCTCGTCATCATGCTTCAACATCCTACGCATGCTCCAAAAAATCTTCAGTTGGATCCCCACCGAAACAAGAAAAACTGTCACCCACGCACTGGTCACAAGCAGACTGGATTACGGAAACACCCTTTACGCCGGAACCACAGCCAAACTACAGAAAAAACTCAAACGCATCCAAAACGCTTCAGCCAGATTCATACTGGACATCCCCCGCCAAGCTCACATTTCCGGCCACCTGAAAGACCTCCACTGGCTCCCCGTCAACAAGAGAATAACGTTCCGTCTCCTCACCCACGCACACAAAGCCCTCTACGACCTAGGACCCGAATGCCTCAACACGCGCCTGTCCTTTTACACACCCGCCAATTACGATCATCCAATCAAGCCCTCGCCGCAATCCCGCGCATCCATAGATCCACCATGGGGGGAAGATCCTTCTCCTACTTAGCGGCCAAAACCTGGAACTCTCTCCCCACCCACCTCCGCCTTACACAGAACCACCTCTCCTTCAGAAAGCAACTTAAAACTTGGATATTCGATAAGTAACGCACCCCCCCTCCCTCAAGCGCCTTGAGACCCTTTGGGTGAGTAGCGCGCTATACAAATTTCCGAACTTGAACTTTATATAGCGCACTTCTACCCAGAGGTCTCGTAGCGCTGTATTCATACCGCTGTGGAACCCATCCTGGCTTTCCTGTGAAATGTCCACTCCTGGGCACCCCCAAGGTGAAGCCAGGCATCCAAGCGCTGCTGGGGCCGTTGTGGAGATTAAGCAAGCTATTGCCCAGAGTCACAGAGTGGGACCCATGATTAGACTAGGCACCGAGGCGATAATTATCAGGTCCGGGCAAATTGAGTCCAAGAGCCGCTGAGGCAGGAATTGAACCCTGGTCCCGGGCCAGACCTCTGCATCAGGGTCTGCCGCTCTAACCATTGAGCCACGCTTCTCCACAAAAGCCTCGTGATTTTTTTTGTACAGGAAGGTTACCCTTGCTGCACAAAAATAATCATCCCTGCATCACAGACACCCTTGCACCATAGTGCAAAGGTGCCTGCGTTGGTGCACGGCAGCCCATTGAGCGCCGGTGCAGGGGAAAAGGACAGGAATGACATGGCACATTCCTGCTCTTTTCTTTTGCCGTAGCGCAGCGCTGCAGGAATGCCAGCGGCGCTGCCCTACGGCAAAAACTCATACATGAGGCCCTAACAATTTAGGGGCTTATTTACAAGCCCTTGCGCCACCCGCATGCCACTTATCCCATGTTTAAAATGACGCAAAAGTGGTGCAAGAGGCTTGTAAATAAGCTCCGTAGTTTCTGGTTTGAGGACTAAAATGGCTGGAAATGGAAATCCATGCTTCTCAGAGTGCCCCACAGCTGCCTATCATGAAGCCCGATAGCCCCACTCGCCCCGTGTAAATATGCATCGTTATGCATGTAACCAGTGCTTAATTTGTGTAGAGACATAATAAAAATAAGTGCTAAGACACATAATTGTTCTTATGAGCCCACACACAGCCCTGCCAAACACCAAAGCTGCCGAGTCTTGATTCTATGTCATGGTTCTTTCTTTCACTATCCCATGGGTCTTGTCTCTTTATCGCACTATGGGGCATTTTATCAAGGAACGGCGTTAAAATTATCGCCGCTTTAGCGGCAGGAAACTGCCACTGAAACAGCGATAATGGGCTTGATAATATGCCGTAGAGAATTCCAATAGAAGCCCATGTTAACACCAGAACATGGGCTTCTATTGGAATTATCAAGGGCATATTATCAAGCCCATTATCGCCGCTTTAGCGGCAGTTTCCTGACGCTAAAGCAGCAATAATTTTAACGCCGTTCCTTAGTTAATATGCCCCAATGTAAGGTTCTGGTTTGCCCCCTACTTTCTCTATTCGTCACTGCTTTCGTATCGTTGTCTTCCTCCTCTTTTCCTTTTCTCTTTATTGCTCTGGGTCAAAGTTTGTGGAGGAAAAATAGGCCCCAGTCAACAAAAATCAGCTCACCCCCTTCAGGCACCTGCACATATTTAGCACTGTACATAATAAGGCCATTCTAGCCTATGTACAATACATCATCAACCATCACGGTTTCTGAATATAACAACCCACACCGACTTTCTACCTATGCACCATGCAGTGTGCCCTGCATTGCCAGATAGAAATACATTCTTCTTAATAACAAAAAAAACATACAGTACGATGCCCCCTATGTGCTTCACTGATCCCTTCTATTATTCCTGCCAACGGGGTAGAATTGAGCTGGACTGTTTCTGCCAACAATTGCCTGTCCTTGTGGACTGATGTTTTTGGGGAAGCAGCACACCTGTAGCAAACCCACACATGTCCCTTTTCCATAGCTTGGATAGAGTTCAGACCTACTACACGCATTGTGGACATTAGAGGCAGTACCTGTCGACAGCATAGGGGAGATTCATTAGCAGGAGAAGTCAACTTAGGGGCTTATTTACAAGCCCCTTGCTCCGTCTGTGCGTCACTTTTAAAATGGGAAAAAGTGACGTGCCGGCGGCGCCAGAGGCTTGTAAATAAGCCCCTTAGGGGCAGATTTATGCAGGCCTTGCGCCGCCGGTGCGTCATTTTTAACATGGGAAAAAGTGACGCACCGGCGGCGCAAGGCCTTCATAAATCTGCCCCTTAGTTTTCATACTGTGACATGCATAAGTAAGAGAAACCTACTGCTCCATGCAGTACTCAAGTCATCATGGGCAGGCGAGTCGACAGTAAAAGTCAGTGATCTGAAAACGGGGGTGTTTTATTTTTTGTATTCTTTAGGTGGATACATGGATTGCTAGGATTTTTCGCACTTGTAAAAATCACGACTTTTCTAATATTTTTTCCACATTTTTCCTTATTTAACCATATACAAATATCCTACATATGAATATACTATTGCTTGAGGTGAAGTCAAAGAAAAAGCAAGAAAAGTTGCAGGGGGCCAAGATTGGGACATTCACAAACTTTTGTAGGCCAAAAGTAATAATTCTGTGAATCAGTAGGTCTCAAGATGACCTAGGGTAGGCCTATTTACATACTTGGCTAAGTAATTGTCTCACCTGCAGGCGAGAAACATAAAACACTTTACAGTAAAAGCATTTACAGGGATTTAAATATCTGCAAAGGATATGCTTCCAGGTGTGCACAGATAACAGCAATGCAAAGCTGTCAAATTCCGAGAGGGAAATGTGGAAGTGAGAACTCATCTGAAAGGGTTCCTTCGTGAGAACTGTGTGCCCTATTCCAATCAGCTGTAGAATTAATTAAAAGGCACTGATGCTTACAGAAGGTGTGCTGGGACCTTCATTTCTTCCTCTGTGGTAGTTTACCGGGGCGCTGCAGCAGCAGGCTTTTATTTTGCCGACTGTGCTGTGGGAGACAGGAAGCCTGTTCCACTAAGGTATCTTTTGCTCAGAGAAAACATTAACTCACGCAGCAGAATCAGTAGCAACACAAATTGTGTTGCTTTCATGAAGTTTTCCATTGACTTATTTTACTCTCAAGCCTTTCTTCTATTCTCAATACGAAGAGGTTCGGGGCTAAAATTACTAACTTATGGCGATGCGTCAAAGGGAGAGAGGAAAACAGTGCCATATCTGATAAGATCAGATATCAGATAGGACGCTGCTTTCCTCTCTCCCTGCTCGGATGCACAGTAGACTCTCATGTGCCAACTCCACCAAAGTGCAAGACTGTGTGCTTTCTGTCAAGCATTGGTTTTGTACTGGAAGGGTAATCTTATAGCCCAAAATTAAGCTTTGAGATTTAAAAAAAATATTTTTATCGGCTTTTAAGTCAAAGTAGAACAGTGACACAACTGCAAAAGGATTAAGGAAAAAGAGGGAGGTGGGGGAGAGAGTTGAGAAAGAGGAGGGAGGGTAAAATGGGAGAGGAGAGCAGCATGATATAATTTAGCACAGTAAATTAAGTCAGGTTCTGCATAATGTCTCCAGTTACAACACCTAGGACCGGCAAGTATCAGGTTGACAGCCAATATATTACATGTAAATACAGCAAAATAAACCACAAGATGGAGGAGACCAGGGGGCATATTAGCAACAACTTGCCCAAATTATCGCAAACCACTCTTAGCGTGATTTTGTTTTATCGGCTCCTATCGCTGGATTTTATCGCGGAGATAACGCAGTATTACCAACGTTTATCTCCACGGCGATAAAAATCCAGCGATAGCGGCGAATCCCATCTGTAACGTGAGATTTCCCACAATAAAAATCCTATCGCTAAGGAAAATCTCGCTAATAGGCAGGTGGGGATTAGCCATAAAATCCACCTCCCAATGACTAATATGGCTAAGTTAGGTTTTTACCAGATGTAAAATCCTGGCATTAATTGCAGTTAGCGCGCATTTTTTAATCACGTCGCGGGTATTGCTAATAGGCGATAGCTGTGTTAGCGCCTGCTTTCAGTCGCTACCAGTTTGGGTACGCCCACTTTGCATGTCATTAGCGATAAACATCGCTGACATGCAAAGCAGGCCCCAAACCGGTCGCTATCGCCTGGAAGCGGCGCTAACTGCTGTTAGCGACAGATTGGTAATTGGGAGATAAAAAAAATCGACACTTTATCGGCAAAAAGTGCCGCTAAAGCGGTGATAGCGCCCTTGCTAATATGCCCCCAGGTTTCTAGGTAAATAAATGTGAAGTTTTAGGAGTCACCAGTGGTGGTATCGCCCCGAAAGTAGGTGAGGGACAGTGTGTGGCTCATCTCGGGTGTGCCGCGGTAAGTGAGGCGGGGGTGGGGGCTCTCTGGAGCATGTAAGGCATGAAGGGTTTCTAGATATCTCTGGGACCAGAATGTAAGGGCATTAATTCCCAGAAGTGTGAAAGCTGTTCTTGGCAGTTTGTGACATTCTGTGACCAAGCTTTGATTTTGGGAGCAGGTCGCCAGCCGCAGTGAATGGCCACTTGCCGTTTTGCCACAAGGAGGAGCATGGCTGTGAGCTGGCATGCACTTGTTAGAACGTCCTTGACATATCCCAGTAGCCCCACCATTGGACAACGGAGGAGAGAGTGACCTGTGATGGTAAGAATGATGAAGAAGACTTCCTTCCAGAAGTCCGCACCTTAGGGCAATGCCAGGATAGGCGTTTGAAGGAGTCCTGTGGTGAAGAGCACCTAAGGCAACGCGGATCAACAACTAATCCCATTTGCAAGAGCTGCAGAGGGGTACGGTATAAACGATGAAGACATTTAAAATGTATTGGTCTCCATCTGTGCTTTGACATGGTTTAACACATTTCCCACGTTGTTAATGGGCTGTACAGTGCAGCACACATGCAAAGTTAGGACAGTGTTGAGACTCTTAAAACTTGCTCCATTAATATGCCTACCTAATGGAGGATGCCCTTTTTGCACAGATTCCTGCCTACAAATGTTAGTACTAAGAGATTTGCGTCAAAACCCGTGGTTGGTTACATGGGAATGCCCATGGCCTACCAATGGGACGCTCCCTTGACCCAAAGCGGCACATAGCACTACTTTGCCTTACTTTAGGCAATTTACTCAAGCAAATGGAGAGGAAATCCCAAGATGTAGGAAGCTGGCTCTCTATATAGTGTACTAAAACGAAGTATATTGTGCAGAGAGCCCAGTGGGTTCCTAATTGGTTTACAGAGGCTAAAGTAGATAGTACTTAAGTTCTCTTTTGTGGTACTGTGGGTGAGTTGTTAGGCCTATCAGAGGGTAGTGCTAAGCATTTGTTGTACTCAGAGACAATAAATGAGACACACACTAAAAGAATAAATCCGACACCAACTTAGAAAAATAACACTTACTTTTATATATATTTCAAACTCAAGAACTTAGGGGCATATTATCAAGCAGGGCGATAGCCAATTATCGCCCCTTTAGTGGCCGTTTTTGGCCGCTAAGCGGCGATAATTCTATCGCCCTATTAGCAAGCTGTCGCTAACTGATGTTAGCGACAGCTTTTAGGCGATAGCGAGCGGTTTGGGGCCCGCCTTGCATGTCAGCGATGTTTATCGCTAATGACATGCAAAGTGGGCGTACCTAACCAGTTAGCGACTGAAAGCAGTCACTAACGTCTCTATCGCCTATTAGCAAGGCAGGCGCAGCGATGGAAATATTCACGCTAAGCGCGAATATCTCCAAATACTAACACCTGCCCAGACCAGTTCTTAGCCATTTTATCCAATGGGAGGTGGATAACATGGCTAAGAGCATTTTGTCGCTAATGCGTGAATATCGCTGTATTCTCAGCGATATTCACGCATTTCGCCGCTATCGCTGGATATTTTATCACAATGGAGAAAAACGTTGCTAATAGCGTGTTTTCTCCGCTAACATATCCAGCGATAGGCAGCGATAAAAAAATCGTCGCTAAGCCTATTTAGCGATTAATTATCGCTACTTGTTTGTAATATGCCCCTTAGTTTTAAGGTAAGTACAGTTTGTGATAAAAAATATGCACTGGTGAGGCTAGTAGGTTGATGCTCTACAGAGAAGGGGGGCCACCTGGAAAGAGTGTGCACAGGGGGACTTGCAGGCAAGTCTAAGGGCTCCCAAATGGGAGCTCAGGTTGCAGGGGGGCTTGGAGCACGGGAGCACAGCCGGTTTGTCGGGACCTGAGTGCACAAGCATAACCACACATGAGCGGGCACCCCTGCAAACTACATGGAGGGTCCCACCTTCAGACTTAGACAGGATCTCTCAGGCGAGGGTACTGTGCTGAGGGGGCCACTGGAGCTCGCCCCCCCCCACACTGCGGGTTATGCCACTGCCCGGGGGACTCAGGAGCAGAATGGTTAGGTCGGCTGGGCTGTTGCACAAAAATGCACTGCATAGCCAGGTACAAACAGATGGCAGAGGAGAAATCATCAAGGCAGTTAGGCCCCTCTCAAAGTGGGTATCAGTGATGCTGATGCCCCTCGATGGCTGCTTGGTCTTGGTGAAGTAAGGTTCTGGACATTACACTCATGGTCGTTGTTTGTTGCAGGGCGTCTGGTAATCCAGGGGTTGATACGGCATGACTCCAGTTGGCCCTGGGGTCCTCACACTCATTGGGGAGACAGATCTGACCTTCCAGAGTACGAGTACCTTCTTCTGGTTGTCTGCAGTGTCAGTCGGGCTGGGGAGCTGTATGGCGGTAGACCGGACTCTGCCTGTCGCTGCCTGCCAAATACAGGGGAATAGTTCCTCTACTCCAAGGGAGACTTTGGGTGTTTGCTGACATGCTGGCAGGCTACCCAAGGCTTTGGTAGTTCCCCAGCTCACAGGACGAGTCACTCTGTAGCGACTGTCGAAAGAGGACTGTGGAGGGCAGTGTTTTGTGACAAATTCCAAAGTTCTGCTGCCGTTCTCACAAGGCAGCGACTCTTCTTCATCCTACTTCTGTTGATACGTTGAATATGAGTTCTTGGGTTCAGAGGTGCCACCTAAATACTCAATTTAGGGGCATTCACTGGGAGTGACAGGTAGGAGACAATGGGCTACCCACCTTAGGGTGTCTACACCCTCTATATGACCAATTCCTATTGGAAGTGGGCAAAACCCTGGAAGGCTAATTTCTGCCAAAACAACATGAAGGAATCTGAAAAGTGAGGTCAAGATCAGCTCTGGGGTCAGGATAGGGGGTGGACAGTTCCACTAATTGGAGAGGCTCGAGGTTGCATAATAAAGGCGGCAGGGCCTTTGAAGTTTCCCACCTGGAATGTCCAATCTGCTTGGAGGAGGTGTGAACACCTCCGCCCAGAGCTGCTTTGTTCCTATCTTCCGAGAACGAAGGCTTTCACACCAGCAGGTCAAAAACCTGTCTATGGTGGCTGGCTGGTAAAGACCAGTCAGTCAACACACTAGTAGTCGATCGGTTTTCAGGGGGAACCTCTAAGGAGCCCTCTGTGGCCATTTATTAATAAGTCCACCACTGGCATCAGTGGGGTTTTATTAAGATGAAGTGTTTGGTGCCAAACACCTTGGGGTGCAGTGAAGCCATCATGTAGCTGGGGAACTCGTAATGACGAGTGTCCAGCCAACGTACTTATGGCTTCCTTGTGCACTGGTAGTATGTATGGGTGAACTTAGATATAAACGGGACATATCCACTCTTGCAGATATGCCTTTACATAGTGCACATTGCCTTAGGGCTGTAAGGCCTGCCGTAGGGGTGACTCACTTATGCACATGTAGTGCTTACAGTGCCATGTCGACTCTTCGGGTTTCTCTGCACCAAGACATGCAGGCTGCAATGGCAGTTTTCTTGAGCTTGGTGAGGGGCCCCTTAGGGTGGCACTATTCATGCTGTAGTCCTTAGGTATCTTCTTTAAGTCCAATGCCCTAGGTACCAGGGGGTACCATTTACTATGGGCTAGTATGGGTCCTAAAGGTTTGCCAAATGAGGATCAATTGTACAGTTTAGGGAAAGAACACTGGTGCTGGGGTCCTGGTTAGCAAGAACCCAAAACACTTTCAGTCAAAATTGTGTGGGTGTGTGGCGGGGGTAATGCAACAAAAACCCAGATTCCTACACAAGACGTCACACTAGTTTGCATCTCTTTTGTTACTGCAAAACTGGCTTAGAGCCTTAGTATATCTGGGCCTCAGTTTAAGCAACTAGAAGACGTGTGAAGAAGTAACTGGATAAGTCAGTTTGAAAACTTGTGGCAACGTTAAGGTATATATTACAAACAAGGTAGGGTCTTCACCTATGCGAAGAAATACGATCATCTGATTTATAAAGGTGCAAAGGGAACTACACAACAGGGACAGAACTCAACTCCTGTGAGCTCTGTATCAACATCCCTGGAGACCCTTCCTAGTGAAAATGAGACGGAGGTCTCATCGGATGGCAGTACTCAGGGAAGTGCTTTTTTAGGAGAGGTAAAAAGAATGAAACGGGGAGACAGAGATCAATCAAGACAAAAGGGAAATACAACAAAAAGACAAGGAGGGGAAGAAGAGGAGGGACCAATTCCAGGAAAACAGGGAATGACATTGAGATCTTGGAAGAAATAGCTGATCTTACTGATTAAATGAAGGGTGTTGAAGTGGTTAATCTCAGTGATAATGTATTATCAAAAGATATGATTACTGTGTTGGAACGGGGCATGGGCTTCTGCCCTAGGGAACAAGGAGATATACACAAATCTATGGTGGACCTGTTTAAATTCACGAGAAAATTAAAATTAAAAAAACATTTTGAATGTAACACAAATGTAAATAAAAGCATGGAAAAAGAAACTCAAAGTGTGACTCATACCATACCAACAATACAGAATATTAGAGATTGTGAAATACTTCTGTCCATTGTGGATGATGACAGAGACCACATGTCCATAGATGAATTACTCTTTGAACATGATATTGAACCAGACACTACCATATCTAGTGGTCTACATAATAAATCAAGATGGACCCCTACACTACCAAGTGGAAACAGTGTGGATATGTTCCACAAATTAGTCACTGAGGACTTATATAACCACCTTAAACACAAAAAGAAACATATGACAACTTATTCAGACAATCTAAGCAAACATGAACGTCAAGCACTAGTGGATTTGAGTAAATTACCCAATGTTACCATCAAAAAGGCGGACAAAGGTGGTAACATTGTGGTAATGAACACTGAGGCTTACAATCTAGAAATAGAGACACAACTGAAAGACCGAACTTGCTATGAAAAACTTAGAGAGAACCCAATAGGACCCCTGACGACCACTATCAACACACACCTTAAAAAATGGTAGCATGAAGGCCTAATAAGCAGGGAGGAATTCACATATTTGAAAGTAGATAAACCGAGGTTTCCATGCATTTATACACTCCCAAAGATACACAAAAATGCCCAATCACCACCAGGGAGAGCGATTATATCCAGTATAGGGGGCCCTACGGAGAGATTGTCACAATATGTAGACAACTTCCTACAACCACTAGTGCGAAACCTACCAGCATATATTAAGGACACCAAGCACATCTTAGGCATTATCGCAGATGTACCATGGGAGGATGGCATGATTATGGCCACCCTAGACGTCACCTCTCTGTATACGAATATCAGGACAGATCTAGGTCTTATGGCTGCTAGGAAATTTCTTAACAGAAGACCAGCATCTCAGTGGGCTCACTCTGAGATGCTGATGATGATGATGGATCTCATATTACAGAACAATGTCTTCTTATTTGAGTCCTCTTGGTATAGACAGAAACAGGGTGTTGCCTTGGGGTCCATATTCTCTCCTTCGTATGTGAACCTGTTCATGGGCAGGTTTGAGGAGGAGTGGATCTGGGGCCCGGGTGGCATACAGTGGAGTGAATCCATCATATACTGGGGTCGTTACATTGACGACTGTCTACTTATTTGGGCTGGAGATATGAACAGTTTAAAACAATTTTGTGCATACCTAAATTCTAACATGATGGGAATACACCTCACATATTCTATAAGCAGGACTCAGATCGAATTCCTAGATCTTATACTATTCATTGAGGACAACAAAATACAGAGTAAACTATATAGAAAACCAACCTCATGCAATGCCATATTGCATGCTGGTAGTTCACATCCTAAACATCAGATCCAATCCATTCCCTATGGAGGACTGACACGAGCACGTAGGAATTGCAGCAAAGACACAGACTTCTCAGAATGCAAGACAAATATAAGAACTAGATTTAGAGCTAGAGGGTACGATGTAGACACTATTAGGAAGGCAGAACACAGAATTAACAGTATACCTAGAGATACTACACTACGACACAAACAGAATGCCAATAGTGACTACATGAAAATTAGACTCATTACCAACTATGACGATGCCGCAATAATACTAAGAAACAGCATGAAAAAACATTGGTGGTTACTAAATAATGATACATCTTTGAATAATCATATCACCAAACAGCCCCTTATTACTTACAGAAAGGGGAAAAATATTAGATCCTGGGTAAGTCCCACTTATCCATCAGCACCCAAGACCACACCAGATTGGCTGACACAGAACAGTGTGGGCTTTCACAAATGTGGGATGTGTAAATTATGTCCTATGGCCATGAACAAAACTAAAAACTTTCACAATTACATGGGAAGAGAATTCAAAATTAGACAAATGCTAAATTGTAACAGCTGTTTTGTTATATATATGATAACCTGCAAATGTGGAAGCTTTTATATTGGCAGTACAAAAAGAGCCTTAAAAGACAGGATATTTGAACATGTAAGAGCGATTCGACATCATGACGTGAGATACAATACTGCCACACATGTTAATGAATGTCCTAGTCAAGGCAGGAATAAAACAATTGGATTGTGTGCCATTGATCAGGTCAGAAATGATCCCAGAGGTGGCAATAGAGAACTGTCTCTAAGACGTAGAGAGGCATCATGGATACTTACAATGCGGGCGGTGGAATATGGGATGAACGCAGACCAGGAATTACACTATTTCCTGGGAGATTAGATGTTTTCTCATGAATACTATCGCAATGCCCATCTGTATAGTATATATATGACTGTTGCAGGACAAAAGATAAACAATCATAACGTAGCGCCAATGTGCCCTCTAGCTTAAAACAGTAATTATATAAAGAAAGCACCCAGAAACAAATATGTCTATGCCTTACCTATTATGTACTGTTAATCAGTTCTCTTGTATTGAATTATCAGATATAACTTATACTCTGGTTTATGAACTAATTGGTTTTTTTGTATTGAATTATCAGATATAACTTATACTCTGGTCTATGAACTGCTCTTTCTGCATATTACATGTACGTATCGTGCCCCACATTTCGGTGCCTAACAGTGCCGGTGACGATAGTTTCCTGAATTCAAATACGGATACACCTTATCAACATTATTTAATTTCATACCCTATTAAATCACTCAACTATTGAGTTTAGATATCTTAGACACATTAGAACGATATTGTGTCGGGGATCAGATGTATTATAGGCTATTTACAATGATATGCATACCTACAGCTCTTGTTATGACTGCGGGATAACACATCTGTTACTAACCCAAAATGGCGGATATAGAACGCCACTGGGATTATACGGAGACGCTCTAGCAACTTTTGCAGGAAGGCCAGTTCAATTTAAATAGACTTCCGGGTTAGGAGACGCGGTTTATCCAAAATACGTAGAGACCGGCTCCATGCGTCGCAGTAGAAATCCCGGGACTTCATAATACGAAGGTAAGAAAACAAAGCAATATAAACTCATAAATATAGCTAGACTGGCCCTTAGTCCTCAAATACGGAATACTAATGGATTTCCGTATTTGTTTTTCTTTTTTCTTATTTCTTTTTTCCCCTCCTCGTACTAATCACAGCTGGGGATACGACAATCACATCGACAACCAACGTGACGAATAACTATAATTGATCTCATTAATATTTTAAATCCCGACGAGTTGTGCCGTGCCACATATTTGGCTACATATTTAATTGCCGTTGTGAAGGTAAGCGACTTAGAGTTAAATATAATAGGAATAGTAACAGACCCAAATTTGGGTACAGTACATTAGATTAAGAAATCTGCTTGTACTATTGGAAAGTTTATCAATTGGATCAATAAATTAGCTGGTTAGCTGTGTCCATAAAATCCATAACTGTATGGGTAATATGCATTTATATATATTTTCCCACAGCTTGATCAGGAGAACTGACACAAGTTGCCTAAAGAAATTATCAACCCAGCCGTGTGAGGCAGGGTCGGAATTATAACCAGCCAGAAGGTACGTTTCTGGGCTGGCTGAATTATATCATACGGATGATCACAATAATTTTATGGTGATTACAAGAATTTTATCTCTTACGATATTCACAGGCATATATTTTAATCTGGAATTGAATATCAGGTAAGCCTGAGCAAATTTGCTCAGTCTTTATAATCTCTTGGGCACTAGTATGAGTAATAATTGTTCAAACAAATGTAGGACTGGCTGCACAAATATAAAGACAATGATTCTCACATGGGTTTATGGATGAAATATAGTTGGTGAGGCATAATGCCAGCATGATGCCGGGGAGTCTGTTGCTACCGGAATAACGTTGGAACTTCACGAGCTGTGGGGCATTCTATTTGCCTCCTGGGGAGGTAACCTTTCTTCCTCCCATTGGGTGTCCTTTTTTCTTTTTTTTTTTTTCCCCTCTTTTCCCTCTTGAAGTACATATTAAATTCATTCGTTAATAATAGGAAAATATCTCACCTTAACAAGATGCGGATTAAGCACATGTAAATAATAATCCCACTTGCATGACATTATTGTCAATCACGTATTAACCATATGTAAAATACTTATAATGCCCGATGTACGGCGGGACTACAATATCTGTTTGTATTATTCTTTGTTCCCAGCCCTGATGAAGTCGTGGGTACCTGCCCACTCGACGAAACACGTGTTGGCTGGACTTGGAGAAAGCCTTGTGGATTAAATGAACTATATATTTATTCCAATCTGATTTGACTTTGTGGATTATCTTGTACGATTGCATTACTGTGAAATATTCTGAGTTGGTGTGATAGGTTATTCGAAAAATACTTTAGATCTACGGATCATTGGTGGGCCAGGATGATGACTCATACCTAGGCACCCAACAACTAAGATAGTGAGATCAATAAATACGAACATTGCCGATATTTGGTAGAGCGCCACAACCATCAAGGAGTATCATCCACCCTGTGTTCGTTAAGGTATAACACCTGATGGGCCCTCAGAAGAAGCTGATCTGCATGAAAAACTGCAACAGCACATGACTAGCAATAAACCACCTAACTAAAGTTAAAGTTATCATACAAAATTTTGTAAAAAGAATATATTTCAGCTTATAGCTATGTGATGACTCAGAGAACCCCCCGTCAATTTTTCTTATTAAATTCCAAGGAACTTCCAGGTGAAAGGAGGTTTTATTAGAGGATATTTAAGTTTTAAAAACTCTCACATATAGACTGGTTGAGAGTTACTTAGGATTCTTGAATTTTGTAACAGTAGCCTGGCAGATAAGTACAAAAGAAAGAAAAGTATAAAGAACAGGTTGAACCAGCTCTTTAAAGACATCTTCACATCAAAGTTTGTTTTTCTTGTTGTCAATTTTCTTGCCAGCAAATGGGCTATTGTAGGAATCCCAAAAAGTTGCCTTGAACTTGCATCACAAATATGGCAGATTTCCCACTGGCCTCATTACAAGTGCCCATGGCGCTTGTAATATTGCGGATGTAGATACACATCATGTGTTCACAAAGTATTCCGTTCAGTGAACTCTAAATAAGGCCCTTAGCTCTTTAGTTGAGCTTTGAAATAAACCTTGTTTCAGGCGGAATATCAATGTGCCAAATTATTGTAGCCCAACTATTGAGTACAAAATATCAAGAAGGAAAGTATATATAGGCAAATATAGATTCAGGGTTTATAATTAAAGCCACATCAGCATATCCTGAAGATACATATATTATCAAGATACATATAAGTGAAGTCAAATATAGTAAACCTATATTTTCCTATAAATACTTTCTGTGACAATAATTTGACCCTCGATATTTGGCTACAATATTTTGGCAAATCAATATTTCCTACACAATATTCATGTAGCGCATCAAGCACCCAGCCGCACCTGTTCTATTCTTCTCCAACCAGTATTCCAATCACACCAGTGCCTACACCAACATAAAGGTCTGTGTCAGCTTATTGGTGCCAGGGAGCCTTAAGGCTTATGGTCTTATGCAAGACAGACCGGGACACTAATGTAGAAGAAACATATTATGGGCCATATTATGTTTCCTTGCACTACACAAGAGTGCACAAGGGCGGTGCAATAACTAAGCCAGATGTATCAAGCCACACATGGCCCTACATAGCTTGATAAATCTAGAGTAATGCAACACAGTGCAAACTGCTGCCAAAGGTCTACCAGTAATGGTAAATCTGGGATTGCCTCAAAATTCATGGGTGGATACCTTGGAACACCCATGCTCCAACCATGGAACACCCCCTGAGGCAGAGTAACGCAATGTGGGGGAGCGTTCAATGGGTGGAGCATGGGTGTTCCTAGATTTACCATTACAGGTAGATCTGGGAATGCATCAAAATGCTACACCTCCCTAGGTGAGGCGTAACAAGGAGAAATATCTTTATTTCTCCTCGTTGTTTCCTCTTTCTATGCAGCACCATAGAAAGAGGAAAATGCAAGGGTGCCTGCTTTGGACCTAGGTAACACATTGTGGGCCAATGCAAGGAAAGAACAGTAATGTGTTCTATAATGTTAAATATGGCACATCCCGCCCCTTCACTTTCATGCAGAACAGCAAAGTGGCTTGCTGCGTTGTGCTGCATTTTTTGATAAATGTCCCCCTGCATTTAACAAAACAACTGAATTCACTGCGTCACTTCTAGGACGCCACTGCGTCAAAACCTTACGCCTGCCTCATAACAGGCGTAAGGGTGATGCAGTGCAATGTGTATAGGCCTCCCCATGCATTGCTGCAGTTGCGTCATGCTTACGACACAACTCCATCAATCCGTGAGTTTTGGGCCGACAGATACGTCAGGATTCCTGACGCATCTGTCATTCCTTGCGACATAGAGCACCGTACAGCAAATACGGCGCATCCAAGGTGTCGCAAGAAGGGCGCAGTGAAAAGTGTTGCATCACTGTTTTACCGCAGCGATGTGACACTTATCATAAATGAGGCCCTATGTTTTTAATACCCCATCAATTCTTCTGACACTGATGTGGCGGGGCCAGGTAGATAACCTTCTTTAAGGGAACCCTTTCTTCGCCATGTACCCTCAGGTCTTCACCACAACAGACTCCTCAATTACTGGATTTACTATTATCAGAGGCAAAGCAGGAGTTAACGAAAGAATATTATGAGAGGATGATGCGCTTCTAGCAGCAGAGGCATTGTCAATCTTCAAGGAACTACAATATCCTGAGGTTTCCTAAGGGCACTGAAGAACTGATTCTAGAGTACAGAAAGCACTGCACAAATAATTAACTCCTTGATGCCAAAAACTGAAACATAGAAAGAGGTGCTAAATACATGTATACAAAACAATAGTTTGAGTGTTAAAAACTCAGACACAATACGCGCAGGTAACCAATAGTTTGCCCCTGAGGAACATCAGTCAGCCGAGAATTGGAGCACAGATTCACATAATACCATATGTATGATGACAGTTCGGCAAACGTGGCATGAGTGACCTTCACCTTCAAAACGTACTTTCAATATTGCATGGCTATGCCCTGCCCTCACAGGCTCTGCTTCATAATCCATATTTAGCACACTTGACTCAAGGCAATTCCCACTTCCAAGAAGGAGATAAAATAATGCGTCAAAAACACGTCTCACTCTTAAGATTGTGCTGCAAGGGAAGGTGGGAACATTACTTCAAAGAGGTCATACCAGAGAATTCGTTTTTCATTACTATTAACATTTCATGAACTATGCAATGCAAATTAAAACACTCATGCAAAAAAAAAATGCCTGGGTTACAAATTGCTGTAAATTCGTGCAATCATCTTGAGTCACGACGTAAGCATGATCTTAATTTATAATTAAACAGTTTTTTCTTCAAATAGACAGAAAAACTGTGGATTCACCAATATTATCATATCATGTTTGTCTACTTGGCATCGTTTGAAATCTCTCTAGGAAGTTAAAGTGTATATTATTGATTTCTGCATGCCTGGCACTGAGTCAATTTGAAAGCCAGCATGATTCAATATCTTTCTAATGGCTCCATTAGCAGGGCGAGGGATCCGTCTTTTCGACTAGACTGACGTTAGTGAAAAAGTTAATTTAATTTTACATCTGGAAAGCCGCCAAAGCTAGCAAAGAAATGTATTTAAACTAACCAAAAAGCTGTCCTGCTTTTTAAATCTGTTTTAAATTTAACACACTCTGACAAACATTTCGACGTTTTTACATAGATTTGAAAGTTGCTAATTCCTTCAGTCTCCATCATTGAATTGCGCAGCAGTCTGAAATTAATAGATGGTGTAAAATGGATAAAACCAGTCTGTTTGTTTCTTGAGTGTGGTGCCTCTAAAAATAGGTCATTTCTCATAAAATATGAAAAAGCGAGAACAGTCACAGTCACTTGGAGCTATGGAAAATATTTTTTCCACTGACATTTTTATTTGCATTTACCATTTCTGATGTCATGGATAATGAAAGGTAGGTACATTACAGAAATGCATAGCTCTAGCTTTGACATCACAAGTAGCATGCAGAATGTCTGCTAGTGCTAAGACTCCGTGCCCTGTCACACTGGTAATTAGTGCTATAGTACATATACTATGGCCCTAAAATGGTATTGGTAAATTTCGTTTCACCCAGTTGGTCTATTTTACTGTTCCTTCAGATCATTGTAGGTGGTGTAGACCATGAACCCATGGCACAGATTTAAATAGTATATGCTAGCTTAAGTGTTTATTTACACCACTCACATATATGACAAAAATACATGTCTGCCAGCGGCACCTGTGTGATTTGGCTTATTTGCAATTTACAGTGCCCAGCAGTAACACATGGCAAGAAAAAAAATGTATTTACCATGTAGGAGAAAACTATTTTTATATATTCTTAAGTTTCCTCTAAAGTGTGCCTGGAATACCCAAAGGACAGACTGCTAATATATAAAAATAGGGCACATTTTCATATTGGTGTTAGTGTGGTTTTATCTTTTCCCCTAAACAGGCCTAGATGGGATTAACTCTTAATTTCCTATCCCTCCCAGGGATACAGCTCGCCACCAGTAGAAAATAAGCCCACAATCGTCAAAATCCACCCAACAGGGCCCGAGTTATGGTATTTTAAGGTTTGGTGACCTTTAAACTTTTTAGGGTCAAAGTACGTAGGACTCTACCACCGTTGCGGTGGGCCAGGGCCTGGGGGATAGCACAGAATTGATTTCATTTCACCAGGGAGAGGATGTGCATGGCGTGAGGGCGCCCATCTCCCCGGGGCCCATTGCAACAGTACCGGGTGAGCACAGTTGCGCCCCCCACCCATAGCAGTGGCCCTGCGTCCGCTCCCTGTGCGCATGTCTGGGGGGGAGTGGGCAGCCACTGCATCAAACACTCCCTGCCAGCACGGAGCTGAACAGCAGAAAGAGAGGCTGCCATTCAAGAGCCAGCAGGGCAGCCAGGGGCCACCAACGTTGGGAGCATGTGGAGTGCTCAGATAGGACCGGGCACCCCTACAAAAAGAAAATAAATTACAAAGGAGGCACAGGAAGAAAAATGAAAGCAGCTCTCCCCAACACAGCGTGAGAGGCGCTCATGAGATATGTACTGCTCCTGGCTGGAGCACCCCATAATGCCTCCCTACCCTGATTGTTAAATGCAACAATGGGGTGCTTGGTTCCCAGTAAGGATAACTGTGGATCTATTAATTGTGCAGGCCGCACAACTAATAACCCAATTTCCAACAACTGTGCCCAACTATAACATTAAAGAATTTGGAAGTGAGGGATCCTGGGCAAGGCCCTCCCAGGAGAAAACAGTGGGTGAAGGTAGGGTCGTGACCATATTCCAGTAGAACAGCTACATTCTGAACAAATCCTGAATGAAAAGTGGTAGTCAAAGAACGATGACAAAAGTCTAAAATAATGGAAAAGGTGGACAAATGCCCTAATCCTCGAAACGCTGGAGCACACAATTGTACTGCCAAATGTAAAGGGCAGAAAGAATCAGTGACACAAACTCCAACTTTCTACACAACATCAACACTTAAACTTTTCTGGACTGGCAGCGAACATGAGCAAGTGCAACAACAGGCATGCTAAACTCACATTTGATTCCTGAGAAGGGCAGAAAATGGTGGACAGGGAGATAGATGTAAGCTGCAAATGGTGAAGAGGTAAGCAGAGTGCAACAAGAAGAGAGTTCTGATGTGAAATGCTCATGAGGCCGATGGAATGTTGCCTAACCTTTATTAACGTCAAGATCGGATTTCTTATAAACAGGATGTATTTCATGAACTCTAAAACTGACAGGCAGGGGCGACACCAATTAGAAGCAGAACAGCACATTTCCCATGTTGAAGATGGTGGCAAGGAAAGGGGTCAGAAGTTATTAGACATGGAGCATATCCTTTAGTTGATTAAAGCCAAGAATGAAGGTCTAGAAGCCACATCGGGGTGAATCAACTTCGACATCCTTCGGGTGCCTAAATCAACAAATGGCGGCCGACTAAAGCGGTATATCGAAGAAATGCTGACAATGGTATTCTATACTTGTTGTTGGTGACCTAAGTATAGGGAATGTATTGATATAATGATAGGTTAACATCCCTTGCTTTAATTTATTGGGGGCATTTGAACCTGAAATAAGGTTAAAGATTTATGTTTGAATTTGTTCCATGTTTATAGTTTGTATAAATATTGTATATATGTGTATATATATTTGTTAAATGTTTGTATATATATGTGTTTTCAAAATAAGAGAAAAGATGAAAGATAAACAGAATATAGAAATCAATATTTTTGAATCCTTTCTGATTTATTAATTTGTTGGACATGCATGTATAGGAATTACGTTTATCCAGAATGCAAGATTGATTTAATTCTGAAGATAACATATTGTGACAAGGAAAGATAATTAGTAGTATCTGTCCTATAACTAATATATCCACACAAAAAAACTGCACCGTGGGCATCATTGTTCCTACTGTTTGTTTTACTCCCAGATGCCTTTGGGTTATTGGGTTTCCCCTGTTTATACTGACGACAATGGTATTTGGGGCAGACAGATTCTCCCGCCAAGTCACAGAGGTGACAGATCAGTGGCACCTCTGTGAATTGGCGGGAGGCAACAAGGCAAGGTTTGTAACGGTTGTAACGGTGCAGGGTGTACTGCATGACAAGCAGGATACCGTTCCCAATATAGATGGCTCGAACCGAGACAATCTACCATTCTACCAAATGATTTGAAACAAGGTGCTGTAGCTGCAGCTGTCTCCTTGAACTGTGATAGTGGAGGTAAGGGTGACTTTAATATAGCCCTCAGCTAGAATGGCAGAAGGGGCACGGCCTCTAAGGGAATCATTACCAGCATTAAAAATCACAATGGGTGCTCACTCCTTAACACAAACACTTAGACATTAGCTAACATTATAGCCACTCAGATTCTTCCTATTCTCCCTGATCTACCTAGACCAGATCAAGCTGGATTCATCCTGAACATATCCACGTCATATAACCTGCGCTCATTGAGTGGCCTAATACACAAATTGCAAACCAGTGTTAAGGCAGTGGAGGTGCTGCGAGATGCAATCAAAACAAGTATTTGCAATGCAATAGGTCTCGCATTAGGAAAGTTTGAGCTATTGGTATTGTAAATGGCAAAGTTTTTATTTATGTTTTTTTTTTTTAAATAGCTAAATTAATAGCTTTGTCATTTACAATGCCAATAGTTATAACTTTCGCAAATGTGATACCTATAGCATTTGTAATGCAATATGTTTTGTATTTAAATGACTTAGATGTATTGATATTACAAATAACAATGGCGTTTAATTTTTTTAAATAACTAATACTTAAATAAAAGTTATTGTAATTTATAATGGCAATATCTTAAACTTTTCTAAAGAACTTTTGTGAAATTATGTTCAGTGTATTTTATTGTGACGAAAATCCAAGAACAGAAGTGAAATATTAACATCTTTTTGTGACATTTGCAATAAAGCTTGAAACATTGATAGCGTATATTTGAACCACTTGTTGTTGAATGGTTGCACAGATTGATTCTGTGAGGAAAGACAACGTCCTTCCAGACAATGTATTTCACAAAAACAGAACATTGCTTAGAAGCATTAGGGAGCCAAGTGAAGCATTCGTTGCAGTTTTCTCTTACCTTACAACAACTGCGAGGGCAGGGAAATCTTCGCGAGAGCGCGTGCTACAGTCCGTCCAGAGCTCGCGCCGCCGGCCTGCGACCAGGAAGTCAGGCAGGCCGGGCGGGACAACCGGAAATAGGAAGTAGGAGGGCGGGAGCCTACCCCGCCTCCCACGGTAGAGCCGCGATTGTTTGGAGCACCGGAGCAGGCAGGAGCCTACCCTGCGCCCCGGGCCGAAGAAGGGAGGTACAGTACAGTAGTGTAGTCCAATGAGAGAGGCATAAAGAGCTGGTTGATGCACATAACTTTCTCAAGGGCCAACACTGGCTTAAAGGGGCAGTCCAGTGAATGATATCATAATACAACTGAACACTCTTGCAGATTTCAACAAACCAAACAATCTTCTAGAATGCTTATTATTGCTGATTGGTGGAGATGAGGACTGGGTAAAGAGGATCGTTATTCCTGTGCCAGGGAGGGCCCCTTTAAGATGGGCCCTACTATGTTTATCAAATATGGGGGACTAGGAGCGTATTCAGGTTCAGCATACATGCTCCTAGCAAACTGAGCTTTCTACAAGTGGTATGCAGTTACCGGAGAGAGAGAGAGAGAGAGTGAGAGAGTGAGAGAGTGAGTGATAGAGAGAGTGAGAGAGAGAGATTGAGAGAGAGAGAGAGAGAGTGTGAGAGAGAGAGAGAGAGAGAGAGAAGGTTGCTACTACAGGTCGAACATGTCCTATAGGGTCAGCCTTGGGGGCACGTCTTTAGAAATAAGTGCCTTCACACACCCAGATGAGTGTCATGCTTCATCATCGGGCTTTTGCTCCACATTGGGCCAGCGCTGCAATGCCCGAAGGCACCATCAAGGGGGCACTTTACCGGAGATCTTTATTCTTGCCATCTGTGAAGGCTGGGCATGTGGCTAGTGGTGTAGATTGGTGTGAGCTAGTGCAAAAGTGTTTGCGTAATCTGAGACTAAGACTGATCAAATAAGCGAGTAATTGGTAAGGGAAGACCCAAAGCCCGCTCTATGTATATTGTTGCCATGAGGTATTGACAGGTTTGTTGCCAAACTCCAGATCTAAAAAGATGTGTTTTTGATTGTTGAAAAGCTAAGAAAGATGGCCGCCTTCGGCTAGCGTGACAGATAGCTGTGTCAGATAGAAACCTTCCGCTGGCAGAATGACGTTTAGAAGCATTAGGGAGCCAAGTGAAGCATTCGTTGCAGTTTTCTTTTACCTTACAACAACTGCGAGGGCAGGGAAATCTTCGCGAGAGCGCGTGCTGCAGTCCGTCCAGAGCTCGCGCCGCCGGCCTGCGACCAGGAAGTCAGGCAGGCCGGGCGGGACAACCGGAAACAGGAAGTAGGAGGGCGGGAGCCTACCCCGCCTCCCACGGAAGAGCCGCGATTGTTTGGAGCACCGGAGCAGGCAGGAGCCTACCCTGCGCCCCGGTGCCGAAGAAGGGAGGAAGAGTCCTGCTGCCGGTGAGAGCCGCTGCACCAAGGAAGCCGGTGAGTGGGGCTTCGCCTTGTTGCTGGGCTGCGAGGGCGGGGGGCATGTGTGTGTGTGCGCGCGCGTGCGGCGGCGGGCTGTGTGTGAGCGTGCGTGCGTGTGTGTGTGTATGTGTCTCGGAGTCTGTGTGTATGCGTGTGTGTGTGTGTATGTGACTGTGGGGGGGGAGGGGGTTGCCTGTCTGGGTGCCTGCGTGTCTGTGTAAGTGTAAGTGCGTGTGCGCGCGTGTGTGTGTCTGTGTGCATGCATGCGCGTTAGGCTGACTTGCTGGGAGTATGGGAGGGAAGTGCACGGCGCGGGACGGAACGTGCGCGTTCGCGCACCCAAATCCAGGGAAAAAAGCTCGTAACACCCTCTTGTCCTCCTTCCCCCGAGACAGGCAACATTAGGTCTCCAGCTGGACACCTGCATCCTTTGGATGCAGTTTACCAGCTCGACCTAAAAAGAGAAAGGCTGGGAGGCAGGGAAAGATTCAGCTAATGTTAATTCTATAATTACATCAATTAATCATAGACACAGCTTGAAAATTACGAGATTTTTCTTTTTAGGATCTCTCCAAGTATTCAAGTTTTATCCTGATAGATAGAGTTGCAAGGAATTGTGATACACAAAACAAACCAATTATACTATATACAAAACATTTAACAACAAAAATACAAAACATTACACAAACTCAATACAACGTCAAATTCGGTCCCTATGGGGTCCGTGTGTCTTTGCTAAGCAAAGAGTCATAGACCTTAACACAGCACACAGTGTATTTGATACATTCAATAGTCCAGGCCTTCAGGAGACTTTGATATTGCGGTGTCGACGCCTTTCGTCTTTCAGTTATCGACCTCTTTAGGACATAATGAAAGAAGGAGTACGAACATATCTAGAACTCGGAACAAGGCACACAACATAGCAATAGCAAAATCTTGAACCACTAGAAGGACAAGGAGGTATGAATCCCTCAGCCACGTAAGGCGCAGGGGCGTGTTTTTTTTTATACACACAAGGCCCTGCGTCAGGGTTTACAAAGCTTTCGGCTTCCTTGTGGTTAGTTTCCTGATCACATAGAAGTGATGCAGGCGGAGTGAGGAGCAACTGGCCTCTTGGGTTCTATGACGGCACTGTCGGCGCATGGGTCCAAGACAGGCAGGCAAGGTGCAGTACGTGACCTTCACAATACGACAGGTTCACGTCACATTTGGGCAATCAACGCATTTGACCCTCTTGAATGGGAGTACATGTTTGCAGTCCTCAGATGGAAGGGAATGTCACAAATGCTTGTGGGTTGGCTAACGCTGCTCTATTCCTGCCCCACAGTGCACATCGTGTAGATGGGCAGTATCCAACCAGATAGAGATAACGTAAGACACTAGAGAAGGATGTACGCTGTTGCTGATTCTATTTGCGATTGCACTAGAGCCTCTTGCATGTCGACTGCATCAGCATTATGCGCATTACCATTAACTTTGCAGACCTTTAAACTCTTTATTTCAATGTATGCTGATGACATGGACATCATTCTAAAGGATCCACAGGAACACTTATTAAATAGAGCATATAGAGAAAATCACAACTCTTCACTTTCTCCTCAATATGAAAGACTTCTCCACTGAGTACCCCCGAAGTGGATAAATCAATTAATCAGTGAAATACCATGGTATGTCAGTCTGCAGGGATCTAAATATAATTATTAGCTATTACATCCCAGTATGGTTCTAGACTGCGGGGTCCATTTGAATTCCAAACATTTTTCAGTGAGTGTCGATGACACACTCTTTCTTAGTGTTTTATGAGTGATCATCTCCCAATATTTTTCTTTAAGGATCTTTTTTGAAGGGAAGCAAGCTGTGACTGGTTATTCCCATAGGGGCCTCATGCTTATTAGAGTGTGTTTAGTTTCTCTCAGCCATCTTATTTTGTGAAATGTGTCAGCCCTTATTATGTCCAGAAAGCCCACAGCATAGTGATTCAGTTCTGGTTGGTCCAAAGTCTGCACCAGTATAGTAAAGGGCGTAATCTTGCGACGTCAACCAGAGGCTTTCTTCCTAGATCATACAGTAGGGGACACACTGGTGTGCTTTGAGGGAGGGTTGTGATGTTACGCATAAACCTATTTTCGGTAATGGGCTAATTGGTTTGGTCACTGAGGTGTTGTATTCCTGAGTTAGCACTCCAGACAATTGTCGGTGCTTGAGTGTTGCCAGTTCAATTTGCTGCTTCCATTTTAGATCATTTTGGATATTAATCCCAGATATGTAAATGCTTTTACTTGCTCCAATGGGCAGTTGTTCATGACTATTTTACTCTTAGAAAAGTTCAGTGAGGATTAAAAGACATACATTTTATTTTTGACACATTGACTTCCAAACCGCTAGAGGTACAGAATTCTTCGAAGATTATCAGGGCCCTCTGAAGACCACTCGGGGTCTTTGAAATAATCAACGTGTCGTCTGCAAACATTAAAATCTGTATTTTATTTCCAGCAAGTGACGGGGCATCGGTGGACTCCACTTTCATGTAATTTACAATACCATTGATGAATAGAGAGAATAGGGTCGGTGCGAGCACACAACCCTGGCATACACCTCTCTCTACTGGGAAGGGGCTAGTAACCATGCCCTGGGAACCCCAGCAAATGTTGGCATAGTTACCTTCATGCAATCTCCCAACTAGTGTGAGTAGGTTGGGAGGAATACCCATTTCGTTCAGGATTACCCATAATTTGGAGCGGGAAGCACAATCAAAAATGCTGATTTCAAATCAACAAAGGCAGCGTACAGTCTGCCATTAGCCAGGGCCACAGTTTTCCAGTGCAGCAGTGTGAATCGAAACACCTGGTCAATGGTGCTGGTGTATAAATTAATGATAACACTGTCATAGGCAGACAAGAGCCCCAGACTGAAGTGGGATATTCTTACATTCCTTTATGACAGGGGGGATTCGCAGCACCAGATTTCGAATTATAATATCTCTGCATGCAGGCATAATATCCTCACCATTGGCAGCACCCAAAAGTATGGTTCCTTCATTTAGAGGTCGAAAAAAATAAAGTAGCCCGGTTCTTCCACTGCAGGCTATGATTCATAAGTGCATGCCACGGGCATCAGCAGGAATAGACACAGTAGAATGTATGATAACTGGATGGTGAAGGTGGGCGGCAGAGCAGTGCTTAATTTGCAGAAAAATATGTGCCAATGTGCTCGTCAGGAGGCCATGCAGCTTGCTCCACCCATTGCCTCTGTCAGCACTGCCAATGACAATTCAGACTGTTCTAGGCTCCCAAAGCTATAACAATGGCTTCGGAGCCAGCTAGCACTCATTTTCATATATATTTTATCAATAATAAACTGGTGTTCTGCTCATCTTTAAATTAGACAGCGCCACCATGTAGCAACTGTAATAAGTGCCAGTGTTGACAATTAAGTGCTGGTGCCGAGCACCGAAAATCACTGTTTCAAATTAAGCACTGCTGCAGAGTATATCTGGCACTCCTATACTTCCCAGCCCTGCCACTCCTGCATCACCATCATTTGTCTTTAAAAAGATGCCGGATTTATTACACTCACTCGGAATGAAGGTGTTTGGTAGTGTCTCCCAATTAGCAAATTTTTTACTTAATGGATATAGCTAATCTTTTCCCTCCATCAGAGCTAGAAACATTTATATACTATTGATTTTGAGCAGCCTGCAAAGCTTCTTTCCCAACATTCCCACAGGAGCAAGGGTCTATTCATATACTCACACTGCTGCCAACTACCAAGGTCATTATCAGAAGGTTGTATAACTGTGCAAGTCAGGGCTTCAATTATCATACCCACACCAACAGATAAATGGAATATTGATTTGCAGGAGCAGCTAACTGAATAGAAATGGAAGTTTTGCTGCCTGCAAACCGGCACATTATTGTCTAATAACCACCTTCGTGTTATTCACTTCAAGCTCCTACATAGAAAATATATCACTCGCCATATGGCTTAATGAAAGGGCATACTAATTTGCGCTTTATCTGCTGTGGTGCGGATGGCGTGGACTTTCTGCACCTTGCATGGACCTTCCCCCATCCATGAATAATGGGAGAGCATTACCACCACACTTCAAAAAGCTGTAAACAGTGAGATTATACCAGAGCATAAGAACTGAATACTAGGGGGCCGATTATGATAGCGGTTTTTCCGCATCCTCCGGGCCGGCGGAAGTATCCGCCGGCCCGGAGGATGCAGAAAAACCGCTGCGGAGACTTCAAAGACCCCCGCCAGATTAGGATGTCTGGGGGGTCAGGAAGACCGTCTGCCGCTTTTCCGCCGCGGCGGAAAAGCTCTAACATGTCTGGCGGTGTCTATCAGACACCGCCAGGCATATTAGGATGTCTGCTGTTCCATGCCTTTCCACGGCAGCATTTCCGCCTTGGGAAGGCATACGGACTTCTGTTTGGGGGCCCGTTGCGGGCCCCCAGGGGTGAAGGGGGTGGGGGGTGGGGGGTTAACCCCCCTGCCTTTGCGTGCACGAAGCGGCAGGCACCGCGTGGTGCCTGCCGCTTTGTGCATGGAAATGCACTGTTGTCATTTTTTACATTGTGGCGGGTGCTGCTTCAAGCAGCACCAGCCGCAATGCAAAAAATACAGGATGTGACCGCAAGGGTGGCGGTCACATCCTAATTGCCATGGAGGGACCGCCGCTGCCCATGCGGATGGTCCCTCATACTCAGGGGTGGCATTATGACGTGGTGCACTTTACCACTGCTAACCAGTGCCAAAGTGCTAGTGCTCTCACCTCTAAACACAGTAATATTGGCTTATAACCAATTGACATATTTAATTTACTTATAAGTCCCTATTATAGTGGTACTACATGTACCAAGGGCCTTTAATTTAAATGCTACTAGTGGGCCTGCGGGACTGATTGTGCCACCCTCTTAAGTAGCCCTTTAAACATATCTCAGACCTGCCATTGCTGAGCCTCTGTGTGCAGTTTTAAACTGACATTTCGACCTGCCAAAATTAAACCTTTTGCCAGGCCCAAACCTTTCTTTATAATACATACAAGTCACCTCTTGGACAGCCCAGAGGGCAGGATGCAATGTATTTAAAATGTAGGACATGTACTTTTAGGTTTTATGCGTCCTGGTACTGAAAAACTCTTAGGTTTGTTTTTCACTACTGCAAGGTTTATCTCTCCTATAGGATAACATTGGAGTGGCCTTATTACATTTTATAAGTGTAATTTCCAAATGGGAAGAGATGACCAGTTCATGTTTGGTTTCTCTGGCATCACAATTTAAAATCTTAACTTATGGTGAAGTTGGATTTTAATTGCAATTCCGAAATGCCACTTGGGCGTATTGTACTTTTCCTAGACAGTCACATACCATAGGGAGCCTAAGTGTGCCTGTATGGGCCATCACTGGCAGGATAGGAGGGAGGAGCTGGGCACAGCCACACTTACACCTTAATAGGCTGTGTCCTGCGTTCACACATAGGGCAGCATACCCCCTATAGTTGGTCTGGAGTCAGGGAAGGCAGGATGCCTGGGACCTCACAGGGAGACCTATAGAAACTTCTCCCCCACCTCAAATGTACAACTAGGTATAAATACTGGACCTCAGACACCAACTCTCACTACACTTCTGGACATGTTGATACTCTGCCAAGAAGAAGACTGCTGTGCTGCTGGAAGGACTGCCACTCAGCTGCCCTGCTGCTCTCTGGCTTGGGTGTGAAGGGCTGGACCTGCATCTGTTGAACCCAGGGCTCCAGAGTGACTCCAAGGGCTAGTTGGCTGGCCTCCTGAATAGGGTCTCAGGGACATAAAGCTCCAAGAATCTTGAACCTAGCGCCTGGACTCTGCCATCTGTGAGTCCTACTGTGCCAAGTGGTCCACCCTACTCCTGGACCCTTGAAAGTGGCCTGAAGGTGCTCTGCCAACCCATCTGTGGATTCAGCAGAACCAAAGCATCTTCGCTACTGCACAGCGCAACCTAGAGCAGAACCAACACATTGCCTGCATCGATCTCGCAGCTCGTATCGGAACCATCGCTGCACAACCCCTTCCTGATGCAGGTCCTTACATTGAAAGCCCTTCTCAATACCTCAAAGACAATGCAGGACCTCCCCTTGCAGCCTCGCAGCTCCTCAGAACTGATGCATAGCCTCAGCTGCTTGATACTTCTTCGATGCAGGACATCTCAAAGCAGGATTTAAGGTACTCTGGTTTGGCGGGCCTAGCTGGGTCCCGGTTGCCGGCCCAGGCTCTATCGCGGTCAGCCTGAACTTGCTACTTTGTCCCGGTATGGAGCAAACAGATATCCACAATTGTCGCTGTGTGCTTTTTAGCGCTATTCTCACTAAAATCTTTAAACTTGCATATCTCCAGTTCTTCTAATCGATTCTTGTTGTTTTTGTCTTGTTTTATTTATTAAAATTTGCACTATGTTTTTGAACTGGTTGCAGGATTTTCTTTGTGTATTGTTTTCACTTTAATAGTGCTGCATAAACACTTTACATCAGTGGTTCTTAACCTTTTGACTTCTGTGGACCACCACATAATCATTACTGGAACCCAGGGAACCCCACTTTATCAAGACTGGAACCTGGGGACACCCACTTAATCATTATTAGAATCCAAGGACTCCCACTGAATCCTTATTGGAATCCGGGGATCTCCACTCTGTCATTCCTAGAAGCAGAAGACCCTGATCGCAGCATCAATAATTTGAACTGCAAATACAATACACCATGGGGCTTATTTATGAAAATGGTGGCATAGAACATCACAGTAAGTCATCTTGTCATGCTTCCCTGCACCACAGGGAAAGGACAGCAACGTGATGTATTTAAACAATATGGCATTTCTGTCCTTCTCCCCTGCACTGGCACCGTTTGGGCAGCTTAGCACCAACACAGGCACCCTAGCACCATGGTGCAAGGGTGCCTGTGTTGTAGGCTGGATTGTTTTTGTGCAGGAAGGGGCACCTTCCAACACAAAAACAATCCATAGAGGGAGTTTTCTCTTTCTATGTGTGCTGCAAACTGCAGCATACATAGAAAGAGGACAAATCTAGAAGAAGGAAAAATCTAGAAGAAATAAAGATATTTCTCCTTGTTATGCCTCACCTGGGGAGGCGTATCTTTTTGGTGCATTCCCAGGTTTACCAGGTTTGGTAAATCTGGAAATGCGTAATAAACCATGAGATTTGCATGGGAACACTCACTGCAACGCCCATAGAACGCCTTCCTTGCACAGAATAATGGAACACAGCGATTTGCGTTGCGATAAATTAATCAATTTCTTTAAAGTCATTCGAAGCCTCGCAAAGTGGCTTTTCATCGCTTCATAATTAGGACTCAGGGCTTGGAGTCGTGCATGTACCACTTTGTGTGGTGCAAGCATGGTGAAAAGCTCTCATAAATATGCCCCAAAAATATAGAAACTTGTATTCATCAAATAAATAAACAAATGATAAATATTTGTCTTTTTAACTCACAAACATAAAAATCTAAATTTTAATATGAAGGTTGGAGATTTTCTAAATGTAAATGAAGCCACTCATCATCCATATTGTATTATATTTGATGCACTTGTTCGTCTCCCACAAATCAATCTGAGAATACTAACTTAATTTTCAGGCTCAAATTCCTTCACATATACACAATGTTTTAAAATGTTTAATTGTACATTTTGCTCTTTTATTGAAGTATGCTTTATGAATCGGTTAATATTTAATTTTCCAGGCAGTGACGGACCCCCTGTGTAGGCTTTGCAGACCCCCAGGGGTGCCCGGACCACAGCCTAAATACCACTGCTTTACACCTTGCCTCCAGGTTAAGCCTTACTGCTCAATGTCAAGCTATCAGAGGGTTGAGCACAGGTTAATCTGGGGTTTGCTTCTTGCTCACCCTTCAAAGAATTGTGGTTGCCACTTAAGTAGTTTCAAACCCCAACCGGTAACCCAATTTCTTACATTGGTGATCAGCGGTGAGGATTAGGATTTGTGTTTGTGCAGTGCCATACAATGAGTTTGTGCTTTACTGAAAGTCCCAAGTAAATAATCTGAGACAAATTTGAGTTTTAAATTCTCCTTGATTGGTCTTTTTGCTTTTTTTCCACATTGATCCTTACTTTATCTGACTGTGCCTGTGGCCTCACCTGTAAAAATTGAATTTGAGCTCCTCACTCTGGAGAGCTACTCAGTGGCTGAGCTTAAAGGATTTTGCAAGGAGGGGGCTGCCCTTCAAAAGGAGCACCAAGAAAGTAGAGCTCCAAGAGGCTCTAAGGGCTTGGTCAATCAGTTGCCAGTCACACCAGAGGACCAGTATGGGGAGGAAACTGGCCATGGAGGCCGATAGAGCCTAGCAGGAGAGAAAAATGTTACTGGCTCATAAATTGAGTCTGAAGGAGCCGGACATTATGACCAGACAGGCAGGGCCCAGCATACCTACAGTGCCCTCAGGAGACAAGCTGTTCCACATCCCATAAGGTCTGGTGCCTGACCTTATTGTGAGGGACGAAGTTAACAAGTGGTTTGACGCTCATTAGGTGGCTTTACAGATGTATAGGATCCAGGAGGAGAATTGAGAGCTAGCCTCTGAAGGAACATCCCTAGTGAAGGGATGGATGCCCTGCTGGCCCTATGGATTGGGGACAAGATGAGGTATCCCCCCATGAAGGAAATCCCCACTTGTAAGGAAATATGGCCTCACCCCTGAAAAGTACACTCAGAAGTTTAGGGACAGCCAGAAACTGGGCCATCAGTCCTGGGTGGATTGTGTGAAATCTTTTGGCAAGGCACTGGATGGCTGGATGAAGGGCAGTGAAGGCAAGGATTACCAAGGGCTGTACAGCTTGATTGTAAGAGAGCACATGTTCAATCTTTGCTTTGCAGATCTGCACCAACACCTTATTGATATTAAGCTCACTGACCCCAGGGAGCCTGCTAAGGAGTAGGACCACTAACTCAGTACAAGGGTCCAAAAGAGGTTTCTGGGGGATCACCACAAGGGTGGGCAGGGTCCCCCAAAAAGAAGGAGGGAGGTGACAAATACAAAAACAATGGGTTCTCTAAAGGTCCCCAATCTAATTCTATGGGTCAGTTATGTTATGTTAATTATTCTTATAAAGCGCTCGAATATCCGTGGGTGTCTTGGTGCTGCCTTATTCTGAAACAGTGGTGCATATTTTCAAAGTGACGGAGCGCAGCATTAGCCTACTTGGCTTAATGTCGTGCTCCACCACTTCTCAAACGTAGGGCTGCACTGTATTACAACAATACGGTGCTGCCCTGCATTTTACCCTGAGCTGGCGCTAATTTCAGCCACCTAGTCAATGCAGGCACCCTTGCACCATAGTGCAAGGGTGCCTGCATTGGGGGACATGATTGATTGATTTAAGGTACACCTTCCTGCACATAAACAATCATGCATGGCGTTTTGCTGTTTCTATGTATGCTGTACAATGTGGCCCATATAGAAACAGCAAAAACAAGGAGAAATAAAGCATTTATCCTCGTTTCGCCATGTTTAGACTACGTATTTTTTTGGTCTTCATTTTGGCGCTGTCTCAACACCCATTGCTCACCCGTTTCATGCATTTAGCATGAAAAGGTGCCTTATTTACAAGGCAGCGTTAAACCACGATAAGTAGCTTAGCACTCTATTGTAAATAAGGCAAAGCCTTTATCGCCACAGGAACATCAAAAAAAGTGACATTCCTGTGGCAATAGTAGCTTGTAAATATGCCCCAGTGTGAGCAGTAACTTTACTTTATAAGAGGACAAAACAAGCTAAGGGACTTATTTACAAGCCCTTGCGCCTCCAGTACGTCACTTTTCCCCAAAAAGGGACGCATCGGCGGTGCAAAGGGCTTGTAAATTAGATAGGAAATTATTGATTGAAATGCCGTATTTTTAGTGCTTTCCTGAATAGTAAGAGATTAGTCATTTCTTTCAGTTTGAGAGCTTTGGTCATAAGACTGGTGACCATCTGATCTGGGACCAGCCCCTCCTCCTAAGCATTCAACAAGAAATACCAGTGCACATCCTATTCTTAATAACTATTATCCAATGGGCATCTCGCCACACACATCCGATATGTCCAGTGTACGTTAGTCCATAATTGAGGCACAGAAATGTCATCAATATTCAATTTTCTTTTATTTTCTTGTCACAGCCAGCCGACGCGCGTTTCGCCCTTCCCGGGCTTTTTCAAGGCAAACACTTGTTCAGTCGAGCGATCTTTGTTGTCTGCATTAAATGTCACTAGAAACTTGGCAATGTTATTCCTACTTGCCGTTTATTTTTAATACGTGAAGTTGCTGTGAATAGTTTTGTATTCGATCCCCATATGGCTATACAAAATTCCAAAAGTTTGGTCTTGGAGCCTTGATAAGTTCCATCGCCATTACGCGTGCAGGGTTTTCGGGAACGGTGGCTTTCTTCCGCGTTTCTCTCCTCCTAAGCAAGTGGTGAGAAACTGAGAAGTGAAACTTAACCGGACGTTAAGTATAAGAGACCAGGTCAAATATATGACGATACTTAGCATGCCATTACTACGCATGCTTTTAGTGCGATGTTTTTACATCGCAAATGTCTTTACTTCGCATGATTTTAATTTGCATTCAATTAATGCATTAATAAGGTAATATTTTACTTTTACATTGCCTAACCTTTCTACGCATACTACTACTTCGTGAACATGTTTTTAATTTTTTTTAAATTTATGTAACCAACCTACTCCCTGGGACGGGATTCAAAGGGAAATAGGGGTTTTGGGTGGGGTAGTAATTTTAAATGTCTTTTAAAAAAATACTCGTGTATGAAATCAAATACACCACCTAGTTTAACATCTCTTTTTTTGCTTTTTTTAAACACCCCAGCACTTTGTAACATAATAAAATATTTTACAAACATAAAATTAAATAAATAAACACCGCAACATTCTAAATGTAAATACACTACACTACACAAGACAAACTTCAAAACACTACTCTAATCCCTTCAACACTACCCCTAGCAAGACCCTAACCTGTGCCCCAGTCCTGCCACTACATGCAAACACTTCCGTACGCGACCCCCTGACACTACCCTAAACCCTAAAACACTGCCCTACACTACACAAACACTACCCCCACCACAACCCTAACACCTGCCGCCTGTCCGGCCCCTACACTGAACCACTGCCTTGCACAACCCCCCGACACTACCCTAAACCCTAAAACATTACCCTACACTACACAAACACTACAACACTAAAATAAACCCTAAAACACTCCCCAAGGACAACCCTGCCCTGCCCTGCCCCTACCCCCAGTCCACTCCCTACACTGAATCACTACCCTGCATGACCCCCGGAACACTACCCTGAACCCTAAAACACTGCATACAATACACAAACACTACAACACTTCGCTAAACCTTAAAACACTAACCCCTACACAACCCTACCCCCTACCCCAAATCCGTCCCCTACACTGAAACACTACCCTACACGACCCCGCAACACTACCCTAAACCCTAAAACACTACCCCCAGCACGACCTCACCCCTATCCCCAGTTCGTCCCCTACACTGATCCACTGCCCTTCACAGCCCCCTTACACTACCCTATAACACTATCCTACACTACACCAACACTACCCTAACCCTAAAACACTACCCCAAGCATGACCCTACCCCCACTCCTGTACGCTACCTACTCTCAAACACTACCCTTCACAACCCCCTACAGTACCCTAAACACAATTACACTACTGTACACTACACTACACAAACTCAACACTACAACTTTAAGCACTACCCCCTGCACGACCCTGAAAACTACACAGCCCCAATTACCTCTCTCCCCTCGTGGTCCCTCTCGTCTCGCGTGGTTCCTCTCTGCTCCGGCTTCCTACCTTGTCTGGAAACGGATGCGCCTTAAAAATAACTATGGTGATAGCGCATACAATTACAACACATGGGTTGTAAGGCTTGCGATGTAACAGCATGCATACTAATAGTATGCGTTGTTACATCCCAAGCGTAGTAACGCTTGCGAAGTAATGGCATGCGTACAAACAGCCGCGTACTAATTGCTGTTCACCGACCAGATCAATGTCACTTGTGGCACTTGCTTTGCCACAGTGAGACTGCTAAAAAAGTTTTTTCTTGATTATCGTCCACCTCAAGGAAAACCCTGGTCCAGGCTACTCTTTTTTTATGGGTAGCCAATGGAACTCCTTGAGTGCAAGGGCTGCTGACCGATGCTTTGGTATTCCAAATAGAAGACATGCTGCATCATTTTGCAATGCTTGCAATTTGGTAAGCAGTTTAATAATCTAGTTTAGATAGTATTAGTGCTGTGATCAGTCTATTGATAGGACTCCCAATCCGTGCCTGAACAGAAAAATAAATGGTTTCCTGATAATAAGTCCAAAGGGAAGGAACCCCCTAAGTGCTATGAGTGCCAGCAGGTTGGGCACTACAAGGGGGATGCCAATTGTCCCAAGCGGGCATGGCCCCCACTGGTGAGCAGACACCAGGGCTGGACAGTGTAGCGCTTGGGGAGGAGGTTACCCCAGATAGTATTGGGGGGGTGGGGGGGAGGGGTAGTGAAGAAGTTACCTCAGTGTTCCTGGGAGACAGAGAGATTATGTCAAGGTCTCATATGTCTAATAATTCCAAGAAATACAGTTAGTGGTTCACCATCAATGGACAGAAGCTCTGAGAGACACTGGAGCCAGCATGATAACTGCCATATGTATTCCACCAGGTTATTGTAGCTGACAATCATGAGAGTCACTATACAGTGGCTCTGGTTCCCTTTGAGAGGAGGGTCCCAGATTCCTTGAAGGTAGGTGTGAGTCCATTCATGCCTGTGGATTGCCTGCTTGTCAATGAAATAAAGCACACCATCTGGAAGAAAGTGAGAGCTCTGGTCACACCTGGAGGTGTTAGAGTTACCTGTGTGGGTGTGCTAGTCCTTGCTGCCCGAGAAGGTAGTCAGGAGGACCTGGAGCCTGGGAGAATGACCTAGGTGCCTGCCAAAAAGAGGAAGGGCAAGGGAAACCTACTCCTAAAACTCCCACAGCCCGTAAGCAGGCTGAGCCTGAAGACGACATGAGGGGCCTACAGGGGAGGACATTACCATCCTGGGGAGCCTACCTGAACCGACAAGATAGTAGAAGGAAGGGGGGAGTTCTGCAAGGCACAGATCGAGTGCCCTACTCTGGAGGGCCTATGACGGCAGGTCGAGGCAGAGACAGCTGGCAACACCTCTGGTAACACCTTTGGTAACACCTTTGGTGATCACATGGTCTACTGGGAGAATGGTCACCTGTATAGCAAACCTAAGATTACTGAGCCTGGTGCAATCCGTGTATTGGTGTTCCCCCGGTGCTACAGGGCCTTCTCACTGGAACTGGCTCATGATGTTCTCCTGGTAGATCATCTAGGGCAGGACAAGACCTTTGAAAGCCTTGTCATCCACTTTTATTTGCCCTGGATGAGACCGACTGCACAACCTCGGCTGAGCAATGCATCCTCGAAGCAGGACATTGCAAAGCTCCGCAAACAGGATTTAAGGTACTGTTTTTCAGCGGGCCTAGCTTGGTCAACCTGCAACCAGCCCGCGTTCTTTCGCGGTCAGCAAAAACTTGTGACTTTGTCCTGGTACGGCGTAATCAGATATCCACAGTTGGTGCTTTGTGCTTTTTGGCACTATTGTCACTGAAACCTTTAAACGTGCATATCTCAGGTTCTACTGATTGGATTCTTTTTGTTTTGGTCTTGTTTTATTTAGCAACATTTGTTCTATTTTGCTTTATAGCTGTGGGATTTTCCGAGGGTGGTGTTTTCACTTTAATGCTGTTTGAAGTGCTGTATAAATACTTTACACCTTGCCTCCAAGTTGAGCCTGACTGCTTTGAGCCCAGCTACCAGACGATTGAGCACAGATTAAATTGGAGCTTGCTTGTGTCTCACACTGCCAATGATTGTGGTTGCTACTTGAGTTTGGGTTCACCCCCCAACCATTAACCCAATCTCTTACAGTTATCCACTCTGACAAACCATAGGGGATGAAATTTGAACTGTTATAATCCTTGTTAGGCCCTTTTATAAGTAGGCTTTATTATGTGTAATTTTGTATACATTTGTAGTTTTATGTCTGTATACCTAAAGGTTGCCTTGTGGGAAAGCTTGTACTCCACAAAGTAGGTCTCAGTTGCTTATAGTGAGAAGCCAATGATAAATACTATAAGCCTGACTGGTTCACTGGGAAGAGTTATGGCCGATGCTATAGGTATGATCTGTTTCTTATGAAAAAATATGACATGGCTTATTTATTGTGAAATGTCACAGATTCATATAGTAGGCAAGGGTTTTGGTCAACATCCCCTTTACCGTCACCATACAAACACTGGGAGTAGATGATTTTTACTGTGATAATCCTTGTTCAACCTTTTTGAGTGGATTATTTGTAGTTTAGTTTTAGAACTGTATGCATGATTATTGCCAGCTAATGCATGTTTTAGTAGGTGTAGGAAATTGGGTTAGGGAGGTGAAATCCTACTCAAGGTACAACCGCAATTTCTGTTAGGGTAAAGTCACAAGTAAATGCCAAATTAACCTCTGCTCAGCCCTCTGGATGCTTGGCACAAAACCAGTCAGGCTTAACTTAAAGGCAATGTGTAAAGTATTTATGCAGTACACAAAAATAGTAATAAAGTGAAAACACAACACAAGAAAAATCCCACACTAATTTAGAAATATAGATATAAATGGAATGCATTATTTGACACCAATAAAAATGCAATTATTAGCATAGGAGATATGCATTTTGCAGAAATCAAGCGTTAAGACTCAAAAAGTGCTCACCATGGTTTTCTGGTCCTAGTAGACCAGGTCCAAGTCACAAGTTCTGGCCGATAGTGATGGAGTATGAGCCGCATACAATACTGAGTTCAGTCCACTGGAAAGTATCTTGTGTCCTGGGCTTCGAGTTGCGAAGTCCATGAGTCGAGCTGCCCTGGTTGGCTTTGAAGAACCGTCGACGAGGAGCTCAGATGCAACGTCCGGCACTGAGATGAGTCGAATAGTGGTGGAGTTGATGACTGCTGTGTCGTTGTTGAGGTAGCCAGAGGAGCTTGTGGAGATTTGCTCTGCAAAGCGTCAGTGCAGGAGATTGGATGTGTTGTGCTGGGAGAGTGTTGTCATCAGGCTGCATCGACTTTGAAGAAGCCACCAGGGCTTGTGACGACTTGTGCTGAACAACAGGCTCTGGGCAGCAAAGCAGTCCTTAGTCAACAAGCAGGTCAGCAGGGCAGACTTCACAGCTGGGCAGTACTTTTTGACAGAGTCCACAGGTCCAGAAGTTTTCTGAAAATTTGGGTCTGAGGGCCCACTACTTATACCTGGTGCCCACTTTAAAGTGGGAGAAGCTTCTAGTGTCCCCCCCTACAGCGGTGTCTGGAATTTCCTTCCTCCTTGCTCTGGTAGCAGCTTGTAAGGGGGCACACAAGACTAGTGTGAACCCTTTGTGATTGTGCTAAGGCAGAGTCTTTGTGATGTGCATGTGTGGTAGGTGACCGCTCATCCTCCTCATCCTGAAAGAGATGGCCCATCCTGACACCTATTCCCTCTTAGTCTCACTGTCTGGGACTAATACCCAAAGACCAACTGCCAGCTACACCTAGTCATGTGACTCAGGACACAGGCACCAAACGGCGCTGTCATAATTGTGACTTAAAATCCAACTTTACCATTAAAGAGGGTTTTAAATGATATTTATTTAGAGACCAAACTCAACTTTTCTTCCTGCTCCTAATTTAAAGTGATCACTGATTAACTTGAATAAGGTAACCCAATGTTATGGGAGAGGTAGGCCTTGCAGCAGTGAAAAACGAATGTAAGAATTTTTCAGTACCAGGACATGTAAAGGTTAAAAGTACATAGCCAAATTTTTAAATGCACTGCACCCTGTCCTATGGGCTGTAAGGGCCTAGTCTAGGGGTAACAAATAAGCGTTAAAAAGGAAGATTTAAACCTGGCAAAAGGTTTATTTTGCTTGGTCGAAATGGCAGTTTAAAACTGCATACACAGGCTGCTAAGGCAGACATGCTTTGCACTTAAGTGGGTGGCACAATCAGTGTCGAAGACCCACGAGTCGTATTTCATTTACAGGCCCTGTGTACAGGTAGTAACACTTTACTTGGGACGTAGGGGCAGATTTACAAGCCCCGTGCGGCACATTTGCGCCACATTTGTGCCACCGTTGGGTCACTTCTGTGATGCAGCGGCGGTGTAAACCATGCACCACGTTGCACCCTATTTACAACGTGACGCATCTATTGAGATGCGTCACGTTGTAAAGCCCTGCGCCACATAAAACATGCGTCAGGTTTCATATGGGCGTTCCGGCGCAGGGTGGGCGTTCCGGCGCAGGAACCTCTCGGAAAAGTGCCTGAGTGAAAGATTTCACTCAGTCACTTTTCTGACGCCGCTGCGTCAAAACCTTGTGCCTGCTTGAAAAAGGCGTAAGGCGTGATGCACCATGTTGAGGATAGGCCAGGTTGGAACAGTGCTTTAGTTGCGTCGTGCCGCGACACAACTCCAGCACTGCGCCAAACTTGCGCTGGTAGATGTGACATGCATCTGTTTATCCTTGCGCCATGGTGCGCCGTATTGTAAATGCGGCGCGTCTGTGGAGGTGCAAGGGTAAACTTGGTTCAAGCAACCTTTCTGGCACATCCCTGCTGATTTACAGGGAAGCGCCAGGAAACGTAAATCTGCCCCTAACAATTTAAGGTACCAATTGGGTGGAAGTCAAGCTTACCATGTTTTTGAGGAGAACACAAGCACTTTAGCACTGGTTAGCAGTAGTGAAGAATGCAGAGTCCTAAGTTCGGCAAAAACAGGACGATTAAGGCAAAAAGTTGGAGAAAAACCACACCAAGGATATCAGGTCCAACAGTAGACATGTTTAAATGGTAAAGGCTATAGGCATTATTTGTTCACTAGGAAATGTTATGTCAGATTACTTATATTTTGATCTGTTTATTATACACAGTTATGACAAAGCCAGTAGGTCTGATTTACTCACTGTGAAAAAAAAATTGTTAAAGCCTATAGACTTTTAAGGGTGGATCGGAATTACAATATGCTACAGCCTGATTCCATTCATAAAAGCATCCACATGGGGCGCTGGATTAACCCACTTCAGCGATTGGCTCTCTTGCCCTCAGAGTGACTGCATTTGTATTACCTGTACATATCTGCCTAAACATTAGTGCCCTTCTATGCCAATGCCGGAGGGCTGTTCTCATTATTTTAATTTCTTATTGTATACTACAGCTCCGAGACTGCTAATAGGTTGCTTGCTTGCTGCTCATTTAATCTGCAGTGCACCACATCCCGCACATCCTCTGTCTCTAGACCATTATACCATTCCAAGATGGCCAGCACGTTGGTTCTAAACATGACGGCCATGCTGGAACTTTACTATAAATGATACACTAAATCCAATACCACTGAAAGCTGAGCACCCACTGCTATGTTTAATTTGATTTGCTATGATAATCAGTTGCCCGCCATGTTTAAGCAGGTTTTCTTTGTTGTACTTGAATTAGATTCTTAGCAGTCTCCAGCTATGCAAATGTTGAGCAGTAAGTGAGAAACAGTTTCTAATCTTACATCTTATCATTTATGGTATTTTCGAAGGCTAGTTTTTTAAGCTGATGTTATTTATTACTGAGACTGCATTACAACCCAAAAAAATATTTCAAGACTTATGTGCCCCTTCTTGATATAATTGAGGAACTCTCATAAAAACACCATACAGATCTAAATATAAAACTCCTGTCTCCTTACAATATTGACCAGAGGAGTCTAGAAATGCAGTGTCCCAGCAGTAAGACTGCCAAGAAAAAGTCAGCAGAACATGACCTAACTGTCCAGACCTTAAGGAGACCGAGTAATGTAACCAGAATGTACAAATACTTTTGATTCCCATTGTTTTCCTAAATAACAGTGGTCATTGGCCAAGTGTCTGAGATTCCTTGAGGTGGAGTGAAGAAAAAATGATATGTCTTCATTAGAACATGCTTCAAGATGATGGGCCTGGACTAGAAAACGAAGCGCGCATGATAAATTGGTTTTGATCCACTAGGGGGCATATTTACAAGACTTTTGCAACACCATAGCAAAATTATTTGTAATGCAAAGGTGGCACAAACCATCAAATCATATTTATGCAGCTTTGAGTGGCCTTATAGATAAAGAATAGGGCTATGCACCACAAATCCTTGATCTGTGCTAGGGAAGCTTTCCATGGGCATTGCGATAGGTGATCCCACGCAATACACATGGATTCAGAAGCATTCCCAGATTTACAAAACTATGTAAACCTAGAGATGTGACAAAACGTACGCCTCCTCAGGGGAGATGCAATGAGGAGAAATAACTTAATTTCTCCTAATTATTTCCTCTTTCTACAGGTACTGCATTTTGTTGCATTTTGCAGCCCCTTCCTGCACAAAAATAATCCCGCATTCAACTCATGCACCCTTGCACCATGGGGCAAAGGTGCTTGCATTGGTGCTAGCCTGCCGACACAGCACCAGCTCAAGGGAAAAGGATAGAAATGCACCATATGCCATAGATATGATGCAATCCTGTCCTTTCTCTTTGACGTAGGGCAGCCCAGCAAAGTGACTTGCTGTGCTGCTCTTTTCCAAATCCCATAAATATGCCCTTTAATACGTCCACAGAAAAACACATAATTGTTTAGGAACTAGTGTTGCATTCTTTGAGGGACGCACAGCCAAACAAAATACTTATTTGGGAATGAAGAAGCATAAGGAGCAGATCAGAATTCTGTGTTTTTAACATTTTTATTCAGTCACTTCAAGTTTAAATTAGAGAACATCTATCGAGGTAGGAGGCTGCATGAAGCATATTTTTCATGTGGTCTGATCCTCTCAGGATTACAGCCATATTTAGCTCGCCTGCGGTGTATATCTATATTTAGTCTTTTACGCACACAAAGGTTATATGGATTGATTCTGAATGAGCTGCAGATTTCTAGCAAGCATGCAGAATATGTGTGCAGTGTGCGAGACTGCACAGCTTCTGCCCAACACTTTACTGTCTGGTAATGACTGGTGTGAGGCTTGAATTCTGATTGCAGAATTAATCATTTGTAATAATGAATACTACTTAAAGGTGAATTTCTTGCTAAAAAACGACTTGGGGGCATATTATCAAGGACCGGTGTTAAAATTATCGCCATTTTATCGGCAGGAAACTGCCGATAAAACTGCGATAATGGACTTCATAATATGCCCTTGTTAATTCCCATAGAAGCCCATGTTCTGGTGTTAACATGGGCATCTAAGGGAATTAACAAGGGCGTATTATGAAGCCCATTATTGCCGTTTTATCGCAGTTTCCTGCCGATAAAACTGCGATAATTTTAACACCGGTCCTTGATAATATGCCCCTCAATCTCTTACCTTCCATTCACTATTAACTTCGGCCGTTGAAAGCAACTAATTTGCACATTTTTAAAGTAACAGGGATGAATAAGCTGAATACCTCATTGTGAGAAACTGGGTTGTTGGTTGACTGGGGTGTGAGCCTTGGTCAAGCAAAAGCCACAATCCCTTGCAGGGTGACCCACAAAAACTCACTAAATTAACCAGTGTCTAACCCTGGGTAGCTTGGCACAAAAAGCAATCAGGCTTCACTTAGAGGCAATGTGTAAATTATTTTTGCAGGATATAGACAATAATAAGTTGAAAACACAACACTAGAAAAATCCCAAACCAATTTAGAAAACAAATTGAATTTTAATACATTATTTGACATCAAAACCATAAAAATCCAATCAGTAAAACCGGAGTCATGAATTTTTGAGTCAACTGTAACATAGCAACTTAAAAATAAAAACGTCATCCGCAGACATCTGGTCATGCTAGACCGGCGCAAAGTCAAAAGTTAAGGCGCGGAACAGATACAAGAAGAGGATTGGGACCGGTCAGCGCTTACCTTCAGATTTTTTGAAGAGAAAGTTTCTGAAAAGGTAGAAGTTTTGCGGGGCAAGGCTGCAGAAGTGTCCAGTGAGGGAGCATCGTCATTGGATAGCTGTGGAGCAAAGCCACCGTGAAGATTTTTAGCTTTCATCTTAGCCGTCAGGATGGAAGTTGAAAATCTCCAGCAGGATGAAGAAGGAGGCTGTAGCCGAAGACAGTTCTATGAGGTGGGCTACCCTTTTCGCAAAGGACCGCTGAAATTCAATCTGACCGATGATGCTCCTCGAGCGGATAGGGGAGCAGATTCGTCCCGGTCTCCTCTTGGTTTTAATAGTACTTTTTGGTCACATTTTGCCTAAGTCCTCAGTTTTGGAAAATGGCCACCTCGGAGAGGATGGAGACCTCTTGGGGGGTTCAGGACTCACTCAGACTTGGTCCAGGTGCGGGTTTAAGATGGTGGGAACCTGTTATGTCCTTCTGGCACGGAACAGGAGGCCGCCAAACTATCCCTTGGAGTCACTTCTGTATATCCTGGGTGCAGGAGAAAATGCAGGGCTCAACAGCAGGGGGCAGGCCTCTGAGGGTTCAAGGCAGGCTCTAGCCAGCAAGGCAGTCCTTCCAGGTACAGCAGAAGGGTGGCAGAGTGCACAGCAGATCGCAGTAGCAGGCAGTCCTCTGAGAGTCCTTCCTCAGGTCCAGGAATGAACTGAAGAAGGTACACAGTCTAAATATCGAGTTTGCAATATCGACCTACAGAAATATCGAGTTTGAAATATCGAAGGTAAAGAATATCGAGGTCAAGAATATCGTTGGACAGAATATCGACCCTAAGGTAAGTAATATCGATTTTTTTTATATCGATGTAAGTAATATGGAAGTCAGTAATATCGATAACAAATATATCGATGTTACTAATTTAAATGTTACTAATATCGATATTTGTATTATTGTTATGTATTTTATTATGTATTTAATATGTATGTGTTATATGTTTTTTGTTAAGTATTTTACTTGTTTTAAATTATATGTGTACTATTTTTATATATTAATAATGTTATTTTTAAGTCAATTTTATGTTTTAGTACTGGAGTGGGTTGTGGGTTTATAGGGGAATAGGGTGGGAAGTAATTTAAATATAATAAATGAATTAATAATTTTTAGGAAATACAAATTAATTTCAATTAATTTTTGCGTTTAAGTTTTGTAGTGGGTTTATAGGGGAATTGGGTGGGCATTATTTTAATTGTAATTAAGTAATGATTTATTGGTATTGATAATTGATTCATTTTTTATTAATTATTAATTGACAATTAATTATTTTAATTGTTAATTATTTTTTTTAATTGGTAATTAATGTTTGGAATTGGTAATTCATTGTTTAAATTGGTAAATAATGTTTGTAATTGGTAATTCATTTTTTTAATTGGTAATTAATTCTTTTAATTGGTATTTTTTTTAATTGTAAATTATTTTTTAATAATTGGTCATTAATGTTTTATAAAAAGTATTTTTGGTATAAAAAAGAATTTTATTGTTTAAAGTTTTGTAATTGATAATCAATTTTTAATAAATATGTTTTTGTTTTAAAAATATTTTATTGTTCAATATTTATTATTTGGTAACTAATATTAATTAATTAATATTTATTGGTATTTATTGTTAATTTATGGTTAATTAATTATTCAATTGTAATTGTGTTTTTAATAATTATGAATGGGTATTTGTAACATGTTGAGTTATTTAAAATTTAAATTAATAATTATTTTAAATACAAACATTATTTATAAGTATGCTCTATTTAATTTCTATGCTATCCAACGATTCCCCTACTGTTGCACTCTCTGGAGTGGGAATTGTAATTTTTACCCCTACGCTATCCAACGTTTTCCCTACTGTTTCACTCTCTGGAGTTGGAATAGTAATTTTTACCCACCTGCTATCCAACGCTTTCCCTACTGCTACACTCACTGGAGTGGGAATAGTAATTTTTACCCCTACGTTATCCAATGCTTTCCCTACTGTTGCACTCTCTGGAGTGGGAATAGTAATTTTTACCCACCCGCTATCCAACGCTTTCCCTATTGTTGCACTCACTGGAGCAGGAATAGTAATTTTTTACCCAAACTCTATCCTACGCTTTGCCTAGTGTTGCAGTCTCTGGAGTGGGAATATTAATTTTTACCCACCTGCTATCCAACGCTTTCCTTACTGTTGCACTCACTGGAGTGGGAATAATCATTTTTACCCACCCGCTATCCAACGCTTTCCCTACGATTGCACTCACTGGAGTAGGAATAGTAATTTTTACCACTACACTATCCAACGCTTTCCTACTGTTTCACTCTCTGGAGTTGGAATAGTAATTTTTACCCCACGCTATTCAACGCTTTCCCTACTGTTGCAATTTCTGGAGTGGGAATAGTAATTTGACGTTCTACGCTATCTAATGTTTTCATTACTGTAGTTTTTTGGGGACTTTAAATAGTAGTTTTATTTATTCATCTATTTTATATTTTTTGTAATATTTTAGATAATGTAGTATTTCATTAATTTTAAATATTTTGAGTTTATTTAATTTTTCTAATTTATTAAAATAATTATTTACTTTTTATTTATTATTTTGTGTGTAGATGTATTTGTAATTTATAGTATTTATAATAATTTATAAGTAATTAAAATAATTATTAAAAGTTATTATTAAGTAAGTATATATTATATATGTTACGTATATGTTTAATTGATGTTTTATTATTATATATGTATTATTTATTAATTTTAAACATTAAATATTTTTAACTATGTTTATTTTATTTATTAGTATTATTTAACAGGAAAAAAACGATATTTTTAATTACGATATTTTTAACATCGATATTCTGGTTTCGATATTTTTGTACTTACCTTGTTATAGATAGGATGTCGATATACTTGCCTTCGATATTCAAGCATATATGTGTCTATAGGTCGATATTCTATAAATCGATATTCTGTCAGTGATTCAACTGAAGAGTGGGTCTAAAGTTCCTATTTTTATACCCTGGTGTCCTGTTTCTAGAGTGTAGGAGAAGGTTCTGGTTCTCCCCTACCCTGGCTCCAATCTGGCAGCAGTGACAGTGCAGGGTCATTAGACCTATTGTGGGGAGATGGGACAGAGCCTATTCAGGTGCAAGTGGGGCTGTGCTCAGCTCCACCCCCATCCTGCCAGTTGATGGCCGATTGTGGCTCAGCTAATCCCACTATTGTGTGACTTTTTGAAGGGAATTCACAAAGTGCGTCAACTAAACCCAGTCATGTGACCTAAGACAGGCTGCAAGCACAAGGGCTGAGGGTGGGAAAATCCAACATTATAAAAGTGGAATTTTCAAAACTGTAACGAAATATCCAACTTCACCATTCAAGAGGGCTTATCAGTACATTTTCATAGGTGCCAAACATGATATCTCCATTCCCTCTTTTTTAACCGCATGCGCGCGGCGGCTTTTCCCGCTGTACGCGGCGTTTTTTAAAAACCCGCGTTACATGACGAGCTCAGCTCGTCATCAGCGTGCGAGCGTCGCAACTCATGACGAGCTGAGCTCGTCATCAGCGGCGAAGTGGTTAAGAATTACATTTTAATAAATGTAATAAGGAGTCCCCAATGTTATCTTATGAGAGGGGTAGGCCTCACAGTACTGAAAACAAAATTAGGAGTTGTCAATACCAGGACATGCAAACCTTAAAAGTGTGACTTATATGTAATAAAGGGGTAGTTTAAGGCTTGGCAAGGGGTTTTGAAATGCCAAGTCGACTTGCTAGTGAGACACTACATTCAGGTTGCAATGACAGGCCTAGACAAGTTTAGAGTGCTACTTTGGTGATTGGCACAAAAGGGCTACAGGCCCATGGGTAGCATTTAATTTACAGGCCCTGGGTATATGGTATACCACTCTACAAGAGGCTTACTAGTAAATTAAATATGATATTTAGGTATATGCCAATCAAACCTTGTCTAGGGGAGTGAGCACAAGCTCTTTAGCACTGGTTAGCAGTGGTAAAGTGCACAGAGTCCTAAGGCCAACAGAAGCAAAAATCTATCAAAAATGGAGGCAAGCAGGTAAAATGAGTGACAAGTCTCACACTCATGAAATCGGGAAAATAAAGAAGATCTGCCCTATAGCTGTCGGCGTTGGGCAAGGAGCTCCCTGGCATGTCTACTATTCTAAAAGGTTTCATGTGATAGGAAATGCCATAATCCAGTCCAACATTTATTTCTGCAAGTCCCTGCAATCAATAGCTTTAGTCTAGTTGATTAGATTAATGTGAAACAGGACTCCACCTGCCAGATAAAATTGGGTTGTTAATGGGCATTCCAGCACCCGAAGATAGTGCTCCTAAAAACATGGAGTTGACTGGTAAACGTGGTGTTGCTTGTCTAACAAAACATTCTGTAAACATAATTCCCCTGACGATCAAATTGAATACGATTTAAATAAAGGAAACAGACAGTAAAGAAAAGCAGTGATTCATAAAAGAATGTGCAAATCATTGCAACTCAGATTTCTGCCCATGATTTCCTCTGATTTGTCAATTTGTGGGGTTTACAATATTCCAAACAATACCCCTTGGAAGTCGATGGAAGTCATAGATTTCCATGAGTACTTACGCTCCCTAACACTTGGTCCTGTGAATTGTATGAAGGGCCTGACAATTCACTGAATTTAGTACTACAGGAATTTCATTAGTACACTTTCCTTCTAGGTATGGAAAATGTTTAGAAGAAATGTGGAGAAAAGGATTCCACCCATCCACTGAAAATATATTGGGATATCTCAGACTCTTTTACTTTAGGTGTCACATGTACGACCATTTTTAGCTCCCGCAAACGGAGATTCAGTGCTTTTGCAACTTGCAAAATAAGGTTGATACATGCAACAACCCTTTTCAGCAGTCGGTAACCTGTTACCGACTCGCAAGATAGGGTTTGCGAGTCACTCTTAGGAAGGGGCGTTCCGAGTGCGTCCTTTCCTATTAGCTAGTTGCAGAGGGATTTACGATTGGTCTGTGACCGGTCGCAAAACAATTGCAGTTTACCGCCTGCTTCAAGTAGATGGTAAGTCAGTTGCAAACAGGAAGGGGTCCCCAGGGGACCCCTTCTCCTTTGTGATTGGAAGAAACACGTTTTTTAGGAGCAGACAGTGGTTCCACGGACCACTGACTACTCCTAAAAAAAGTTACTGAAACGTTTCATTTTTGTTTTTATAACACATCCCGTTTTCCTTTAAGGAAAACGGGCTGCATTTAAAAAAAAAGAAAAAGTTATTGCCCATTCCCAATAGGTTGCAACCCTCATGGGAATGGCTTTAGTACATTTAATTTTGCGAGTCTCCAATTGCGAGTTACAAAATCACAATTAGAAACTCGCAAAATGAAATGGTCGTGCATGTGGCCCTAAGGCTGGGGTTTACTAAGGCTTTGTATTGGTGCAAAGGGCCACGTGGCACATGCTATCCAGCGCAACAGGTCTTTTTTCATCACAGGCAGGTAAACTAAAGAAACCGATTACCAATGTTGATCACCATACAAAATCAGAAATAAACAAGTTAGTGCAGTTTTCAAAGTTTCATCAATTAATTTTAATTGCCTTACGTAAAGCTCTCTTTTTAGTTCTCTCAGTCATTAGAATAGGTTTTAAGCAGTGCCTGGACTTTATGTGAACCTTTGTTCATCTCAATTTTACACACCCGTTTCAGAAAGGACAGGATGAGGAAAATGTAGAATTGACACCAGACAAGGAAAAGGTCAGACCACAAGAGTACAGGCTGTGTTCCTCTTGCAACGACAAACAACAAGTGATACCATTAAATATTTAATGATGACATTTTAAACCAGCTCGTTTCCCCGAAAGGATTCCAGAAACAATTAAAACCAGACCTTGAAATATGTTTTGCCCTTCCATTCAGCTCTTATAAAGGTAGCATGAACCTTTATTTTAAGTGTCGTCTTATGATAAACTTACAAATATTTGAATTTATAGATCAAGGCATATAGGGGCATATTATCAAGGGGGGCGATAGGGAATTATCGCCGCTAAGCGGCAATAATTCTATCGCCCTATTAGCAAGCTGTCGCTAATAGCAGTTAGCGACAGCTTGTAGGCGATAGCGAGCGGTTTGTGGCCCGCTTTGCATGTCAGCGATATTTATCGCTAATGACATGCAAAGTGGGCGTACCCAACCTGTTAGCAACTGAAAGCAGTCGCTAACATCGCCTATTACCAACACAGGCATAGCGATGGAAATATTCGCGCTAAGCGCGACTATCTCCAAAAACTAACGCCTGCTCAGACCAGTTCTTAGCCATTATATCCAATGGGAGGTGGATATAATGGCTAAGACCCTGTTAGCGATAATACGTGAATATCGCTGTATTCTCAGCGATATTCACGCATTTTGCCGCTATCGCTGGGAATTTTATCGCTTTTGAGATAAACGTTGCTAATAGCACGTTATCTCAGCGATAAAATCCGGTGATGCGCGGCGATAAAAAAATAGCCGCTAAGCCTACTTAGCGATAAATATCGCTATTTGTTGGTAATATGCCCCATAATTCATAAGACTGTGGGCTTTATGTAGAGTTTGGTGGACGGAATACTCCATCTCAAGCATGGCAGAATCATTTCTGCTGTATTACCAAGTGCAGGAATCACTGTCTGCTTTCAATCCATTAGTGGTAATAGGACCCCAGAGACCTGTATTATTCTTAAAAATATCCAGGGGAACCCAAACAGAACCCAGCGCTCTCCCAGAAGGCCTATCATCCATGGATTTAATACCATCTTAGATGACAACAGATATTCTACCCCTCTTTTCCACAATTATTGTCTCTTTTGAACGCAAGCTGGAACAACAGATCTCAATAAAATAGAAAAACAACTATTGGTGGAGATGAGAGAATCAAGCCTTATGACACTCGGAGGATTAACCACTTTCCAGAAAAGAATTTGATCATTAGACATAGTAGTGCATAAATCATTCCTAGATTTTCCCAAATAGCTTTTTTCCTCATCGTGATTGCCACTTTATTATACCTTCTACACATGTGATGTTCTCTGCTTTGCTAGGATTCAGTTTACAAAGCTAAGAAAGCTAAGAAGAGACTCTAGATCATGGACTATGAAACCATGTGTGCATTTCCCAAGGAGTGGAGATCATTTAGAGTTGCACATATCTTAGCAACATCTTCCAAGTAACAGAATTGTTTTCCTCCAAAGGCCCTGTTCTACATCATTATGTTGAAAAGGCGTGTGGGGTTTTAGTAAAGCTGAGGTGTTACAACATATTGAATATGGTTTCACCCGCATGTTGCTAGCTGTGCAATAAAACTCTGTAAACTTAATTTGCCACGAAGATTTAGGTCTGCAATATCTGGAGGACATGATAGGAGTGGCCCTCTTCTTCTTTGGATTAAATGTTGGTTGACACCCGAGGATGCACTGTTAAGGTAATGCATTCAGGTTTGTTCAGAATTAGATAATGTTGGGAAGTTACATTGGTTGGGATATGTTAAAAATATGTTTCAAACATTAGATTTGTGAGAAGTTTTCTGATCCGCTAAACCTTGGTGTAGATGCAAAGATAATTGTTAAACAACGCTTCCGCAAGGTCCGAATGACTGGCTGACTAGCAAATGCACAGAAAATGCAGACAGTAGAGCTTTATTCACAAGTGGTAACTGTTAGCACTATAAAACCTTATGTGAGGATCCACTTGTCGCTCCCTTCTCACTTTAAAGTTTGATCCGCTTAAAAGTGGCTTTTCTAGAGCAATGTGCTTGGTCTTGTGAGTTACCTTACTGTCACTGCAATAATATATGGAATCAGAGCATAGACCATTTCATGCTGTTTTGCACATAGTTTTCTTATCCAAGGTCGGCTTATCTTGTACCTGTGATCTGTAGGGCAAATGTCAGACAACACCGTCTGGCTTTGGAGTTTTTACAAAAGTTGCCCATGAAAGACGTCTTTTATGCCTTCCTAAATTTTACAAGACAGAAAATGCCAAGAATGATTCCCCTGAAAATAACGTATTTTATAGCCTATGTATTCATATTTTTTTGGTATTTGAAATATGTTACAGGCCGAATCTTGAAAGTGGGTTTGATAACTCATGTATGCTAAACGTTTGGTGAAATGGGAAAGGTCCTGTTTTTTTTTAATTGATTTTTACTAATTTGTTTTCATTTAGTTTATTATGGATTTATGTGGTAATGTTCTTATGTTTTCTTTGGCGTATTGCCTAATAAAGATGTGGATTCGTATTAAAAGCCTGCCTCTGGCTCTACCCAAAGAAAAGTGCTGAGCATGGATAAATTAGCAAAAATAGATATCAAAATAGAGTTTTCCCAGGTTTCATGGAATATCATAATATCAAATGCTTCAACAAAGCTATGCCTTTCTTTGTGTTACATTCAGGGAGAGGTGTGGCGCCGCGGCCAGGGCGACTGACGCTGGAATCTGGGGACCACGGTTCGATCCCCGGCTCCGGCGGCAGGTTAGCCCAGCACTATGTGACTCTGGGCAATAGCTTGCTTAATCTTCCCGACGGCCCCCAGCGCCTAGAGACTCTTACGGGTGATTGTGCGCTTTACAAATGTGGATTATTATTATTTTAGACGCTAAACCTATCAAATTCCAGGAAATTAAAGTTGTACTGTTATCAAATGTAATTCATTTTACGAAACACAACAATTGCCTGGTCATCACCATAATAAATGAACGCTCATATTACTTACAACACATCTATTATAATTAATATGTGAATGACAGAATGGGGAAGTTAAAAAAAGATAGAGATAAATGATTCCAAGCCCCACTGTACATTCCAGTGTGTTAGTTTCCGTATTCACCTTTAACAGTACTTAAGTTCCTGTGTATTCTAAACATTATAACCTATAGATGTTCCAATGAGTGCAGGATAATCGCTTTATCCTTCCTCTCTTTCTTAAAACACTTGTCCTAAATCACTTTCTTCTGAATCTATAAAAATGTTCGTCATTTTCATAAATCGACACGTTTCAACCTCTTTTTATGGGCCACAGTTTGGAGGTCTTTCTCAGTAGTGGAATTACTTTCAGCAGGATGAGCCTGGTTTGTAATCTATGCTGTAGTTAGGTAACTCACATCTTGAGGTTAGATATTTTGCACTCTGTTTTCTTCTTGGTGGCCCATGCTGTTAAGTGTGTGTCCTTCTCTTTGTCTTGTGATACCCCAGCTTCACCTTTTGTTACCACAAGATCTGGGTCCCTCCCGTAGTAAAGATACCAACATAAAATTCTCACTTACGATTATGGGGTCGGTGTACCAGAATTTTCTCAAGAGTCCCAAAAAGAGATAATTGTTGCACTGTAAGTAACATGAATATTGATTCATTGCAGTGATGACCAGAGACATGTTGTATTTTGGAAAGTAAATAAAATGAATTACAATAATAAAAACAATAACATTCAGCTGGCACCAGAAACAAGCATGGGTGCATATACCCTTAAATGCGGTTAATCGATGGCAGAATGAGGATGTATTTTTCTTGGTGTCACTATAATGCTCCCACTCTCAGTTGGCAGTAAAGGGCAAAACACCATACCTTAGTAGAGTAGCAGCAGAGATATAGGCAACTTTTGACCACCAATGACATCACAGTATTAAACCCTTGCCCCATCTTTGATTCACATTCTATTTGCTGATATGGGCTTCAGATTGAACGAGTGTAAATATATAGGCCTCCGCTGTTATTTTCTATTGTTGTTTTTCCGCCATTATACATTAACCCCTTAATTGCTGCCGTCGGCCAACGGTCGTCACGGCCACTACCTCCCCAGTGCTGCGCACGACCGTTGGACGTCCATTCAGCACTAGTTCCAATGGACAGCGCAGCACTGGGGAGGTTTATTTACAAGCTCTAAAGGGGTTAAGAGCAGGAGTAGAAATACAGTGTCAGTGGTAACAAACAGCAGCCAGGGGTTGCAGTCTCAGTTGCCCCTAACTAAAACATATGGGTGCAAATTCAATTTTCCTGAGAAAAAATACAAGAAAGAATCAACCACTAAGATCTCAGACCAACAACTATTTTGAGACTGTTATCAGGACATTCACGCAGTATTGAAGAATATGTTTCTATTATGTTACACCGAAAGAGTGATAGAAACTCCCAATAGAATTCCTAATTTGGAAAACCATCAGCAGTTTCTAAAAGGTCTTACTATATTACTTTTCAATCAGTTACTCAGTCAATGTCCCTCGTTCGGCCTTTTATAACTTGGGTTATCTATCTAGTAATTTTATTTCTAAATGTTGTCTCAGCTTAGAGACCAGATGACATTAGGTGAGCAGTGGGAGGGCCTTTTTACGAACAGGTTTGCGTTGCTCTTGCACCAGGAAACGTGGTGCAAGAGCGACACAAACCTCAAGTTAGATTCGTGAAGCAAGGCCACTATGCGTGAACCTGAGTGGCTCCATAAATCTGGAATAAGGTACAGTGTTGCTTTAATTTGCCCTGGGAAGGATGTCCCCACACAACTACCATGGTGTTTGACCCAATCCCAGATTCCCAGATTGACCAGAACTGGAAAACCTAGGAATGAGCCAAAATGATGTGCCTTCCCGTGAGAGGTGTAACAAGGAGAAATATCTTTATTTCTCCTCGTTACTGCCTCTTTCTATGTGTGCTGCATTCTGCAGGACACTTAGATAGAGGACTATGCCTCTCACAATTGTTTTTGTGCAGGCAAGAGTCCATTCCTGTACAAACATAATCCTACATGCAATGCAGGCACCCTTGCCCCATGGGTGACTGCGTTGGCACTAGGCCGCCAAAAGGGCGCCAGTGCAGAGGAAAAGGCAGGAATGTGCATATTGCCTTAAATATGTCGCTTTCCTTATCACGTGACTTTTTCATCCATACACTGCAGGGTCTCTAAAAGTAGATAACTGCGCCAAGAAAGTCCAGCGTTTGTGCGCCTAATAAATGACCTAATAAAAATACACACTAAGCAAACTAAAGTTTGTTTCGTCCTGCATTGAATTCTTATGCATAACTATTATAGAAAAAAGAATCAAAAGAAACAAATAGTGCTGACATTTTAAGTGTGAAGAAATTACAGCTGAATCTCACATTTTATAATGGAATCCCAAACAATACCACAAAGAACGCCAAACAATGCGTTCCTAATGAGTAACACAAGTCTTTGAAAATGAATCATGATCCACTACGAGGCCTCTGTTCAAGGATAGTTTGCGAGAATTCGGTTATTTCAATGACAAAGGCAGCATTTTAAGACAAGGAAACCCCCCAAATGAATAAAGCCTTGCACTATTGTGCACTATAATTATCATTAAACATCCTGGGCTATTACAATCTTTAAAATACACACAAAGGAGAGATGAAACAAAAAGTAATGTAAGGTATAGAGAATTCTGAATGGGAGTGAGGGGCAGGGACGTGTATTACAAGAGTTATGCCACATGCATATCTCAAATGCGTTTGAGTCCGCTAGCTCCACCGCATAATTGCGGTCTTCACTCATTGGTAACGAAATATGAGATGCAAACCCTGGATTTTGGATGAAATTTGAAGAAATGCTCGTCCATTTTCTTCAACGGCCCAAAGACTAACTGTGTGTGCCACTCCCACTTTAATTTGCATAAACCAGCGTGGGTCCAGCTACTTTGTGCCTTCACCCAAGGACGACTAAAGCTTGGAGACTGAGAGGGGTATATGTAATGTTTTTTTTTTATGTCTTGGGGCATATCCATGAGAGGGTTGCATCACGTGGAGGCCACGCAACGTGGTACATGTGAAACGCAAACCTCTAAATCAGATTTTTGAAGCCACGCCAAACCACTTTGCGTGTCTTTGAGTGGCTTCAAAAATCTCGAGTAACACAATGCATGGTAAATCGCTGCATTGCTTTACTCTGCCCTGGTAAGGGCTCCACGGGCATTGTGTGGGTGTTCCAATGCAACTCCCATGGATTTTGACGCATCCAGATTTAGAAGAACTTGTAAACCTGGGGATGCACCAACATCTTACACCTTCCCAATGGAGGCATATAGGAGGAGCAACCTGCAGCACACATAGAAAGAGGAATATGCCTCCCAGGACAAAAACACAAAAACAATCCAGCATGAAACACAGGCACCCTTCCACCATTGCAAGCGTGCCTGCGTTGGCGCTAGGCTGACAAAAGGGTGCAAGGGAAAGGACAGGAAAGCACCTATTGCCTTAAATACAGCGCATTCCAGCCCTTTCCATGTCAAACAGTTCTGCACAGCAAGGGGACTTGCTGCACAGCGCGGCATCATATGCTTGTAAATGAGACCCTTTGTGTCGGATTACTCCTGTGTGAAACTTTTCAGAAATATTAGGACTATTACACCCTGTCAATAATCCTGATTTATGAGGGTGTACTGCATCTTTCAGGATGACTGTACTCTAGAAAACGGTCATAGTCCCCTACCCGTTTCAATTAAACACTTTATAAAGAATAGTAAATATAAAAATAAAGCAATACATTATATAGTTCTTTAACAATAAGTGGTTCTGGTCAAAAATTAGAAAATTCTTTTTATTCTTCCAATGTTTATTTCTTGTCTCCTTGTCAAAGATCATTATCCAGCATTATTATTACTTTAGTTATGTTCAAAGTACTGCCAACACATGTTGCGCTCAGCTATGGCATGCCCGCCTAAGGCTTTTTCAAGGCTGTTAATGGTGACAAGACGAGTATGAGTAACTATACTAAAATTAAATACCTTGTTATGTTATGTTAAGATAGTTTGTATAGCGCACGAATCACCGGCATCTCGGCGCTTTTTCTTAGTCACAACAAGAGACAAATAACCAAATAAGGCAGCATTAGAACAGGTATGCTTTAACCGCATGCGTGCGGCATGATTCCCCCCCGTACGCTGGATTTTGCGAAAGCGCACTTTACATGACGAGCTGGGCTCGTCATGAGCGTGCGAGGAGGCTACCTCATGACGAGCCCAGCTCGTCATGAGCGTCGAAGGGGTTAAGATGTTTCCTGAAAGCCATGTAGGAGGGGATACTTCGAAGGGTCACGGGGAGACTGTTCCAGTATTTAGGGGCCAAATAAGAAAAGGACCTGCCCCCTGACCTACTGCGTTTAATACGCGGAGTGTGGAGTAGTAGCAACGAGCTAGACCTCAAAGGCTGGCTGGGAATATGCTTTTCCAGTTTCTGTTGGAGATATACTGGGCCTATACCCTGGAGAGCAGAGAAGGTCAGGCAGCAGACTTTGAAAAAAGACCTTTGTTTAACTGGCAGCCAGTGCAAAGTTTTCAGCAGAGGCAGTGAAGGGGTACCCGCTGGTTGATTCAAGACCAACCTTGGGGCCGTATTCTGAATAATCTGCAATTTCCTCATGTGGTTTATACCGACCTCGGCAAGCAGAGCGTTGCCATAGTCCAGCCGGCTTATAATTGTTGCCTGGGTTAGCGTTCTGCGAAGTGTCAGGGGGATAAACGGGAGAATCTTACATAGCAGTCTTAGCCTATAGTAACATGCCCCGGCTAGCGAGGAAATGTGATCTCGCATTGAGAGGGAGCGGTCCAGTTTAATACCCAGATTGTTCACACTCTGTGATGGCATGGGAGACGAACCAAGTTGCGCCGGCCACCAGTCCAGGGATCAGTACTCATCAGCCTTTCCCAACAGCATGACTTCCGTCTTGCTCGGGTTCAGTTGGAGGCAATTTTTGGCCATCCAACTTGCGATGGCCAGCATACTCGAGCGGAAACGGAGTCTATCCGCCTCCACATCTGGACCACAGTTGAACACCAATTGGGTGTCGTCGGCGTAAGATATCATCTCGAACCCCAGGGCTTCCACCACCTTAGCCAATGGCGCCATATAGATATTAAAAAGCGTGGGGCTAAGGCAGGAATCCTGGGGAACACCCTTGTCCCACCAAGTTTTTTTGGACTGATAGGGGCCCATAGTGACCGTTTGATATCTGTCCCGCAGGAAGCTCTTCAGCCACTTAAGAGCTAGGCCGTGTATCCCTGCAGCTCTCAACCTCTCCACGAGCTTAACATGAGAGATGGTATCAAAAGCCGCGGAGAGGTCAAGCAAAACCAGAATTGCAGAGCCACCTGCATCTATGGCCATCCTAAGGGAGTCCGTTACGGCCAGTAAGGCCGTTTCGGTACTAAAGCCCCTCCGGAACCCCGATTGTGAATGGTTCAAGATGTTATTTCTTTCTAGGTACCTGTTTAGCTGTTGGTTTATAAGGCTCTCCAACATTTTTCCCAATAAAGGGAGCAGGGAGATAGGGCGATAGTTGCCCAACTCCTGAGGGTTGGCAGTGGGCTTCTTAAGTATAGGGCGAACAAAAGCTTCCTTCCACGGTAGTGGGATCACACCTTCTGAGATCGAGAGATTAAAAATCCTTTGAATCGATGGGGCCAGAATGTTAGAGAGAAGTGCCATGGTCTTGGGGGGCAGAGGTCTGCCGGGGAGCCAGATTTCGCAACCTCCAAAGCTTTTTGTGTCTCCAGAAGGGAAATCGGCGTAAAAAATTGCAAAGAGCAGTCCGTCTGCTTGATGTGGCTTCCCAAGCTACAATCAGGTGGTGGAAGAGCCTGTTCCTGAGTTGGAAAATTGGCATAAATTGTATCGATTTTTTGTTGAAAAAAATCAGCCAATGAGTCACATAACTCTTGCGATTCAGTGGATGGAGGTTTACATGCAGCCGGATCGGTGAAGTCCTTTACAATGTCATATTTCATTATTGTGTTTTTTGGCGTAACGTAAGAGGGTAAAGTATACAATAAGAATGCGCTAGTGCCAGAAGTGCAAAAAAAAGAAAGAATTAGAGAACTTTGATATGTTTCATTTTAAGCAAAGGAGGGGCAGCAACTGTGAAATGAGACCGAGGTATGTCCTTTAAATGCTGGTAGAGGCTAGCTATCTTCTTTCCTATAGGGAATGCATCATCATTCCATGATACCACATACATTGTTTGAATTCATATGAGTCAGAATTAAGGTTTACAAGCTACATTTTTAATTTTTAATGTTGAAATTTGATTTGAATGATTATCGGAAATATGAGGTACTGATTGATTTAGATGTACATGGGGTGCATCAGGGCCGGTCTGGCCATAGCGGGCACTGGGCAATCCCCCGGTGCGCTGCACGTTTAATAATAACAATAATAATCCACATTTGTATAGCGCACAATCACCCGTTAGGGTCTCTAGGCGCTGGGGGCCGTCGGGAAGATTAAGCAAGCTATTGCCCAGAGTCGCATGGTGCTGGGCTAACCTGCCGCCGGTGCCGGAGATCGAACCCTGATCCCCAGATTCCAGCGTCAGTTGCCCTGGCCGCGGCGCCACACCTCTCAGGTTCTGGGCCCCTGGGTGCCGTTTTTGTTACAGGGCGGGTTTTATCGGCCCCGGCAAAAAGCTTGGCGGGCCCTCCAACCCCTCCACCCCAGCGGGGGGGGGGATGCTGGCCAAGCACTTTGCCGGGCCGGTTTTGGTTCCCAGTCCGGCCCTGGGGTGCATGTAATAACCCCAACCCTATGACCTTTAATTCGATAAATCCTACACATAAAGGTGACATCAGATGAGAATTCTAGCAGGATTTTAACGGGGCCCATTGAGTCCTTCATTGGCCTTCCTGCTCGACTAAATGGTCTACGTTGGCCCTTGTCTGGATACAGTCCCTCTGCTTCCCTTCTTAAGTCATCATGACTTGCAGGAGTTGAAGAAGAGGCCTGAGTGTAGCCACTCATGTTCCTGTAGTACCTGTGTTTTTCCAAAATTGGGGACTAGCTCATCTGGGTTGAAGGCACCTAGATGCACATAAGGAAATGGAAAGATCAATACAATATTTCTTAATCAGCCATGGTCTGGAGCCATGTATGTTGCCTCATAGTGAACACTAAGACAGTCATTTTGCAGTTTGGCTACTAAGATCACAAGACTGTTGCAGATGTCTTTTCCATCCTGCCAAATTGAGATAAGAAATATTTTCTTGTACTCTGAAGGAAGACATTCTGCAATCGTGTCCACCTTGGAGTACTTCTTGACAGTTGATTATCATCCTTTGGCCCAGATTTACAAACATGTCACGCAACCCAATGCAGCACACAAAGTTGATGTGTTGCGCTGTATTGCTTGACGGGAGGGAGTAGGAAAGCGCCATATCTACAGAGGTATAGCACTATCCCAGCACTGGCATACAATTATGCTGCCAGGCGCCACACACACACCTTTGCACCACAGTGCAATGGTGTGTGCGTGATGTCGAGCATTAATGCTGAAAACTTTTCCCACTCCAGATGTGTGCTGTACAGTGCAGCACACATTCAAAGTCCGTAATAGTGGAAGAAATGAAAGCATTTCTCCTTTTAACATTTGCTTCAAAGTGGTATTATTTTTTGGGTGAAAAACGCTGTCTACTATTGTTAGTAGAGAGGATTGTGTGTCAAAAACCAAGGTCAGTTGCATGGGATCGTCCATATACCACCCATGGAAATCCCCTTGATGCAGAGAAATGCAAAGTGCTAGATAGCACCATTTTGCATTAATTTGAGGCAGCTTTCCAGTTCAAAACAAGCTTAGCACTAAAAAGTAAATCCAGAAAAACATTTTGTGCTGGTTTGCATCACTTTTTTGACGTAAACCCAGCAAACAATTTTGTGAATCTATCTCAGAACTTTTCTCATTTGGGACAAAGGAAATAGCAATTGGGAACAACAAGGACCCCCTGCTATTGATCAGTGCTCACAAGGCAGGGAAAATATATCAGGGCTTATTTACAAGCCCCTTGTGCCGCCGGTGCGTCACTTTTTCCCATATTAAAAGTGACGCACCAGCGGCACAAGGGGCTTGTAAATAAGCCCCGTTGTATACAAAGAGCTTACTTAGGCAGCCTATTATTATTTTTTATGTTTATGTATTGACATTTAGTGCAATATTACATTGAACGACATAATACCAACAATTACCGGTAGGCAGGGGGAAGTGGGGGAAGGGGAAGAAGAATAAGGCATAGTCAGCACGTACGGATAGCATAAAAGTATCGCATTGAAATGAGTAATGGAAGTTATACATTAGCAGCACTGGTCAAGCGGAAATCTTGGGTATAACAGCAGGAGTGAAATTTCCAGGTACATGCCGGCGCCCAGGATAGTGCCTCGAGGACATGAATTAGGGCTGACAACACAGTACTACCGCACATTATATAACACCATCTTAAGTTACATACAGAAGCTCACCATTTCAAAACCGCATACATCTAGGGTGGGGGTGTGACACGTGATCTCAAATATGTTAAAAAAAAGGCTCCCAAATGTCTTTTGGTCGAGCTGGTATAGGCATCAGTTCCCAGTAATTGGCCAGTTGTTCTTGACAGTAAGTTACATCTTGCAGCTATAGTGTGACCTTGCAGTCAGCTTTCTTCCCCCAATGTTTGGCCATTTGGCACGTAGCCAATATTAGGAGCATTGCAATTAGGCGGCTGGATGTCTGTGGCAGGTCTTTATCATAGCCAATGAGGCTAACCATCAGTGTCAGTGTTTGTGGGATATGGTGACCAGTGATCTGTTGAAGTGTGGAATGAACATCATGCCAATAGTCTGCAATTCTAGGACATTCCAAGGCAACATTTAAAAATGAGGCAGAGTTGCTGAACATTTTTCATAGAGCACCTCTTCACTTAACCCCAAACGTGCAATTGGATGGGTATATGGTATAATCAGTGCACAAATTGCATGAGGCACAGTCTATAGTTGGGTGAAAGGGCTGCAGTTTGTTCACAGCAATATGCCCATTGCTCAGCAGTGTCTAGCATCCACTGGGCGTGCACTTTTAGGGTGCATACGGGCGCCTTGCCCCCCATAACAGTGTAAAGTCTAGTGACAAGCTTGCAATGTGAGATGTTCGTCAGTATGCGCATGTAGTATTGGTAGGGGCTTGGGGAAGGTGGCGTGTTGCGCTCGACAGGTGGCACAGAGTTGATGATATACGAGTGTATCGATCACAGTGGTACAGAGAGTGTCTGTTGGTGAGGGTAGTGGAATGAATTGGCCATACGGGCATAAGTCAGCAAATGTGAACAGGCATCTATTATGCGCACGTGAACGGATGCCATCATCCTGTAGTGCTGGCCCCATAGGGTTGTGTGCTATGTGGATGGAGGGAGCGTATATGCAATTTAGATTTGCACGTCTTCGCAAACCATCCCATGCTCATCCAACACAGACTACAGTATCGGTTACAGTAGGTGTGTATTTGTATGTTGGATATAACACAGTTGAGAGCTGGATCCGGAAGGTCAAGTCAGCCTCTACCGCTATGTGTGGCTAAAATTTTGCAGGATATAACCAGAAATGTAAATATTGGGCCTGGGCACACCATGCGTTTAATGCCATGTCAGGTGCATTGAGGCCACCCTGTCGCAGAGGGAGTGTAAGGGTTTACCATGCTATTCTGGGCTGTTTACCAGCCCATGTCAATGATATCATGTTCAACCTCTGGCTTTCAAAGAATTGCTGGGTAAGCGGCAGGGGGAGATTCAGGAAAAGATATAGGAATGTTAGGCAGCACCACCATCTTGGCCATCGCTAATCGTCCAGATAACAAAAGGGGGAGCCGATTCCAAGCCGGGATCCTTTCTTCCAGCCAGGACATCGCCCTGCCATAATTGGCCTGCAATAGTTAGTCTATATCGCTACTGAGCCATACGCCCAGATATCGCACTGGTTCTGTAACCCATTCCAGTGAGACTACCGATCCAATCGCATTGTGCTGTCTGTGAGGTGGAAGATAACAGATTTAGTCCAATTTATTGTTATACCAGACATACCCCCAAACAAAATCACTTCGCGAATGATGGGATCGAGGTTATCTTGAGGATTTCTAATGTATATTGCAATGTCGTCCGCATACTTGGAAATTAATATTCGAAATTTAAGTCCCCTGTGAGTATGATGCTGATGCAGACGGGCCACAGGGGTTCCATGGGTATGGCAAACAAGACCGGGATAAAGAACACCCTTCGAGTACCACGCGTAATCTAGAAGTTGAGGAGTGTTGGAAGTGGGGTCCTTATCCCTCATCGCTTCCACCAAATGCTGGAGGCGGGAGTCCCTGTCCCACAACGCTGTTGCCAGGTGAGAGATCCAGACCCCTCGTTTCAACATTAGGCTAAGTAAAGACACCATCTGGGATAGCCCTGCTCACCACCTTAGTAGCTTAGCACAAGCAGCCAGGCTTATCTCCAAGGCACGAGTGTACAGTATGTGCAACCACACTCACAGCAGCCCAATAATGTCACCACAAATAGACTCCATACAAGTTTTGTATAAAACAAGTATAATCTTTATATAAGAAGATATACTATATGACCACACAATACAAAACCAACATATAATAATGGGTAGTATTCCTTTTGGTGGATTGGTAGGTTCTAATCCCAACCACCGCTTTTAACCAACAGTTTAGCTTACTTCTAACCGTTTCCAAAAAGGTTAGGCAGGTCGTATTGCTAGAATCACGCACGTTACTAAAGAAAAGAAATACTGCCATGCGTAACGATATATTCCTGTACCGTGCAATAGAGAAACAATGCCATACGTAGCGCCACAGTCATGTACTTTGCAATAGAAGGAATGATGCAATGCGTAGCACTACCAGCATGCCCTGTGCAAGGAAGAAACAAAGCAATGCGCCACGCTACAATCATGTACTGTGTATTGAAGAAATAATGCAATGCGCCACGTTACAATCATGTACTCTGCAAGGAAAAATAACGCAGTGCGTAGTACACCAAGCATGTAGTAGGCGTCATACGACAGTTCGATAGTTCGAATCACTGACATAATTTCGATTTCACTAAAATCGACCTACACAAATATCGTGTCTTAAATATAGATTACAATTACATCGACACCCTATACTTATTTATAAATTTACTAAAACATCGATCTCACTATATCGATATACAAAAATCTCGAGTAAACTAATATTGATCACACTTATATCGAAATACAAAATATCGACAGTCAATAATATATATACCACAATACAAAAACATCGATTACCAAAATATAGACATCAATAATATCGACATTACCTAAATATCGACTTTTCTAAATTATTCTTACAGTTTCTAGAAACATTATACACATTAAATAAATTAACATTATACCCATATAACTAGGTATTTATATAATAAACACTATTAAATAATTATATCTCTCTAAAAAAATATTAATAAATTACCACGGCCCAGATGTAGGTAAAAAAGATTTACCGATTTTTAATTACCGAATCCTACCGATTCGGTAATTAAAAATCGGTAAATCTAAGGGGTGGATATGTAGGAACATCCAGATGTTCCTTATACCGAATCGGTAAATATCTGTATTTACCGATTCGGTAAATACCGACCGGTAATGCCCCATTCATTCCTATGGGCTTTGAAGCCCATAGGAATGAATGGGGCATTACCGGTCGGTATTTACCGAATCGGTAAATACCGATTTTGACAAGGGTGCAGGGGGTGTCACTTTGACACCCTCTAGCACCCCCAAAAAAGATTCGGGGGCCATGTGGCAGGCATACCTGCCCTTAGGGCAGGTCTGCCTGTCATATGGCACAGGTGTGCATGCACACATGTGCATGCACACCGGAATCGGTTTTTTACCATGAAGTTGGATTTCATGGTAAAATACCGATTCTGTAAGGCTTGTGGGACTCAGAAGAGTCCCACCTACATATCAAAAATACCGAATAGGTATAAATACCGATTCGGTATTTTACAGATTCGGTAAATTTACCGATCGGTAAATTTACCGAATCTGTAAAATTCTGGGCCCTACATACCATTTACTAAATACCGGTCGGTAACGGCCGAAAATACAGATTTTCGGCCGTTACCGACCGACCTACATCGGGCCCCAAATCTTTGTAAAAATTAAAAATTACTTTTGTTATATATACACCATTTTTTTTAAATATTATAAATGTTTTAAAGCTATACTATTTAATTATATTATATTTAAAATACTTACTAATACACAAACTCTCTGAATAAACATTTCACATTCAGCAAACTAAACTATTTAAATGAAAAAAAATCAAACTAACCAATAGGAACTGTTTTCTAGGTTTCTAACCAATCACAAACTAACACCAATTAAACATACCCTATATAAAGAGCTACAATTAAGACTCAAAAACCAACAGAAATTATTCAGCTTCAAGGAAAACTGCACTTATTTCTACTACCCTAAAGATTGTTCTCATACGAATATACTACAAATCAACGAAAAGTAAGTAATGTTATGTTTCTGTATAAAATGTTACTTTATCTGCAACCTGCAGTTCATTGTAAATATCTAAAACTGCTTTTCTATCTATCTCTACATATTTCCTAAACAGATTCAAGGTTAACAAACAGATGAACATTTTCTAGAAAAGTACAACAACAAAGTTGAAAAGTAAGTTTATTAACATTCCTCTTTAAACACTAAATAAATGCTAAATCAACAGTAAAAATGTTATAACTAACTCATAAATTCCTACTTAAATGTCTGATTATTGTGTTTTATTAAACACAGTTTTCAAAGAGTTAAAATGTGAAATGCTTGTTTAAAAAAATGTTACTTCTATTATAAAAACTAAACTAAAGATTCATCATACCATTACTTTTTTCCACAGATACCTTTACTAATTAAAGCTGCAACATAACAACAAACATTCTACCATGAACAACTAAACATTAAAACTAGGTAAGCATAGAAAACATGCCCAAGTACTAATATTTGTTTTTTAAAGACTCACAATGTTTATATTTAACGGTTTGTATATTTAAAACAGGTATTTTTTTAAATGATATATACATCACATTAAATGTTGCAAACGTTTTCATATTAAAACATAGTACCTTAGCAAATGTGTTATAAAAATACACATATAAACATTCACTAAAATATGCTTCATTTTCTTTCCACAGACCACTACAATCTATTAAAGCATCAATCAACAAAAAGATCTCCTTTGAAAATCTACTACTTTTGAATAGGTAATTACCCACAAATGTTACATACTTATTATTTTTCTCTTCTAATAAAATGACTACTTCTAATATTTAATACACCTTTTCTAGATTTAAGAAACCAACAATGACAGAAGATGCAAGATTTATCTCATCTCAGAAAGGGAAATTTTTGTTATGCTATATGGGGTATACTTATACTCAGGAAAAACAAAAAGACCTTAAAGTTAACTGGAAGTGTACTAAGTATTATTCTAACAAATGCTATGGTCGTGAAACAACCAGAGAAACAAGTGTGATTAATACTACTGAACATAACCATCCACCTAACATCTCTGAAATAGAGGTTAGATCTATTCTAGACAATATTAAGGAATTAAGCAAAACCACTGACTTACCAACTAGTGTAATACTTAAGGAATTAAGACCTAGAGTACCTAGAGAGGCAAGAGGTCAGTTACCAACTATAGCTGCTATAAAAAGAACTATTGCTAGAACCAAAAAATCTAGTAGACCAACAATAGCAACACCTAAAACTTTTGAAGAGGTCATAATTCCACCTGAGCTTACCATAACTCATAGTGATGAACTTTTTATCTTCTACGACAACAACAACAAAGATAAAAGGATAATAATGTTTGCAACAAACACCAACCTAAAAAAATTAACAGATAGTCAAACATGGATGATGGATGGCACTTTTAGCATATGCCCTAAACCATTCTATCAACTATATACTATACATGGGCAATTCCACAACACCTGCATACCATTCATCTATTGTTTGTTACCAAACAAACAAACTTCTTCATACACAGAAATATTAAACAAAATCAAAGAAGAAACAAGAGACTTCTTTCCCCTAAAAATTATAATTGACTTTGAACAAGCAATGATAAATTCTATCCTTAAAATATATCCACACACATCCATACAAGGATGTTACTTACATTTCAACCAATGTATATGGAGAAATTTGCAAAAATTAATACTTAGGGGTCCATTAGGATGATGGGCGGACTTTGTCCGCCCGTCATCCTACCGGTGTATGGGACCACCCGCCATAAGGGCGGGGGTCCCGTCCTACCTATTATGATGCGCCCGCCACAGTGGCGGGCGCTTCCCGCATTTGTAGCATTGCAGCGGGCGGTGCTGAAAGCACCGCCTGACACAATGCAAAAAATGGACGTTGTGCATTGAAATGCAGTGGGGTATTATTTTGAGGATACCTGGGTGGGGAGACGACACCGGTCAGGCCACAGACGACAGCCTAAATTCCTAATTCCTTGGTGGAATGTATATCTACCAACCCTAAATAAAGAGGCCAAAACAAACAACGCAGTGGAGGGTTGGCATAATGCCTTTCTATCTTCAACTGGCCGAACAACTCCTACACTACACAAACTACTAACAGCAATACAAAAAGAACAAAGTTTTCAAGAGTTAAGAATGGAGCAATCCATTCTACAATTAAAACCCAAACTATCAAGACAAACATCCCAAATGTACCAATATTTACAACAACAAGTACAACTTTACCCCACAACAAGAAGACTAGAATACTTAAAAATGATAGCCAAAACACTAAACTGAAAATAATTACCCAACAAATTTCTGGACATTTAAAAAATGGCTTAAATGTAACCAAACCATCTTATTCACAAATTATAAGATATTTTTTTTTCTAAAAATTATAAATATATATTAATTTTTAGCCAAAAAAAATATCTAACTCAACAGAATAATTTTTTTAATTGAACATTTCCCAACCCACAACATTTAATAACATAAATGCATTTACCTTTTCACAACAACGTAATTAGCAAATCCAATGGTCCATAACAATCCATGCAGAAATAAATACACAGCATAAAAAATAAAGTGGCCCAATACAATGCAAAAATACAACTGTTCGAAATACATCCGAAATCCCAATAATTGGATAAATCTGAATCCCTCAAAAAACTGAAAAAGGCTATAAAATTTTTGAAACGCTCCAGAAACCCAAATAAATCATCGATTTGTAAAACACATAGCAGTTATAGCAACTGAAATGCATTTCTTAAAAAAAACAAAAAACGTAACAGCTCGGAAACGGAAATGGCTGTTTCCAAAAACGTACCAGATAAAAAAAATCATTCCCACCTACATAAAACTTAGATTAATACATTATTAATAACTAGAACATACATATATCTAACAAAAAATTATTAAAAAGCCACAAACACAATAACTCCAAGGCCGTTACTGAGAAAACGCTAAGAAAAGGTAAAAACGTTAATAACCAACTACATACGAAGTTAACCCTAACATAGTAGTCCACAAACAACACATAACAAAGTACTACCTTCAAAATTCCCTTAAATTAGTTAAAATATAACAAATAGCAATCTTACCTTCTCAGACGTGAAGTAGCTTCCAACCGCGAGCTTGAATCTTCCAAAATGACCCAAAAAGACTAAGAGCGGTTACAAAATAAAACACCCAAATGATAGTATTATCCAAATAATAGTTAAATAAATGTCAAATTAATTTGTTTTACTAATAGAAATTTGTTAAAACTGTATAATTATTTTTGCTGTATTTATCCTATGTATTATTAATTTTTCTACAAAAATATTATTTTGATATACTTTTTTTATTATTACATTAATTATTAATATATTTTAATATTTAATGTTATAATAAAACAAAACATAATGTGTTTAAATTAGTGAAAATAAAAGTGTTAATTTTCATTATTTATATACAAATTGTGACTAATATGTTTAATGTATTAATATTAATATTATAAAATTAATATTAATAAATTAAAAATATATAACAGATATAATTTAAAATGTTTGTAAAATATACATTGTATTATATGAACTATAAATATTATCTATGTTGTTATTTGAAAATATATCTACATATATAACATATATTGAAGTTCACATTTATATGTAACAAATATATTACTATATCATTTATTAACAATTGTGATGTATTGTAATTTCTCTTAAAATGTATATACTCTATATAGTATATTGTTCAATGTTTTCTCATTTACTATATAATTTACATATACCACAAATGTAATTTACTGCAAAGGTATCGAAATTAAAAAGAAATTGGTGACAAATTATAATTTTTTTTGTTTAAATTGTATAAAATCATTTTTTAAACATGTATTATTTGCTTTAATTACAATATGAACAAATAAATAAAAAAATTGTTTAAAACTGTGTCATTTTGGTCTACTACCCATTATTAAAGAATTACTACAAATATATAAAATTTTAATTTTTTTTACAATATATATATATTTTTAATTTTATTTTACATATATAATTAACTATTACTATCAATTTACTATTCACACATAAATATACAATTTATTTAATTGGATACTGGACACTAAACATGAAACATTTACTTATCCAAATCCAATATACATTTTTTTTATTAATACTAAACACTTAACCTATTAAATTAACAATTTTAACTCCAATCTACATTTAATTAGGGTAGCTGCTGGACACTGAACCTATTAAATTTACTATTCCTACTCCAATCTACATTTAATTAGGATAGTTGCTGGACACTGAACCTATTTAATTTACTATTCCAACTCCAATCTACATTTAATTAGGGTAGGTGCTGGACACTGAACCTATGTAATTTACTATTCCAACTCCAATCTACATTAAGGGGCCGATTATGATCGCAGACGGACTTGAGTCCGTCCGCGATCACCGAGGATGAGGGAACGTCCGCATGGGCTGCGGCGTTCCCTCCTGTGCTATTAGGATGTGACCGCCACCCTGGCGGTCACATCCTCTATTTTTTTTTTTTTTTTAAAGTCATCCTCTATTTTTAACATTGCGGCGGGTGCAGCTTCAAGCTGCACCCGCAGCAATGTTAAAAGTGCACGCATTGCATTTGTATGTAGAAAGTGGCAGGCACCGCACGGTGCCTGCCGCTTTCTGCATACAAATACAGGGGGGTACCATAGGTACCCCCATGTGCACCCCCCACCCCCCCTTCACCTAGGGGGCCCGCAACGGGCCCCTGCAGTGAAGATCCGTATGCTTTTCAACGGCGATAAACCCGCCGCGGAAAAGCATATCTTGGCAGCAATCCTAATATGGCGGACGGTGTCTGAGAGACACCGCCACCATATTAGAGCTTTTCCGCCGCGGTTGTAAGCCAACCGCGGCGGAAAAGCGGCGGACGGAAACCAGGACCCACCAGCCATCCTATGTGGCTGTGGGTCTTTGGCGGGTCCGCTGCGGTTTTTCCGCATCCTCCGGGCCGGCGGTGGCTTCCGCCGGCCGGGAGGATGCGGAAATTCCGCAATCATAATAGGCCCCTTAATTAGAGCAGGTGCTGAACACTGAACCTATTTAATTTACTATTCCAACTCCAATCTACATTTAATTAGGGTAGGTGCTGGACACTGACCTATTTAATTAACTATTCCAACTCCAATCTACATTTAATTAGGGTAGGTGCTGGACACTGAACCTATTTAATTTACTATTCCAACTCCAATCTACATTTAATTAGAGTAGGTGCTGGACACGGAACCTATTTAATTAACTATTCCAACTCCAATCTACATATAATTAGGGTAGGTGCTGGACACTAAACCTATTTCTTTAATTATTCCAACTCTAATCTACATTTAATTAGTGTAGGTGCTGGACACTGAACCTATTTAATTAACTATTCCAAATCCAATCTACATTTAATTAGAGTAGGTGCTGGACACTGAACCTATTTAAATTACTATTCCAACTCCAATCTACATTTAATTAGGGTAGGTGCTGGACACTGAACCTATTTAATTAAATATTCCAACTCCAATCTACATTTAATTAGAGTAGTTGCTGGACACTTAACCTATTTAATTTACTATTCCAACTCCAATCTACCTTTAATTAGGGCAGGTGCTGGACACTGAACCTATTTTATTTACTATTCCAACTCCAATCTACATTTAATTAGGGTAGGTGCTGGACACTGAACCTATTTAATTTACTATTCCAACTCCAATCTACATTTAATTAGAGTAGGTGCTGGACACTGAACCTATTTAATTTACTATTTAAACTCCAATCTACATTTAATTAGGGCAGGTGCTGGACACTGAACCTATTTAATTTACTATTCCAACTCCAATCTACATTTAATTAGAGTAGGTGCTGGACACTGAACCTATTTAATTTACTATTCCAACTCCAATCTACATTTAATTAGGGCAGGTGCTGGACACTGAACCTATTTAATTTACTATTCCAACTCCAATCTACATTTAATTAGGGTAGGTGCTGGACACTGAACCTATTTAATTTACTATTCCAACTCCAATCTACATTTAATTAGGGTAGGTGCTGGACACTGAACCTATTTAATTTACTATTCTAACTCCAATCTATATTTAATTTGGGTAGTTGCTGGACACTGAACCTATATAATTAACTATTCCAACTCCAATCTACATTTAATTAGGGCAGGTGCTGGACACTGAACCTATTTAATTAAATATTCCAACTCCAATCTACATTTAATTAGAGTAGGTGCTGGTCACTGAACCTATTGAATTTACTATTGCAACTCCAATCTACATTTAATTAGGGTAGTTGCTGGACACTTTATATAACATTTTTTATTATTAATATATTAAACACATATATTTTAAAATGTCGATATTTTGACATTTCGACATTATGGTGTCGATTCCGATCCGGTAAAATGCGCTCCGAATCGTCGTACGGGGTGTTTTTTCCCCGTACGAATCGTATCCGTAGACGTCCCGTACGTACGATGAAGTACGATCCGTACTAGGTGCCGAACTCCGTACGAGTCGTACAGGACTCCGTACGACTCAAATCTCCGTACGAATCTCACTCGGAACCCGCTGTACGCGACATCGCGGCTAGTTTTTACGACCCAGCAAGTACGATTCGTATCGGGTACGCACCGGACGACCCTTTTCCTACGGGAGCTGAAAACAGTCGTAAACGCACAGTTCGCGCCGAAACAGGTACGGAACGCCCCCCCCCGGGTACGGCACGTACCCCCCATGATCGCAGGGGTACGCGCCGTACCCCTGCGATCATGCGAGGTACGTGCCGTACACCCAGCGTACATGGGGTACGCATCGTACCCCATGTACGGTGGGTGTACGGCACGTACCCCATGTACGCTGGGTGTACGGCACGTACCCCGCATGATCGCAGGGGTACGCGCCGTACCCCTGCGATCATGGGGGGTACGTGCCGTACAGAGTGTAGGTGATCGTGCGCTTTTCCGTACGAATCGACGTGTACCGTACAAATCGCGTCCAGGTCGGCCGATCGGGATCGGAATCGTCCGGTCGTACAGCGTCCGTACGAGTCGTACGGAAACGGCTCCGGATACGATTCGTACGGACGGGGATTTTACCGGATCGGAATCGACCCCTATATATGTCGATATTTCTATCATCAATATTACTTATCTCGATATTATTGACTATACATTCCTATCGATATTTTTAACAACGATATTTAGAACATCGATATTTCTTACCTTCGATGTTTCAAACTCGATATTAGTGCAAATGGACATTGTTAACTCGATATTTTGACTGTGCACCCGATAGTTCGTTAGCAGCAATAATGCAAAGTGTAATACGACAGTCTAGGTGCTCCGTTAACAGTTGCCCCCAACCTGGATCAATGATGACACAAAAGTACCGCTTCTCATTCCGGCCCCAGTACTGCCCCTCATTGGGCCAGCGTGGGCCTCGATCCGAGCCGAAGCAACAGACTTGCGCAGCTGACAGAAGCCAGAGGCCGAGAGAGTGTCCCTCCAAGTCCGCACCCCACCCCAGGTGGTGATCCACGTTACCGGGGAGGGCGTGACCCTACTCTCCACCCCTCCCTCAGCGACATGGGCCTCGATCCAGAAGTCCGTCAATGGGCACAGAGAGCTCGGGCCGTCGGTTCAGCTCCTCCAGGGCTGCCGTTCCGGGCTGTTACTGTTTCATTCCGAGGGCCCAATGACCTGGCCCTCCTTCCGGCCGTCAGACACCGAGGCCTGCCCTCAGCACTGTGAAGACTTACTTCGATTTCGGTGCACACACTACCGAGACACTCCTCAGCACCGCCTCTGGTTGCACCTCGACACGCACTCTGTACGTCCGAGACTCGCCTCTTCTCTGGTGCACACGACGACCAGGCACTCTTCATCAATGCCTCGCCTGCACCACGACATGCACCCAGCGTGTCTTAGACTCACTTCTTCGCTCAGTGCACACCACGACCAGGCGCTCTTCACCAACGCCTTGGGTGCACCACAACACGCACCCTGCGCATCCGAGACTCAGTTCTTCTCCTGGTGCACACAATGACCAGGCGCTCATCACCAACGCCTTGGCTTGCACCACGACACGCACCCTGCGCATCCAAGACTCAGCTTACCCCTGTGTGCCCCCGATCACGAGGCACAACTTCTGAGGCTCTCAAGCTGCAAAAGCACACGCACACCGTGTTGCTTGGGACTTCTCCAGAAACTATTATGTTCCTGTGTTTCCAAACAGGGAGCCAGCTCACCTCGGGCCCTTGGGGTTCAGGACACAGCACACAGCACAGTCCTGTTCAAGAAGGGGGGACACCACCCACTGCAATGTACCTTCAGTCCCTTCCTTAGTAAAAGCCACAAGCTGCAGGCCAACCCCAGATCACGAAGCAAGGGTCAGTCCTATCCAGCAGTCTCTTCAGCAACTTCATCCTTGGCAGAGGTTCTTCTTGATCACGAAAGAGGTCAAAGCCTTTGCAGAGTCGACCTGTCCATTTCACCATTCAAAATTACACCAAATTCTAGAGGTCTCAGTTCTCTTAGTTATACCCCTTCATGTCGTTGAAGTTCTTTGTGCTCAGGGGTCCCTGACCCCTCCCTAAATCAGTTCTGGGTGTCACCTTTCTCCCTTTGATACTAGGGGTCTGGATCCTTAATCACTCAGCAGGAGATGGGTCAATTGGTTTATTTCACCAGCCCAGGCCTTTTCACCTCCCAGGCTTCTCCTCCCCCTACTGTCCAGATGCAGGGCAGTCTGGTTCCATCTCAACCCCTCCCTGGGTCAAGACCTCTCCCAGCTCCTCTCACCTTTCAGATCCAGACAGTCGATCCACATTCAACAGAGACACACAGAAATGCTTAACTCCTTTGGCTCTCATGACGAGCTCAGCTCGTCATGAGGCACAGTGGAGCTGTGCTCATGACGAGCTGAGCTCATCATAACGGCCGTGGAATGCCCACCCGGGGATAATTCCCCTCCTGTGTGGGGCGTTCCATTAAGTGGGCGGAGTCATGACGAACTGAGCTCGTCATGAGCACAGCTCCACTGTGCCTCATGACGAGCTGAGCACCGCGGCGCCGCCCGTGGCCCCCCTGCACCCGCGTCGCAGGGGGATTAGCCCCGCGGCGAAGGGGTTAAAGCACAAAACTCAGCCTCTTTCTAAAATAGTGGTTTCTGAACACACAGTGACAAAACCACTTTCACTGAAAGATGTGTTCTGACACTGTGAGTTCATACATACTAAACTTCACCTCTCCATTTTGAACTTATAGGAAACTAGGCTAACAAACAACACCCAGCTTCCCCCATTCTGTCCTTTCAGCAGTAAAAAACAAAATGGAGTGTTTTTCACTGTCAGGACATAACACACACCTTAGTATATGTCCTGCCTTTTACTTACACTGCACCCTGCCCAGGGGTTACCCAGGACCTACCACAGGGGTGCCCAATGTGTATGAAAAAGGGAAAGTAAGGCCTGACAAGTGGTTGCACTTGTCAGGACCACATGCTAACTTAGCAAACTGCGCGCAGGCCCTACACTGCAGGCCTGAGCTCCCTTCTCTGCGTGCCTTTTTCATTACTAGCCCTGGCACACAGAGTGCACATCACTAGGGACTTTACCAGTAAGGCCAACCAATTACAATTACCATTACACTTTACACAGGGAACACTTGTACTTTGACACTGATCAGTAGTGGCAAAGTACCCAAAGCATCTAAATTGGTAACCCTAAGGCAGGAAAACTTTAGTCAAAAAGGCCAAGTCCTCCAGGGGGATATAAAATAGCTGAATGTTATGTTATGTTATGTTATAACAATTTGTTATGCGCACAGCGACTCCAGCGAAGGAGCATCCCGGCGCAGAGACTGAGGTTCACAAATCATGAGCTCAGTCCCAGGTGTCGAAGAAGAGTGAACAAGAAAGGCCATTCCAAATATCGAATGCCTTAGTGGCGCCTAGGAGTGTGGCGAACGCTGCTAGGTTCAGATCTCCACCATGCATGACCGCGAACAATGTACGGAGGTTGTGTGCGGTAGACCGGTCAGGCACAAAGCCAGACTGATCTGGTCAGACTTTGTCTGGAAGAAGTGGCACAAGACGGTTAGTGATAAGTTTGGCCAATATTTTGTTGTCCACATTTATCATAGATAATGGCCAATACGAATCACATTGACTTGCAGGTTTACACGGCAAGTATAGTGATGATAACAGCCTCGCAAAGTGACAGAGGTATTTCATTTGCCTCCACAGAGGCCTGAAACATGGATAATAGATGGGGGGGTTAGTATAGTGGCGTACTCTTTATAGAAGGAAGTTGTGAGGCCGTCTAGACCGGGCACCTTGTCATTAGGGAGGCTGCATATTACTTGCAGGACTTCCTCCTCCTTGAATGGGGAATCTAGATATTGGCGGTGTGTGTGATCAAACCATACCAGTTGTGTAGAGTCCCTATACGTCCTAATTTGATCAGTTGGTATTTTAGATTTGGTTTGCCAGAGTTTTGAGTAGAAGTAAGTCTTCGTGGTGAGAACAGGAGAGGGAATAGTTTGACGTTCCAAGTTCTCATCCATTAACTCTCCTAAATAGTCGTGGGCCCTGTAGAGCTGTAACATAGTAGCAAGTGTCCTACCAGTACGTTCTACCTCCCCATACCTGCAGGCTGTCGCATCATAAAATAGATATTGCAGTTCGCGTCCTGCCTCATCATTAAATTCAGTTACTTTTTCCTGTATAAGCGCCATAGTGGCCGGGCCTCGAGAGTTGAAGTACTCTAGTTCCAATGCCCAGAGAATAATTTCAAATTGGGTCAGTCTTGTTCGTATCGCTTAAAAGATCCCTGCCAGTTTTGCAATACAAAAGACACACAATGGATGGACGGAATGCAGAACAAATCTAAACATTCACCCCCAGTCAAGAGATCTGGGTTAAATCTATCATTCTTTTGCTCACCATGCCACCCCAGTTTAGACCTGGCCATATGCAAATCAGTCTTGACCCTGTGCCTCATGGGAACAGTCCAGCCCGAACTGCCAAGCAAGGTCCTCCCTTGACCGGAAGCAAGCATCCTAGGACCGGTTTCGGGGTATCACCCCTCTTCAGGCAGGATGCCACTGGAATCAAGCTCTCCTGGCTGATGAGGGTTGAAAGCCCGAACCAGTCCTAGGATGCTTGTTTCCAGTCCAGGGAGGACCTGGATTGGCAGTTGGGGCTGGACTGGTCCCATGGGGCACAGGGTTAAGACTGATTTGCTTATGGCTGGGTTCAAACTGGAATGACATGGTGAGAAAAAAACCAATGGATTTAGGGCCAGATCTCTGTACTGGGGTGAATATATGACATTGTTCTGCATTCTGTCCATCAACTGTTGTTTTTGCATTTGTCACCTCGAGTGGGACGGGTATGCTCATACGTGAGTCCCGTGCTCTCCATGCCACTGGAATCAAGCTATCCTGGCTGATGAGGGCTGAAAGCCCGAAACCTGTCCTAGGATGCTTGTTTCCAGTCCATGGAGGACCTGGCTTGGCAGTTCGGGCCGGAATGTTCCCATGGGGCACAGGCCCAAGACTGATTTGCATATGGCTGGTTTCAAACTGGAATGGCATGGTGATCGAAAAAATGATTGATTTAGGCCCAGATCTCTGTACTGGGGTGAACGTATGACATTGTTCTGCATTCTGTCCATCAACTGTTGTTTTTGTTTTGTAATACATGCACTCTGTATAACTACCTTCCCAAAGCACCAATGGAGACTTGACCGAGCCCTAGTTTGTTGCAAAGTAGTCTATAATGGTGGTCCGGTATTTCAGTAAGGAACACTTGGTCCCTTAGGGCTACGTGAGGTAAACGCCAGTAGCGGGGTAGCTAATGGCATTGATAGTTCCAACAATATGGGGGCATGGTCTGAAAGTGTATGGGGAAGCGGCGGTACCCCAACAGTCCACGTTGGGACCTCTTGGGTAGTCAGCCAATATTCAAACCATGACCAGACACCATGAGCTGATGTGATGAATAAGCCCTCCCTCCGAGCCCCATACAGGGACCTATAAATATCAACCAGACCATGAGCTTGAATTAGGGTGTGCAGTTGTGCTGCAGCATTAGGGTGGGGACTGCGGGAAGTACTCTATCTGTCCAAATTCTGATCTAGAACAAGATTAAAATCCACTCCCCTCATTATAGCACCTGGTCCTAAGTTAACAATATGGCGCCACACATCTGCGAGAAATTTTGGACAATCAGTATTAGGTCCATAGACACAATCAAGTTTGATTGTATGTTGGTGAAGGGTGGCAGCCAGAAGGACGTAGTGCCCTTCTGTGTCACATTTAGATGGCATAAGCTTCCATGGTATGCCCCTAAATGCGTGCAGGGACGAGGGACGCGTGCTCGGACGAGCTGATTTGATTCTCAAATCAGCTCAGGGATCTGAAACTGGGGTGCAAAAAGCTGGAATATAATTGGCGTCTGAAGTATTGCCCGTCGGCCAGAGGACACTGCGCTTGACTCAGAGGGACTACTATTCGGCCATTAGGTTAGCTAAAAGTAACTACTTCGCCGGAGGATCGCGTTGGCTCAGAACAATAGTAAGGACATCTTTGCTATCAATAAGAGCTTTCTATCCCCCGACGCTGAACAAAGGGCACTTCCTGTTTCACAAAAATGGTGTGAGGAGCTGTCCACTTTTTTTGTGGACAAGATATTAAAGATTCAGGGCAGTGTCGGCTCGCATCTTAGAATTGTGGAGCCCTCTTCCCCAGGGTCCCCCGCCATTTCGTGTGCAGCCAACCATCAGCTCACCTCATTTGCACCTGCAGCCAAGTCAGACATTCAGGCCATTCTTAGTTCCCTTAAGTCTGGCTCACCAGCCGATCTGTGCCCGGCACGGGTTTTAGCTGGGGTAGCCAAGGAGGTCTGCACAGCAGTAGTTGACATTGTGAATCTCTCCCTTCAGACCGCCTCAGTTCCAGCTCAATGGAAACAGGCCAAATTGCTTCCCCTTCTTAAAAAACCCTCTCTGGACCCGGTGGTCCCCGCCAATTACCGGCCGATTTCGCTACTACCAGCCTTGGCCAAGGTCTGTGAAAAAGTGGCTTTTCGGCAGCTTGAGACTTTTGTGGAATCTTCAGGTGCTTTGCATCCAGCCCAGTCGGGGTTCAGATCTGCATATAGTACGGAGACTGCCCTGGTGGAGATGTGGGAGGAGATTAGGGAGTGTATTGACGGGGGCGGCAGGGCGGCCCTGATTTTACTTGACCTCTCTGCCGCCTTCGATACGGTGCCCCACCAGCTGCTTCTGGCCCGGCTATCTGCTATTGGTATTTCTGGCCTGGTCTGGGAGTGGGTTAAATCTTTTTTGGAATCCCGCACGCAGCAGGTCTGCTTGGCTTCCTGCTCTTCCTCTGTCAGGAACCTTGCTACAGGGGTTCCACTTTGAGCCCCCTTCTATTCAATATCTACTTAACCCCTCTGGTCTATCTAGCAGAGAAGCTGGGGGCAAAAGTGATAGCATATGCTGACGACACTCAGCTGCTATTTAAATGGAAGGCCTTGGATCTGTACACTAACATCGCCCAGTCGTGCTATGCATCTGTATTCTGCTGGTTAGCCCAGGCCTCTCTAAAGTGCAACAAGGACAAGTTTGAGGTTCTCCTGTACGGCCAGTTTCCCTCGGATTTCAGACAATCTCTATGGCCGCCTTAATTCCCTTGCCCGCGTTTTGAGGACGGACCTGTTAAAAATGTGGGGGTGTGGTTTAGCAAGGACCTCTGGTTTATCGACCACATTAAAAAACTGACTGGGATCTGCTTTGGCACCCTCAAAACACTCAGAAGGATCTTCCCCCTGCTCCAGAGAGTGGCCAAAGAGGCAGTCGCTCGTGCTTTAATTCTCTCGCGGCTTGACTATGCCAATGCTCTGCTCATAGGTCTACCTGGCTACTTGATGCAAAAACTTCAAACGATACAGAATGCCACGGCTAGACTCTTGTATAATGCCACGAGTAGATCCAGTGCTAGGCAATATTTACGGGATCTGCACTGGCTTCCGGTGGCGCAGCGGGTACAGTTTGAAGCCATCACCCTGGCCCACCGGGCCCTACATGGACATGGTCCTATCTATCTCAGGAAGCGTTTTGCCTTCTATGCGCTGAACCGACCTCTGCGATCTGCCTCCTTCCGCCGGATGATTGTCCCACGCTTCCGCAGAGTTCGTATGGGAGGCCAGTCACTTTCTGTTAAAGCTGCAGCAGCCTGAAATTCGCTCCCTATGGATCTTCAGCTTATCCAAGAGTTTCATCTTTTTAAAAAAACGCCTGAAAACACATCTGTTTAGTATGACCATCTAATTGACTTACCCTTCTGCCCCAGCCCACCCGCGCCACGACACTATTGAGTATTAGTGTGCGTTACAAATCCTCTATATCATATCATATAATGAGGGGGTGGGGTGAAGCTTCTGCAAGAAGCAGATGTCGATCTGATGCCTGATGAGGTAAGTGTGTACAAGACGGCCCTTCCTCGAATCGTTCAGTCAGACATGTAATTCCCGGGGGCATGGTTTGACTCAGTGGTAGCATTGGATCTGAGATCGGAGTTTGAGTATGAATGTGAGTACAATGTGTTAGGGAAGGGTAATGGTAGTTAAATGATCCTCGATGTAGCATAATGTACGCAGTGTAAGCCTTGCACGCTAACCTAGCAAAAGGGGTTAGGATGGGGTTTTTAACCAAAAACGGGACCTGCCACACAGTGAGTGCATAACCAACCAATACAAACTATTTGAAACCATACAGCATAAACCCATCCCCACCCACTCCAACCCCCAAACTTGGCTGAGATGTCCAATCCCACCCACTGAATCCGCCGTGACCCAAAAACAATACTTCTTGCAGGAGACACATCCCGGAGGGCGAAGAAGAGCCAGGCGAACACCTCAGCCAAACTTAGGCTGGGTGGCTGAATCAGCGGGTACTGCCCGTGTCGCTGTCCATCAGGCCCGGAACATTGATGCAATAACACTCACAGCGACATTCCGTGCATCCACTTCACCAGCCAGCCGTGTCTGACCCCCTACCCCTCCATGGGCCAGGTGGCAGCACAACAATAATCCTATACATTAGTAGTGTTAGTCACTGTCATCCAGTCAAGTCTCTTCTTCACAATGTGGGGACCACCTGGGCGCCTTTGGTGCGATGCTTTTAGCAAACTTGAGGGCTGCCTTAGTGTTAGTGAAGTGGCGTGCCTTCCCTTCATGCATGACTCGTAATATGGCGAGGTAGAGGAGGGCATAATTGATCTCTGCCTTTTGTAGGATTTTTTGGGCATTTAAGAATTCCCTACGTGCGGCCTGTACAGCGATAGTGAAGTCGGAATAGAAGGGAATCACATTGTAGCAATATTGTATTTCACCTCGTTTCCTGGAGAGGAGCAGGACGATGTCCCTGTCCTTATAATTGAGGAGGCGCGTAATTACAGGGCACGCCCAGAGGCGTCTGCGGCGCAGGGACCTATACGCTGTGCCACAATAAACAACAGGGACAGGACCTTGCCAAATAGATCTTTCAGCATTGTTGCAACATGATCCTCCATGTTGTCGATGGCTGTAGATTCTGGTACACTGACAATACGTAGGTTATTGCACCTCGACCGGGCTTCCAAATCCTCATTCTTAGCTGTCATAACAGTGAGGAATTTGTCCATCCTAAGCATTTGTTCACTTGTCGAGGCCGGGGTATCATCTATGTCTGAAACTCTTGCTTCAAGATGGTCCAGGCAGTCTTTATGTTTGTCTATTCGCTCATTCATTTTGTCACGGCGGTTGGCTATGAGGTCAAGCTTGGCGCCCACTGCCCAGAGGCTGGTCTTAACGTCGACCAGGATTTCTTTGAGGTCTTGGTCACAACTAGCATCTTCCGTGGAGGGGTCTGAGGGTATCCCCCATGACTACTCCATTTCCGTCCGATGCAGAGTGCTCTTGCTTTCAAACAGGAGTTTAGACTGTCATGTGTCGTGTTTGCCCACCTTGGAGCGTTGGGTCACAAGTTTATCCAGTAGTCCGCGGCAAGACTTCAGCTGATCCACACTGCAAAGTGATTTTACACTGTGTTCTTGTGGGTCCCCGCCACAGCGTGCAGGGGCGCAGAAGGGCACAGTCTACTGTGCTTAAACGGCCGACGGACCCTTCTTCATGAAAGGATCTGCATCCAGAGAGGAGGTCAGATAGACAGATAATGGGCCCAGTCACATCCTGAGGCATAATCTGTACGGAGGCACGAGCAGGCCCTGTTTGTAGTAAGTGCAGTGTCTATTCAAAGTATCCTGGCTTCCCAAGTATAGTTCTAGGCAGTCTCTCCTGTCAGTGCCAACGCTGCTCGGTATTTACTGCAGTAATGCTGTCTGTGGGTCTAGAGGGCCCAATAGGGACCGCGGCCACAACAAGACTGGCACGGGGCCCTCCCAAGGATTACTGCATGGCTATGACAGGCACAGGCATATTCCAAATATAGGCATTATACGGCTGCTGCAGAGGTAGTGTAGGTAATGAAAGCCGCGTTCAGCTATTACGATGACAGTATTATGAGCCTACTGCCACCCGACATGGCGCACGCCAGCCAGCTTGGGTCAACCAGCACACTCCTCACCTCCAACAGTATAGGTGCAGCCTGAAGCGTCAGCCCACAGCCACAAGGTAACCAGACCGAGGAATGGGGCAGCTCCGACCGGGCATGCAGCCGGCCAGCATCCAGGCGCCGCAGCAGCCAGAATGCCACCTACCACAGCAAATTCTCGATGCGGCCGCGGCCAGGCCATCACTCCAGTCCAGCAATCTCACAGATTCCCATAGGCCTGAGCGTTTATATACCGCAGCGGCTCCGCCAGCTCTCAAGTGCTCGTACCTCACCAAAGCAGGATTTTCACCGCTGTGTGAGTATAAGCAGCCAGATGGCTCCAATCAAATGGCCGATGGGCGTAAGATGAGGTAGGACTCTGCATTCAGTCGGCAGATCCCCTCTCTCAGGCGGCCATCTTGGTCTGCAGTAGGCTCTGCCCTTTGGCAGCCTATCATTTCAATTCAAAATATTTTAATGTGAAAAGCAATGCATATAAAATCGGCTAATGCATTTTATTATCAAAAATATAAATTAGAAAATCAAAGAATTGATGACAACTCCATTAAATATGTCCTATTCTATAGGTAAACTAAATTATATCACATCACCCTTTCTTGAAAGAATACAGAAATACATTGTTATATAGCTCCTATATATCCTTATATCGTGTTAAGTTAGCATAGGTACATTTTAGGTTTAAACGCCATTTTTCCTTTCTTGCAACTTCTGCACACGACCCTTAATTGTTGACTTAGCTTTCAACCTAGTGGTTTGCCGTGGTGTATGTGAGAATAATATGTTATTGCTCTGATATCAGTTTTGTTTAATAAACCATGTCTGCACGGAGAGTGCTGAAGTTTCAGGAGCAACACGATATGGAATTGTTATGAGGTCTGATCTCCACGCCTTCATAGTCATAACACAAGTGCAGCCTTTGCCAACTTGGGCTTGAGGCGGGATTGATATTGCTTTGCACGAGAATTGTTAACAGACTTGATGCGGTGCACATGCAGAGAGAGCTGGTGTATGCTGATGTGATTCCTTCATGCTAGGACACTAAGGTATGGGCCCGCCCGAAACAACCCAAAGAGACCTTCTTAGCTAATAATATAATATATGTGTTCGGGAGGGTGAGATATAAGTGTTGTTAACTCTTATTCATTACAGTATGTTAACATGCTGTCACCATTCGCTTTTTATGTCTTAGTAACTATGCTGATAATTTTGCTACTGATAATAAGTATACTTGTATTATCTAAGATACTGCGCCTGAGAAGACGGCATTAGTAAATAAACATTTCAAATGCACATGTGTCTTCTTTACTCCATGTTCTGGTTTGTAATGATAATATAACGAAAGAGTGTTCATGAGTTCCACGTACCCTGAGGTACTGTAAGTTCATGTTCTGGTTTGTCTAAACATTGGGAGTTTGATATGTCCAATGAGACACTGTAGCTAGCTCGGTAAGGGGTGAGTTGGTTGCTAAGGTGAGTTTTGGGACACCCTAATTTGCCGAGGTTCCACTCCTCTGTGCACAGTTCTGTGTGAGAACAGAAACCCTGCGACATGGCGCCCAACGTTTTCGGTGGTCTTATATCATGACACTCGAGTAGTTTATCGTTCATACCTTAACCCCTTCACCTCCGTTTCCGGAAAGCGGGGTGTCGGTGAAACCTACCGATTTTTTGGAATAGGTTTTATTCAAGCTTGATATTTTCTTAAACGGTTTCTTTGAATTACTACCCAGTTGTGCTACAAAGTATTCTTTGTGTTTTCTTGTTTCCAGTGTTGTCATGGCGGCGGTGGCTATTGCGCAGCATAGTCGCGTAGCGGTACGCAACCATCTTCAGACGTACCAGGTCCCAGTTGATGGGATGGCTGTGATTTTCGTGGTATGTGCAGATCCGGCGTTTCCTTACGAGTTATTTTACTCTTGGGTTACGTTTCCGGCTGTGGACGCTAATTCTGGTTTGTTCCACTCCTACACCGCCTCAGATGTCCCGGCTGAGTATACGCCATACAGGGCATTGGAAATACCTATTGATCATTGGCAGCATCGAGTTTGGTTTGATGGCGCCCTCCCCCACTCTTTGTCCGCAGCGAGGTTAGGTCCACTCTCAATTCCAGGTACAAATTGGCCTGCGTTGGGTGGCTTTACCCCGCACCCGAATCACGGCGCTTGTACCCTGCAGGAAATTCGTAGGCTGCATGTTGTTTCCATTTCCGTGATTCGTGCATTAGTGCAATACATCGGTCGCCACCTGCCTGGTGGTCCCCAGGTGGGTGCGGTCGTTCCCATCGATCGAGGCGGGATGCGTCTCAATCCGGTGATGGTTAATTCGGTTTTTGGTGCTCGTCCGGTTGACAACGATGACTTCCCGTTCTGGCTAGCAGAGAAGTTTGATCAACTGGAGGCGGTTTTTCCGAATTCTACTCCTGCTGATAAACATAGAATGTTAACGATTACTCTACCGAAGGATTTAACTCCTGAACTTGTTGACTGTGAAAGCTGGGGAAAAACATTTGCGGCAGTTTATACAAGGTGCTTTGGCACCCCGTCTATGACGGCCCTGCCTGACATCATTAGACGTGTTCAGAATGATCACGGTCCAGAGGCAGCGGTTGAATTGGGTATGCGCCTGTGTGGTTCTTTTGAGATTGTATGTGATCTCATTCTCTCCAATGTTAAAGGAGATGCAGTTAACTTTCAGGTGTCGAATGCTTTGGCTGCTCTGCCCGATGCCGACAAACCCCGCCGGTTGGCAAAGATTGTGGTGGCCGCTTATAAGACAATAGGCCGCACAAGTAGAGGTCTGAAATATTTTCCAGTAAAGGAGAAAAAACAACCTCAGGGACAATCTGCAGTGACAGATGTCCAGCCCAAGTCCAAAAAACAAAATTGGCCTAAGAAACAGACGCAGGGGAAGCAGAATACACAGACTCAGGATTCTTTTCCTGCAGTACAAGCACCTGCGCCGACAGAAAAAGTTTATGATTTGCGCGATCGCGCGATGATTAAATCACCTGATCGATTTCAGGTTTCTGATCAACGCTCTCCTCGTTCCTTTCAGGTAACATCGGTCCCGAAGACCACTGGAGGAGGGGGTGGACGTGGACGTGGTGGCCAACAAGGACGTGGTCAGTCCTGCCAGATGGACGGCGCAGTGAAGCAGGAAGATTCTACGCCTAAGCGTCCGCAGTTTGCGAAAAAGAAAGTCGCAGCCACAGATAGTGAGAACGCGGCTTCGGAATCTGACGTGGGCTCTGACCTTGCTGGACAGCGCGGCGGAGATTACCATAGTCAGAGAGGCGCTCCGTCCACTACTGAAGGTGACAGCGACTGATGTGTTTGTTGTCATAGAAACGGCCGATACGAGATTAGCTCCCCCTGAAAGACTTTTTGAAATTGTCCTGTTAATTGAAGGTGACATACAGCGTACGGTCAGAGGGGTATTTTGGGAGAACCTGTCGTCTACGTACGACATTTTGCTTTCTGAGGCTGACTGGCCCCCACCTTTTGTGCTCGCAGCGCCGCGAGGGGAGGAGGTAATCCTTCCCAGTTTCGCGCACACTGTCTCCACTGAGCATGCGCAGCATTTTGCAGAAGAGTGGGCTCGGGCTCTTGCACCGGCTCTCTACCGCAACCAATGTGGTTGGGACAAATTGTCCCCTTGCCACGAAATTCCTTTGCGGTCTGAGCCGCAGCCTCAGCCTCAATATCCCATACGACGTGAAGCTAAAGCAGCCGTCGCGGAAATCCTTGAACAATTGGAATATCAGGGAGTTATTGAAACGTGTGTGTCACCAATGAATAATCCCCTTTTTACTGTGACCAAACCTGACGGATCATATCGTTTGGTATTGGATTACCGGCATTTGAACTCGCATTGCCGTAACTGTGCAGTACAGAATACTCACGGCTCTGCGTTAGTGGATAGTCTAGTGCGTAAGCGTTTCAAGACAACGCTTGACATTTCCAATGGTTTTTATGCCCACAGACTGGATGGCTTTAGCTCCCAATGGACAAGTTTTACGTCCGCTGGTGTGCAAAAATGCTTCCGGCGACTCCCTATGGGCTACAAAATAGTCCTGGAGTGTTCACCTCCAGAATAGTAACTCTATTGGAGGGTATCGATCCCGATGCATGTTCTTATGTGGATGACATTTATCTCACAGAGGACGAAATTTGGATGCATCTGTGTCGAGTGAATTCCATCATTTGTACCTTTGCAGATATGGGTTACAAATTTAATTTTGCAAAATCGCACATTGCGGAACACACGGTGTTGTTCCTCGGCTATGAGCTGAACAATGAAGGTAGAGGTTTGGCTCCTCACTTCTTGGAGAAATACGCACAATTGCGCGCTCCTACAACACTGAAAAAATTACAGTCTTTGCTGGGCTTTTTGAATTTCGGCAGAACTTACATTCCGGAATATGCCCAGCGTATCAAGCCTTTGTATGCTTTGATACAACCAACTTTCTCAATCATGCTGGCTGCCTGAGCAGTCAGCCATTTTGCAATCCTTGCAGGCTGATCTGCTCGCTTCTAAATATTTACTGACTCGTGATAACCACACCAACCTGGTAATAAGAATAATTCCTGGGACGGTGGGTTTCACATACCTCACTTTTAATGAAGGTGACACAGTACCTATTGCTTACAAGTCACACTTGTACACTTCGGCTGAGTTGCGGTTTCCCACAGTGGAAAAGGTTTTAACTGCTGTACAGATGGCAATTCTTAAGGAACGAGCACTGTCTCAGGGGAAACGCATGCTAGTGGTAACACCCTGTCCTCACTTGGAGGCAGTCACGAAAGCCAGTGTACCAAATTCAAAAGCTTTGCACCCTCGGTGGATTCAGTGGGCTGCGTCATTGTCATCCACGGATGTCATGTTTATTTTTGACGCCTCCTTACGGTCGCAAGAGTACTTGCAGTATGAATTCGTTCATCCTGCTCCTCTGGCTATGCGACCTTTGGAGGACTTCCATTGCATCATTTACACTGATGGGTCGGCGCAGGTTGCGCATGGCTCTAAACATGCCTACGTTTCCGCATGCGCCATTGTGGTCGGTGCTATGTTGAATGATGAGTTTATTTCCAGGGAAGTGCACACGATGCCCCTGGGCGATTGCACCGCACAATTGGCAGAGCTTCGTGCTCTATTACTAGCGTTAGAGTACGCAGATCCAAGTGTTACTACTCTAATTGTAAGTGATTCTTACTACTGTGTCCAGTCTTACAATGAAAACTTGTTCTTTTGGATTCAAAATGATTTTCATGATTCGAAGGGTAGCACAATAAAACATAAAATGATCTGGGTTCAAGTGGCAGAGCTTAAGGCTAAGTTGCCACTCGTTTTTGTTATTCATACTCTCGGTCATCAGCGCGTATGAGTTCACGCTGTTGGCAACTCGCTTGCTGATGAAGCAGCGAAATCAGCAGTATCTACATACTTAGTTGCAGCGGTTACTAGGTCTAAAACCAAGATTGATAGCGACATCTTAGCAGCGATTGCTGCCTCTGAGAAGGGAAGTAAACATCCTGTGGGATTCCCTTCGAAGTATAAATACCACTTAAGTCCCGAAAAGGTTCCTTTTGTGACAATTCCTGATGTTGGGGAACGGCTGATTCCCAACTCGGATCGCAGAGCAGACTTGATTACAGCGGCTCATGAAGGTGTGGCGTCTGCGCATGCGGGCGTCTCAGCCACTGTAACGCAACTACAACAACGTTTCTGGTGGCGGGGACTGTACAAACAGACGCGTGATTATGTCCTTCTTTGTGACATATGCCAGCAGATTAAACCTTCAACTGCTACGCGTCCGCCACAGACTCAGTTGTACATTTCTAATAAACCACTAGGCTGTGTTTATTTAGATCACTGCGGTCCTTTTTCATCTGATACTGCGTATAAGTACATCTTAGTAGCAGTTGACTCATGCACACGCTTTGTGTGGGTATGGCCACATCGCAGCGCTGATTCACGGACTGTCATTAGAGATTTGCGTATCTTTATAGGGATTTTTGCCTGTGGTACCTTCCATTCGGATCAGGGTCCGGCTTTCGCCTCTAAGGCGTATAAGGATGCCATGACTTCAATGGGGGTCCAAGTCAAGTTTTCGTCACCCTACAGACCTGAGGGTAATAGTGTAGTAGAACGAATGAACCGTGATTTAAAGCAATCTTTGACAGCCCGAGTTATAGGCACTGGCAGAAACTGGCTGGCTCATCTCTATGGCGTGCAGCGTGCTCTTAATAATCTCCCTAGAAGGTCTCTGGGTGGGCGGACCCCATACGAAATGCTCTTTGGCATCAAAATGTACGTCCCTGACCTTGACGGTCTAGACTCAGTGGTTCGCGCCACTTCCTTTGACGCAGATGAACATTGCAATGTTTTACAGAATCTACAAAAGACCAGAGACAGTCTTGCAAAGGAACATTTGCCCTCCACATCGGATGATGCGTTGCAGATCCCGGTAGTTGGCTGGCTACCCCAGGTTGGAGAACTGGTTCGAGAGAAGATCGACAACAAGAAAGAGTTTGGTCCCTCCTATCGAGCTCCAGTCCCAGTGCTTGGAGTGAAGGGCACAAGAACAGTCATATTACCACCACTTCCAGGTCGTAAAGAAAACAGGTTTATTTCTATTGACAATGTCAAGATACACAGAGTGGCCGATTCTTCTTAGCATGACGCCAGCTGTTTCCTGTCCTTCCATTGTGAGAAATTCAATTATGCCCACTGCTTCTAATATTGAACCTGAAGTGGCCATCGAATTACCTGCTGTTTCCAGTCCTTTATTAAATAATTTACCGGGAACTAACATTGATGACACAGACTATGCCTATCCCGCTGATTTGTCCATACCTGACCTGCAAACACGTTTAGCCACAGATTCCAGATTTTCTTTTGACTCTGTTTCTCTTACCTCAAAGGAACCCTCTCGAGTTGCAGTTTATGCAAGCCTGTTTAAAAAACATTTTTTAATACCACCTTGGACTTACATTTGGCTAGTCCTTGCTTCGATTTACATTTTTATGTCAGTTGGTTTTGTGTTTTATTTTTTTCGAATCATCAATGGACATTATGTCGAGGAAAGAACATGCATTACTCATTTGAATGGAACTTTGGCCCCACTTTCCTCTTCACATTCTACACACAGATTAAAAAGAGACTTGACTTTGGTTAACATCACAGCATGGCCTGTTCTGGATGGAATCGCGTGGGATGCAGTTCGGTTTCAAATTCATGGCCCAACGGAAGTCGTTAATGTTCCTAATGTACTTAGAGTGAATATGGGGGATGTGGTGAAACAAAATATTCGTTCTGATGATTGGGATGTTAATGCTGTGGAAAGTTTGTTTTCTGATTTGAAATACTATGCTGCTTTTGATGCTGAGGATTTATATTTGGAATCTGCTAATTATGGTGAATTGTTCTGTTACCAACATTATGGCAATCACTTCTTACACAAGACATCTTCCCGAAGGGATGCTGTTAATTTTACTCAGTGGGAACATTGCCCAGCACCTACACAAGGGAGTTCAGAAACGTTTCTTAAAAAGTATACTTATTTCACTGACTTTAATCAGTCCAATCCCGAGTCCTTTTATTTTAAATTTCACAAACAGCCACTGTCCAAGGTTAGACTTACAAATACAAAATTGTTGTATTCGAAGGCCTTCCTAGATCAATTAGTTACTGGGGGGTATGAGTTATGGAAGGATACCATAGACCTTAAATCGGTTTGGGGTTCAAGGGCCTGGCAGGTACGAGGCACTGAGGCTTTGCACCGTGCATGTCTCATCCCGAATCATATGTTGTTTTTAAATGAAACCATTTCCCAGACGACATGCTTTGGATTGGCTACATCTAAAAGGTTAAACACCCCGTCTTTCCCAGAGTTGGAGGAATATGAGGATTGGAGTAATTTTACTCAATTGTCCATTAAAGATATACAGGCTCTGCTTCTTAATTCCTCCTTTAATATTTCCAGTATGAATCCTAAGGGTTGGCTGCTTTGGCACCGTAGTGCTGATTCTTGCCAAAAAAGATTTTTGAATATAACTGACGGTTTTAAGACTGTTAGATCTGATCCCCGGTTTGATTTGAGTCATACTGTCACCCCTTACTCTGTGGGCAAGTTGTGTCAAGCTTGGCTGAAACATTCAACTTTACCTGCGGTTAAGTATCACCTTTCCAAACTGAATGCAGACGTGGATTTGAATGATTTCATTAGAGGCCCAGCTAGTGGCAGGTCGAAAAGGTGGTTATATGGGGTTTACAATGAAATTTGGAAACTGTCACAGATTGAGGCTGCTACACGCCTTAGGGCTATTGATCAGGCAAATCTTGAGAAAGTGCTTGCAGTTGTTGACAATAGCATTAACGTGCTTTCCTCTAGAATTTACACATTGGATAATATTGTGTCGTCTGTTGTTGATATTGTGCATGATGAAGTGTCAGTATTATACCATGGTCAAAATAATCATGCAGTTTGCATGGACACTTCAGACTCTGAAAATGGGTAAAGTTCCCTGGGGATACATGAACGTTTCCTCTTTATTTGCACCATTTAATTTGACTGACAAACAACGCTTGCTTTCAATGCGTGATGCTTCCTTTTCTATGTTACATATTGAAAGGTTGGAATCTTTACCTTTTTCTGTGGCAGAAGCCACTGCTGCTACGTGGCTTATCCACGGTTTAATAACACTGCCTTTTGCTTTATATAGGTTTTCAAATTGTATGAAATATGTGCCAATAGGTCGTTTTGAACCCTTAGGTAGCGGTTTTCTTCATGAGGTCTGGTCGCTCCCATACACATACAGATGTTTCAAGGATGGACAGGAGGTTTATCTAACAGGGGAGGAGTGTACTGAGACGCCAGATCATTCTTTAATGTGCAGACACATACAGTTACACGGTTCATGTAACAAGGACCGACCGAATATGGCTTGCGTTTTACAGGGCACGCCAGTTCCGGCTATCATCCCCACGTTTAAATTGTTAGAAAATGGTAGTTATTTGATGCTCAATAATGAAAACTGTTGTGGGTTAATTAAAGGTATAGCTTTCATAGTAACAGTAAGTGAGCGAGTTATTTGCTGCAGAAATGTTCTTTATCCTCCCACACGTGAACATAGGGAGTCTTCCATTTGGCCACAGATACCGACCTTGGGAGCAGAATTCAGCGGCATGGCTAGAATAAGAGCTCTTTTGTCCCAGAAAGAGGTGGCCTTGAGCTCGGCCCGTGAAACTTTCGTGCTTCACATTGCTAACACCCGTACGGAGGTTCAGGCTCTTTTAAATACTGATTTGCCTTTGCATTTCGGAGCCATGGTTCGTTCTATCTTTAACGCATCCTCCACAACGGGCCTAGCACATTTTTTTAAAGTTGTTAGCAGTGGTCTCGTGACTTCCTTTGAGAAGATTTTTGGAGTCATCCCTGCCTTCTTCCATTCTATTTTTTCATCCTTGTTTGGAGGGTTCCCGTTTTTTCTTGCATTAGCGGCTGGCGCTTTGGTGGTTTTCTGCCTTTTTAAATATGGATGCCCTTCCTGTGCAAGACCACGCTCAACTGCTACTGACGCGGTTTCGCAACCGCATGCTTGATTATTATGGCACACTGCCGTTGGCGACTCTAAGCACGGCGTTTGGATTATCTTTTCGGTTCTCCTATTTCACCTGTGTCCAGCCTGTATTTCGCTGCCTGACCTGTGATTTCCTTTGGGCCATTGATTTGTGTCTCTGCGGACCGATTTCTTCTGACGTCGATTTTGATCAACTGATGAGTCCTATCATTGCTCACGAGTTGGTTTGTTCTGACGAAAGGATTATGGCCTTGGCGGTGGCACATGGACTAATGGGTCCCTGGGATGTATTGTCGGCAGCGCAAAATTTCTTGGAACGAAGTTTTCTTGAAAACCCACCGAGCTGTCCTCTGATGGTTATAGAGGATCCGGTGCTGGGAGATCACGTATGTTCCTTTCATCTTTTAAATTGGATGGCTGAACTGTTTTCGGATGAGGACAGTGACTTCCTCCTGGAGGCTGTTGCAGCTTACTTTTCATATACAGTCTTATCATAAACGCTGCCTCGAATTGACATGCTGATTAATAGCATTTCCTTGATTTTATTGACTTTTGGTCAAGACATTTTATTTTTGCTTGCCTATTGGCTTTAGCCACATTATACTTTTGGGCTATTTTTTAGCATTAGTTTTTATAACTGAATTTTTATTCATGCTCGTTTATTGTTGGATTCTGCTCTCATGTGATGGCACCTCTGTTATCTTATTTAGTCCGTTCTCGGATCATGGGGGGGTGTTATATAGCTCCTATATATCCTTATATCGTGTTAAGTTAGCATAGGTACATTTTAGGTTTAAACGCCATTTTTCCTTTCTTGCAACTTCTGCACACGACCCTTAATTGTTGACTTAGCTTTCAACCTAGTGGTTTGCCGTGGTGTATGTGAGAATAATATGTTATTGCTCTGATATCAGTTTTGTTTAATAAACCATGTCTGCACGGAGAGTGCTGAAGTTTCAGGAGCAACACGATATGGAATTGTTATGAGGTCTGATCTCCACGCCTTCATAGTCATAACACAAGTGCAGCCTTTGCCAACTTGGGCTTGAGGCGGGATTGATATTGCTTTGCACGAGAATTGTTAACAGACTTGATGCGGTGCACATGCAGAGAGAGCTGGTGTATGCTGATGTGATTCCTTCATGCTAGGACACTAAGGTATGGGCCCGCCCGAAACAACCCAAAGAGACCTTCTTAGCTAATAATATAATATATGTGTTCGGGAGGGTGAGATATAAGTGTTGTTAACTCTTATTCATTACAGTATGTTAACATGCTGTCACCATTCGCTTTTTATGTCTTAGTAACTATGCTGATAATTTTGCTACTGATAATAAGTATACTTGTATTATCTAAGATACTGCGCCTGAGAAGACGGCATTAGTAAATAAACATTTCAAATGCACATGTGTCTTCTTTACTCCATGTTCTGGTTTGTAATGATAATATAACGAAACAGTGTTCATGAGTTCCACGTACCCTGAGGTACTGTAAGTTCATGTTCTGGTTTGTCTAAACATTGGGAGTTTGATATGTCCAATGAGACACTGTAGCTAGCTCGGTAAGGGGTGAGTTGGTTGCTAAGGTGAGTTTTGGGACACCCTAATTTGCCGAGGTTCCACTCCTCTGTGCACAGTTCTGTGTGAGAACAGAAACCCTGCGACAACATGTCTACAGTCATGAAGATTATTTTCCAACAATAACAAAAAAGAAGTAAAACACAACAAGAAGTTGACTTATATCATGGCTGGTTCTTGGTAGGATCGAAGACACACAGGAAATAGTGCCAGTTTTTTCTCTCCATAACGTCAGATCACACCGTAGGAGAAGACAGTGAAAATGCCACGGGGCTTATTTACAAGAGGCCTGCGACGCCTAAGCATCACTTTTTTTGACTCTCCGTTGGTGCAGGCCTCTCAATCATATCTATGAGACAACACAAAGCCACGAATGGGCTCATAGGTAGGGAGCAGAGCAAGCCAGCGCAAAGAACTTACTCTACGTCAAGGAAGAGTTCCATGGACGTTGCGGTGAATGTTCCCACGCAACACGCATGGATTTTCACGCTGCCCCAGATTTACAAAATCACTTAAACCTGGTCAGTGCTAAAACCTGACGCCTCTCCAGAGCAGGCGTAATGAGAAGAAATGTGCAGCATATACAGAATGAGGAAAATGCTTCTTGGGATTGTGCATAAAGGAGCCCTGTATTGAAAAAAAACAATCCTGCCAACAACAAAGACACCCTGGCTCTATGGTGCAAGGGGGACTGTGTTAGCGCTATGCACCAAATTATTCGCTGGCGCTGGCTGAAAGGACACAAACGCACCATATCTCATTTAGCCATTTTTTTGTAAATGAAGCCCCAATTTCACTACAGAGGTTCTGAAATTTTTAAAGTGATACATGATAGAGGCGTAGGTAGATATTGTCCAGTGTCACCTAGGTAAAACATTTGACCTGTTTTCCTAATTCAAGAATAACTATCAATGATAGAAGTTTTCCCCTCCTCAAAATTTAGTTCTGATTGTTGGTTGTCTTGATTATCTATAGCTAACTTATTGATTCCAAGTACACGATCGGATTTGACCTACGGAAATATTTAGCTGGGTCAAGACCAGTCTTAATATGACACTTACCTCTGAGGCCTTTTTTTTAAAAAACATGTGAGACTTGACTTTGGCTGACTAACACTGCGGTTACAATCCCAGGAAAACCACTCCCAAGGACACTGCTGCTTCAGCTCCATGTAAGGGATTAAGAAAATAAGAGGTTCCTAATGAAACTGCTAAATCTTGTCAATTGCAGTTCTTAGTAAAGAAAGACCTTCAGTACCTACATTTTTGTTTCCAGTGTATTTGTATTCCCTCTGGCTCACGCATCAGCAGGTATATGAGAGAATGGCCCGCTAAAACTGCTAAAGCACCTCGTTTGCCAAGTCCCTAGGTTTGGAAATGAACACCTGCTTCATAAAAGTAAAAATCAAAATAATTTACTACATCCCCAAAAACATCAGTCAGCGCACAAAAACACGTGAGTACAAAAATCAGTGAGTCCTGATGTTCTAGTTTAAATAGGACGTGTGATGGTAGGAGCAAGGGAACAGAAATTACTAACACGAGGAACACAACGTCTTAAACATTGCCTCCAGTCACCACGGGGCATATTTCAAATAAAGTGGCGAAGTGTGTCGTTAATCCAAGAAGGGTAATGACAAACTTCGTCACTTTAGAAACGCAGGGCTGCACCATATTTACTAGAATATGGTGCAGCCTTGCGTTTCCCCCTGCGCTGGCACTAATTTAGCTGCCTTGCGCCAACGCAGGCACCCTTGCACCATAGTGCAAGGGTGCCTGCGTTGAGGGGAATGATTGTTTATTTGCTCGAAGGTCCCCCTTCCTGCACATAAACAATCTTTAAATGCTGTTTTGTAACTTCAATGTGTGCTGCTTAATGCAGCACAAACAGAAGTTGGAAAACAGCATTTTTTTAAAATAATTGTTTATGTGCAGGAAGGGGGCCCTTCCTGCATGTAAACAATCATTGTGGTTTTGTTGTTTCTATTTGTGCTGCACAACGCAGCACACATGGAAACAGCAAAAACGAGGAGAAATAAAGCATTTCTCCTTGCTTTGCCTGTTTAAGACCGGGTTTTACCTGGTCTTAAAATTAAAGCTGCCTCCTATTTATGCTGCTCTTGTAAATATGGGGCAGCGTCAAAATCAATAGGTGTTGCTGTGGAACGCATTACCACAACACCCATTGCCTGCCCCTTTCACGCTAAGTGTAGCGTAAAAGGGGGCCTTATTTACAAGGCAGCTTTAAGCCACGTTAAGTGGCTTAAATCTGAATTGTAAATAAGGCAAAGCTCCTATCACCACAATAATTCTGGCATACGTGGTGGGGGCTTGTAAATATGCCCCCACCACGTATGCCAGAATTATAAATGAGAAGGAACCGGACAACAGGCAACAGGGGTCCTTTTACTAGGCATGTGGCAATGTGCTCATTTCTGAATACAGACGAGAAGAGCAGCTTGACAAAACACTGTTTCACTGCATCTAATGCAGTAAAGCATCATACCAGCATCTAGCATGCTAGGAAACCTAAATAAAAGTCAGATCAAAACATTATTTCGTTCAGCAATATTAGCATTTATTGTGGTAGCTGTAAAACCTAAAACAACAGATGTATAGAGCAATAGTTAGAATGTATTTCTTTCCAACAAAATGGCTTTCCAGAATGTTGCTGCTAAGCATGAATAGCCCTTCCTCTCCAATGAGCTTTCGAAGCCTTTTTTCAGCTCCAGCTCTCAAGAGTGCCCCCAGGACTCTGCAATGTCACTTTCCTCTCTCTCTCTCTCCTTCACCACATCATGAAATGTCAACTGTGTTCACGGTCTGGGAATATCAGAGCCCCAGGTGGGATAGACAGCAGTGCAACTGCTCACCCAGTCTGGGCCAGGCAAAGGAGGGTTTGCGGCCGCGGTGCACACATACATATTTATACCCAAAAGTCTAGAATTAGCAAAAAAAACATTGCAATATTAATTGGGAAAAGCATATATTTAATATTTTAAAATGCCTCTTTAAGTTACCTACTCTCGGTATCTACACTGAATTAGTGGCCAAAGCAAGTTATTGTATAAAATCCAGTTGTTTGACTAATGAAAGTTTCCAACAACCCAACCCTCCATCTATGTCTTCATTTAAAAAAAATAAGTTAGATTGGTAAAAATGGAAATGGGGTCCAGACTGACCACAAAAGAGGCATAGAGCCAGGAAACCGGCAACAACATTATCAGGTAGGATCAACAATTTTCTCCTGCAGGGAGGACACAAGCCCTGCAGTAGTATTTATTTCTTTGTTCAGACTCTTCACTTTAGAAGAAGGTTAGCCATCTTCACAGGAACATGTTGAAAAACTGCAGCAACAGGGTACCAAAGGCCATATTATCAAGAAAGGGCGATACATTATCGCCGCTTTTATCGGCAGGAAACTGCCGCTAAAGCAGCGATAATGGGCTTGATAATATGCCCATGTGAATTCCCATAGAAGCCCAGGTTCTGGTGTTCAGCTGGGCTGCTATGGGAATTCACAAGGGCATAATATCAAGCCCATTATCGCTGCTTTAGCGGCAGTTTCCTGGCGATAATATATCGCCCTTGCTTGATAATATGGCCCGAGTGCGGGGAAAAGGTGGGCAATTTGGGATGCATGGAAAAATGATAAGGGGGTGGTGAGGTACCTTTTGTATCCTAAGTAGCCATCACACATGAAATCAACAGAGCTACCTAGACAAGTGACAGCTATAGAGATGGAAAAGTAAGAGAGGGAGGAAGTTAAAAATTCAGCATGTAAACCGCCAAAAGTGGAAAAACTGTTTTCAATCTCGTGGTACGCGCTAATGCTCTAAAGCAGGGTTTCCAACATTGATTCATTGGGAGCAAATCCAGGCCAGGTTTTCATGATATCCATTGACTCTACAACTTATGCCTCTTTTGGATTTCTATGAAAGTGGAATTGTAGTGTAGTTGAGCAAGGTTTTTGTGGTAGCTATTCACATATTATTAAAAGTTACGAGTTATACATGAAATTACCTCATGTGGCTACCCTGAAAACAAACATTGGCAGACTTGTGCCGAGGTCTAGTGTTACCCACCAAGCTTAAATAACTCTACTTTTCCAGACCGCATTTCACCAACCACACCATGACGCCGACTGGCACCCGCATCACCTTTGTAAGACCCGACAACCAGGTAGCAACAGGGCCAGACAGAGTTGCTTTTCCATTTTTACAGCCCTGTATGTCTTCCTTCCAAACATTTGCATATTTTATCACGGTACCACGAATGTTTCCATTTAATTAGCTCAAATTCCCACTGCTACAGATAAGTTGTATAGAAAACCTTTCACCCAATACCTGAAGATTTATATTTATGTGTCTGGCGACATCCCATACTGCAAATGTTTGTAATTTCTTCATTGTGTGTACACAGTCTAGCTTTAAGTACCATGTTTTTGACCAATTTAATTACACATGAAAACATATAGCTCCACCATGTAGTTGGGAGTTCATTCTCATGCGGATTTCTCTATTGTTTTCTTGGTATTTACAAAGGTACAAGTTGGCAAGTCAATTGTTTTTATCATGATTAATATGCAAATTCAACTAATTGACTAACCGGAATATGGACATCAACAAATATTGACTAATTTGTTGGTCGAAACGTATGATGAACTAATTAATATACTTAACTGTGCCATTGTGCACCAGGAGATACACGCCGCAGTTTGATTTGTGGTATATGTAGGGAGCGAAAGTGAGCCTAGTATGGCGGATCTTTTTCTGCCTGCACCATAACTCTGTTAAATTGTAGCTGAACTTCACCAGCATCTGGAGTAGGTAAATATATGGATTTCTACTCATTCCAATGACATATTATGCAAATGTAGCATTGACAACACTTACTGAGCAAAGCTGGAAAACCCTACCCTAGACTGATGGATTTGCTGTAACTTTCCAGTGGCAATATTGCATATTTTAGTTACATTGCTAATTTAGGGGCAGATCTACAAGTAAGTGCCGCAGCGCGGCAACGCAAGCCCTTTGGCTGCGCCACGCTGCAGCACTTCCAAAGCACATGAATGCAACATATTTACAATGATATGTCGCATTCCAGTGCTCTCCCCTGCGCTGGCGCACAAACTGCAGCCATTCGCCGGCACAGGCACCCTTGCACCATGGTGCGAGGATGCCTGCATCATAGGGAGATTGTTTTTGTGCAGGAAGGGGCTTGCTAATAGGGCGATGAAATTATCACCGCAAAAGCGGCGATAATTTCATTTCGCCTGCCTTGGTAATATGCCCCAATGATGAAAAAGTGTTGATTTATAGCCCTGAGAACATGTATATACTATTGTATGACGTTTCTGGGAAACAATTAGGCTGGCAAGACCTACAAATCGGATATGACTGGCAGCTTCCAAGTCTATGAATGCAGTATTATGACCCCACCTCCCCTCATTATCTGGTCTATGTATGCATTGGTGTTTATATTGTGCACAGCTAGCTACAGAGTGTTTTACATCAATTATTACATCGTTAAATTACACAATTACATTTCACATTTGTAATACACATATTTTAAACTTTAGGCACAGAGCAACTAATTGTTGTACCCGGAATCACACACAAAAAGGCAGGAATTCAAAACCAATTCCCCAGATTCAAAGTTCAAAGTTTAGCCACTAGATCACATCACCAATTATCCTCTTTTCATATTTGTAGCAACAAGAGAGGTATAAAAAGAATATTGGGGCATATTACCAACAACTAGCGATAATTATCGCTGTGTTGGCTTAGCAGGAACATTTATATCGCTGCCCTTCTCCTGTTTTTATCGCTGAGATACCTTGCTATTAGCAAGGTTTATCTCAGGAGCGATAAAAAACAGGCGAAATGGGTGAATATCGCTGTCAATACAGCGATATTCAGGCATTACCGTGACAATGCTCTTAGCCATGTAATCCACCTCTCATTGGATAACATGGCTAAGAACTGGTCAGGGCAAGCGTTAGCTTTTGGAGATATTCGCGCTTAGCGCGAATATTTCCAAAACTACGCCTGTGTTGATCATAGGCGATAGCGATTGCAGCGACTGTTTTCAGTCGCTGACATTTTGGCACGCCCACTTTGCATGTCATTAGCGATAATTATCGCTGACATGCAAAGTGGGCCCCTGAATGCCTACAAGCTGTCGCTAACTAGTGTTAGCGACAGCTTGGTAATAGGGCGATGAAATTATCGCCGCATTAGCGGGAAAAAGTCCCACTAAAGCGGCGATAATGGCCCTTGGTAATATGCCCCATTGTCCCTTTGAGAAGAGACGTACGATAAAGTGAGATATTAGATATTCATTTCTGTAAAAGAATTCCGGTTATTTGTAAATGAGTGGGGGGAAAAACACAAGAGTGTAAGTGTTGCCATCTGCTCCCTCATCCATAACAGTGTTTCGCTTGAAGGGAAGAGCAGCCTGGTGCTGAGTCTAAACTGAGCCTTCACTGCAGAATGAAGCCATGAGAGCAGATGAACTGATTTATTTATTTATTTATTTTGCAGAGTTTTATATAGCGCGAACTAGAACCGAACCGAATCAGTTATCAGAGCGCTTTACATAGCACCAGTTACATGAGGACACACTTTCATTTTAGGCACGGGGAGATTAAGTTGAACATCATAAAAGGACGAGGAAACATTTGCCCAACTCCAAGGGATTTGTGTGATTTATTACAGCACTAAAGATGGAGCTATCCTAGAATGGATGAGGCTCAGCTGGCAGTGGGAAGATGGGACGATACAGGGACACCTATCCGCAGAGATTTCCTTTGCTATCAGAATTCATTCATGCATAAGTGAAAAAATATTATGAACTGCACATTCTATAGGTGTAAAAAGGGGCTTATCGGGGGTAAATAACAAAAATCGGTGAAGGTTATTTACAACAGTTTTGCCTTGGTGCAAAGCGACTCGAAGCCTTGTGTTGCTATACTTACCATTATAAAAGCTAACAGGCACAACGCAAAATTGTCCTCTCTCAATATAAAAAGTAAATGACTGTAAGTATACATGCAAGGGCTGAAAACAAGGACGTTTGCTCTGACTGATTAGATACTCTTTTGCAATTTTTTATCTATTAACTATTAAATTATTGACTGGTAAAACCAACAAGGATTGCAAAGTCTCCAGAAGGTGAAAGAATGTTTGTCAAAATACTCAGCGACAGATTTACAAACCCCTTGCGACACTTTTGCGCTCCCTTTGCGTCTCCTTTGTGACGCAGCAGCGGCATAAACAATTCAGCCAATGTACATCGTAACGCATCTAGGGAGATGCCTCAGGTTGTAAAGCCCTGCGTCACATTATACCTGCGTTAGGTATAATGTATGCAGGTGGGGGCATTCCCACGCAGGAAAGCCTCGTAAAAGTGACGCAGTGAAACCTACAAGATTTCACTGCGTCACTTCTAGGACGCCACTGCTTGAAGCAGGCGTAAGGAGTGACACAGTACAATAAGTATAAGCCTAAAAATGCATTGCTGGAGTTGTGTCGTGCTAGCGACATTACTCAAGCAATACGTGACTTTTGGGCCAACAGATGAGTCCAAATTTCTAACGAATCTGTCAATCCTTGCACCATGGACATCCATGGTGGCACAAGGGTATCACAGGCTGACGTAGGAAAACTGACACATCTCTACAGATGCGTCAGTTTCTTGTAAATCTACTCCTCATTGTCTGGCGTGCAGAGTGCATCCGGTGTTTAGCACGCATACTGAGACCTGTGATAAAGGGATGGATGGATTACAAACTAGAGGCATTGCCTAGAAGCTTCGGTCCCATTTACTAAAGTTTAGTTTGGGGGCAAGCATGACACAAGGCAATTTAATAGATTGTGTCCATTAAATTACCATTTTAAATGCCCATGTTCCCAGTGCTAAACTGCATTGCTTTACTTGTGTAAATGTGGTGGGCACGTTGCTATATTTTGTAAATTATTTCTATTAGCAGCTAATGGGTCCCTCATTATTAACAAGTTTCTCCTGCATGAAGAGGTTGGTTTCAGAGGAGGTGTGAGGCTACTGGTCCTACCTCGGCCATCTGTGTTGTCATAGATTTTTCTGACGCAAAACACTTTTTGCCTTTCAAAAAGTTGTGCTTAGTCACAAGTGTTCCGGAGAATACTTTCTCGTTGCTATCGTCCTAGTCCTCAGCAAGATTATTGAGTTACAATAACAGAGTTAAAGGAGAATTGAAAAGCCACATTTTGCACTATATGTGTGATGCAGTTATAGGAAAACCAGAAAACGGTAATGATATTGTGCCACAGAGCCGGTCGAGCAATACAAGGAAAGAAGTAAATGCTGCCCTGCTACAGGAATCCATACATTTCCTTAAGTTCATGTGTAAACACAGCTTTTATAAGCCATATATATTGGTCTGTAGGTGTTTCACTATGTATATGCTGTTCTGAAGACTAAGACCTGTTTTTGTGTCAGCACTCGTTTGTGCTTCTAATGTAGCCAAACCTTTTACATCATTCTGTGCTTTAGGAGTGGTAATGAATAGGTATAGCCACTAATCAATTCCCATTCCTGGAACTAAGAAACTACACATAGGGAGGCCCATCAATGGTATAATTATCTTAGAAGACAAAGTAGCCTTCTTTTTTGTGCAAGGATCAGTTCGGACAACTGGCTTCAGGCTCAACAGGTGGTAACTGTTCTCCGTACAAATAAACCTTTCTCCCCATAATTGGAAGCTTACAGGAATCACCACAGAAACGATGCTCAGTGCAATTGACGCAAAAGGCAGTGAAGCACTTGTTCAATTCTTATAAGAAAACAACACATGATCGCTTGGCAACGAAGATACCAGATGAACTATCCCTGACGATGGCTTTAACAAATGAGAAGGATTCCCTTTGGATAGGATACAAATTTTACCCTTTCACACTTCTGTCACTAATCATCCACACAGGTTCTGAAAGCACACGAGTGAAGCACTTATAAATGAACTAATAGGTTTAGTAAAAAATATTCCTGGTTTGTTTAATCAATACATTTCACAAATCCATGTTATACATTCATTACACAAAATTTCTTCATGACATTAAAAACAGTTAAAAAACAAAAACAATTCTAAAAAGGAGAAACTACAAAGACAATATACTGTGTCTTTCTTGTGTTAATTCGGCTGAACCTGTAGACAGCATAGAGCACGGATCTAAATTTCCTGTCTATCGCTTGATTCTGACTCCTGCCAAATTTAACACCCCTTAATCATTAGGCGTCGATGAGTTTCGGTGGCACATTCGTGTTAAAGCCACCTTCTTCACCCCTTAATCATTAGGCGTCGATGAGTTTCGGTGGCACATTCGTGTTAAAGCCACCTTCTTCAGGACCATAACTATGTTCTCCTTATATGATTACACTTACAACCAGAAATCTGTTAAATATCAAACCTATAAATGAAACAATAGACAAACAAGTCAACACATAAACACTTTTAAATCATATACATCAATTCTATAGTACAGCAAAATTATTCTCATTCCATTATATATTTGATACTAAAACCTCTAAAACTTCTTTGTTGTACATTTATATTCAATTCGATTTTTTAAACAATTTATAAGTGCATCAACCCTCAATGTCCCAAAATGGATCATAATGGACCACAATACACTCATGTAGCCACACGCTCACACTCTGCTTTGTTTTTTCAAATATCTTATAAATCACACTCACCGGTGCCAAACTGCACTCAGATGTTGACTTTTACACTATTATAATGATAGTTGAGGGTTTGAAGATGATCCTTGTGCGTTCTAAATGTAGTGGAAGACATATATTACTCATATTGCCCTTTTCAATGATTGACTATTATCAGAATTATAGCCAAATAAAAAATATATATACAAAATACCTCTCAAGTCTTTGTTTGACGACTATTCAGCTGATTAATCGACTTCAGTAGTCTTCCACATTTATTTAATCTGAAAGATATATTTGTCAGTTCCACTTACTATCTGCTAACTATTGCCTGTAATCTAAACACCCTCCTATCCTATTTGCAGGCGTTTTCAAGAGACCGTTTCACCTGAAATATTATTAAAAGTTATTGTCCTGAAGAAGGTGGCTTTAACACGAATGTGCCACCGAAAAACATCGACGCCTAATGATTAAGTGGTGTTAAATTTGGCAGGTGTTAGCATCAAGCGATAGACAGGAAATTTAGATCCATGCTCTATGCTGTCTACAGGTTCAGCCGAATTAACACAGGAAAGACACAGAGTATAGTCTTTGTAGTTTTTCCTTTTTAGAATTGTTTTTGTTTTTCAACTGTTTTTAATGTCATGAAGACATTTTGTATAATGAATGTATAACATGGATTTGTGAAATGGATTGATTCAATAAATAAACCAGAGGAATATTTTTTACTAAACATATTAGTTCATTTTTAAGTGCTTCACTCGCGTACTTTCAGAAACTGTGTGGATGATTAGCGACAGAAGTGTGAAAGGGTGAAATTTGTATCCTATCCAAAGGGAATCCATCTCTTTTAACCTTACGGTTTTTGGGTGCTCGATCCCTTTGGATCTAAGAGCCCCCTCTCCTTGAGTTTCAAGGGTTTAACAAATGAGGACCTGATTGACACTCTCAACACGTTTTAGTAGGAGCTGTCAGAAGAAATAAAATCCGACCTTGTTGAGAACTGGCAACGTCTCGTTCAGACCTCATTGAAAAGATCACAACACGTCACAATGATAGAGATTCAGCAGCCACCAGAGTATTAGAGATGGCAGCCAGGGTCCAGCAGTTAGAAGTTACAAATTGATCTCTTTACTGAAAAATTACACCCCTCCAAATCCAAACTATCAAAGCGACAAATGTAAAATGAAGGGTTTCGAAAATCGCTCCTGAAAAGAACTTATTAGGTTTGGCAGACTACAAGAAGGCGTGGAGGGCCCAGGCCTACAACAATTTGTGGAGGAACTGATAGCAACTGTACTCAAAGAGACAGCCGGAGAGATCTGTCTAGACAGGATCCATATGGTTGGCCAGCAACCTTCGAGGGACTTCAGGAGACCCCAACATTCTTATTAAATTCTACAATTTTCAACACAAAGAAAAGACTCAGTCCAACATAGATTATAAATTCTAACTTTTTCAAGATATTGCACCGGCAACACTAGCGAGTCGCATACAAATCCAACCCACCACAGACAAAGACGGGACAAAATAAAGTATTGCTGGCTCTACCCATTTCACAAGGTTTGAAAACCTCAAATTCTGAAACAAGACACATCAAATTATGAATGTGAAGAAGACAGTAACAATTGTAGGACGGGAACGAAGGTGCACCTATGCATGAATCATACGATGAGACCAAACCCCATGCATTTGATCCCTTTGGGTGGAGAACTCCAAGAACCAAGTGGGTGAGAGAAGCCAAAGTTGCAACCAAAGAATGACTGAGTGACTAGCACACCATCCTGTTCAGCCCTGTTACTCTACATTGCTCATCTAGATTATAATAGAACATACAGCAACATTATACCTACCACATTTCCTCTAACTCTAGGATGGATCTGTGGGCTTTTTAGATTCTTCTACTGGAGGAGGTACAGAGGTAACATAAGAGGCACCATGCCGTATAAAAATCTGCCATATTCATAAAGAGGAAGGGAGATCCCTTGCTGAGAAGCCTAGATTAAAGGAGTAGGTAAGGAATGTGACTCCAAGTTGATGCACCTGATTATCCACTCAGGAGGTGGGGGGTATCCCTTTGGGCGAGGAGGAGCTCCCATATGCACCTAAATCAATGTATATGTCTTTACTGATTTATGTATATTCACAGATTTTCCTTCCTCATTGGAGGAGTTTTTCAAAGGGGAAGTTGCACATTCTATTTTCGCCATGGGACACAAACCTGTGATATCAGAAGTTCAATGAGTCTACTATGTCTAGGCATGACCGAAGGGAAGGGAGGGACCCCACTGGACAAATCCGCACAATGAAGTTGCATTATTTGTACAAGGATCACTCCCCTTTGAGGCGAAAGAAGTCAAGAGAGAAAACGAAAGCCGATCCCTCCTGGTTAAAGGGGTACTAGCTGGGAAGAAGTTGACATTTGCAATCATATATACTCCCAATGCGGGCCAAGACGCCATTTTATGTAAATTCCTAGTTCTGTAGAGCTAGAACATTTTAATCAGTCACAAGACCCCATTGTCAAAAGATGAAATGTGACTGCCGTACACACAGGCTCCATCCTTCTCTAAAACACTAAAGAAGTTTGAAGGAACTGAAGTTCCAAAATATATACGGAGACCACAAAGATGAGTGCAACTACACCTGTTTTTCCCATATGCACCATTCATACTCACTGATCAGTTAGCTCTGAATTAATAATATGCTTCCTGCCTTATATGACCTGCCTTCCTAATATGACCCCCTTCCTGCCAACGCTGTCAAAAACCTTACTCCGTCGCTCCTCCCACTCTGGACTAAAATCATCAACAGCTCACTTCAACAAGGGACCATCCCGACTCCCTCAAAGTTGGACAAGTCACACCTCTACTAAAGAAACCTACAGCCGACCCCTCTGATCTAAATAATTACCGTCCCATTACCAATACTCCGACTATTGCCAAATTGTTGGAAAAACGCGCACAAACTCAATTGACTAAACACATTAATCAGTTTGATCTACTCAACCCTCATCAATCAGGCTACAGAGCGGACCACAGTACAGAAACTGCTATGACTCACATAATTGACGACGCCCTCCAAATCCTAGATCAAAACGATACCTGCCTCCTTATCCTTCTTGATCTCTCTTCTGCATTTGACACCGTCAAACATGAGAACTTACTCGATCTATCAAACACAAGAATGGGTTTATCTGGAACTGTGCTCAAGTGGTTCACGTCCTTTCTACACAACAGATCGCAGAAATTCAAGAGTAACAACTTGATGTCTTCTCCAATACCGGTATCGCTAGGCGTCCCACAAGGATCCTCCCTATCCCTAACTTTGTTGAACCTAGTTATGGAACCTCTCACCACCTTGCTACAAGCATCCAATGTTCATTTCCACATGTACGCCGATGACACCCAACTTTATCTCAAACTACAATCACCCAAAGACATTATGCTCTTGAATTCAACGATTAGAAGCACCCAATCATGGCTGGCCGCTAATCATCTTAAACTCAATGCTCTTAAAACAGAGTTCCTCTTGATCTCACCTCCTCGAAGATCACTACCACTCAAATCTGGCTTAAACACCTAACCGCACTCAATGTTCATCCCACCATCGTGGACTCAGCAAAATCTCTAGGCATAACACTTGACACCAACCTCAACATGCAGGAACACATCAACAAAGCAACTAAGGGGGCGAACTACCAGATCAATACCTTAAGGAAACTCGAACCCTTCCTTCCAGCCAAAGATTTCCAAACTGCGGTACAAGCTCTAGTCATCCCTCGAATAGATTACGGCAGCATCGCCCTCTGCGGTCTCCCCCTAACTACTACGGCACCCATAAGAGCTTCTCTAAACGCCGCAGCGAGACTCATCACCGGATCAAAAAAACACTCACACATTTCCCCTGACCTGAAAGCCCTGAACTGGCTGCCTTTTGAAGCCAGAATACATCTAAAAATCGCCTGCATGACGCACAAGGCTGTCCACCTGAGCTCACCCGGATACCTCGCCCAGAAGCTGACGATTTCTGGAGGCTCCAGAAACACTAGAGGCACAAACAATCTCTTGCTAAAGCCCCAAAGATTCCGCAAGGAAAAAACGTATAAACGCTCCTTCTCAGGAATGGCACCCAGGATCTGGAACTCACTCCCCCCAGAAATCAGGCTCATCTCCTCTACCATACTTTTTAAAAGAGAAGTAAAAGCTATCCTCATGGCTAAATACACTTTAATTATTACTGGGGATGATATTTACAGACGCTGTACCTTTCAGTTCTACTGATCCTTTTTTGCATTTTGTATGACTCGTGTTATTGACCTGCCTGAGTGTTTACGCTATCAATTATTAGTACTTGTATCATGATGGATGTATCTGGCTGACTATGCTCCCACATGTACCTTCCCCACCCCAATTGTCATTTACTCACACGTTGTTCCTTTCGTCTGTAAAGCGCTCTGATATCTGCAAAGATCTTGTTCGCGCTATATAAAACTTTCAAAATAAAAATAAATAATGCTGATGCCCATTAGTTCTAAGACAGGCATAAGCCACATTAACCTCTCTGACCATGCCCCTGTCCACTTACTTATTACTATATTGGCACCAGATCCTACAGCCACTTCTTTTGAGAGACTCCATTCTAAAAGACAAACCTCTCTATCATTTCACAAAAATACTTTGATCACAATGATAATGGGAAGGTGGCAACATCAAGGCTGTGGGACAAGTTCAAAGCTCTTGTGAGGGGCAACACTATAGGGCTAGTGGCAGAGGTGAAACGTGTCCAAAGGACACGAAGGGCACAACTCGTATCTGAGTTTAGATTGCAGTGCTGAGCCACAGATAATCACCCTCCACACAACTCCTTTGCCTAGTCACACACATCAGGGGCCAAATTAGAACCCTAGACATCAATAGGGCAGAACTCTCTCTTCTCAGTTTACAAAGCACATTTGACTCCCAGGGTAATAAAGTAGATGCAATATTAGCAAGACAATTAAAGGCAAAAATAAGAGCAAGGATACATTAAAGGAATTAGGGGGCATATTATCAAGGACAGGCGATACATTATCGCCGCTTTTATCAGCAGGAAACTGCCGATAAAGCGGCGATAATGGCCTTGATAATATGCTCTATGAATTCTAATCAAAGCCCATGTTAGATGTGTTCACATCTAACATGGGCTTTGATTGGAATTCATAGAGCATATTATCAAGGCCATTATCGCCGCTTTATCGGCCGTTTCCTGCCGATAAAAGCGGCGATAATGTATCGCCTATCCTTGATAATATGCCCCTAATCTGAAGGAGAGAACTAATTTGGAACGAAGATAAATTGAAACAATTTTACTCTACCCTGTATGGCTCTGACCTGCATCAGGTGGACATACAGGCAACCTACCTTGACTTAGCTCATATACCTAAAATAAGTCCCTCTCTAGAAAGATCTCTTAGAAACCCCCATCTTCAAGGATGTAGTGAAGCTGGTGACCAAACTTTTAAAACTACAAAAAAAGCTCACAGCCAACCTGTATAAAACCTTTGCCCCCTTGCTAATCCTGCATCCAATCAAACTGTTAAAATATTTTCTACAAGGCCTGGGGTCAGGCCAAGCATGGCAGAGGCCACCATACCTCTAATCCACAAGCAAGGCAATGATCTGAAATTTTGCTCTTCATATAGACACATTGCATTACTGCATTTGGATGTACAGATATACTCGAAGATTCTGGTTTTACAATTAGATTATATCCTTCTGAATCTAATACACCAACATGTATTCAACATACAATCCCACATAGGTCACAAAACACTGTGCCAATCAAGGGAAAGAGGAGGCTTGGCCTTGCGAGACCTTAAATTATATTAACAGGTGCCACAGCTGCAAATAGTATCTAAGTGGAGTGCACTAGGGTCTGAGAAGTTATAGATGCACCTGGATAGAGCCATCGCGGGCTCTCATTGTGGGGTTTATGGTGGAATTTTAAAGGGGAAAATCCACCTAATGTCTACTTGAGCACTCCCACCTCCACAACCCTGCTGAACTGGGATACATCCACCAAACATCTGCTTCTAACTACCTTTTCCGCATCATGCAGACTCACACATTTTAACCCCTCCTTCACACCAGCCTTGACAACAGGCCACGTCTCAGCACGGTGGGAGGGTGACTGTCTTATGATAACAGACTTCATTGTTCAAGCACGATTACAACATCTGAGGGATGCACAAGAGAGTTCAGGTTGAGGGAAACACACAGATGTCATTACACTCAACTTGGGCACAGCAAAAAGCTGCCAATTGAGACCTCACTACATTTGAACAATTTCAACGTGCAACTAAAGGCGTCCTTTCACAGATACGTGCACTTTTGATAGAGTCACATCTACCTGACACACACACATCCATACAGCAATAAGGGGGACAGGCCAGTCAGGATCAAACTTACAAACACACAAAGTGAGAAGATCTGGACAGATCTACACCAAAGTTACATTAGGCAAGGAGGCTCACTATATAAACTGCTACTGGGACGGTGTTGATATCCTACAATTTTACACAAATGCTACCCTCAGGTGAGCCTTAAATGATGGAGAGGATGTGACGCAGGATATATGATGCATATATGTTGGGACTGCCCCAAGATTGTCCCGTTCTCGATTGCAATAAAGGAACTGCAGACAATATTGGACTACCAAACACCCATGACAATTGACACTGTCCTACTGAAGCAAGTCCGCCAACATTACATTTCCAAACCCAGGTTGAAAAAACGGTGCTATGGAGTTGCCTGGGTGCAGCCAAACCAACGGTAGACTCTCTCTTTAAGGCGACATACACCCATTTTGGAGACTTATGGCCAAGGAGAAATTGCCTTGTGATATGATAGTCAACGTAGTTTGTGGCCCAGTACTAACATACTTGACTAAAATTACAGCAGCCACTCTCCCTCCTATGCTGAAAAACTTGAACTTGTTGTTGATATAAGCCTGCCCACCTGAATACCTGGGAAGAGATGGAAGCCCCTAAGACTGATGGAACCGACTTTTGGGATGAACAATTCAAGTTCCCCAATCCCCAGCTGAAAAGATGATCTCTACTAAAGAGCATACGGCCACATGCATCAATCTAGGATTTTGCATTTCTTAAATAGCGAAAATTAAGGAATCGCTATTTAGGAAATGCAAAATCCTATGCATCAAGAAATCCTAAAAGTTTTTAGGATTTCTTAATTTTCGGAAATTGCGATTCCTTAATTGCGAATCGCAATTAAGGAATGGCATTACATTGATTCCTATGGGCCTAGAGGCCCATAGGAATCAATGCCGTTTTGCTTTTTTTTTTTTTTGCACTCGCAATTTGTTGATGCATTGCAAGGGTGCAGAGGGGGGTCAAAAAAATGCATTTTTTTGCTTTTTTAAAATTTTTCGCAAATTAACACGAGGGTCAACCTCGTGTTAATTTGCACTTCCTATTTCAAAATTCGCAATTTTTAAAAAAATGATGCATTGCATTTAAGGAATCGCACAAATGCGATTCCTTAATTGCATTCGCATTTTTAAGAAATGCAAAAAATAGCGAATTTTGATAATCTGTTTCATGCATCCCAAAAACGTATTTAGGAAGTGCAAACGGCCGATTTTACCGATTCGCACCGTTTGCACTTCCTAAATAGGTTGATGCATGTGGGGGATAGTCCTCACACGCTTCAATACAAATTCCGATATGAAGCATGTTCAAAAACACTCGTCATGGATGTGTCTGCTCAAGCTGGACTATGGGAGTTAAGTTTATATTTCACCCCACTGTTTTCACTCACGCAACATGTTTGACACAAATTTCTTGATGCAAAAGGAATGCCTGAATAATGTTTTGAGCAATAGATTCTTCTATACAAAGTTTCGCATGAACAATATATGCTAACCTGTTTGTTGGATTACGTGGCCTATAAGGCCTTATTTATGTTCTTAAAAAGACAATAAAATTACTATGGTTAAAAAAAAAAGACTTCCTGTATGCAATATCTGAAGATCACTTCACATTACCATGTTTACCGCCTAAGAACTTTGTGAGACTCAATAAAGGACCATCCAAAGCACCAGCCCCCAAATGGTGCAGCCTCTGCAGCCTTCACAAAGGCTTGAGCTGTTCATTTCTGAAACCCTTCTCAACCCACCTCAAGTTTCTGTCGAGATTATACAGCTTTTTGGATTCCTCAGCACTCGACACAACTGTCACTGGACTGGAAAGAGCTTCATAAATACACAAAACCTACAAACTCACACTGACTGATGAGTCAGCTCAACGGGTTCCCGTGTCCTACTTTAAAGCGAAATACCAAAACTGTTCTTACATTTATAACGTTTCACAAAGGGTAATATGATAATATTAGTTTAGAGAAATGTCTGTTCAAACGATTACACATTTTGTTTTTCATTAAAATAGTTGAACTAGTTCTATCTAATTTCCACACAACATGTTAGCTATTTATTTATGTTAGGTAGCTTATAGCTCTTTCGTTTTATGAACTCAAATTGGAACCTATAATCCTCTTTTTAGCCATCTAAAGCTCTCGTTAACTTTTCAAGAGTGTATTCTAGGTTCCCAAAACAGCCTGAAGGAGAAACTAAAGCACATTGGGGCATATGTAAAGGGACTTAAGGTTGCCGTAAAGTGATTTTTTTTAGTTTACAGGGGCTATGTTTTTTATTGCCTTATTTACAAGTTGCCGCTAACTGGAGTTAGCGGCACTTTTCCGGCAAAAACGTGAATATTAAAGATGCCACCTCTGTTAGCAAGAGTTCATGAAAATGAGATGCCAGGTCGTTCCTGTGAAAAAACTGCTGCTAACCCCACTTCGCGATATTTACAAGAAATTCCTAGAATGGTGCAAAACCCAAAAAACTGCCTCTAAGTTCAGATAGAGAAATATAGCTTGTCTTACAATTGGTGCAAACACTTGGGGCCTCATTTCACAGGTTTCGGTGCTGGACAGTGCAGCAAAGATTATTGCTGCACTGACCTGCGCCAAAACAAAAGCTCAGGAATGCGACCCAAATTAAGAAAAGGCGAAATCCTGGGCCTCATTCATGAAAAGTGTTGCATCGCTACAACAAACCAGCGTTGGCACACTTTTCAATGTGCACTCCTTGCGACACCATGTATTTACTGTGCGGCGCTCCATGTCGCAAGGATTTACAGTTATGTCAGTATTCCTGACGTATCTTTTGGCGCTAAAGACACGCATTGCTGCAATTTTGTCACAATCATGATACAGCTCTAGCAATGCATGGGGCAGGCCTATCCCTATGGAACTGCGTCACCCTTACGCCCGCCATGAGGCAGTGGTAAGGTTTTGACACAGTGGCGTCCTAGAATTCTCGCAGTTAAATCTCAGAGATTTCACTGTACCACTCCTACGAGGCTTTGTTGCATGGAAACGCCCACCCTGCATACATCCTACCTGACACAGGTATAATGTGGCATAGGGGTTTACAAGTTCAGGCATATGCCTAGATGCATTCCTTTGTACAGAGTCTAGTTCGGCGCCCAGGGTGTCTGCTGCCATCTTCACTGGCGGCCAGCGACCCCAAGATGCTTGTTCCACTGACACGGAGGAGCTGCCAGGGTGTCGGCGCAGTTGGAGCTCCATCGGTGAAGTTTGCGTGCTGCGGTGTTGGCGTCTGTAAGCGTTGTTGGATTGGTGGGGCTGAGAGAGTGGCCGAAAAGTTCTTTGATGGCACTGATCCAGCTGCGGCTGGGGGGGCGGGGAGGGCGATGAAGGTGGTGGTGTACAGTGGGCGTGGTGAAGGCGTGATGTATACTATGATGGTTGGTCCATTAGAGTTCAGTGGTGTGGATGTAGTTGAAGTTCCCGCAGGGGGAGAAGACGGGGTCGAGCGTGTGTCCTGCTTTGTGGGTTGGTGCGGTGACTAGCTGCTTGAGTCCGATGTTGTCGAGGTTTGCCAGGAGGGTGGCGCTGTTCTGGTCGCTGGGGTTGTCCAGGTGTAAGTTGAGGTGTCCGAGTAGGATGTAGTCTGTGGATGGGAGAGCCTGGGGTGCGATGAGGTCTACAGTGACATTGATGGAAGGGGGTTCATATGCTGGGAGGCCTGTAGACGAGGGTGCCGCGGAGGGTGCGGTTGGGTTTGGTCCAGATCTGGAAGTGGAGGTGTTCCATGATAGCCCTGGGTTCATTAGAGTGCTTGGTCAGTTGGAGTATGCTTTTTTAGACAAGGGCAATGCCTCCTCCTGGACACTCCGGTGGTCCGTGCGGGTAAATTTGTAGCCGTTGTGGATGGTGATGGCGATGTCCGGTCCAGAGCAGAGGTTGGTCTGGGTTTCCATGAATAAGGCGATGTCTGAAGAGGTAGCGTCGTGGAGGTCCCAGATTTCTGTTGCATGTTTGTGGAGGGACTGCACATTGAGGAGGATGCCTTTGAGCTGGTCAGCTGCACTGTTGGTTGGCTGGGCGGCAGGAGGCGCTGGTGTGCTGATGTGGCAGAAGGTGCATTTACAGTTTCAGCAGGCGCATGGTGTAAGGGAATTCAACAGTGATGCTAGATGGCCGGCAGTGGGGCGCACCGGGCTGATGGCGAGGAGGTTGCTGGTGTCGTGGCTGTGGATTGACCGAGAGGAAGGGTCATTGGTGCTGGGCGCAGTCCAGGGGCGGACGGACGCAGATGGTCTTGCCTTTGGTGCACCAGTGAACGCCTGCTGAGCATGGCCGCACAGCAGCCACCATTAAGTAGTGCTGTGGGGAGAACTGGACAGCTGGGAGGTGGGAAAAGCGGGAAAGGACACTGTAGGGGCGGGGCAGGTAGTAAATATATATATTTTTAAATCTTACCTCAAGGCCGAACCCCACATCTTCTGTGCTTCTGCTATCCTGAGTCTGCTTCCAGGAACAGGAAGCAGGCAGCCAAGATCCCTCCCCAAAGCCAATCACAACGCTGCCATGCGGTGTTGTGATTGTTCTTGAGCGCCGTGACAAGGCGTTCAGCCAGGGGGTTGGAGGGGTGGGCATGTTCTCCATGCAAGTTGTAATGCAGCCTGCACTGCGAACAGAGAAGTGCGCATGACTGCTTTGGGCGGCCTGAGAGGGCCGACTAAACAGTCACTGCACACTTGAATGGGCATACCACTACCCCCCTGCTCTGCTCCGTGAGTAGAGCAGCCCCACCAACCCTTCATCCCGCAAAGGAAACATAGCAAGAGAATATCAGTAAGTTATCATCATATTATTTTTCCTCTTCTTGCAATGCCTGAAAGCAGTGGGGGCGACGCTCTTCAGTCATAGCGGAGGAGCCACCACTGGGGGTGTGTCACCCACAGGCGCTAGGCCTGGGCCCGGCTCGACCTTTGGGGCTCCTCCACTACGTGTGCCAGATTCTCCTCACCTGGACATTGACATTATGGCGCAATACGCTGCAGTCTCCTAATCTGTGACTCAGCCAGCAGGAGCCTCAGCCAGGCAGGATTTCACAAGCTTGGGTACAGCAGTCTGCGCCATGTCCGCTGGGGAATATCCCGATGCAGGTGATGCAACAGGGCCCACTTATGCGTGAAGTTGCTGTACTCCCACCACACAGGTTCGGCGCAGCTGAGGGGCCTCACCGTCCACATCATCCGGCCAGCACAACATCCTTCGGCCTGTGATGCAGAGAGGCGCGGCCCACCATTGGTAATCCCCTCCGTGCACCCTGGTGTAGTGGTGGTGCTTTTATGCGATGCTGACCTCCCTAAATTGGTGTGCAGGAGTGCATCTATCATTCACAACTCCAAGGGGCACCAGACAGTCTTATCACACAGGTCAGCAACGTGTCTCCATGTGACCTGCCAGACTTCACCACCAGAAAGGGAGATCGCATCCCACTCCGAGTCCTAGACACAGGCACAGCGAGGCCTGCGGGCCCCGGGAACTGTCCGCGATTTCAAGGTATTGACTGCCATGGTGTTGCAAGGGGGGTGCTATGAAAAGTGATGCATCAAAGTTTTTCCCCAGCAATGCGCCTCTTTTCATATATGTAACCCTGATTCTGCACTTCCTCTTCCACTGGGATTCTGGCTGGTCATCCTGGCTGTTGGGGGATTTGGGAAAGGTTATTGATCTGTGCTGCACTTGTCCCTAGTTGCTGCATTCTGTATTCCATTGTTTTTCTTTTACTTTTTTCATTAGAGATGGACTTATTGGCTATTTTGGCCTCTAGAGGCAAAAAAGGTGAAGTTATGCCGATTAACATGAGTTTTTTGCCCACAAATTGCCCATTTGACCCTTTTCGCCCGCTAATGTCAGAATTTGTATCACCTTTGCGCTAGTGTTAGCAGCAGTTTTCAATGCGGCTACCTGAAACTATCACCATATAGTGACATATCGTAAATGCATCGCTAACAGGGTGATCGTTTTTGGTGATAGCCCACGTTAAGAAAACTGCCACTATCTAACGCTAATGCTAGTTAGCGGCATTTCTTGTACATATGCCCCATAGAGCGTAAGGGTGGCTGAATACCCCCAAGAATTAGGCCACTCAAACAAAGCACATACAATAATGTCTGCGAAAGTGTGGTTTTATGTTTATTTCCGGGATATTTGTTGCTTTTTAAATATCACTTCCAAAATTCAAAGAATTAGTGTGTTTTTCTTAGAATCTTGGAGAGGATTTGCCTCCTTATCATAGAAGAGCAGGTGCAAAAATGGTAACTGATCAACATGCCTTCATTTGCAGAATCACTTGCGTATATCAGCTTGTTCAAACGCTGCCTGCCTGAAGCAGATAACATACAGATGTATACTTGCTAAACCAGAGCAGTTTAATAAAAGTTCAATAGATTTTCAGTTGCATCCATTTTTTTTAGCAAACTGAATTGATTCTCACTAAAGTAACAAATTTAGAACCATCTAGGTCTAGAGACGTACAAAGTAGTGTCCAATTTACGCCTGCAAAAGGGCACCCAGACCTGTGTAGCTTTAGCAATTTGCAGATTCTGAGTCATGATCTTCAGGTCCCAGTGATACCTGGAAGAAAATTAAAGTGCTGTCACCAAAGCTATCAATCCAGAAACCCTGAAAAAACAGAAGTGCTGTGTAGGCAAAGTCAAGGCTCTCCTTTATTTGAAGGACAGCGAATTATCTAAATAGGCTGCTTTCACTCTCTGAGATTTGGAGATCTATGCAATATCCATTACTAGCAGTAAACACGTTTTCTATTGACCTGCTGACTCAACTATTAGGACATACTTTAAATGTACATGTGATAGTATAAAATGGGGGGGGGGGGTCATCATTCTATAAAATGCTCCTTCTGTTCTGATACAATCACTGTAAAGTAAAATGACAACACAAATATGAGATTATTGACAGCATGGTTCACAGATATTTGTTTTATTTAGAACAGTAAATTAGGGAGAACCATGGGGAAGGGTTGTCCAGGGGAGATAGGAATAAATGTTGCCTATATAAAAGTAGTTTCTTATAAGACTCAAAGACCAGAGAAGACTTGGGTTTAAGGGCCATATGTACCATACTTCCGTTTTGCGAATTCCAAATAGCGAATTTTAAGGAATCACTATTTGGAATTCGCAAAACGGTATGTATGTACAAAATCGCTATTTAATAGCGATTCCTTACCATTCCTAATTTGCGATTAGCAAATTGCTAATCGCAAATTACCCATTCATTTCTATGGGCCAGGAGGCCCATAGGAATGAAGGGGCAATACGCAAAGTAGGAATTTTTTCAAGGGTGCAGGGGTGTCTCAAGAACACCCTGCTGCACCCCTGAAAAAGACATTTGGGGGCATATGGCGCACATACATGCCCTAAGGGCATGTATGGGCGTCATATGGCACCTTTTGTTTTTTGGAAAAAAGATTTTTGAAAAGAATTTGCAAATTACCACCAACTAGAAGTTGGTGGTAATTTGCGAATCCTTAATGCCATTTTTTGAATATTTTTTGTTTGATACCTTGCATTTATGGAATCGCAAAATTTGCGATTCCTTAAGTGCAATCGCAAAATAAGGAATTGCAAATTTTGCTATTCCTTATTTTGCATCAAACTTGTTTGATACATACCATTTGTCTAATTAGCATTCGCAAAGGCCGAAATTCGCAGAATTTCGGCCTTTGCGAATGCTAATTAGCTTGATACATATGGCCCTAACTCTGTAAAAATGTAACCCTGGCACTACCACTGGAAACGGGGTAAGTTTCAGTTCATCAAACAGTTTCATTTTTACCTGAAACGGAATTTCCTACAAATAATATAAGAGGAATATGTTTAGGAAGATTTTTTAGAAAGGCTGGAGGATGTCTTCTCATGTAAACTAGACAGAGCTAGGTGCTCAGGGATGTAAAAGACACAATCAGACTTCCAAGGAAAGCCGAGGACAGGAGGGCAATGCAGGCGAGCCATTTTACTCTTGTTCTGTGAGAGCTTGTCATGTATTCCTATAGGTTCTGAATCGATCCCCCTATTCCTGACCCTATTCTGGTTAAACTAACTATCAAGTTAACTAACAGTCAGCCCATGAGGCAAGAAAAGCCCCCATGATGCAGATACCGTTATCTGACGCAGTCACACTACGGCACAGGAACGTGTTATCTGATTAGGTCATAACGCTTGAGATCTAATTAGACAAGCGACATTCCTCCAGCCCCTGATAAGGCATACGACGTTCTCATAACAAATCAAACCTATGACAACCTGGAAAATCCGTGCGGCCATTGTTTTGATTTCACAGAGAACTTCAGTAAAAGAATGTGCTAACGAGCAAGTCGTATGACATCTTTATTGACGTATCTATGTCCATCCTTACGTCAATCTCGGCACCTTTAAGGTATAAATATTGCCGATCTTGCCCTATGCAAACACACGCGTGGTGACGAGACGGAGCAGCCATACTTGCCGAAGCCCAGAAGCAGAGCAGACCCCGCTGGCAGCAGCCCCGCCTTCCTGACGCGCTGAGAGACGCGCTGCTATCTCCTACCGAGAGACCCAGCACCGGCGCTTTCGGGCAGCCCTCGCAGGCAGCCTGGAATATCGAGAGCAGAGAAAGAGATACCATTCCTCATTCATCCTAACTTTCAGGTACAGAACTGAATAACCCCTCACAGAGAATTCTTTAGTTATTCACTTGGCAAAAACAAACTTAACTTAAACTGTAACTTTCTATTCCCGCCCACTCATTAGACTTAGGTCAGGTACACGGGGTAGGCGTATTTAGAAACACCAGTTGAGTACGTTTAGTCAAATGTATATGTGTATGTAAATATATTTTAATCATTTTAAACATCATATGGCTCAGAAACCATATCAATGTTTTTACAGTATTATTTTATACTATTTCTTTTAATGTATGCACTTTACTTAGCTATAAGTATTGCAATAATATCGATCCATTTCTCTTGTACGAGAAAAGAGACTGATCAATAAACAACACCTTTTTATTGAACACGCCCGTCTCTTCCTTTTCTCTACAATCTGATGAGACTAAGAATGCACGTACTGACTGAGTAAAATAATTGCCTTGTGCTCACACGACTCTGGAGATACACTCTTGATTAGGGGAGAGCAAAGTTGTCATGTTCTATGGTTGTCAGAAACTAAATCCCTTCTTGTCTAATCAGGGGAGTTAATTCTTTCCTGAACATTCGAGAAAGTTTCTAGCGAACTCTGAGCTACGCTGGCAAACCCAAAACTTAAGTCTAGTATCGACAGTAGTAGACCTAGTTAACGTCTGGCCTAGGCCTTTACTGCTGTAGGTATTATTCCAATGCGCAGAGCCTATTGGGAAGATAGGAACTACACTACATGGCGCCCAACGCGTTTGGAAAGGGCGATAAAACTAACGTAAGACATTTAGAGTAACTCAGTCGTGCTTTCTCACTCAGACCCCTTTTCCCAAATACTCCAAAGACGTCTGGAGTGGGTGAAAGGTAATATCCTCCAAAACCTCGCAGGAGGGAACTCCTATGTAAGGTTCTTGGTTTAGTCAACGTTGAAGGATACACTGTTCCAAAATATTGTGCATCTAATCTTTGTTCCATAAGAAACCTGATCTGCAAACAAAAAGAATAACCTTTCTAACAGTAAAATGTCAGAAAGTGATGAAGAAAGAGAGGCAGTTAGATTAGCAGCTGAAATAGTAGCAGCTGATACTGCAGCACTAGATGCGGACGGGGATATAATACTCATCCCGGTCGCCAAAAGGAAATCTATAACCTTAAAACTTATAGAAAATGGACTGACACCTAGAGGTGGCACAGTCATATTCGTAATTGAGGCACACGAATATCGGCAGACAGAGGTATACTATACATGGATACATTTTCCAGCAGCAAATGCTGTAACAAAGTACTTCCACTATTACAAAATAGAGGTTCCACCCGACATTTACACTCCTTTCGAGGAGGTGGAAGTACCACTCAAATTCCAAGAGCATTTGCTCCTATTTGATGGCGCCCTAATACATAACAATCACATTACAAGGCTCGGTCCTTTAGGTAGACCAGGAGCAACGTGGCCGGTCTTAGCCGGATACACACCACACCCAGACATCGAAAGAATGTCTACAGGAGAGCTGTTAATACAGCTAAAACAATTACTAAAAATTCATAGACAATTAGTCCAGTATGTAATGCGGACTTCAACAATTCAGCCAGCGATTAAACTTCCACAGCTGACCCCTCACCAGGGGAACACAAATAAAATCACACCACAGAACATCCAATCCTGCCTAGGTAAAGTTCCGGCTAAACGGGAACAGATACCATTCTGGTTGGCACAGAAAATCACCCAAATAGAGGCGGTGTTTCCTGACACCACCCCGCTAGAAAAACACAGGATTCTGACTATATGTCTCCCAATGGGAATCGCACCACACATAGAGGACTGTGACACTTGGGGTACAGTCTTTGCTTCAATCTACACAAAAACGCACGGTGTTCCATCCATTTCGGTAATACCAGATGTGCTAAAACAAATTCAAGATGAATACGGTCCAGAACCAGCTTTAACTCTTGGTATGAAATTACTGAAAGACTTCAAGCAGGTCTCGGCTATATTACTAGCCAATATAAAAGGTGAAGCAGCAAACGTGGCGATCCGCCAGAGGTTAAAAGAGACAGATATAGCAGACCAACCAGCTGAAATTGCCAGAATCATAGAAAAATCTTATGAAGAACTAGGTAGAGATAGTTTAGGTGGAATACCAGTAAAACCGCAACTGACTGAAAGTCCAGAAAAAATATTTTTTAATAATAATTCACCAAAAAAGAACTGGGATGGAAACAAACAATCCAATCCAAAAGAAAAGAAATTCCAGTCCCGAGGAAGGTCTCCTAGGCGAAGGGAGAAATCTCCGAACCAGAGACACAGGTCACCCCAAAGTGACCCCTCTGGGAAAAGATATAACCTTAGAAATAGGGATAATATTAAAAAACCTGATAGATATCAAGACATTGATACACGTCCCTCTCAATCTTTTCAGACTTCCTCGCAGAAATCGGAAAGAAGAGGACGATCAGAACAAAGAGAAGAGCACGCCAAGTCCAAAGACAAGGAACCTGCTCAACAAAAAAAGAAATTACAATTTCCAAAAAAGAAGGTAGCCAGTATCAAGGTAGTTAACAATGCCGAGAATACTGAGGACACAACTGAAAAACGGAGAGTGGGCTCAGACAATGCTAGACAGCGCAGCAGAAGTGAGCATAGCTCGCAAAGTCCTTATGAATCATCTGGAGACAGTGGACACGAATGAATACCTTCAAGTGGAAACTGCAGACACCAGAGTTAGCAAACCCCACAAGATATACGAGATAACATTACGTATAGAGGGAGATAAGACTAGGAAAATAAGGGGACTATTTTGGGATAACCTCTCCAAGGGTTATGACATCCTTCTAGCTAAAAAGACTGGCCACCAGAGTTTGTCAGGGAGTGCCCTCATGGCGAAGAAGTAATTATGCCTGCCTTCTCGAATCAAATCCCGATTCATAAAAAATACACACTTGCTAGAAAATGGGCAGTGGCCTTAGCACCTGCTTTATATAAAAATCATGTAGGATGGGATGAGGATTCTCCTCCTCACAAAATCCAGTTAAAATCACAACCTACTGCACAAAGGCAGTACCCAATTAAGCAAGAAGCTAAAAAACAGGTAAATGAAATACTAGATCAGCTAGAATACCAGGGGGTGATTGAAACTTGCACCTCACAAATGAACAATCCTTTGTTTCCGGTCTCCAAACCAGACAATTCATATCGTCTTGTTTTGGATTACCGACACCTTAACACATGTTGCAAAACCTTTGCAGTGCAAAACTCACACAGTGCTGCACTAATGAATAACATAGTGCGCAAAAAATACAAAACAACCTTGGACATCTCCAATGGATTCTTTTGTCAAAACATAGCACCAGAGAGCAGATATTTAACTGCATTCTCAGTAAATGGCACTCAAAAGCAATTCTGTCGGTTAGCCCAGGGGTACAAGAACAGCCCGGGGGTATTCTCAGCGAGAGTAACAGAATTACTACAACTATATGATGATGAAGCATTATCTTATGTCGATGACATTTACTTAACAGATGATGACTTGGATACTCACTTGAAAAGAGTGAACACCATAATACTTGGGTTCGCAGCAGAGGGTTACAAATTCAACTTTAAAAAGTCTAGAATTGCCCATCTGACAGTCCTGTTCTTAGGATATGAGTTATCAAGTGAAGGTAAAAGCCTGGCTGACAATTTCCTAGAGAAATGTGCCGTAATCCAAGCTCCTAAAACACTAAAAAACCTACAGTCAATTCTAGGCTTCCTAAATTTCGGAAGAACATACATTGCAAATTACGCAGAAAGGGTCAAACCCCTTTATGATCTAATTAAACCAGACTTTAAAAGATCCAATTGGACTCAAACACACACAGAAATTTTGAGATCCTTACAAACAGATATGCTAATTAAAACAAAATTAGAAACACGTGATAACACACGCAATCTTGTGATTCGAGTCATCCCAGGGAGATGCGGATTCACATACCTAACCTCTAATGAGGGAGAAAAGGTACCAATTGCATTCAAATCACACTTGTACACTAAGGCTGAAATGAAATTTAGCCCAACGGAAAAAATTCTTACAGCAACACAGACAGCTATAGCAAAAGAACGAGCCCTGGCACAAGGTAAACGAATAGTAATCGTGACACCAATACCAGCCTTAGAGGCGGTATCAAAGGCAAGCATTCCGAATGCTAAAGCGCTCCATCCAAGATGGATACAATGGGCTAACTCTCTTGCTGCAACAGACGTGGTGTACGAATTTGATCCTTACTTAAAAACACAAGAATTTCTCCAATATGAATTCGAATGTCCTCCGCCAACTGAAATTCTGCCTCTAGATCACTACGGCTGTATAATATATACAGACGGATCAGCACAACCCGCAGTGGGGGGTAAGCAAGCTTACAGTGCTGGGTGCGCGATTGTTAAAGGTCGTTGGCACGAAGGGAAATTTAAACCAACCCTCACTAAAACACAATCCCTAGGAGATTGTACAGCTCAGTGAGCTGAACTACTGGCATTCAAGATGGCGCTTGAAAATACCGAATGAGAATTCCCCACACTCATAGTGTGTGATTCGTATTATTGCGTTCAGTCTTACAATGAATACTTGCAGATCTGGCTTCAGAACGGTTTCAAGGATGCGAAAGGTGGCACAATCAAGCATAAAATGCTATGGGAACAAGTAGTTCTTCTGCAAAAAGAACTACCAAAGACTCACGTGATACATACGCTGAGTCATCAACGTGATGGCGTTCACGTTGCAGGGAATTCATTGGCTGATGAGGCCGCGAAGGCAGCTGTGCAAACGGCTTCCGTAGCTGCCGTCACCCGGTCAAAAACAAAAATAGACAGCGAAATATTACAAGCTGTCAGCGCTTCTGCAAAGGATTCGATAGAACCACTCCCTAAAGGCTTTCCAGTAAAATACTCATACATAACTGATGCAAACAATGTTCCTTTTGCTCGAATCCCTGGAGTGGGGGATAGGGCAATTCCAAACATGGAACATAGGTTAGGACTAATAATAGCGGCACACGAAGGGCTTGCTTCTATTCATGCTGGCGTCTCAGCCACAGTATCATTATTAAAACAGAGATACTGGTGGCCACAAATGAGAAGACAAATGAGGAACTATGTTCTAGCATGTGAAATATGTCAAAAAATGAAAGTATCAACGGTGAGACGTCCAGCTCAGACGCCCCTTCTAATCTCGGATAAACCATTAGCCTGTGTTTATCTAGACCACTGCGGTCCCTTACAAAGGGATGGTAACTATAAATATATCTTGGTTGCAGTGGACTCATGCACGAGATTTATATGGATGTGGCCCCAGCGAACGGCTGATGCCAGAACTGTTATAAAAGATTTGCGAGTCTTTATCGGCACATACGCAATTGGCATGCTGCATTCGGACAATGGTCCTGCTTTTAGCTCTCGGGCTTATAAGGAGGCCATGGTCAGCATGGGCGTGCAATTGCGGTACTCTTGTCCATTTCACCCTGAGGGGAACGGAATTGTTGAAAGAAAAAACCGTGACATAAAGCAATCTATAACGGCAAAGGTATTAGGTTCGGGAGCTGGGTGGGTCAAACATCTAATAAGTGTCCAACGTAGTCTAAATAACTTGCCAAGAAATTCTCTGAAGGGATTCAGTCCGTACGAATTATTATTTGGAACTAGAATGATTATCTCTGACCTCGACAGTCAGACTTCAGTGGTTAAAGAAAAAAGCTTTGATGTCAAAGACCGTTTGGCTATTTTGCAGGACTTAAACAAAACAAGAAAAGACCTGAGCAACATACAGTTGAAACAACAGCCAACAACCACTGAAGAATCACCACCTGTCCCAGCAAGACCTGTCTGGATTCCAAAAGTCGGGGATCTAGTCAGGGAGAAGATCGCGGTAAAGAAGGAATTTGGGCCTTCTTACAGAAAAGCAGTTCCTGTCTTGTCTGTCAACGGGACAAGATCAGTTGTACTAACGCCACTTGCTGGTAAAAAGGAGAACCGAGTTGTATCCATCGACCTGGTAAAACCACAACATGTGGCCGATAACAAACAGTAGGCCAAGTGGACTCCCAATAAGTAGCAGAACACCAAGGTTTGCTACCAGTACAGAGGTCCTAACAAAGAGGCTCATCACATTCGAAACGCCTACAGAAGAACAACAAGGACTATGCAACGATGCAATAGAACTCAGACCTCTGAAAACCCAAATAAAAACATTTAGCAGAGACACACCAATCTATAATGAAGTACCAAGTGAAAATGCAAGAAACAAAAATCCTGAAGCAATTGGAACAATTGACAGAACTGCATCCGGCTACTTCATCAACTTCGATGATTCCTCTGAAAGCCTCAGTGAATCAAAGACACAGCCATCATCAAAATCCTTTAAAGACAAAGCTAAGGAACTTTTGAACCAACTGAAAGAAACATATCTGATTTCTCCATGGATTGAATTTTGGGTGGGTTTTGGTGCATTTATCCTCATACTTTGGCTCATCATGGTATTAACTTTGGGACGCTTCATTGAGGGAAAATATGCTAAAATGGACACAGCAAGTCAGAACATCAACTTGGTCCTCAAACCACACACATCTTCACACGTCGAGAAAAGAGAACTTTCTTCAGCCAACTTCACAGCCAATCCTATACCTGGTGGGGTAGCCTGGGACAACACTGACTATGAAATTTATGGTCCGGTCGAGATCCTGAAATATCCACACCAAATCAAGATCTCCTTGAGTGACTTTGCAAAACCAAACTCATTTGCTGATGATTGGGACTTCGAAAGCATTAATAACATGATGTCTGACTTAGTAATGTCTGCTAAATTTACAAAACATGATTATTTGCAAGGTTCTACAAATTATGATAGTATGTATTGCTATAACCACTATGGTAACCATTTTTTACATAAATCTGCACAACCTAGAAATGTTTTAAATTATAATCAATGGGAACATTGTGCAACACCTCAAAAAGGGAGCTCAAGAACTGTTTACGACAAATATTCATATTTTTCAGGTTTTAACACAAGTAATGCTGAAACATTTTATTATAAATTGTCAAACAAGACAGGGATGAAAACCATGATAACCAACACAAAGTTGATATATTCAGATTCATTCTTCGAAGAAATGAATACTTTTGGATTTGATTATTGGGACAAAAATGTTGATTTGAAAAGTGTTTGGGGTACAAAAGAATGGCAAGTACAGGGTTTAGAAGCTTTGTTTAGAGCTTGCATGATCCCAGAACAAATGATATTTTTAAATGACACTGTTCAACAAGCCACCTGTCTTGGCCTAGCCAAAATCAAAGATTTAAATAAACCGTCTATTCCAAAGCCAACAATGTTTAGCAATAACTCTGATACAGATGAAGAGATAGACGTAAACCATATATTAAACAAAAACAGAACACATCCTAATTGGAAACAATGGTTGATCTGGCCCACAGATACAAATAACTGTCAAGACAGATTCCTGAATAAAACACAGGGGTTCAAACTGACCAGGCCAGACCCTAGATATCCCCAAAGACATCACCCAGGGATAATAACAACCTACAGTGTGGGCAAATTATGCCTTCAGTGGCTACAAACTTCCACACTGCCTGAAATTAAGCAACACCTAACTTTACTTACTGAGGGTGCTGACTTGCGTGATTTCATAATGGGACCACGCAAACAGCGTCAAAAGCGTTTCATAGCAGCCTCTGTATATGCAGCATACAATGAGGCCTGGAAGGTTAATCAAATTGAAACAGAAGAGAGAATACGGGAAATTGACCGTATTAATTTGGAAAAATCACTTTCTGTAGTGGACAATGGGTTAATGACTCTGTCCTCCAGAATTTTTTCTTTGGACAGCATTGTGTCGTCAGCAATCGATATATTATCGCAAGACTTACTGTTATTACAACATGGTCAGTCACAATTGCGTTCTATTGTACAGCTTGGCTGGACGTTACAAAATCTGCGTTCAGGCTATGTGCCTTGGCATTTAATCAACACAACGTCACTATTCCAAATCTTTAACCTTACTGATAGACAAATCGGTATGGCGCAAAAGGGTGCTGATTATACAATCTTGAGCATTGAAAAACTAGAAAGATTACCAATGACAATGTCAGAACGACCTGTCAGTGAATGGATAATCCACGGAATCATAAATATTCCTATCTCAACCTTCAGGTTTCAATACTGCCAAAAATATATACAGGCTGGCATGTACGAGAAATTGGGGAAGGGGTACCTTAAAACAACTTGGAACCTGCCCTATTCACATGCATGTGTCAGTAATAAAGGACAGAAAGTGTTTCTTAGTGGCAACAATTGTGCTATGTCACTAAGCGGCACGCTTCTGTGTAACGGAATTAGTTTGCATGGAGCCTGTGAAGGGAATTCATACAACCTTTCATGTCACCAGCAAGGCGCACCTGCAACTGAAATAGAACCATTCTTTCAAAGACTCTATAATGGGAGTTACATTCTTATTGTAGACCGCAAATGTTGTAGTCTTATGCCCGGGACTCCTTATCTAGTCACTACGACTGCGAAGGTCAAGTGCTGTGGACGTTCTTTGTTCCCCAGCTCCTTTCCAGACAGGGAGGCAAGGGCATGGCCCAGTTTGAAAATTACTTCTATTCGAATAGATACTTTAAGCAGAATGAAAACAGTGCTTCTTCAGACGCCTACAAGGCTCACGTCATCAAAAGAAAGATATGATCTACAAGTCGCAAGGACGACTGCAGAGATACATACATTATTATCGACTAATTCCCCCGTACATTTCGCGGAAATCCTGAGCGAAATCTTAAATATTTCTGATACCACTGGGGTCTCAAAGGTATTTAAGACAGTATTTTCGATGGCATTAACACCATTCAAAGCCATACTGGGTATTTTTCCAGATTTCGTCCATTCGATTTTTGGCGGACTTCCCCTGATCCTGGGACTAATTGCAGGAATCCTATTCTTAGTCCTTATTTTTCGTTATGGCAACCCATGTCACAGATCAAACTCTCGCGACAATGGAAGATACAATCCTAGCCATTGGATACCGGGACCGGATATCAAAAATCCTGGGACTCTCCCGGCTTAGAGACCTGAACATGACTTGGTTTCTATCATTTCGACCAATGTGGCAAAGATGTGTTTTACCTGTATTGAGATGTCTGCTATGCGGAGAAGAATGCGTGTTAGACATCTGTCTGACGCTACAATCGGATGCGCCAGTGGATGCAGATACATTGTTGGTTCCTACCAAGGTTCACGCTTTGTGCTGCCCTCAAAGGCTGCCAATCCTGATGACGGCATTCGTGGAGTCTTCACCACTACGATTGATGAGTAGTGAAGTTCAAGATGAAAGCAGCATTAATCAGGTACGACCTTCTGTCAGCAATGCGAATCAGAATGTCAATGGAGACAATCATGCGCACGAATGCATGGTTACACCTATTTCCGACTTAGTGGAACTTTCCCATGAAGCTGTTGACAGTTTTTTCGAAAGCCTTAATGATATGATGTTCTCTCCAGAACAGAAATAGAGACTTTTGAGCAAGCTCGCACGCGGCGTTCCCTGAATTCGGCCTTCAACTTTAAAAATAAAGTCACATGAACAATTTTTCCCACCAGTTCGAGGACAACAATTTTTTAGCAGCCCCAAATTATTTTTTACAAAATTTTCGGGACACTTATCTTCTGCTTAAAGTAAGAAACTATTCCTAGAGAACTAAGATTTCTATTTTTAGATACTTTATAAACTTTAGTTGCCCGCTGGTATGTTCACAAATATTTTATTATGTGATGAAATGGTCTCGAACTTTCTTTCTGTATAGCCATATTAAGAGCCATTTCATGTGTATTTCTCATATACCAAATAAGCAATAATGTCTACAAATGCGTGTTTACTTTAGCGTTTAATTCATAGCTTAAGTGCATACAAAATATATGACTGCAATTTTTCAGTATATTTGGAACTTTCAAAATGCATTTATGTATTTTGGGGTGGTAAGGTATACACTATACTCTATAGTATGTTGTACTATGTTATACTATGCATAGATTAGTAAATATGACCATAGTTAGCGTGGAGTGGGTGTCATGTATTCCTATAGGTTCTGAATCGATCCCCCTATTCCTGACCCTATTCTGGTTAAACTAACTATCAAGTTAACTAACAGTCAGCCCATGAGGCAAGAAAAGCCCCCATGATGCAGATACCGTTATCTGACGCAGTCACACTACGGCACAGGAATGTGTTATCTGATTAGGTCATAACGCTTGAGATCTAATTAGACAAGCGACATTCCTCCAGCCCCTGATAAGGCATACGACGTTCTCATAACAAATCAAACCTATGACAACCTGGAAAATCCGTGCGGCCATTGTTTTGATTTCACAGAGAACTTCAGTAAAAGAATGTGCTAACGAGCAAGTCGTATGACATCTTTATTGACGTATCTATGTCCATCCTTACGTCAATCTCGGCACCTTTAAGGTATAAATATTGCCGATCTTGCCCTATGCAAACACACGCGTGGTGACGAGACGGAGCAGCCATACTTGCCGAAGCCCAGAAGCAGAGCAGACCCCGCTGGCAGCAGCCCCGCCTTCCTGACGCGCTGAGAGACGCGCTGCTATCTCCTACCGAGAGACCCAGCACCGGCGCTTTCGGGCAGCCCTCGCAGGCAGCCTGGAATATCGAGAGCAGAGAAAGAGATACCATTCCTCATTCATCCTAACTTCCAGGTACAGAACTGAATAACCCCTCACAGAGAATTCTTTAGTTATTCACTTGGCAAAAACAAACTTAACTTAAACTGTAACTTTCTATTCCCGCCCACGCATTAGACTTAGGTCAGGTACACGGGGTAGGCGTATTTAGAAACACCAGTTGAGTACGTTTAGTCAAATGTATATGTGTATGTAAATATATTTTAATCATTTTAAACATCATATGGCTCAGAAACCATATCAATGTTTTTACAGTATTATTTTATACTATTGCTTTTAATGTATGCACTTTACTTAGCTATAAGTATTGCAATAATATCGATCCATTTCTCTTGTACGAGAAAAGAGACTGATCAATAAACAACACCTTTTTATTGAACACGCCCGTCTCTTCCTTTTCTCTACAATCTGATGAGACTAAGAATGCACGTACTGACTGAGTAAAATAATTGCCTTGTGCTCACACGACTCTGGAGATACACTCTTGATTAGGGGAGAGCAAAGTTGTCATGTTCTATGGTTGTCAGAAACTAAATCCCTTCTTGTCTAATCAGGGGAGTTAATTCTTTCCTGAACATTCGAGAAAGTTTCTAGCGAACTCTGAGCTACGCTGGCAAACCCAAAACTTAAGTCTAGTATCGACAGTAGTAGACCTAGTTAACGTCTGGCCTAGGCCTTTACTGCTGTAGGTATTATTCCAATGCGCAGAGCCTATTGGGAAGATAGGAACTACACTACAAGCTTTGTGGGTCATTCTCACATGTGCATGGTGCCAATCTGTCTATGAGTTGAGGCATGACCTATGGCTCCCCCGAATGGTGCTGGTATGCAATTGGAGCCCTTCAGGTGCACGAGAAGGGCTTGAGGCACAAATTCATGTTCAAAATTTACCATCCTATGGACTAGGAGGTTTAGATAAAATATGGGCTTTTAGATGTGTATACTTTCTGCTCAAGCTGCTAACCTTCATTGCTCTTCCACTTCTTACTTTTCTTCTGTGGTGTATATGCACAACAGTAGGTGTAATACCTGCCATTAAAAAGATGGGCTGTAACTGTGCACCAACTTTGATTGCTGCTCCAACTGCTCTATTCCCCATTTAGCATAATTTCACCTATTTGACAGTATCCATTCCTAGCTCATGTTAGTATATAGAATATCTAGCCTTGTGTGATTGCCAGCATTTTTGGTGAAAAGGCACACAGGTCCCTCAAGGACCCTCTGGCTAAGTGTGGTTAGCACTATGAAGATGCCTATATGTTTTAAATCCCAATGATCCAGTATCCAGTAGGTCTTAGGAGGAAGAATTTTGCGTCTGTTGACTTGTGGGCAGATCATGCATGGTATATACTGTGTTTTCCAACAGTGACACCAGGTGTTGTACTTCCAGTTGCTTCTCGGTGGACCACTTGCACTATATACTTTGGTAGTTTAATAGTGAATCCAGATTATACTCCCTGTAACATACTCCCTGGTAGACTCAGATTATCTTTATACTATGCCCTCTATGACGGTCTCAGAATTAAGATACTGACCACTCCTAAAGTAAGTGGTACTCTCCGTAGCAACTCATACTTATCTGTAGTGCAGGTCACTTACTTTTGCCTACTCTTCCTCCCAGGGTATAGGCCACCAACCAGGATTCTTCAGCCATATCTTTTCTGGGCGTTTCTTTCAATCTGACTGCAGGTGGCACCCCTCACCCCCTTCAAAATCAGTCTTGATGCCTGGGCCCCAGGTGTTTCTTGGCCTTCCTCTTTTCCTTTTCCCTAGAGGTTTTCACATCAGGGCTTGTCTGTTGGTGTTTGATGCTAGCTTGCAGAGGGTGTGACCTATCCAGTCCGAGGGTCTTTTCATGATTTCTTCATGAGCAGGGAGTTGTAAAGTCTGAAGCCATAGTTCATTGTTGCTGATGATGTTTGGTCAGCAGATCTGGAGGATTTCTTTCAGACAGGTGTTGATGAAGGTCTGGACTTTGTTGGTGGTAATCACTGTAAGTTTCTGCTCCATACAGAAGGACCAATTTTACATTGATGTTAAAAAGAGTTATCTTGATTTGCAGCGTTAAGTCCTTGGAGCTCCAAATCTTTTGTAGCTAAATGATGGCAGCCCTTGCTTAGCCGATTCTTGCCTAAATGTGGATGTCTGTGGATGTCTTCACGATCCAGTCTCTGGCCAGCAGCAAGAGGAAAGTCGAGAGCAAACAACCCTGTCAGACTTTGATCCTCAATTGGAAGACTTCCGTGAAAGCAGGTCACTTCACTATTTTTAAAGCATGTCTATAAAACTCACAAACCTCAACTAGCATCTCTTTTTTAGACCAAACTACATATCACACCATAATACGCACACACTTAAAATAGCAGCTGGAACATGATGCAAACAGGACTTCTTTGCGGCCACATCAGGGGTATGAAGCACTATGTAAGGGGTACAATACATAAACCTATACCAGGCAGAAGACTTGTAAATCTCAGCTATGTGTAGTAGTAAGTCTAACTATTAGAGATTTTCACCAAAACTACTAACCCTAACAAGGTTTCAGAACACATGCAAGTAAACCCACATGTGGTCCCATGGTGTTATTTACTGATTGTCCCTCATTTTCCATTAGATCCGAAGTCCTCTGAACTGAGCCTTCCTCAGTTGTGAGGATCGGTACCTGTTGCCACAAGAAAAATGTTCCATATCTCTTTCATGTGCTGTTGGAATAACATTCAATAGGTATCCATTTCCATACCTAACCTAACATTTAGACCCTAAGTAACTCCTGGGGCAACCACCACTCTGCACCAGTGTCTCAATCTATCTCCCACTTAAAAGAGCCAACTCTGCACACATGCTGTACACTGAAGGGCCCTGTAGCTATGTGTTGTATTTGTTTCTGACGTGAATAGAGATGCGTCAGTCATGTGACCAAAAACAGTAGATCTATCAACCTGCCTATCAATGACTGTATGGTAGCCTCATATCATGAGCCATGACTGCCTTCCATGCATTCTAGAAGTACAAGAAGTAATATCCTTGCATGGAAATGAGAAAGATCAATTTTTACGTCTTTTTTGGGCAGATTAGGCTTTTGTTTGCATGGGCACCTGAATAAGTCATGCGGAACCATTTTGGCCCAAGTACCTTTGCAGTAAAAGAACACAATACAGACGTGTTTGCAGCTCTTTTGGTAGAGTTAATTAATAGTATGGGAAACCCAATATACCCTTGGAGGCTTGGGCAACGGTATAAATGGTAAAAGGAGCCTACAAGGGATTATTTTATGTATACTAATTTCCATTTATTTAGAACTAAGTCAAGAAGTCAGTCTAGTGGAATAGACGCCAAAGTGTAAATAGACAACAAGAAATACAAAGAACAAATCTTAATAGAGAAAAACTCTTAATAGAGAAAACACGGGAGAACCTAGAAATTTGAGAAAATACATCTTGTTTTATATATTTTAGCTTGAAATAATGGAGTACATAAAAACATTCAGCATAAAGTCATGAAAAGAAGCAAAAATCAAATTGTCCTAACAATACATGACTGTACATCTATTCCAAACCAATTATAAGCAACAAATCTCCAAATGAGAATATGTATCGCTTCAAAATGACAAATAATCATAGGAATAGAAGAAAATGTCGACGTTTCGGTCTGTACGGCGGAAATCCTTCAGACCATCTTCAGGACGAGAGCAAATGTTGCTGACAAAAAGACTCTTTTTGTAAAAGTGGACGGCTGCCTGGTACCATATGCAAAATCTATGGTTGTTGCTACAGGAGCATATGCTGTCTTTTTTGGGGGAATGATTTATTTCTTCAACCCAGATCTGTCTGTGCTCAGATCAGAAAATTGTAGGATTCTGTATATATTTGCACTATCTCAATCGAGCGATGGTGTTTCGAGAAGGATGAAAAGCAGCGTTCACCCTTCTCGAAACGCTATCGCTCGAGTAGTAAAATGCAATGTAAGATGTCAGGGAAGGCTAAGAAGGTTAGGACCCCTGCGGGAGTAGGAGTCATCCACCCAACCTAAGGGTGGTGATTAAAAAAAAGGGCCAGATATATCATTGTTTTACATCACCCGTGAGCCACGCAAGGCAACGTCAAAGCAAACCAAAGATTGTCATATAGTGAACCTCTAGAGTTTCCAGGAGGGATAGCTGGTTGGTGTGTAGGCTCACTGCAGTATCTAGCTCCATGGTCATCATCACCCAGAGAGGGTGGTAGAGTGCCCAAGACCTGTTTTAGCTGCCTCTACAGTGATATCCATATCCAGTTACCACAATGTCTGACCTGTCTGCTTGACAGTCAAGGACCAGCGTTCATCAGGCCTTCAGGGCTGCAGTTTGATATCAGCTAAGCACCTTATCTACATGCAGCCTTCACTGTTGGTGATACGTCTGCTAGAGACTGAAAGTACCTATAGCCCGCTTCACCACCAGTCAACACTGACACCAATGGGCCCCATCATTTAGGGTAGGAATGTGTAAGGGATGTGGGAGCTCTGGGACAAGTCCCAGACACTGTATGTTATTTCCTACAGGGTGCAGTACAATGATGCACAGGCATTTATATAATTAAAATATATGTGTACTCAGCTTTGTGTACAGTTTACTTTAATTATATCTAACCTGTTTTCCTTTCCCGTATTTAGTAAAGGGTAGGTCCAGGTGTGATGATTCCTTTTTACAGGGTACTGAACCGAGCTGCTTCGCGTATCCTATCTTCACGCTTTCATGCATGCATACATCTGCCCTAGGATGGAGACAGCTACACAAGTGAACATGGGAACACCCAACTCTCCTTAGGCCAAGCATGCCCAAGAGTGCCAGTCACAGGGCAGTCCTGATATCTAACAAGCCAATTAAGAGAAAATATTTCTTTCAATGCATTCATTCCTTGCAGCTCCAGGAGAAGTTGGTTCAGAGATACACTAAATTAGACTCAAGGAAAAACAGTGCTAAGTGGCGGATTTTTCATGCAAAATACATCTTTATTACAAATCAAATGACTAGTTGCTTGGCAATCAATCGGTGTAATACATGCCAATTAGAACATGGTGTTCTTGCTGCGTACTGTAAGGGTGTTGCTGGTTGGCTTGTATGAGGCTCCTACACAATGTGTGCTGAGTCAGATTTCATTTGAAGGCGCAGTTATGCAGAACATTTACATAAATCATGTTATGCTGCCATACTGTACAAATGGACCTGGTTTACTGTACTGATTGTCTGGGTTAAACTCTTACTATAAAAACATCCTGACCTTTGGGACCTATAGACTTTGACAATGCAATGTGGCGATGCTGAACAGTATAGGTAAAAATCAATGGGGCATATTAGCAAGAACCTTGTTAAAATTATTGCCGTTTTAGCGGCAGGAAACTGCCACTAAAACGGCAATAATGGGCTTGCTAATATGCGTTATAGATTTCCAATAGAAGCCCAGGTTAGATGTCCTGCATATCTAACCTGGGCTTCTATTGGAACTCTATAAAGCATATTTGCAAGCCCATTGTCGCCGTTTTAGCGGCAGTTTCCTGCCTCTAAAACAGCGATAATTTTAACGAGGTTGTTGCTAATATGCCCCAATGTTTTTTCCCAGTGCTGTTTAATATGAGCACAAAAAATGCTACATTGATGCTAACACCTCTTTCATCAGTCCCACCAAAAAATTGTAAGTGTGCAAAGCCCTTCTGTGGAGGCCGGCAGCACTTTGCTGCCTGGCCCTCCACAAAATGAATATTTAAAAAATAATAACAGAGGTGGAGGTGGGGGGGGAGAAGTCATGGAAGGATAGGGATGGAGGAAAGCCACAGGGTAAGAGGTTCACGAGGAAGAGAGCAACAGAGGGTGGGAGAGAAGCACACGAGGAAGGCAGCAACAGGCACGCAGGTGGAGAATCATACAAGCGAGAGAGGGCAACAAAGTGGGGGAGAGAAGTATATGGACGAGAGAGAGCAACACAGACTGTCAGAGGGAGAGAAGCACAGTAGGGAGACAGCTGGAAAACAAGAACTCCCATGTAGTGCTTAAGCAAAAAGAAGAAAGTTCTCAAAAAGTGAGCAGTGGAAGGACACAAGTAAAGTGATAATGCTTCAGAGGAGTGACAAACACAAGTTGAACAAGGCAAGCCATTAAAATCAACTAAGAAGCCAACGAATGAGAGTTACAATAAAGCCAACCAAAGGTAAGCAATGGGCGAGCCTTAGGCCCATTGTAAGTTCTTGGCAAACTGATGATTATACATTTTGCAACCAGAGAGGTCTTAAAAAGGGCTGTGTTCCATGATCACAAACAAACATTTGAATTACGCATCCCACAGTAATGTTCCTCTTGTAGAGAGTATGGTTGTACGGTTCAAGAATTTCGAGAATCTGCAAGACATCACCAAGCGATAACACAACAAAGTTGGTTCTCTGTGCAACACCGTAGAGAAGAGAGAGGGGTGGTCATCACCCGACCTTTGGAAATGGTATTACATGTTCCCTTTTAAGATGACTAACTGTGGTTTGATTATAACCTATATTTAGAATGTTCTAATTGAATTTGAAGATGTGTGGTTTCGGACACAGAAAGGGACCAAGGGTTTAGCAACAACACAAAGATGATGCTCTGCTTTATGGATATTTATTGTGATTTTCTTAGTAACGATGCCTATAGTTCAGCGTAAATTTGCTACGTTTCAGAGGCAACGAGTAGAGTAATCCTACAGACAGCAGATCACCAGAACTGGATCACTGGTTTGGAATGGGGGTAACGTCTAATTGTTACTCAGCCAAGTGTTGCTGCAGCGTGTTGCGATGGTGGGCACCGGGGATGTGATTTTTACCAGTTGTCTTTATGACGTAATCTGGATACTTCATACTGGATTTTCTTAAATTGCATTGGCGCTGTGCAAATGTTGTGACTCTGGGAGAAAGTGGCTAGCGTGAACTGAAAGAAAGGTAGAAACATAAACCCAACCTTTGTGACAGTCTAATGGCAACTGAAATAAAATGCATCATAGTCAGTTGGAAGGAAGCCATCCAGCTAGTGCAGAAGAGCAAAATCAAGTCAGGTTTCAAAATGACAGTCATATCCAAATAATTTCATTGTACGTCAGTTTGCCTCGTGCACATTCATTGTGGATATCCTAAAAAATTTGACCAATATTGCTTAACAATGGATCACATAGCCAAGCCCTATACCCAATATTCACTACATTGCTGGTGAGTGAGTGATAAGGTCACCAATCGAAGTATATCGTCTTGGTATCTCTCAAATGCAACAGAAATCAGATTTTTTCAGAAAGTTGCTAATATAGAGCAAGAAATCACAGAGAAGTTAGGGGCATATTATCAAGGGGGTTTATCTCCGCTTTTTTGGCTTTAAAAGCCAAAAAAGCGGAGATAAAATTATCTCCCTATTACCTAGCTGTCGCTAACACCAGTTAGCGACAGCTAGTAGGAGATAGCGACCATCTTGGGCCCCGCTTTGCATGTCAGTGATATTTATCTCTAATGACATGCAAAGTGGGCGTGCCAAGATGTTAGCGACTGGAAACAGTCGCTAACATCGCTATCTCCTATTACCAACTTATGGAGATATTCGCGCTAAGCGCGAATATCTCCAAAAGCTAACACCTGTCCTGAGCAGTTCTTAGCCATGTTATCCAATGGTAGGTGGATAACATGGCTAAGAGTATTAGCTCGGTAATGCATGAATATCGCGGACTTTTCAGCGATATTCATGCATTTTGGCCGATTTTTATCGCTTAGGAGATAAACCTTGATAATATCAAGGCTCCTAAGCGATAAAAATCGCCGCAGCTCGGCGATAAAAATATCCCCGCTAAACCAACATAGCGATAATTATCGCTAGTTGTTGGTAATATGCCCCATAGTGTCCTATTTCATAGGTATTTTTCCAATGAGCAATATGTGACTATAATAGTAGTATATTATATGTACAAATTGTTGTACTTTCAGAATTATTTTGTATTTTCTTTATGATTTGTGCATGTCATTATGCTTTTTCTGGCTGAATGCTAAGGAACAGAATAGAATTTCTTATGAACATAATGAAGAATCAGAGAAAGAAATCCCAGACTGTCGGAATTTGGAGTCATACAAAGAGTTCCAAATCTTCAGCCCAAATGCCACCCCTCAGCCTCCAATCATTCGTATGTTTGACATCTGAACGTAAGGAAAAAATGCATAGTCTGAGCAGGAGGTGGAGAAGAAATCAGTTTTCTAAAGGCAGTAGGTTGATGTTAAGGGTTTCTAGAATACTCAACCACCCCTTGAAAGTAGAATGGGGCATATTACCAAGAACTAGCGATAATTTTTGTCTCTAACTTGTTTAGAGACAAAAATTATCGCCGCACATCGGCGATTTTTATCGCAGATAAACCTTGCTATTAGCAAGGTTTATCGCAAATGCGATAAAAAACGGCCGCAATGCATGAATATCGCTGAAAAGTCAGCGATATTCATGCATTATCGAGCAAATGCTCTTAGCCATGTTATCCACCTCCCATTGGATAACATGGTGAAGAACTGCTCAGGGCAGGTGTTAGCTTTTGGAGATATTCGCGCTTAGCAGGAATATCTCCAAAAGTTGGTAATAGGAGATAGCGATGTTAGCGACTGTTTCCAGTCGCTAACATCTTGGCACGCCCACTTTGCATGTCATTAGTGATAAATATCACTGACATGCAAAGTGGGGCCCAAGATGGTCGCTATCTCCTATTAGCTGTCACTAACTGGTGTTAGCGACAGCTTGGTAATAGGGAGATAATTTTATCTCCGCTTTCTTGGCTTTTAAAGCCAAAAAGGCGGAGATAAACCCCTTGATAATATGCCCCAATGTTCCTTGCAAAGGAGGTAAGAGGATTACCTAAAGCATTCTCAAGCACAATGTATGACAACAGACCACCTATTCTAAATATGGCAACCATCGGATTAATCAAGGATGATTTTGACTACCTTCCAATGCGAGGGGATATCACACCCAGGATGAGCACCAGAGCTAAAGCACCATAGTACAACTCTGAGGGAATTATAGCAGTAGCGATGCGAAACGAAAGGTACTCTCGGTGATGGGGCGTGCCCACACCCCAGGGCGGGTTGCGGCTCGATGACGCGACCTGGGGCACCCCATCACCGATTGGTGCTGGCCCCCGCCGTTGAACCGGAAGCGGTGTAGTGCTTCCGGGTCAAGAAGGGGTGGGGGGGGGGGGGCTGGTAAGTTTAAAAGGCCTGGGGAGCGCGGGAGGTGCTGACCGGGAAAGGTGCTGGCGTGGAGGGGACCGGGAGTACCACCGGGCATACTGGTGGAACCACTGGCGGGGCTAGGTCCCTGGGTACTCCTATCGAGGATGGCAAGGTTGGTGCGGGAGCCTCAGGTGCGGTCCGTACCAGCTCAGGAACTGCCCCAGGGGTCCTGTTGCGCATGCACACTCATACGTGAGGGCGTAGCTGGTAATAAGGATCTGACACCGGTCAACGACCTTGCCGTAGGCCCAAATTGTTAGGATGCAAAATTCATACGTAGGATGTTAGATTCGGTTAGGAACACGCTGTATTAGACATTTGTTAATGTTAGCCCTTCATACCTGTCTACGATGATGTAAATCTAATGTCCGAATTTTGCATATTAATGATTGTGTAAATAATGTTTATTTTAACAATTTTAATAAATACGGCCGGGGGGTCCTGAGACCCCCCGCCTTCCAAAGAAACTCTTCGCCTGCCTAAGTTACTTAGCGTATTGTTGTGGTGGTTGCTTGGCGGGGAGGGGGTGGTCGGTAGTCCCAGACCATATAAGCATAGTAAGAGCTTCTGGGGACCACCAGATATCGGTCTGGCGGTGGGAGAGACATGAGTGGCAGGTATACATCAATGTGGTGGGCTGAAAGAACGGCAGGGCATTAATGCCTATGGAGAGATAGGGGGACAGAATTACCACATATTCATGTGGGGCAGGCCATAACTGTCAGGCATGTAAACTTGTACATGCCAAGTAAACCATAACTGTTACCATTTACTTGGCACCTTTGCTGTTTTAATGGTCAGGAGGCCTGTTTATGTTTCAGGCGTTGAAAGCAGTTAAAAAATGAAAGCCGCCCTAAGTAGGAAAAGTGTTTACAAAGAAAATAAGATAGTTAGAAAGAGCTTTTGGTTTGATTATTGATTGAAACAACGAAGTCAATAGCAAGGAATAGCGGGGCATATTACCAACAACTAGCGATAATTTTTGTCTCTAACTTGTTTAGAGACAAAAATTATCGCCGCAAAGCGGCGATTTTTATCGCAGATAAACCTTGCTATTAGCAAGGTTTATCGCAAATGCGATAAAAAACGGCCGCAATGCATGAATATTGCTGAAAAGTCAGCGATATTCATGCATTATCGAGCAAATGCTCTTAGCCATGTTATCCACCTCCCATTGGATAACATGGCTAAGAACTGCTCAGGGCAGGTGTTAGCTTTTGGAGATATTTGCGCTTAGCGCGAATATCTCCATAAGTTGGTAATAGGAGATAGCGATGTTAGCGACTGTTTCCAGTCGCTAACATCTTGGCACGCCCACTTTGCATGTCATTAGTGATAAATATCACTGACATGCAAAGTGGGGCCCATGATGGTCGCTATCTCCTATTAGCTGTCGCTAACTGGTGTTAGCGACAGCTTGGTAATAGGGAGATAATTTTATCTCCGCTTTCTTGGCTTTTAAAGCCAAAAAAGCGGAGATAAAACCCCTTGATAATATGCCCCAGCATTATTATTTTTTAAGAACTTTGGGGCATATTATCAAGGGATTTATCTCCGCTTTTTTGGCTTTAAAAGCCAAGAAAACGGAGATAAAATTATCTCCCTATTACCTAGCTGTCGCTAACACCAGTTAGCGACAGATAGTAGGAGATAGCGACCATCTTGGGCCCGCTTTGCATGTCAGAGATATTTATCACTAATGACATGCAAAGTGGGCGTGCCAAGATGTTAGCGACTGGAAACAGTCGCTAATATCGCTATCTCCTATTACCAACTTTTGGAGATGTTCGCGCTTAGCGCGAATATCTCCAAAAGCTAACACCTGGCCTGAGCAGTTCCTAGCAATGTTATCCAATGGGAGGTGGATAACATGGCTAAGAGCATTAGCTCGGTAATGCATGAATATCGCTGACTTTACAGCGATATTCATGCATTTCGGCCGATTTTGATCGCTTAGGAGATAAACCTTGATATTAGCAAGGCTCCTAAGCGATAAAAATCGCCGCAACACAGCGATAAAATTATTGCCGCTAAGCCAACATAGCGATAATTATCGCTAGTTGTTGGTAATATGCCCCTTTAAGTCCACTTTAATATTAACTAGACAGTGTTTCCCACCTCTAGTAAGCTAACTCTGTTGGCAGGAAGGAGGGGGGTGACCCACTGGGCAGCTAATACTGAACAAGCAGCAGAAACACTTGGGGGCAGATTTACAAGAAAGTGACGCATCTCTGCGTTATAGCAGAAATGCGTAATTTTCCTTGCGACATGCAAAACAACCCTTGCGCCGCCATGGATACACCGCATTTACAATGCGGCACACCATGGGACAATGATTGACAGATGCGTCACGTATCTGTTGGCACAAAGGTCACGCATTGCTGGAGTCGTGTCACAAGCATGACACAACTCCAGCAATGCTCAGGAAGGCCTATACCTATTGTGCTGTGTCACTCCCTACGCCTCAAGCAGGCATAACATTTTGACGTAGTGTCGTTGTAGAAGTGGCACAGTGAAATCTTTTAAATTTCACTGCGTCACTTTTACGAAGCTTTCTTGAGTCGGAACGCCCACTCTGCATACATTATTCCTGACGGCGCAGGTATAATGTGGCGCGGGGCTGTACAACGTGACGCATCTTCCGAGATGCGTCACACTGTAAATGTGTCGCAAGGTGGTGCATTGTTTACGCCGTGCCTGCGTCACTTAAGTGATGCAACAGCGATGCAAAAGTGACGCAAGGGGCTTGTAGATCTGTCCCTTAGTCCGGTGTCCCCTGCTTTTAGTAATGACTCAGTGGGGGTCTCTAGATTCCAATAATCATTCAGTAGGGGGTCATTTGGTTCCAGTAATGATTAAGCAGAGGTCCACAGACATCAAAAATTAAGAATCACTGCTCTAGGTTTAACCAAAAATAATTAAGCAAAATGTCAACAATTGAACTAAAACAATGTGAAAGTCAATTTCTCTGATAGCAAAAAAAACCCTCTCTTCAGCAACTCTTTCTAGACAGCTTGAACCAGGTGTGAGTGCGGGAGAGGTCACTGGGGTTCACTTGTAATGGTAGGAGAGAAGGAAGATGGAGAAAACCAGCAAAGGCAAACGAGTGAAGCCACTTTTGGTATGACTTCAGGGGAAAGAGGCTCTATATAGCTTCCCGCCACCAAAAGATAAAGCAGCACTACACAAAATGACACATGGATATATTCACGCTAAGCTGTGGGTCTCTCTATTATATCACAGAAAAAGGAAAGGATCGACAAATGACAGTGCATGAAAAAAACGACCGAAGTCAACATTTTGTATGTGCTGAACATAAGGAAATACGAGCCTTCGGGAGACATTATCATCTGTAACAAAAACAATGGGGCATATTACCAACCAATAGAGATAATTTTTGTCTCTAACTTGTTTAGAGACAAAAATTATCGCCGCACATCGGCGATTTTTATCGCAGATAAACCTTGCTATTAGCAAGGTTTATCGCAAATGCGATAAAAAACGGCCGCAATGCATGAATATCGCTGAAAAGTCAGCGATATTCATGCATTATCGAGCAAATGCTCTTAGCCATGTTATCCACCTCCCATTGGATAACATGGCTAAGAACTGCTCCTGGGCAAGTGTTAGCTTTTGGAGATATTCGCGCTTAGCGCGAATATCTCCAAAAGTTGGTAATAGGAGATAGCGATGTTAGCGACTGTTTTCAGTCGCTAACATCTTGGCACGCCCACTTTGCATGTCATTAGTGATAAATATCACTGACATGCAAAGCGGGGCCCAAGATGGTCACTATCTCCTATTAGCTGTCGCTAACTGGTGTTAGCGACAGCTTGATAATAGGGAGATAATTTTATCTCCGCTTTCTTGGCTTTTAAAGCCAAAAAAGCGGAGATAAAGCCCCTTGATAATATGCCCCAAAGTCACCACAAAGACAACCACCACCTCCCCTCCCTCGATCTTGTTCTAGTATTCGAATTGGTGAGAAAGATGTCAGAGTACTAAGTCATTCATGACAGGTGCAGTAAGGGCTGTGTCGATGCACTCGTGAGGTCAGTAATCGTTCAGACTGATGTAGCAGACGTCAAGATAGCTGCAGTCAGACGTCATCTGATCACCCAGCGCTGCCACACCAACGATAAATCGCGTGGATTTGTCGTCAGAGAGCTTTCAGAATGCTCCGCTTGTAACTGCTGCAGATTTTGCTCGTGCAATTCCTTTCTTGGACTAAAAATAGAAACGGGCTGCATCACGCTAGTCCCGCAGGCAGGGACAGAACTGACAGCATAGCACAGCCGCTCAAGGCCGAATCCTGTTGCCGAGAACATTGCAGGCACTCTCATGAGAAAGCCATCGGGGTTCGGCAGCCAGTACATTTTTACTTTCTCAGGTAAAAAAAAAAACAACAACGAAAGGACAGCATGATAACTCGAGTCCCCTTGGCATCTGCGGAAACAACAGCAGTGTGTTATCTCCCCCAAGGACATCTGTCGGAAATACACTACAATATTTCACTTTGGGTGGGGAGCCTCAGACTTCTGAGAAATCCGCCCATTGTACAAAGCCACCCGGAGTGTGATGTGTGATGTAGATATATATGTATATATTCTGTTTTCTGAAAAGGGATTACCTTAAATTGCCTATTTTTTACCTTTTACCTAAGGTGCATAAAGACGCGAGGGTCCCCCCAGGGAGGCCCATTATCTCATCCATCGGTAGTGTCAATGAAAACCTTTCCCAATACATTGACCGCTTTTTGAGGGAATTTGTCTGTGGGTTACCATCATACATCAGGGATACCACAGACTTCCTTAACAAAATAAACAATTTACAATGGGTAGAGGGCTCTCTACTCATTGCTATGGATGTTAATGCCCTATACACGATCATTGTTCATGTACAGGGCATGGAAGCAAGCCTCTACTTTCTCAGGCATAGAGACATGTTTCTTGGACCATACTCACATGCTCATTGAGATGATAAAGATATGTCTTAGGAACAATATCTTCATGTTCGATGGTGCCATGTACAAACAGGTGCGTGGCGTGGCCATGGGTTCAGCACTTGCTCCAAGTTTTGCGAATCTCTTTTTAGGCAAATGGGAGGAGGAAATTAGATGTGACACTAACCTCACGAAGGATTTCGGGATGGTTACAACATGGATGAGATACATCGACGATCTGTTCGTCATATGGCAGGGAACAGAAGAGGAAGCAATAATGTTTATTGAGAAACTCAATGTGAACAATTATAACATACGCTTGACACATAACATCAGTGCCAAGTGTGTAGAATTCCTCGATACGGAAAACGAAGTGGTTGATGGCAATCTCACTTCGAGGCTGCACAGAAAGGATACGGCTGGCAACAGCCTTCTCCATGCCCTCAGTGCTCATCCTTACCCTCTAAAATGGAGTATTCCTTATGGAGAGCTACTGAGGGCAAGGAGAAACTGTAGCAGCGAGGCAGGGTTTGCCAATGAACAAGAAAACATGCTGTCCAGATTTAAAGAAAGAGGTTACCCGGAGGGGGTCCTGAATAAGGCAGTCCAAAAAGTGGCAGGGGTAAATAGAGCAGAAACCCTTAAACCTAAAGTCCCTGATTCCAGTACTGACAACACGACCCGTGTCATAACTACATTCAACCATAAATCGGAAAAAGTCCCGAAAATTCTGGCAGATAACTGGAAAATCCTCAAAGCTGACAACATAGTAGGCCCTCACTTAAAAGACAGACCACAAATCACCTATAGAAGGGGTAGAAATCTAAGAGACATGCTGATAAAAGGAGACATTACTGAGAAGAAAGAACATATACAATGCCTCAAGGGTTTCTATCCTTGTGGCCATTGTAAGGCCTGTAAAGCAAGCGTAATGGTAAAAGAAGTCGATATACCAGGCAGGGAGGAACCGAAAAAGATCAAACAGTTCCTGACATGCAATACTACTTTTGTTGTTTATGTCCTTGAGTGCCCCTGCAAACTCAAGTATGTGGGTAGTACCACATGCATGGCCAAGAAAAGAATACAGGAACATCTTAGGGCCATTAAACATGCAGATATTCGATATCCCATTGCGAGACATTTCCAAGTGCATCACCAATCTAATAACTCCCTACTTAGATATTTTCTGGTGGAGCAAGTTAACATTGGAAGAAGGGGCGGTAACAGGGAGATAGCCCTAAGGAAAAATGAATCACGTTGGATAATGGAACTCAAAACTAAGTTCCCTGGGGGGCACAATTTAGATGAGGAACTTGCAACTCATTTACATGTGGACTAGACTTGTTTTACGCCTGTTAGACTCTCCATTGTCATATATGCCTAACCAATACTATCAGAAAAAGCCAATTAAGATCCTATGAGTATTGTTTTTTGAACCTGTGTTAACCAACTTAGAAACTGTAGAAGTTGTCTTAGAATTGTACAATTTTATTGAAGAGATTTTAACTGTATATTTGTTGTTTTTTTAGGAGAAACGGAAGAGAGATTTCCTTCTGTCACGTTCACTTCACGGTCCTTGGACCCTCCTGTTACTTGGATGAAAGACACTATCACCTATATGAAAGTAGATATTCACTTCATCAGATTAATCTGCACCGTATTCGGTGGTTGAAAGGCATGATACATGATGATTTTTGTTCACCTTATGACGTATGAGGAAATTGTACCGAATCAGGGGCACTTGACCCACAAACATCTCAGATAAGAGGTTACCAGATTACATTCTGGTAAACAATGCAAGTCCCTGCTTGCTGTACCAGCAACTCAGGGCGATGGTTGTATATGGCACTAGACCGACCTTCACCTGAGAAATTCCTTTGGAAACACAGAGCTTAATGCTACTGAGCATATTATAAGCCTAACGAGATACATCTCACTATGTATGTATGGGCACCAGTCCGAAAGAAATTGATAATACAGTGTAATAATATCGCCATAATATCGCCATCATTTAGGGTTCTTATCTGAGCACTACTTATTGGTTGGGAGTTCACCATAGGTTTACCGATAACCTACTCCGTTCCAAGATGGTGGAGTGAGTTACAGGATATGTCACATGACTTGTAGCCTATGTACTCTAGTCCCATTACCTCGTTTATGTTTACTGTTTTGTATAAACATGCCTGCACTACCAGTTTGTTTTCACGTGTGATCAAGACATAGGATTGTCGAAACGCATAGCGTGTAACTGGAAATAAACTTCCTTTGCTGCAAAATGTCCCGAGTGCGCCTATTGCTTTGAAGCAAAACTTTGGATTTTTACAATTCTTCGGCTGAGTGAGGTCCGCCGAATTCGAGACGCCACCTGACTTGGGAGTAAGAATCCCGGAAGGACCCTGTTGTGCGAATTGAATATATATATATATATATATATATATATATATATATATATATATTGCATACTCGTTACCCTCTCAACGACGCGCCCGCAATCCAGAGCCATCACACCAGAGGAAAAACGGAAGACCCAGATGCAAGTGAGTTACTTTATTTCTTAGTACGCCACGGCAGCATAACGTTTCAGCCTACACAGAGGCCTTGGTCACATGGCGCACTGAAAGAGTTACGTGAAATTTAAAGTGCTAGTGCATTCAACAAACAACAATTTGATTGGCTAGATGTTCTTTTCATAGGGGAGTGTCCTTTAAGCCATACACAGCGTAATGCATTTTCTGTTGGACTACAGATTTAACTTTTATACCAACTATTTCATTGATAAATGTTTAAATACATTTATATATCCGACGCACCAAGCAATTATTTACAAAATAAAAATAAACTCTTATATCATAGAAAAATATATATATCTGTACAAAGCATTTCATATATTTACAACTATTTACATAGTGTGCAAGTAATGATTACTTTTCCAAAATAAATTAATGTGTGCAATTCAATATTTCCATTGTTCGGATACATGTGCAAAATACGCTGTTTACTGTACTATCGGCTTGCGCTAACCTGACATACTGGAAACCCATTGGTTAAACCTGAGTAATGTCATTTCCACATTTTAAGGATAGCACCAAACATAGCCCCTATATGTTGTAAGATTAGAATGCATTTATAAACAAAGTGATTAAAAACGAATAGTTTTGCTCAATTAGTTTTTTGCTTTATATTTACAACCAGCTGTACCTCCTGATATGGAACAAAGTTTTTAACAAATGTGGACCAAACAACTAAGTTCTTTCTTTCATGTATGTTTGTCTTGGCCAACTACAGTTAAACTTATAAAAGACATAATCACAGAAGCCATTATCCAGATAGAAAAGATGGGAGATCAGCTGATCTGAATCCTAGAGACACGTGTAAATATCCTCAGTGGAGTTGAGACCATTAGGAGCCTTACTATCCATTTCTAGGATATATCTAGTCTCTAGTGCTCTTAGGATACCTTCTCTATTACCACCTCTCCTGAGTGGACCAACACAGTCTATGGCATAGTATCTAAGGAGTCCACTTTCATTATTGTGGAACTCCCTAAAATGCCTAGCCACTGGATATGCGGTGTCATTGGTGTTAATAGCCCTGATGTGCTGGAGTACCCGTTTGTGCACCTGCAATTTGGTACTACCAATATATTGCAGACCACAAGGGCACTCCAGCACATAAACCACATATTCTGTCTTACATGTCAACTGTTTGTTGATTTTTCGTGGCACTGTGGAGAATGCTGTTAGGTACTCAGTTTTATTGAGCCCCTGCGAGCATGCCTTACAGCTGGAGCACTTTTTAAAGCCTCGACTTGCTGCTAGCCAGTTTTTAGGTGGAATTACCTCGGGACTCGATTTAACTAAGGCATCCTGTAATGAGTATGCTTTTCGGAAGGTAATGATTGGCTTGTTAGGCATGCGTTCTCCTATTACTGGATCTAGTTTAACCAGATTCCAGTGATGGTTGATTATTTTGCGTAGTGCCGTGTGTTGACTATTGTAAGTCCAGATAAGTCTGACTGGTTGGTTGACCTCAGTTTTTCCAGCCCTGTCTTTCTTCTAGTGGATCAGTGCATTGCTGCGGGACAGGCCATTTGCTTTCCTTATAGCTGTATCAATAAGGTTTTCTGCATAGCCCCTAGCCAGGAACCTTCGTTTACTGGCTGCCTGTGCTGTTTTACAATGAATATCTGTGCTACACACCCGCCGAATTCTAAGCATCTCCCCATAGGGGATGCTCCGAATTAAATGCGGCGGATGGTGGCTTTCTGCATGCAGGATAGTATTTCCCGCAGTCGGCTTTCTGAAGAGCTTTGTTTCAAGCCTGTCCTGACTGACCTCCAAGGTTATATCCAGAAAGTGGGCTTCCTTTTGACTGATATGTGATGTGAAAGACAAATTGAACTCATTAGTGTTCAAGGCAACAATGAACTTTTCAGCCTCTTCCTGTGTTCCCCGCCAAATCATCAAAATATCATCGATGTATCTGTACCATCGTATGATATTGCGAGAGCACATTTCATGGTGAATACCATTGAGGACCTGTCTCTCCCAGTATCCCATATGGAGACAGGCATAACTGGGAGAGAAACAGGCCCCCATGGCAACGCCCCTGACCTGCTGATAATATTGATTCAGAAACATGAAATAATTGTGATGTAAACAAAAACTGATCATGGTGAGCAACATTTTGTTATGTTCGACCAATTCTATTGGCCGCTTCCCCAAAAAGAACTCAACAGCCCTTAGCCCATCTGCATGCACAATACTGGTATAAAGTGATGACACATCTAGAGTAATCAACCAATAATCACTACGCCATTGCAGTTCATCCAGCTTTCTTAGGAGGTCACTAGAATCTTGAACATAAGATGGAAGTGCCAACACATGTTCTTGAAGAAATAAATCAATGTACGCAGTGGCTTTTTCTAATAACCCCCCACACGCCGAAATAATTGGTCTTCCCGGCGGCTTAGCTGTATCCTTATGCACCTTGGGAATTAGGTACAACACGGGGGTAATAGGGTGATCATTCTTTAGGCATTTAAGTTCATCCATACTTATGAGTCCACTAGAACGCCATCCCATCAATAGTGAATGGAAGTCTATTTGTGCTTTCTTAAGTGAACCCACATCACAGTGTCGGTAGCAGTTTGGGTCATTTAATTGGAGGTGAGCCTCCTCCAAATATAATTTCCTGGGCCAGAGCACGATGTTGCCTCCCTTATCAGCTTGTCTCACCACTATGTTGTTGTCCTTTTGTATTTTTTTGACCAGATTCTGATATTCAATGTTGCCCCTTTGTCTGTGAAAATCGGATTTAAGAGTTTTTACATGCAGCGCCTTCACTTCTTTGATAATTGCATCTTGAAAAATGTCTATGTTATCATATGGTGTGATAGGGGTGAATGTGGAACGAGGCTTAAATTCACTCAGTCCTCCACTGTAGGTGTGAGCCACCCCCTGTGTATTTTGAGAACCTGGAGCTTCCGCTCGCAACATTTCCAGGTCTTGTATCAGGGGGATGTCATTTGCTACTAACCCTAAAGTGGTTGGTGCCGTCGCAGACTTTCTACCAGCATTGCGTGCTTTACTGTTGGAAAAATGCTTCTGTAATTTAAGCTTGCGTGTGAATTTAAAAAGATCGATCCTTGTATCCACATAATTAAATCTATTCGGTGGACTGTATGATAGACCCCTTGATAAGATGCCAATTTCCAAGTCAGTGAAGGGAGTATCCGTTAAGTTTAACACAGAGAGTCCATTCTCCACCATATCAGAAAGTTTACTTGCTTGTGGCACTTGTGTTATTGCTTTTTGTTTGAGTTCCATCGCCTGTGATTTCTTTTCTTTGGCTTTGCGTTTTGCGGAGCTTTTCCTGCGCTCTCGTCGCCTTGTGTTTGGGGTTTTCGGGGGCGCAGTGTTTCGCGCCTGTCCTGCCGGATACATTCCAATTCCTGTTCCAGAGTCAATCGTGTAAACCCCAAACGGTCTGAAATTCTCACTGCTTCTGTTTCAGACCCACTGTCGATATTGGAACTGAGATCAGTGCTGCTTGAGTCATCAGGGGAATTATGACGCACCTGGGTGAGTTACAGGATATGTCACATGACTTGTAGCCTATGTACTCTAGTCCCATTACCTCGTTTATGTTTACTGTTTTGTATAAACATGCCTGCACTACCAGTTTGTTTTCACGTGTGATCAAGACATAGGATTGTCGAAACGCGTAGCGTGTAACTGGAAATAAACTTCCTTTGCTGCAAAATGTCCCGAGTGCGCCTATTGCTTTGAAGCAAAACTTTCGATTTTTACAATTCTTCGGCTGTGTGAGGTCCGCCGAATTCGAGACGCCACCTGACTTGGGAGTAAGAATCCCGGAAGGACCCTGTTGTGCGAATTGAATATATATATATATATATATATATATATATATATATATATATATATATATATTCACACACAAAAAACAAAGGTTAAACTAAGTTATAGTTCGAAAAACGTTATACAAGCCCAAATTAAACTCCATAAACATTAGATGTTCTAAATGTATAGTTATGTCTTAATGTTATGATTTCTGCACACTTACACACTTATTTCTATCCTATTTGTGCAAAATGGACCTCCGTACACTAGTTGCAGCTGGCATGGCTCGCAGGTGGGCGGGTGGGTGTCACGCGGGTGGCCGCCTGGGGGTGTTATAATTAAAAAAAATAACATTTTTTTAAACTTACCTCGAGGCCTGGCTCCTGCTCTCCTGCCTCCAACAGGAACAGGAAACAGGCAGCCAGGCTCCTTCCCATAAGCCAATCAGAACGCTACATGCAGCGTTGTGATTAATTTGGAGCGCCGTAACATGGCGCTCAGCCAGGGGCATGTTATCCATGTAGGTTGCACTGCAGCCTGCATGGAAAAGGGCAAAGTGTGCATGACTGGTTTGGGTGGCCCGAGGGCGGCCTGAAATACAAACAGCTCCCAGTCTCACAAGAAGACATTCAGGAAGCAACAAGGCACACTGAGGGGCATATTACCAACAAATAGCGTGAATATCGCTGAGAATTTAGCGATATTCACGCATTAGCGACGAAATGCTCTTAGCCATGTTATCCACCTCCCATTGGATAACATGGCTAAGAACTGGTCTGAGCAGGCGTTAGTTTTTGGCGATAGCGGGAATTTTTCCATCGCTACGCCTGCCTTGATAATAGAAGATAGCGACGTTAGCGACTGCTTTCAGTCGCTAACAGGTTGGGTACGCCCACTTTGCATGTCATTAGCGATAAATATCGCTGACATGCAAAGCGGGCCCCAAACCGCTCGCTAACACCTAAAAGCTTTCGCTAACATCAGTTAGCGAAAGCTTGCTAATAGAGCGATAGAATTATCGCCGCTTAGTGGCCGAAAACGGCCGCTAAACCGGTGATAATTGCCTATCGCCACCCTTGGTAATATGCCCCTGATTTCCTACAACTGGCGCTCCAGGCAGTGACCACAAGGCATTGGGAGCTCCTCAAGACGCAGTGGACCAGACACACACCAGAGGCACAAAGAATGCTAAAAGTGTTTACAATAACCACCACGAACTTGCTCAAGGAGCAGGTGGGAGACTCCTGCTAGGCCCCGGAATAGTGATCCCAGTGAGTCTGGTAACAAGGACTGTGCAGTTAATCCTTGCGGGATATCAAGGCATGGTGAAGACAAACAGCAGGCTTCGGAGCAAAGTTTGGTTTCCGGGTCTAGACGTGACTGTCGAGGTCATGGTGTGAAGCTGCTTATTGTGTCAAGTGGCTGGAACAACAGATCTGTCTGCACCCATTACGGCCAAAGACAGACCCAGCATGCCACGGGTGCATGCAAGCATTGATTTTGGCAGCCTGCCAAATGGTCGACACAACTTAGTAGTCTTTAATGACTGTTCCAAATACCCAGAAGTGGAAATTGTCACTAGCTTAAGCACACAATGGGATCCTGTTTCAGAGCCAAGAGATGGCAGAATGCCTTGTACCATTGAACATCAGACACAAAATGATAACACCAAGATGGCCGCAAGCCAATGGCGAAGTGGATTGATTTATGAGAACTCTCAACAAAACAATTTGAATTGCGCAGAAGAGTGGATAACACTTAGAGTGTGCCATATGATAATTCCTAGAGAATGTAGGCAAACACCTCATGCAACCACTGGCCCAACCCATATCCAAGTGTACATGAACAGAATAGTTCAGGATGTGATCCCTCATCACCCGGACCTTCGACCTGTACACATTGATGAATGGAAAGCACAAGAGAGGCATGAGGCCAGCAATACACAAATAGACACATGGGGTAGAGCTAAGGAGTCAGGAATAAATGTTGGGGACACCATCCTGTCCAAGGATCAGCACCCAGGCAACACATTCCGTATACCATTTGAACCACGTCAGTGGCAAGTGTAGGTCAGAAAAGGACAATGATCACGGCAAGAAGAGGAGACGAAGAAGTCACACGTAATGTATCATTCTTCAAGAAATACAAGTATGTCAGAGGTTTTGAGGGGCCCATCCAATCAAACTGAAGCAGGGCCCTTCACATGACGAGGCCCTGTTTCAATCTTTAAATATATGTCTTTGGGTAAAGAGAAAACATGGTAGATCCAGCACCTGGCACCACTATTGGTATTAGCTGTGCTAGCTGTCTCGCCATTAGCAGATAGGGCTGTTTTACTTGAATCAGGTCCTCCAGCTTGTAATGCTTTTTCTGAATCACTAATGTCTGAATCACTTCCTTCAAACGGAGCCTCAAAACCTTGCTGCTCAATCTCGCTTTCTAAATAATACTTCCAACTAGTGGTGAATGGATCTTAGCACCAGGACACTCATCTGCGTAGCCGCGCGCTCTACAAAAGCCCAATAATCATAATAATATTAATAATAATGCCCCGTAAAATTACCCAAGTCCCATGACGCCTGCAATTTTCGATAGAAGTGCCTCAGAAATATACAGTCTTGCTTTTTGGTTCTGCCTTTTCTTTAATTTCTGTTTGGGTTTATCAGAGCTTGGTAACGCAGGGAGTCCAGATGTGGCCATTGAGTTCAATAAGGTCTGTATTTGGAGATTCAGGGGGCAGAATGCATTTATTAAGGTATCAGTGTGATCATATACACAGTCACTCTGCAACTGTTTGTCGAGGGTGATACCCCTTTAATGAGCGCTCAGCGAAACGGACAATTTTAGTCTCAGTGGGGCATATTACCAAGCAATAGCGATAATTATCGCTATTGCTTGGTTAGAGACAAAATTTTACCGCTGAGCTGCGGCGATTTTTACCGCAGATAAACCTTGGTATTACCAAGGTTTATCGCAAATGCGATAAAAAACGGCCGCAATGCATGAATATCGCTGAAAAGTCAGCGATATTCATGCATTACCGAGCTAATGCTCTTAGCCATGTTATCCACCTCCCATTGGATAACATGGCTAAGAACTGCTCAGGGCAGGTGTTAGCTTGTGGAGATATTCGCGCTTAGCGCGAATATCTCCAAAAGTTGGTAATAGGAGATAGCGATGTTAGCGACTGTTTCCAGTCGCTAACATCTTGGCACGCCCACTTTGCATGTCATTAGTGATAAATATCACTGACATGCAAAGTGGGGCCCAAGATGGTCGCTATCTCCTACTAGCTGTCGCTAACTGGTGTTAGCAACAGCTAGGTAATAGGGAGATCATTTTATCTCTGCTTTCTTGGCTTTTAAAGCCAAAAAAGCGGAGATAAACCCCCTTGATAATATGCCCCCGTGTTTCCAAGCAAAAAACAGACTACTGGCACGGGTTATACACAGCACTATTTTAAATGCCGCATTGTCAATTGTCTATCAAAGGCAAACATGTTCCCTCATGGTTGCTGCTCGTAAAAGGCATTAAACTGCATTGACAGAAAAAAACATTACCAGGAAGTGAACAAATGAAAATGGCCAATCCCCACCGCCCTACATAGTGAGGATTTCACTCCAGTGCCAAGGTGCAAAACAGAAGATGTAAAAATGCATTCTTAACAATGTTTACCAGATGTCAAATTCAAAGATGCCCAGACTAATCTAAGAATAGTCCTGATCAAGGAGAAACAAGTGCACCTTTATGGAGTGCCCTTGTCTCGGCAGTTACAGTTGTCGTGAAACATAGGCTATGATGATCTTTTTGCCCTACAAATACACACACTATGAAGCCTCCCAACTTTCACAAACATCTTGCCCATTTATTTTGTTATTGGTTCTATGACCCTGAGTCTTCAGTTCTGTTGTTTGTTCATTCTCCATCCAGCCATCCAGATCGCACCTTCTCCAAACCTATCTTGAGTGATTTTGAAACCCTGCTTCAATGTCATTCTCCTACTATTATTACACGCATACTCATAAACTCATATTTACAGACAAAACCTCCCCTCGAGAGAAAAAAGAAATGAAGCAGTCAGAAATCCAACAAAAACCTGGTTCATCAAGGTATCTATGACTCCTGAGGAATCAATACATGTAGCGATGCTTAACTACCCACACTGCGTAAGCCATATGGCGAGCCAGCCTGACCACAGCACGCATATATTTCAACCAATGAGCATTATTTTATCCCACCAGCAGGAAGCCTACTGTACCACAAGGGTAGTGAACATGCCTGTTAATGAAACAGTGGAGCGCTAAACCATATTAACAAGCATTTCAAATACAATTGGTTTCGCCTTTGGGACCTTATATGTATTTAGCTATGCAGCACATTAGCCTGGGTCGTAAAACATCTACTGTTCTTTAACATGGAGGGAAAGTAAGCACCAAACTGCATGACACGCGAGGTATGGGAACACAGAGAGAAAGATTGCCTTTCAGCGGGAAATGGTATAGTTCAAAGCTCTGTTTTTAATATAAAATCAGGGCCTTCGGTGGCCATATTGTAATGCCCAGCATAAGTCAGCATTCTAGTGCTGAGCCTGTATTCACCCTAAACACCCACCCACCACTGATGTCACTGGTCAGGTGACACAGCTTCAATAAAAGAGGCCGAGCCCACGTGCTCTGGGCCAGTTGCCCCATACCTCCGGTGTGTCCTGTGTCTGCGTGTGACTGATTGCCAGCATGAGGGCCTAGGGCCCATCCAGACTTTACACATATCACTGAAAATACAAGATTTGAAAAAAAAAATTTCAATGGGTGCTTGTGGAAGACAATTTCTATGGACTGGAATCTAGAGAATGCTAAAGCGATTCTGGTATTTTACTGACCTCTGCTGGTCGTTTTATATCAAGAAAGTTAAAAGGAGTCAGTTACCAGAAACATTTGAAAAAAGAAAGTCCCTCAGCAGAAAGCAGTTCTGGTATTTTACTGACCTCTACTGGTTGCTTCCTATCAAGACAGGAAATTTGGGGCAGTTGAACAGAAAAAAGTCCCTAAGCGGAAGAAGACAAGTCCTAGGGCTGATCTCCAGAGCCCACAAAGAACATACACATATAAGTATATACTAAAGTATGTACAAGAGGTCTTGAATGCTCGTCCTAAAAACTAAAAGCATGCTGATTTTACAAGCTGTATAACCCCAGTCGCCATCAGACCAATGAGCACACAGATGACTAATTTCCCATACACAATACCGCCATAAAATCAGAAGTCAAACACAACCCCTGACTGCAAAGTGAAGGCTCCTCTCGAATCCTTCTTTTCATCTTCTGTTTCCCCCTGAGACTCGACACCTCAGAAACCTCGAGAGGAACAACTGCTTCCTGTAATGGCAAGTGTTAAGGGTTCATCAATCTCTCCTTCGAAGCCATTCCGACTTACCAATGAATCATTCTGACAGCGGATTGAAGTCCACGCTTTCATCGAATCTGGGTTTTATTGGTTTTCTATTCAAGCAAGAAAGTTCCACTGCAAGAGCTGTCCCTGTAGCTTCCGCATTCAATAGACGCTAATCGCCTTCCCTTACCCCTGAGCTCACCATGAGACTCCTACATGCACAGCTTACAGTGTGGGGAACACTGCTAACCAGGCTGAATTTACAAGAAGAAAAGCAAACAACAGAAAAGTGTGAGAGTTTTGATCACATACCATAATCTTCAAAAAATAGATATGCAGTGGTTTGATTCTGTTACAGCACATCTGTCGTTTAAGAAATGCTGCTAGGTAGACTCGAAGAGTTAATTCAATTCAAATCAAAATCAATAATTTTTATTTGGCATTGTTTCCAAAGCATATAAACTACATGATTAAAAACATCTCTAATAAAACACCACATGGGCAACAATACAAAATTCATCAATAAGAATCAACTACATATACACATACCACATAAATAAATATATAAAGTGTGTTGTGCCTTCGAATATGGGCACCCGACCACTTTGAACTGCATTGCTGTTTTGATCTTTATCATCACAATAATATAAAGTGCATTATGCCCTTAGAAATCATTCCCTTTTTACATCACTAATCCAATCTATCCAATAATTTGGTATTATCATCAAATATGCATAAAAATCATACCACAAACATGATTAGAATGGATTTTTTTTTAAATTGGTATAGAAACATGAACTTAAAATGGCAGGCCCCACGTTAAGCCGTCAGTCTTAATGTCAGTCTTTAACTGAGACTAAAAGGAACAGTCCAGCACTAGCAGCAGCAGCAGCACATGTTTTACTCACATGCAGAACAATACCAGCAAGGCAATGGCAGGTTATGCTTCCCTTACACGCAGAACAGGCCACAGCACAGCATCAGTAGTGCAAGCTGCCAAGGCACACTGAGAACAGATACAGCATGTGTAGCTGCCATGCAAACACATAGTGCAGACATCAGTAGTACAAACTACATCAGATTACAACAGACAATTGTGCCGACTACTCTCCCAGCATTAGATAACATTTGATTTTTTGTTACTATATCATGTATTACCTTAAAAAGAAATTATTATATACATTACATAATAACAGATTACAGTAAACTAAACTAATTATTTTACTCTTTATTAGATTAGATTTTTTTAATATCTCACCTGCACTACTCTAAGTAATTATAATGCTCGGATCACCTAATCTTTCACTAGATTACTCACACTTTTGTTTTATGTCTTTATTCTTTAGGTTATAGAGGCCAACTAAATAAAATACCCTGCATAACTATCACATCATATGTAACCCAAGAACAATATACAAACATACATCTTGAATGTGCATTGGTGCTTGACAGATTTCTCAAGAGCCAGTATTAATTCATGAAGCACAAGACAGATTTAATTCCCAATCATTATCAATTCAAAATCCTTTTCCTCCCCGCCAGGAAGGATTCAACAGCCGATTACCTTTCATTTCTAATGCCTGACATCTAAACAAGCCGCGTACATTACATACTGTATCTTGGTGCAACCTACACAAACTAACTTCCCTTGAGAAATCTATCTAAGCCCCCTCCTTCTCCCCAGCACAAGTTAATCTCACCTTAAATCTCAAAAATCTATTTTGTTCTTCTGAAAAAGGCAACGCTGATAGATATCCTGTTGTGGATGGAAATCAAGAAGGACAAGGTCATTTCGCCATGATTTTTTTCTTAAGTAGTGTTTTAACATTTCGGTTTGCTTCCCAGCATTTAGTTGCCCTTTTCACTTACAGCATGAAAGTAGTTGTTGACTCATTGCTCCTAAGAATTTCTCCCTTCAGTTCTATAACATTTAGCGTGTTCAGATTCTGAAAAAAATAGGTGCCCATTGTTTTTCTTAAAAGCCCCTTCGGAGCTGCAGAATGCAGAGGCTGTGGAATACAATACATGCTTCTTTGATCCACCACTCTGCTCTCCTCTTCCTGTTTCTTTTATCTCATTCTTGCAGGTTCTTTTTCCTCCCTGATTTCTCCCCGTTGTCCGCTAAGGGTAGGGAGCATGTCCTATACCTATCCATCCCGACTCAACCGGCTGCAAATATCCTGATAGTATATAACAGAAGACCGAATTTCAGGGTATGTGGGAAAAGTTAAGAACAGTTTAGAGAGAATAAAAGGCTATGTAAATCTGAAAACTGGGTCCATTCTGCCTTACTACCATACTTTATCTAAAACAAGGTGATGTAAACTCACTTCCAATTCTTCCTGTTTCACTAAAGGTTATTTTCAGTTCTGCATGTGGACACGCAACCTCTGATTTTCCTCTCCCTCAGTTGGGTTTAACTCACATAAGCACAGTGGTTAACTTAACTTAGGCTGCCAAAATAAACAATGTACACTAGCTCTGCCCACGCCGACTCCCACCCACAGTGCCTGAATCATGAGCTCACCCGCAAGGCCTATGGATAGACACTCTACACTATGCGACCAGGAAGTAAGCGCTCATCCTTCCCCTAAATCCACACGCTGCCACAACAGAATAAGTCCTCATGGACTTTACTTACATGCCCTTCTGGTGCCCTTGGAGCGCATGCAGGGCCTACACTGGACCTTACATTTCCAACGCTGGCCTTCATACCTGTGGTCCTCCTCGGGACTAACAGTCCCAGATTTGTCCCATATTACAGCCTATACAATAAAACCAATAGAACCCACCTTCTCAGTAGACAGTGCATGTAAGCCCACCTCTGTAGCTCTAGTCAAAGCTCTATTGGGGCTCTGTGTTTCTACTCCAACTCCTCTCAGTCATCAGCTGTCTCTGCAAATGTTTCTCATGATGGCAGACTCCAAGCACAGAGACCCAGAGGAGGCTAAGGAGATTAAGTCAGCAAAAAGAGAACCACTAACCCCATTAAAGGGAAACTTGATACATCAGTGAATATGGACATAATCCTACAACGCTTCAGTTCCCTTTTTGATCTCACCCAATCTATGCAAAATAACATGTTTCAGTCTGAAATTCTGGGCTTAAGAAATGAGCTAAAAGCAATATCGGGTAAAGTTGAGGAAATGGAATCATGCATTAGCAAGCTAGAGGATCCGCAACCATCCTTTTTTGCAGCTCTGCCAGAACAATTAAGAGGGTTGAAATCTTGGAAAGAGAAATCTCTGATCTGGAGGAAATACATCAAAGGAGGAATCCAAGGATGTTTGGCCTTCCTGAAAATACTGAGCAAGATGCCCCATCTTGCATGGCCTTCCTAGAAACATGGACTCCCAATATTCTGGGCATCTCCTTTGGAAAACATTTCAAGCTAGAAAGAGTACATAGGATACCTATCTGCTCGGTCCCATTTTCCTGATCTCCCAGACAAATACACTTTCGACTTCTAGTAATCACCACAGGGAAATGATCTTTGAACACGTGAAAAAAGTCAAAACTATTGACTAGAATGGAGCCAAAAATGGTATATCGTAAGATTATTCTACGGCACCCACTATTCGAAAAAAGGTTTTCTTGCCCTTAGACCATCACTAAAATCCCTGTATCTAACCTTTTCTTTTATAGGCCTTTCGAGGATGAGAATAGTGCAGAATGGGAAGCAAATTGTATGCCAGAACCCTTAGAACTTGGAAAAAAATATATATATGTGTGTGTGTATATATATATATATTGCTGTTATAATGATACATGACACTAATATATATGGATTAACCATTATGATGTTATACTAATACACTGTTATGCAAATTTTTAAATAGCTCTCAAATACTAGTTAAGAGTACCAGTTTACTGACTTCTGCAACTGGAGCTATTGTTCAATTAACGCGACTCCTTAAGCTTTGTAGATGCTCTTTCCTTGTGGTCTCTCCAGGCCTCCACTGCTCCTGTTTTCTTCCTTGGGGAAGTAAGTGGGGTTGGGTACAAAGGGGAGCTACTTTTACTCCAGGATTTGTCTCTCTCATTCTAGCTATGTATTTTTATCTTTCTCTAGATACCCACTTTAATCTTTCTCTTCTCTTCTTCGATTCCCATACTCTTCACATCCCTCTGACACCATTATCCTCCTCTTCTTGTTGAAGGAAATTAGGTATCTATCACTTGACATTCCTCTATGGCTACTTCATTGAAAATACTTTCTTTGAATACAACGTGTCTCAATCACCCAGTCAAGTGAAAAAATGCTAGACTATTATAAACTTAAGGAAAATGTTATCCTGCTTCAGAAAACAAGAATAAGTGCAAAAGAGGCCCTATCTATGCGAAACACGTGGATCAGCGAGGTAGCACATTCTCCTGCTATTAAAAATTAAAACGGTGTCCTTACACTGTTCTAAGAACTCTAACATCTCCATTAAAAACTGCACGGATCAGAAGCACAGTGGTTCGTTACCAAAAATAACACCTGCCTTTTATGATGCACATTTATGCCCCAGCTGCTGATATACCTCAATCCTGGATTGATTTTAACATAATGTTCAGAATTATCCCAACTCACCTCCAACCCTGAAAACTTCCCCTGAAAACTACCCCGACCCTCCCCCAGCCTTGAAAACTAGTCCTGAACCCACCAGCCCTGAAAACTACTTCCACCCCCCAACCCTGAAAACCTCTCGATCCCCAGCCCTGAAAAGTACCCCCAGTCCTGAAAACTAGTCCTGAACCCCCCCAGCTCTGAAACCTACCTCCAACTCCCCCCAGCCCTGAAAACTATATCCAACCCCCCAGCCCTGACAACTACACCCGACCTACTCCAGCCCACAAAACAACCCTGACCCACCCCAAGCCCACAAAACAACCCAGACTCACCCCCAGAACACAAAACAACCCCGTCCCAACCCAGCCCAGAAAGCTACCCGACCCCGCAAGCCCACCCCAGCCCACATAACAACCCCAGACCCAACCCCAACCCACAAAACAACGCCTGGCCCATCCTCCAGCCCACTAAACAACCCCAACTCACCCACCAGCCCAGAGAACTGCCCGACCCACTCCCAGCCCACAAAACAATCCGACTTACCCCCAGCCGAGAAAAATACCCCAACCTCCTAGGCCCAGAAAACAACCTCGACCCACCCCCCAGCCTAGTAAACTACCCCAACCCCTCAGCGTACTAAACTATAACAAAACAACCCCAAACCCACCCCCTAGCCCAGAACTACACCCAGCCCCATTTACCTCACCACTTCCTGTGAGTTTCTTCCTGCTTCCGTCCGCTGCAGCCTGAAACTAGACTGCGTATATGCATGGTTAAGACATGCATAGTAGGGCTTGAAGAGTCGGAACACTCGTGGTTTAGACCGCAGTGTTCCGACTGCTTACCCAAAATATGGAGAATGAATGATGATATTTTACAAAATCCTGACACAAAAGAGTTTACCAAAACCTATTTACTGTCTTACCAAACACTTATCCGGAAATACTTTGGAACAACATGAAAGCTATCATTAGAGGTACAATAATCGACATTATGGCCAAAAATACATAAGATTCAAAACTTCACCTTTAACAATTTTGAAAAGAAGGTCAAAAGGCCTGGATAATTACTTTATATCCACAAAAGGTGTACCTCTACTACCTTGCTTAAAAACTCTTAAATAGCATTTTAACATAATCTTGCATGTGAGTGCTCACAATGGGTTCAAACCTCTAAAGCTAAAAGGGTTATCGAACGAAATGAAGCTGAGAAAAGTTTAGCGAATTAACTAAAAGCCAAACAACAATCCTCCCAAATTATGACCATAACTGACCCACAAGGCACTTACATACAAATGCAATACATATCACTAAGCCCTTTAGCAACTTTTATGAGAATCTCGTCACTCCAAAGGTAGTCACAGACTCCGTAGAGTTCCAAAACTATCTAGATAAACTTATACTCCCTTCCCCTAGTGACTATTTCAGACATGATCTTAATGCAGATATCCAAACATCAGAAATAACTGCTGCAATACATTCCTTAAAAGGTTGAGTAGCTCCTAGCCTGGATGGCCTTTCAGCAACTTTCTGTAAGACTTTCCATGACATCCTAGTCCCAGATAATTCATGACCTCTTTCCCATTGTATCCCCTCTGGATCGAATAATGCGTCAGCTTCAGAAGCAACCATTGTGTTGTGTGTCAATTTAGATTCTGTATATAGATTTCCCGATTCATGCCCTTATATAGGAACAATTCACATTGCCCTTATTTAGGCATAGAAATCCAGCCCTTATTTAGGCATTGCTCATGCTAACCAAATACAGGCATGGCCACCTACATCCGTTCGTCTACGTCACAACGAGTTCTTGGAAAACCAGACTCTTAAGCCTTTAGGACTTCCCCTTGCTTGGATATTGATTTCTCCAAGAACTCATTTATTATGCATGAACATCTATTTCTTAGGGGTTCATTGATGACGTTCTTATGCACGACTTTTACGTCAATACTGGCATTCCTAAACACCCTCAAGGTATAAATATGCTTTCGCTTGCCATGGCAAACCACGGTGCGGTCCATGGTTCGGCTGCCTACTTGCTCAACGCGGCTCGCCACTGCAAGTTCGGAGGGAAGTCCAGTCCCCAACCTACGCACTGACCAGATGCTGTCATCCTCCTCACCGAGAATCCAGCTCCAGTGTTTCTGACTCCCCTTGCGGGCTGTTAGAGATCGAGACCCGGGAAAGAGATTCCAACCTCTCTCATTCTAAGGTATAGAGCAGACTAGAACCTAGAGGGACTCTTGGCAACTATAGTTAAACTAAACTATAGCTGAACAGCACCTACTTCTTCCCTCGTACTACACTTAGGTTAGGTACACTGGGATAGGATTATTTTAGAAGCACCAGAGGAGTATTTTAGCCTGTGTTATTTATGTATGTATTTTTATGAATACATGTCATAGCTACAGACCATGCTATTGCAGTATTATTTAATCCTACAGCTAACGCTGTACATATTATACTTCGCATTCTGTCTTATGATTGTAGCAGTTCATATCTCTTGCATGAGAAATAAGACTGTTCAATAAACCCTTTTTACTGAAACGCCCGTCTATCTATTTCTGTGTAACTCTGTAGAAACGAAGCATGCACGATTGACTGAGTGAACCGGTTATCTATTGTTTCCACGATTCTGAGATTGTCCCGACTCTAAGGGAAACAAAGTTGTCATGTTTATGCGGTTGTCAGAAACCAATTCCTTCTTGTTCATTCGAGAAGTTTCTAGTGACCTCTGAGTTAGCTGGCACACACAAGTAATTAAGTTTAATGTATTCGATACAGACATACTGACCTCAGTCCTATGTCAAAACTATAGTGTATATTATTTCAATGCACAGAGCCTTTCAGGGATATAGGAACTACACTACAATTGGGGTTATACCCAAGGAAGGCAAAGACCCGACCTCCACGAAGAACTACCGCCCCCTGTCACTCATTAATGCAGATTGTAAAATCTACACAACAATACTAGCCAAACACCCAGAAAAAACTCCTCCCTTCCTCAGTTAATCCTTCGCAATCAGAATTCATTAAAGGTAGGATTGCCTCAAATAATATCAGACTGTTTAGTCATGTTGTGGAGAAAGCTACCTCACTTAGGGCACACACGGAAAAGGCCTGTGATAAGGTTTATTGGACTTCTCTGCATTCTGACCTCAAAAGATTTACCTGGGTTTCAAATCTGCACGTGTAGTAATGGCCCTCTACGCAAATCCATCAGTGAATATATGAATAAACAGTATTAGATCAGAAAGCCTCCAATACTCTCATGGGAATAGGCAAGGCTGCATTCTATCCCTCTGCTTTTTCTCCTTGCCATAGAACCCATGTTTATTGATAACCGGTCCATCCACTAATTAAAAGCATTCCTTTTGCATCTGGTTGGCAAAAGTTGGCAGTGACGACGTTTTGAAATTCTCTGAGGACACTCATTCAGTTGTCCCAGAAATAGTTTAAACTATTAACAACTATGCTAAAGTGTCCAACTACTCTCTTAATCAAGATAAAACTGAATTTGTCCCTCTGAATAATCTGTGCCTTCTACAGCTCGCCAAGAGACCGGTCTCAAATGCCAAAATAAACTGAGATATCTTGGTATTGAGTTACAGCAATGCTAGACCTGAATCTACAGACCATATTGAATCAACCCTATATAAAAAACATCAAAGACCTAACAGATTTATGGTCCCCAAAAATTATAACCAGGTGGGTTCGATTTGAATGTATTAAAATGATGATATCCCCTCAAATTAACTTCATCACCAGCATGTCTCCCATATATCTTTCTAAGACTTTCTTCACTTCCACAGATAAAATCCTTTCCAGATCCTTTGGAAACAGAGGTCTCAAACTACCACTCTTCTTTAGTTACCAGACGGCCTACTTACTTAGACAATTCTGTCGTTGGTTCTCACCAATCTCCTTCCAAACTCCACATGAGTAAGGATTGAAGTAGACCTAATTTCCCCCCTATCTTTTAAAAATACGCTAACATCAGTAATTCCCAGGGTAGTTCACTCCCAAATGTTACTAAAAGACTCAATTGAATCACTCAACACTCTAGCTACACTCCATCCACACCGCTTTAGTGGATCAGACCTTATTTCTGTTTGGCTAAATCCTAACATACAAACTGGTGATAAGAAAGTGTTTTGGAAGACTGGGCAAATAAAAGCGATTAAACTGGTCAAACACCTCGGTAACATACCCCCATTTATGTTCCCAACTTAACAAAAGAAACAGGATCTATCCAATAGCAGTAGCAGACCCCTTCCCCCAAGCGCCTTGAGACCCTCCCGGGTGAGTAGTGCGCTATACAAGTGTTATGATTGATTGATTGATTGAATATGGACTTTTATTCATTTTTTAGACTCAAATCTGCCCTGAGGAAAATTGATACATTTCACCACTCAGACACTTTCAACTTCCTTAATTAAATGGCCCTTCAACCGCATATGGTTGCAAAAATCACCAAATACTTAATACATTTCGACTCAACTACCACCCCCTTGACTAACAAAGAATGGTCTTTGTGTCTGGAACACTTTTTAAAACATAAGAGCTTGTCTCTGTTATACCAATGTAAACTATGGGTTGTCCACAAATCGTTTTGGACACCAGAAAAACTTCATAAACGTGGCTTACAGAGTCCTCTATATTCTATTACTGTTCAGCGAACACGGCTGATTTGGAACACATGCTCTTTTATTGTGAGGAAGCTAACTCTTTTTGGAACCAAACTGAACAGACCAATGCGTGATATTTTTCAAATTGAAATGACAATTGAGCTCCTGCTGATCATCCTCGGTCCATAGTATTCTGATCTCCCAGATACCTTAGGTCAATTTGACCTTTCCCTACTCGACCTACTATTAACCATAGGATTCTAAAGGATTCTTAGTGAATGGAAATGTGCCTGGAACCTCTCCTATCACACATGGTGGGCATGGGTTTGCTTTATTAGGGGTGCAGGCAAAATACTAGCCAACGTTAGTTTCAACCATACAACCTATGCTAAACAATGGAACATGCTAGTAGTGTATCTCTAAAAAATAAAACTCCCATAAAAACATATGCCCTCAAATTCTCCCTCCACTGCTTCATCATAAGAAATTGACTCTGGTGATACCATTATGCTCGTTCTAATCCAACTCTTTCCAACATAGTACCAATCTCTTTCTATCTTCCCCTGTACCCTCCCTCTCCTTTCCCTAAATCCTCTGTCCTGCCTTTTACTCTTGTTCAACTACATTTTCGTTTCTCTTTCTTCTTCTTTAAACTTTCCACATTAACACCCTGAGAGCTAAAAGTTAATACAACTCACTTTGTTGTCTCATCACAATTTTTGTAAGTTGACTTTTTGTCCGATATCAACTACAATACTATAGCCTTATAGCCCGCCGTAGAGGGCTATATCTGCTATTAAAGGCCCTCTCCAGCGTTAAAGGCCCCGAGCCGAAGGCGAGGGCCTTTAACAAGGGAGAGTGACTTTAATAGCGGTATAGCCCATCTACGAAGGGCTATAAGGCTATTAGAACATTCTGTCACTAGAGGACAGAATGTTCCAACAAAAAAACAAGGCCTTTAGGAAGCGTGAGGGGATTGGAATCCCCTCAAGCTCCCTGAAGCCTTTGTTCACAGCCAGAGCTGTGAACAAAGAAACATTGGACTGTTGGAGCTCCAGGCTTATACCAGCCATTATAAGCCCGGAGCACTCCATTGTTTTCAATGGAGCTCCCAACATTCCAATGTTCTAATAAACAGTACTGATATTGACGGAGTGAGTTTCTTATATTATTTCTCATCTCACGTTTTGTCTACCTATGCAGTTACTCTGGTTTTTCTTCTTTTTCTCTTTAAAAACATTAAAGAGTATTGTTAAAAAATGTACTTTCAATCTCTACACCTCTTAGGACCGGCACAGAAAGTGACTTCAACTTTTATTGAGCGATGCCAACTGAGGCTTCCAACGGTTAGGAACATCAATATTACAGTTATTAACTACATAATTATTGTGGCTAAATTCTATAGGCCTCATTTATGAAAAGTGGCGTATCGCTGCGTGAAAGCAGCGATGCAACACTTCTCAGTGTGCCCTCCTTGTGACACTAATGATGTGTCATATTCACAGTATGAAGCATCATGTTGCAAGGAAAGACAGATATGTCAGTAATACTGGAAACAGAAAAAATTGGTGCAATAATTTGGTTTTAACAGATTATCTCTCATTGTGATGTCTGAAACTCAGAATCAGGTGTAATTTTGCCCAGGGGTAAATCTACAAGATACATTGTCAGATTTATCCCAGGTCGAAAATACATGACCACCTTCAAGTGATGACCGCTGTGTTCTTAATTCTTAGTCGATGCTGGGGAAACATTTAAAAATTAGAGAGTAGGCTAGTAAAATCCCTAGAGTCTTGTTGCAAGGCTCCTGCATGCACACAGCATCACTCTGTGGTGCACACTGCTACACACAGAATGAACAAACCTACAGTCTATTGTACACAGACAGTAAGCCCTGCTGCAAAAGGCAGTGCAATAACTGCTGGACAGTGCACACGGGGCGAGACCTGATGCCTAGAGTGCTCTGAATCAGGCAGAGATCGAGGGCACACCAAACTCAGCAGTAACTAGTTTGTCTGCAAAGTTGTGTCACTCATTTAATTTACTTATAGAGGAGCGTGTGGGTGTAATTTTTGATATTTGTATCTTTCCCTTGCTTTCATTGCCTGATTTTGCTCACAAGAAAGTGTCACTCATAGTTGTTGAATGTCACTCATAATTACACTGAAATTATGAAAATGTCACACGTAGCAATCTAAAACCTTGGCAGCTATGTAAAGACATCTATACAGTTAATATACATTAAGTTTTTTGAAGAATGAAAAAAACTCTTCTATTCATTTACTGAATTCTAACAGCAAAATTGACACAGCAAGTGACACTAAGATGTTTATGAAATGTAGAGTCACTCCAAACAGCTTCAGGTGCAATGCTGTGGACATGAAAGAAATGTTCAGGGATGAGATTGCTTCATGCATCATTATTTCAGCTGATTTTGAGTTACTGCCGCAAAAGGTTGAGCGTTTAGAATTCAAAATAAATGTGGTAAGACCTGGAAATTTCAAGTATTGTATTGTATTGTAATTGCATTTGTATAGCGCTTACTACTCCTGTCGAGACGTTGAAGCGCTTTTCGGCGAGTAGCACGCTACTCCGGGACCCATAGAGGATTAGTGTTGAATTAGTATAGTGAAACATGCAAGTAAATTTTAAGTGGTGGATATGTTAGTCAGTTATTTGGATTTAGAAGGATAGCAGAAGGATAGAAGAGGAAAAAAGGTTTGTATTTATATAGCGCTTCTTACCCCTGATGGGGTATTGAAGCGCTTTTTTGGTGAGTAGTACGCTACTCCGGAAACCCATAAAGGATTAGTGGTGAATTAATATGGTGAAATATGAAAGTAATGTGAGTTGTGGATATTAGTCAGTTATTTGGAATGAGAAGGATAGCAGAGGGATAGAAGGGAAAGAAAGGTTTGCATTCATATAGCGCCTGTTACCCCTGGTGGGGTGTTGGAGCGCCTTTTCTGGCAAGTAGCAGTATAGTACAGTAACAGCACTAGGTATTTCAACAAATTTTACCAGATTAGTTTGCTTCTGCTCTCACAATGCAGGAATAATGCCACAACTTCGAATCATGTAAACTGTATTCGTACATGAGAGATTTGCCCCTGGATTTACCACCTAGTTCTAGGTGACGGCCAAATGATTGGGCCTTTGCCATTTGGTATTCTCTACAGACTGACTTGTTCATTGGGGTCTTTTAGAACCCAGTGGTTAATATGGAAGTAATGAGTCTATAACAGTAATACTGTCTCTGCAAATCGATACCATTGCATTTATCTATTCATTGGTAATGCTGAGGAGTAACCGGTGGTAGCGGTGGTGGTTTCTTTATATACCAGATCACCACAGATGTCTTCAGTGGCAGCCTTTAGCTTCTGAACACATTTTGGATACTTACTGTAATGCCTCACGCTATACCAGAAATGCTGTAATGTGGTGCAGCAGTAAAAATGTCCAGCAACCAATTATAGAACATTTTCATCTTCGTCAGATCTAAATGACCCCATTATCTTCGCCCGAGGCCATATGTAATCGTACAATTTAAAAGCATGTCACATATGCCATAGGGTAAAAGAGTCCTGTCATTCATTTCCAGTTTCTCGTTGTGAACAGATCGAGTATGGATGAGTCTATGTCAAATTAAATCCTCTGCAGATACTTAAAACTATTATTCATAACTCATTTTTCTGCAATGATATACATATTTCTTTTAGAAAATGAATTATTTGTAATATTACAATTTGTATGAATGTATATTTAATAGAAAATTCTGAATATCACTTAACCCAAGATTCCTTCAAATTGTTGTTGCTATAACAACGCAAGGAAACCCTTCATCGCTACGGACACCCAGAGCTATTTTTAAATCCAACAGCTGTATTTGTCTGCCTGAATTTCGCTCAAGAAAAAAGCCAAAGCATGTTTTTTTTTCTTTTCCTGCAGAGCAAATCAGCTATGAACATGGTGGAAATGTCAGGGAATACTCTCCTGCGTCATCTCCACCTAAAAATACACAATCTAGCTGCGAAGATAGGGAGTGAAAAATACGTATGCTTGTGTGGGTGTGCATGTATAAATAGCTAGAAAAGTTGCAACATCACACAGAATATACCACTGCTTTGCACAATATATACGTATGTGTATATATAGAAATATATATATTCACTTAAAAAAACAAAGGTAGGTTACAAAGATGTTAGTTAGGAAGTAGCATTAAAAAACCTTAGGAATTCACTAAAAAGAACAAAGATTACAGGGATGTTATAGATACACTCAGATTTTACACACACAAAACCACACAAATTCAGCAGTTATAGTTACCTGAGCTAAGTATGCCCCCGCAATGCATTTCATAAGACTTCACATACTACATCACTCATGACATGGTCAGAGCCATTACTGATGACTTCACCATTGACTTCTCAAAAGACATCACGGATGACATATGAAGTAACTGCTTCTTTGTTTGGTGGAGATGTCCTCATATTTTTCGACATCAAGAACGCGTCACTAAAATTGGTGGGAAACGAGCTGGAGGGCCTTTTGGTAAGCTTCCATTGTCCCGGCAAAAGGCGGTAAGACCTTTTCATAATACTAAGGCGGATGGGGCAGGGCCAAATGGGCAATGCCTCCAGGTGATTTTGCCCTTTTGCGTACTCAAGTAATTTAAAGGGAGAACCATGGATTCTGCTCTCACCTGGAGAGGCCAAGAAAGAACCCACTTATCACAAAAACTACGGATTGCACTCCGATAGATCAACAATGCATTCACCTCCACCAAGGATTTCAGATCATGGTTGGGGAAGGGAGGCCGCTCCCCCTCCCAGGCCACTTTTGGCCAGGGTACTCTGGCAACTAGATAAAGCCCACAAGACATGTGGCAGGAAGAGCCGCCGGGATACAAGAACACAGTCAAGAGCAATCCTGACTGTGACACCAGTGGGCCGCAGAAGCCCCTCTCCATCCGTGTTCTGATTGCTGCTAAGAGCAACCAGTGCTCCAACCATGCTGCGCCATTCCTTGCGCTGGAGGCAGGAATGGGCCAGCTGTCATAGCCAACACGTGAGATGACTCAGAGCCCAAGGGCAGTAGAGATAGGCATTGGTGCTGCCTTCAGGACAGATAGAGCCCTCCACCTTTACAGCGAAGATTCTGTAAGCAAGACAGACCTCCTGCCAAGCACTGGAAACCAAAATAGGGGAGGTAGGCATGAATGTTAACTTGTTACGACAGGACCTCAGGAACGGGGTAGAGAGAACTATGGACCGAAATCTGACTTAGGTAGCACAGCCTACCAACTATAGATTACAATAGCCGACTTAACTGCTACCACACGCACCCTAGAAGGCCATGCAGAAGATCCAGAGTAAAGCAAGGAGGACTAACCAGTGGTTTGTATAGTTCCCAGATGGAGCGGAAGGAAAGAATCCATAGCAATTCTTTGACACTTGGCTGAGCCGTATGTTCTCACAAAAGTTCTGTTGACATTCTTCCTTAGGAAAAGGACACAAAGAGCTCTTCGCCAGGAGCCTCTGGCATCACACCTGGGCCCTTTATAGCAAGAATACTGAAGAACAAAGACTAGGTTGGGATGCTGCAAGAGATATAGACAAGAGCTACCATGACCTCTTACAAATATAACAGAGTGATATTTCCAAAGTACACTAAACATGTCCAGATGCAGAGGAAAAATGAAGAGACTGCACAAATGTGACTTTGAAAGAAGGGCTCCAGGGCCCAGCGCATGGGTGGAACTATTCAGGAGAATATTTAGGGGTTCATTTATGAAAAGTGTTGCATCGCTGTGAGAAAACAGCGGTGCATCACTTTTCATGCGCCCTCCTTGCGACACCAATGATGCGTCATATTTACAGTATGAAGCATCATGTTGCAAGAAGTAACAGATATGTCAGCATTTCTGACGTATATGTAGGCGCAAACATGACGCATTGCTGGAGTGTTTCACAAAAGTGACGCAACTCCAGCAATGTGTCATTTCACATGGGCAAGTCCCATGTTAAATGTGCCTGCGTCAGTCTGACCACTACTCCATAATAGAGTAACCTGAATCCAAACTGTATGAAATAATCCCATTTACTGATGCATCATGTCCTGCTTGTGATAATTCAAAATTTGATTCTAAAAGGGAAATAGTTTAAAATAAAACTCTGATGTTTCAGAAGTTGCACATGAATTTACTATAAGCAACCAGCTCCTACCCCAAAAACGTTGTATTTTAAAACTCCTGTTAAACCTTGGATTCCCACAGACATAAGGCTGCCAGCTTGTCAATACCACCTACATAGAAGCTGTTCCGTTCCTTTAAACTTGTTGGCAGTGACATCTTGAGTCACTGCCAAGCCCGTCTTGCTTGGATTGAGGGGAAAGCATCTAAAATAAATTAACAGAGTTGAAAGACCGAGCTGTTTAGGGAATGGTCGCCTGAATGATCAGCTCCATATCCTCACCTCATAAAATCTATTGTGAAGTATTTCAAATTATGAGAACTTTGATGGTATTTCTCGAATTCCGTCTCTGGACAGATATCACATGTTAAATCAATGGATAACTGTGTTAGTTGTTACCTGAGCAGAGACAGTTTTTTTTCTACAAACTCAAACATTGCAGAGCTAATGTCAGCTGTGTGCCACCCGCAGACATCTTTCTAATGAAGTATGGCACCTAGTTTGAAGGGGTGTCTTGTGGTCACTTGATCATAGATTATGTGATTGTATATGTTTAGTCAGCACCACTGCAGCGACTAGGGGGCATATTTACTAGGTAACTGTCGAAGCGCAGCTTTAAGCCAGAAAGCTAACCCAGCTCTCCGACGGATTCCAAACACAGTGATGCGCCGTGTTCACAAGAATACGGCGCACCCCTGACTTTCCTTTAGAGCCGGTGGTATATGTAGGCACCTACCGCCAATGCAGGAACTCTTGCACCATTGTGAAAGAGTGCCTGTGTTGCAGAGAAAGATTGTATATATGCAGGAAGGTGTCCCTTCATGCACATAAACAATCAGTAATGGTGTTTTGTAACTTCTGTGTGAGTTGCAGAATGCAGCACACGTAGAAGTTGCACTTCATCATTTTTTTAAATGATTGTTTATGTGCAGGAAGGGGAATCTTCCTGCACATAAACAATCAATGGTATTTTACTGTTTTTATGTGTGCTGAACAATGCAGCACACACAGAAACAGCAAGAATGGGGAGAAATAAAGTATTTTTCCTTGTTTCGCCATGTTAAGACCATGTTTTCCCTTGTCCTAATTTTTATGATACCCCATATTTACGCCACCCTTGTAAATATGGGGCAGTGTCAAAATCAATGGGTGTTACAGCGGAACAACCACCGCAAAACACCCATTGCACACCCCTTTCACATTAAGGGGCCGATTACGATATCGGTCTGAAAGGCTCCGAATGGCATTCAGGTCGTCCGAATCTGATTCGGTGTCAGGTAGGCCCTCTGCTGTATGTAATGTTGTATAAGTCTAAAGCGTGAATTACACAGGATGTATGAGTAGCGCCTCATACCATTCCTTACCTGTGAATGGCCTTCCTCTAGCTGCCTCTTATTTCTGTCTAACTGGCATCATTGCTGTCGCTGTGTGGATCAGGAGCGATTCCGCAAACCATCTGGTAAGGTGTCTCCTGTACCCATGACATGGACTGCACTGTAAGATGTGTGAGCCGCTCATGTCGCCACAATAGACCATGAGTGTTGCTAGATTCGAGTAATATTGTAGGAAGTGGCCGGGTGGCAGCTCGTGCTCCTCTGCCAACTCCGCATAGGGAAGGAGCGCTGCGCTGCATCTTGGTAAAGGTCTTCCAGTGATTTACCCCTGCAGACAACCATGTCATCAATTCTGCAGTGGGTACTGGGCCGACACTGCAAGGCGTACCCTGCAGTGGTAGGGCTGGAGCGTACAGCACAGTTGAGCGCGTTATTTATAAAATTCTACGATACACTTTATGTGCAACTTGAATCAAAAGGTGCTCCGGTGGTCTGCATCTGGCACATGGCTGAAACGCGCGGTCTATATCATGCACTAATTAGGGAGGGTACACCATGGCAGTATCAGACAACTGCAACCCCACTATCCACCACGCCACCCACTGAAACTGTGATGCCAGATAATATTGCTCCATGTTGGGGACCGCTAGGCCACCCCCATCGGCTGGGAGGTGGAGCTTTGTGAGTGCTACACGGCAACGCAGCCATTCCAGATAAATTCCCTCATCACGGTTTCAAAGTTCCGAAACAGAGGTGGCGCCATGTAAACCGGGAGATTGGTGAAGTGGTATAAAAGCCTAGGTAGTGCCACCCTTTTCAAAAGCGCCACACGTCCCGCAACTGACAGCATAAGTGTGTGCCAGAAGACCAGCTGCGACTGCAGTGCTGTGATTCCCCTCCCAGGTTGCCCTCTAGGAGATCCTCCCGCTTACACTAAATATAGATCCCCAAGTACCGATACATGTCTGGTTGCCAGGGTATATTCGCATCATTATATCGGAGTGCTGGGTCCGCGTGGTCCTTGCTGAAAGGATATAGGCATGATTTCCCCAGTTAACTTTCAACTCTGCAAGTTCAGCAAAGGTCGCCAGTGTATGTACAAACGTAGGCAGGAGAGTTTGCACCAATCTCTAAAATATACCAGGATATCATCAGCTTATAGAGGCACTGCGTGTGTGCCATCTGCCAGTGGAAAACCTCACTCCGTGCCCAGTTTTCTGAGCATTGCAGCCAATGGCTCCACTCCCAAAGGGAAACGCCTCCCATTCCGTTAATACGCTACTGGCAGACCCCCTGTTAAGTTAGAAGTATTCAGCAGTGGCTTTCTATATTGCATCCCGAAATGGCCCATCTTCCAGGGCTGATGGCTGAAGGCGCCATGTGGGTATTATTGGGCGAGGTGTTTTCCATTTCAAGTGAATCAGCAGTGGATTATGATCGGAGTGTGTGCGGCCTAGGTATTCTGCGTGCAATAGCATGGGGTGGAATGCCAGAGACCCACTATCTGATTGATGCCCACATGTAGACCATGTGGTGCCGAGTAATAAGAGTATACTTTTGCGCCAGGGTAGCGTGTCCCCCACAGGTCTGCCAGTGACCAGTGTTGCAGCCATTTGTGCAAGATTCACGCATTGCTCTGAGACTGTGTACCTAGTAATGGAGGAAAGGAGCGGTCCAACAATGTGTCAAGGACTGCATTATAGTTGCCCCCAATCAGCCACGGGAGACCACCCCACCCCACCAAGCCTGTCGAGAGAGACCGGAGAAACAACGCTTTGTCTAAATTAGGTGTTACAGCAAACAAGTGATGGACGGAATGCTGACAATACAAACATTCTCCCCCAGTCAAAACATCTAGGTTAAATCCATCATTCTTTTGCCCACTACGTCACCCCAGTTTGGACACAGCCATATGCAAATCAGTCTTGACCCTGTGTCCCATTATAAAAATAGAGATCGAACTGCAAGGCTAGGTCCTCCCTGGACCGGAAAGAAGCATCCTGGGATCGGTTTCAGGATATGTCACTCTTTTTCAGCCATGCTAGCTTGAATCCAGTGGCACAGTGAGCAACGGACCCACATCTGGGGATACCCATCCCACTTAGGGCGAAAAGTGTTACAGCAAACAAATGATGGACGGAATGCTGACAATGCAAACATTCTCCCCCAGTCAAAAGATCTGGGTTAAATCCATCATTCTTTTGCCCACTACGCCACCCCATTTTGCATCCAGCCATATGCAAATCGTCTTGACCCTGTGCCACATAGGAACAGTCCAGACCGAACTGCCAGGCCAGGTCCTCCCGTACCATATATGTATCTCTCGAAGACCTCTCTTAACCGCCAGGAAGGAATGCCCATGCTTTTGGACTGCTTCAGTGTAATACGGAAACAACATCAATACTGCAGTACCGCACCAGGTCTCGAGCAGCAGCGTGCCCCTGAGCAGCAGTGTATCTCTATTGTGGCTCCCCCTCTATTCATATGACCAATAGGATTTTACTGGAAGCCACTAGCGGATGGCAGTTGGGTACAGATAGTCCACCTATGGCATGAGTGCCCCCATGTTCGGTGCTGCGCCACCCCCAGATCAAGGCACCATTTTCACAACCACACCAGGGTAATAATGTGGTGGCCTCCAATTCGCCCGTGGGCTAGTCAGTTAGTGTGCTCAGTACGCTGTCAGAGCCTTATCAGTACTATGCTTGACCATGTGTGTGGAGGTCTCTGTTTATGAACAGGAAATAAATGCTGCAATACTTCCAACAGTTTAGTTGGCAATTTATGTCCCAATCAGTCACTGAATTTCTCTCGCTTTTGCTTCACTGTGACTTTCACCCAGCTAGTGGATGAGGTCCTCCTCTGCGGCCCAAGCCTGATCCAGCTCCTGGACCGTATCTCCAGATGAAGATAATAACTGATGGGAGGGTGAGGTAAGACCTCCGGCCCACGGCAACACATGGCAGGGAGAATCCTTTCCCTTAGTGCCTGGCCTGGGTCCGGTATGGCCCCCGGGTTCAGTCTATTCCTCCCCCTCCAGGAAAGGGTCACACAGCTACTCCACAGCAGTCTAGTACCTCCGCGCCGCTCCTGCACCACCCAGCCTTGGCCCGATCCGGCCTCCGGCCCGCCATATCCATGGCCGCGTATGCAGGAGCCCTCCAGCCAGTGCAGCAGCGCAGTTTGAAGATGGAGGGAACTCACCTTTTTAGGTCTCGCCTAGACGAAAGCAAAAAGCGAAGCTTTTTGCTGTCTAGGGAGACTACTTATGTCGCCACTTTCCAGGGATTCCGGGGAATGTGGACAGCACAGCAGACTGTCACGAGCGTCTCCTGCTGGAGATTGTACCTCGTGAGCGCGCACGTCGTCACTCACGCATGCGCACAAACAAAGGCATCCACACACTGCATATACACACACGCACCCCCCTTAAACATACACACGCGCACACAGACAGACAGACGCACGCACAAACACACTCAAACAGACACACACACACGCGTACACCCCACCCCCACTCACCCCTCCTCTCACTCAACTTACCTGTTCTGGCGGTGCACGGCGGCGGCTCCTTCTCCCGGGTGGCGGTAGCGCTTTGCGGGGCTCTCTCACCACATGAGAGCCCCGCCTTTCCCATGCGGCTGGCCGCTCTTCACCCGGTCCCCCATCTCGGGACCGGGACTCAATGCGGAGCCTTCGTGGCTCCTCGGGCAGCTCTGTCTGTCTCTCGGCGCGATGGGGCGGGACTTCCGGTTGGGGCCGCGCTGGCATTGGCCGGCTTCCCAACCGCTTCCGGGTTGTCGCGGGCAGCGCGGCGGCCCGGCACAGCCATGATGTTTTCGAAAGGCAAGGCAATTTTTTGTTAAGGCTGTTTTCACTTTACAAGGCTAGTGACAGAAAAGTTGCCATTTGCAACCATTTGGGCTTGTGGGTGCAGCATCATTTTCAAGTGCATGTCACACATTGGTATAGCAACTAAGGCAGGGCTCCGATCATACATCTTCTTTGCATTGTCTATGCGATGTTAAGGGTTTTCCACGGATGCCTTTAACATATGTGACCTTGTGCAAGCAGGGCTGTAGGAAGCTGCAGCCCTGCTCTATAAACCGCACAGAGACCTCTAAAGCGGGCACAAGTGCACCTCCCAATGTCGCAGTGACCCACACAGTGGAATTGTGCTTGTTTCTATGAAGAACCCATAAAAAAGCATTCGTAGGGAAGCGATCCAAACATTGCAGACCTGCTGTTAAGGAGAAATGACAGATATGCCTCACCGCTGTCATTTCACAGAAACCGTGATCGTTTAGAGTTCTGGGAAAATATTGGCATATTTCACATTGCTGAACGCCCATGAACTCATTTGAAGGCAGGGTAATATAGAGGGTGGTCTCTGTGACGAAAGACGGGATTGCATCTATATGCGACTTGCACAGCTCCATTTTTAGCGTCCTATTTTTCACCCCACTCGGCGCTTTTTGGACCCATCTGTGCCCCACTGGAACTCCAAGAAAGAGCAAAAGCCATCTTATTAAAACGTACTGTGATTTGTATGGCTTTTGATGTTGCTGTTTTCTCGATATAAACGTGGCACTTTTTATGCACCAATTACACTTCAATAAAAAAAAAGTAACACACGAGTCCCTTTATTAGCTTTTGTTTACAACAGAAGTGGTTAGTTTCACCTGTGCAGCAGTACCTACTGTGAAATAGGTCCGTAAAAACAAATGTGTAGGATTTTTGTGCCTACAGGAAAAAGAGCTGTCCGAACGCATACGTTTGGCTTCTCCGCTTTTAACCCTCACAAAACAATTACAGTTTTTGCTTGAAAGTTAAAGTAAAAAAGTGCAATTACATTGCCAGTGCTAGACACGTTGTTTCTTAAATGAGTTTTCTGTGTTTACAAGTAGGGCAGCTTGCAGGATGATGATGTACATTTGTTGCAGAAGTCAGTCTTCAGGTCTAAGAAGTTTAGAGACTACATTACCAGAATACACAGTAGGCACGTTACGTATGCACATTTGAAACCTAAGAATATTGGGGCAGATTTATATTAACTGGCGCATCCCCAGGGATGCGCCAGTTAACATGCGCCACAGTGCGCCACAGCTCCGCCACCCATGGTGCGCCGCATTTATGATGCGGTGCACCATGGGGCAAAAACGGCACAGATGCGTGACGCATCTGTGCCGTAAAGGTGACGCATTGCTGGAGTTTCGTCGCAAGCGCGACGCAGCTCCAGCAAGGCTCGGGGGTGCCCCATCTCCACAATGCTGCGTCAAGACCTACGCCTGCTTCAAGCAGGCGCAGGCTTTTGACGCAGCATTGGCCTGAAAGTGACTGAGTGAAATCTTATAGATTTCACTCAGCCACTTTTGCGAGGCGCACCAGCCCCGGAACGCCCACCCTGCGCCGGAATGCCCACAAGCGGCGCAGGGCTTTACAACGTGACGCATCTGCCTAGATGCGTCACGTTGTAAATCGTTCGTAGGGATGCGCCACGTTTACGCCGCCTTGCGTGACGCAACAGCGGCGTAAACGTGGCGCAAGTGCCTCATAAATCTGCCCCATTATCTATTGAGAGTCCAAACCCGGGGGCATATTACCAACAACTAGCGATAATTTTTGTCTCTACCTTGTTTAGAGACAAAAATTATCGCCGCACATCGGCGATTTTTATCGCAGATAAACCTTGCTATTAGCAAGGTTTATCGCAAATGCGATAAAAAACGGCCGCAATGCATGAATATCGCTGAAAAGTCAGCGATATTCATGCATTATCGAGCAAATGCTCTTAGCCATGTTATCCACCTCCCATTGGATAACATGGTGAAGAACTGCTCAGGGCAGGTGTTAGCTTTTGGAGATATTCGCGCTTAGCGCGAATATCTCCAAAAGTTGGTAATAGGAGATAGCGATGTTAGCGACTGTTTCCAGTCGCTAACATCTTGGCACGCCCACTTTGCATGTCATTAGTGATAAATATCACTGACATGCAAAGCGGGGCCCAAGATGGTCGCTATCTCCTATTAGCTGTCACTAACTGGTGTTAGCGACAGCTTGGTAATAGGGAGATAATTTTATCTCCGCTTTCTTGGCTTTTAAAGCCAAAAAAGCGGAGATAAACCCCTTGATAATATACCCCCAGGGGGCATATTATCAACGCAGGCGATAAAATTATCGCTTGCTTTATCGGCAGAAAACTGACGCTAAAGCCGCTTTTGCGGCAGAAAACTGCCGCAAAAGTGGCTTTAGCGGCAGTTTTCTGCCGATAAAGCAAGCGATAATTTTATCGCCTGTGTTGATAATATGCCCCCAGGTTTTTAAACACACTTTGAGACAGAACGACTGAACAGGTGCAGTAACCCACTGAGCATCACAAGTGTACCTGTGTTCTTGTGGGTTGGCACTGTAATCATATAATGATATTACCTGGAACACATACAGTCACCGAACGCAGGCTGCGTATGACAACCCGGTTATTGAAAAAGCATGCACTGCCAACAAAGGAAGAAAACCAGGCTAATAAGTATTAGAGCTTAACGTTTGGACGGTCACACTCAGGCCTTATTGACTGTGGGTGGCACCGTGTACGAAGAAGTAAAGAAAGCTGTCTGCCTCTTACAAAGGTGCAGCCACACCTTTTGTGTTAAATAATACGACGAGAGGGCAAGATATGTTCTACCAAGACAAAGTACTGGAAATTCTGCTCGCAAGAGTTTAAACTATTAGTATTGTAAATGGCAATGCTTTTTTTTTTTTTTTTACCCAACACATAAATAAAAGGCATTGTCATTTACAATACCAATAGCTCAAACTCGCATGAATGCGAGACCTATTGCATTGCAAATGCTTGTTTTAATTCGTGCTCCCTCGGTATACACATTGCAGCCCAACCCACGGCAGGTCGCACCGGATGCAGTAGGGGCCTGCACTGTTCCGGATAGTCGCCGACTCAGCTCGCGCACTCCGACGCAGTCAGCTGCCCCTTCTGGTCCTGCCAGGCACGTGGGTAACAGTCAACTTGCACTCTGCATCACACTGCCAGACTCCGCCAAGCAGGCAGCTTCCAGCGGACACCTCAGCTGCAGCCTCGAGCCGCTCCGTCAGAGTCCGGTCTGCCCAGCTACAACACCACCGCCGATGAGCTCTCGGTCGCCTGTCAATTCCCGACAATAGCAGGAGGATCTGGCACAAGTCGCTCACCCCTCTCCCAGGCGTGCTGGGCCCGCCACCAGTTAATCCAAAGCAGGCCTGTCCCAGCCGTACTTGGTGATGTCGGTTCGACACTGTATTATGGATGTCACTCCGGATTGTACACCAGCAGTGGGATGGCATCCTAAGGGGTTCCACAGTGAGGATGTATGGTGGATGAAGGGCTGAGGGTACAGAGCTTGAGATAAGCTTGTCCGCCTTCACTGCTCGCTTGTCACGCCCCGTCAAACAGCCTCTCTGATAAAACACTACTGTCCAGAATACAACCATACAACCAGAATGGGACTAGGACATTGTGGGCCACTACCTCTACCAAGTAATGTGCTAGAAAACTACGACTATCCTTTCAGATTTAGAGACAAATAAACCTCATGTTCAGCACCACCCCAGCTCAAAGCACAACTTAAGTCAGTGACAATTGGTTAGTAGATTACTAAGTTTATGCACTGTTTTCTTTTTGATAATCAAGTATTATGTCAGGAATAGTAAGAACAAGAGAAGGGCTTTTAAAAATCCCTTGGACTAATACACCCAAAGGTAAGAGCGCATAACAGAGTGAATGCAGACGTATGTTGCAAAAACAGAAAAAACTATTAAATAAGCCCGAACCCTGCCACTAAGACAACACCCTTTAGTAGCTAGACCTGAAAAAGTGGTGGAATGGCCTGTTAACTTTCTGCTCTTGGTTCCAATTTGTCTAGATCTAGAATTGAAAGTAACAGTAGAGAAAATAATGGGGCATATTCACAAGGACTTGCCTCCGATTTATCACCACCTTAAGGCATCAAAAGTGGAGATACAACTAATACCCCGCTCGCAGCCGTTTACTTTGCTGGTTATTTTGCTGGTACTTTTCCTGGGAATCACTGCCACATCACGGACTTTGCCAACGAGGATATTTGGGCATCAGGAGCTTAATCCAAGCAGGCGGGGCTCGCCGAGGGGAAAACCGACAACAGCAGCACCAGGGCCCGGACTGCGAGATCCAGCATTCCAAGCGCTTTCACAACTCAGGGCAGCTGGTGTCTCATCCCGCCCCTGCCCCTCCTCAGGCTATTTACGGCTCGCGGCCGTTTACTTTGCTGGTTATTTTGCTGGTACTTTTCCTGGGAATCACTGCCACATCACGGACTTTGCCAACGAGGATATTTGGGCATCAGGAGCTTAATCTAAGCAGGCGGGGCTCGCCGAGGGGAAAGCCGACAAAAGCAGCACCAGGGGCCGGGACTGCGAGATCCAGCATTCCAAGCGCTTTCACAACTCAGCGCAGCTGGTGTCTCTTCCCGCCCCTGCCCCTCCTCAGGCTATTTACGGCTCGCGGCCCCCGCTCCGCGGGAGCCGCTCGCAGCCATTTACTTTGCTGGTTATTTTGCTGGTACTTTTCCTGGGAATCACTGCCACATCACGGACTTTGCCAACGAGGATATTTGGGCATCAGGAGCTTAATCCAAGTAGGCGGGGCTCGCTGAGGGGAAAACCGACAACAGCAGCACCAGGGGCCGGGACTGCGAGATCCAGCATTCCAAGCGCTTTCACAACTCAGCGCAGCTGGTGTCTCTTCCCGCCCCTGCCCCTCCTCAGGCTATTTACGGCTCGCGGCCCCCGCTCCGCGGGAGCCGCTCGCAGCCGTTTACTTTGCTGGTTATTTTGCTGGTACTTTTCCTGGGAATCACTGCCACATCACGGACTTTGCCAACGAGGATATTTGGGCATCAGGAGCTTAATCCAAGTAGGCGGGGCTCGCTGAGGGGAAAACCGACAACAGCAGCACCAGGGGCCGGGACTGCGAGATCCAGCATTCCAAGCGCTTTCACAACTCAGCGCAGCTGGTGTCTCTTCCCGCCCCTGCCCCTCCTCAGGCTATTTACGGCTCGCGGCCCCCGCTCCGCGGGAGCCGCTCGCAGCCGTTTACTTTGCTGGTTATTTTGCTGGTACTTTTCCTGGGAATCACTGCCACATCACGGACTTTGCCAACGAGGATATTTGGGCATCAGGAGCTTAATCCAAGTAGGCGGGGCTCGCTGAGGGGAAAACCGACAACAGCAGCACCAGGGGCCGGGACTGCGAGATCCAGCATTCCAAGCGCTTTCACAACTCAGCGCAGCTGGTGTCTCTTCCCGCCCCTGCCCCTCCTCAGGCTATTTACGGCTCGCGGCCCCCGCTCCGCGGGAGCCGCTCGCAGCCGTTTACTTTGCTGGTTATTTTGCTGGTACTTTTCCTGGGAATCACTGCCACATCACGGACTTTGCCAACGAGGATATTTGGGCATCAGGAGCTTAATCCAACCAGGCGGGGCTCGCCGAGGGGAAAGCCGACAAAAGCAGCACCAGGGGCCGGGACTGCGAGATCCAGCATTCCAAGCGCTTTCACAACTCAGCGCAGCTGGTGTCTCTTCCCGCCCCTGCCCCTCCTCAGGCTATTTACGGCTCGCGGCCCCCGCTCCGCGGGAGCCGCTCGCAGCCGTTTACTTTGCCGTTTACTTTGCTGGTACTTTTCCTGGGAATCACTGCCACATCACGGACTTTGCCAACGAGGATATTTGGGCATCAGGAGCTTAATCCAAGCAGGCGGGGCTCGCCGAGGGGAAAACCGACAACATCAGCACCAGGGGCCGGGACTGCAAGATCCAGCATTCCAAGCGTTTTCACAACTCAGCGCAGCTGGTGTCTCTTCCCGCCCCTGCACCCTCCCGCTATATAAACACGCCCTTCCCCGCGGATCGCGGGACGCGCGCGGGACGGAGCACGGGGCGAAGCCCGGGCAAAGGGCGGGCCGTTTGAGGCCGTTCGAGGACGGTAGAGACCGGGACCGGGCCACACCCCTTGCACTCCCTAATTCCATTCACTATGGCTATGCGCGAGACCAGGAGTAAGAGCACATTAGCTGCTGGGTCCACTGCTGGGACTACCAAAGGTACGCTGGACACCTACTTTGCAAAGGCGGGTTTACTTCCTATTGATGAAATTACTATCTTGGAAAGGCGAATATCGCAAGAAATAGACTGGGTAAGGCGATCTTCCATGGGCACAATAGCGCTAGCCAGGACCCCGGAAAAGACACTGTACCGTATTGAGTCAGACACCGGGGAGGATGGAGCAAGCGGTATGTTAGACACACCTGACCAATCTATTTCTACTTTACTAAGGAATGAGTTTGATACTAGTGCCCCAGTAGAGTTGAGCTTACTACCTCTACCCCAGCCCCCCCCCACCCCCATTAATGTTATTGTCAGTCTGGTTAATACAGACGACATCACTGATGTAGGTAGCTGCACTACGCAGGGGGAAAGAGAAGGAGCTATCCCAAAGAGGAAAAGAGGGCCACAAAATCAAGGGGGAGGCAAGGCTAAGGTAGCTAAGCATAACCATTCTGTGAAAAGAACCGACCTGGCATCTGGCAGGAAGGCATACACACCCGTGAGGAGAAATATGCCATTAGCACTGCCAAATCCTGTCCCTCACACCCCACCCCAGACACCCAGCTGTAATACAATCTCATGTGACGAGGACATTACCCTTGCTGACATTGGGACGCTCTTGAAGAAATTTTTAAGCCCCCTGGAAGCACGCCTTACTAAGATCGAAGCCAGACTAGTGTCAATTGAAAAAGCTACGGTTCAACTAGCAGACACCTCCAAAAAGGATAGCACTTCTGCTAAAGGTGGGGGGGGGGCCTAGGAGTAAGAAGCCTGCACCGACGTCCCTAGTAAACGAAGGGGCGAAGGTGGTGGCACCTGCTACCACGCCCCCTCAATCTCAACTCCAACAACCCACCCCGCACACAGTGTCAACTCAGTTGACCGACTGTGCTACATCCTCACGTCCCTCGGAAAGGCCCAGCTGTAGCTACCCAGGGAGACCATGGTTTTATTAAAAAACACAGGGTAGTAAACTTACCGCCGGAGGCAAGTTCATATACAGTGATCCTAGCTGGGGTCCCAGAGCTAAAACCATCTTCAAGAGAACATGTCATGGCTCTTAAAAATAAGGTGGTCAGTTGGCTCTCCATCAATAGGCCCCTTCCGCAGGGAATAAAGAGCGATGTCCTCATGGTGAGGAGAGTCCCATGGTTAGGCAATACACGAAAAACGATAAATGGGGATTGTGTCCTAATTAATTTTAGGGACCCCGCAACTGTTGCACACATTTGCAGTTGGCCCTACTCCGACTCTGGGACATCTATCCAGTCCCTACCTCTATCCTTTTTCTATCCACCAGCGGTTCTTGGGAGAGATGAGGCGCGATGGGACACTAACCATGGGGGTGAGGGTAGCTGGAGTTATAGAGGGAGAAGACCCACATTCCAGCCCGTTGTCCATCATCCGACCTATTTTCCAACTTATAATAGGTATAGTACCTTGGACTTGGTCGACTGACAGAGTGTGAGTATGAGGGGGGAGGCAGCTGACCGAGTCAGGGGGGCTACGGAAAGGGGAGCTACTACCACCAAAATTCGTAATAACAACCCCAGTGGGCCAGCCCGCGGTGAGGTCCAGAACTCTACCAGTGAGGTCCACATAAACAGAGCCGGGAGTTTGAGTGAAATTTCACATGAATTAGGGGATGGTCCAGTTAGCAACATGTCCCTAACGAAACCAGAAGATATTGGCATTCCTTCACTGACCACCCCGAACCGCAGACGGCCCATCCTAAACATACTATCTTGGAATGTGGCCGGCCTGGGGAATAAAATAAACTCCCCAGATTGGAGCTCATTCATTGAAGGAAGGGACATATGTATGTTCCAAGAAACCTGGGCGAGAGAGGAGGTCTCCCGCTCAGGTTTTGCATCTTATTCTGTCCCCGCAAAGTGGGGGGGTAGGGTGCGCCCCTCTGGTGGGCTTGCGATCTGGGTGGCGGTTGACCTGGGATGCACGGCAACCGTGCTTCCATTAGGCACGGAGGACATTCTTGGCCTCCTGCTGGAGTGGTCGAATTCAAGAAGACTAGTGGTGATCAATGTCTACTCCAGACCAGTTGGTATCTCACAGGAGTCGTCTACCATCGACGACCTCTCGGCCGTCCTTAGTGATATCACACAGGGTATTCCACTCGTGATTGGAGGGGATTTAAATTGCCACTTCGAACCCCTATCGGCCTTAGTGGATGGTTTCTCGCAGGAGGAGGATGCACTTTGGTCCGTACCCCCAACGGCAGCACCTGCACCTAGAGCTTGGACCCCGCTGGCTGTCCAAATTACTGGCCTAACTCTCAAACATGGCGTGCGGGCCTGCAACGGACGCATTAATTCTGATATCCCTCCCAAATGCACCTATAATAGAAAAGGGAGGGAGTCGAGACTAGACTATATTCTAGTCCCAATTTCGTCGTGGTCTTACGTTAACGACTTCCGGGTTATACCTAGGGAGGACAGCGACCACAATGCATTGGAACTGGAATACGCCCTCCCGGGCATTGATGACAGAGGACTTACGAAGGATGTCCCTGGCAATGGGTTAGCGTTAACGAACAATAGAAGGAGAGTTAGGTGGGAGAGGTTCGCCTCTAACCCAGAGAAAGTATCAGGGCGTTACTCCCACACTCGAAAAGGTTTAAAAATTGATTGAGCAGCCCAGCTTGCCTGATTTTAATGTGCAGCTTCGGCGGTTGCACGAGGACATGGTTAAGTCTGTGGAGGATGTTTTTTTCACGATGTTGAAGAGTGGTGTTGGTCATCAAACCCGTTCTACTTGGTATAATGCTGCGTGCCGCAAGGCCAAATCTGACCTGCTGATCTCTATCAAAGAAGGCAGAGACAGATCTGTGATCAGGGCTAGAAGAAGGGCTTACAAGTCTCTGATTTCGCATGCCAAAAGGGAATGGGAGCAACAGAAATGGGAGAATCTAACAACTTCACTATCGGGACTCGGCCAAGGCTTGGCAAGATCACTTCCAGTCCCTCTATGGGGTTGATGATTGCGCCCTTAATGAACCATTACCAACTATTAGTACGTCATTAGAGGGGGACCCTTTCACTGAAAAGGAGGTACGTAAAGTCATCGCAGGGCTGACATCTGGCAAAGCCCCTGGCTTGGACGGCTTACCGGGGGACCTATTTAAACAGGAGCCCGATGTTTGGGTCCCATATTTAAGAACGTTATTTAACGCCGTTCTAGGGGGCATGGATATACCGGGTACTTGGCTGGGCGCAGAGATAGTCCCTATCTATAAGAAGGGGTCGCCTCTGCTCCCAGCCAACTACAGGCCTATCAGCCTCATTGATGTAACCCAGAAAATTTTCGGTAGGCTGATACTCGATCGCCTCCAAAATTGGATGGAGGAATGCGCCATCTTAAGTCCTTATCAGGCTGGGTTCAGAAGAGGGGTTTCAACAATTGATCAGATCTTCCGTTTGAACCTTTTGTTCTGGAAGACTGTGACATTGGAGGGCGGCAGCTTGTACACGGTTTTCGTGGACTTGCGTGCCGCCTTCGATCTTGTTCCGAGAGATAGACTGTGGAATGTCCTGGTGGAGCTAGGGATCCCGGGGGATATTCTGGTAATTCTGATGCGGTTACACCAGGGGAATTATGCCCGGGTTAGATGTGGCAGAAGTAGGGCACTCTCAGACAGCTTCCCCGTTGGCAGGGGGGTAAGACAGGGCTGCGTGCTCGCACCGACCCTGTTCTGCCTCTTTGTCAATGGGGTCATTGACCATTTGAACAGGCTGGTCGATATTGACGCTCCCAAGCTCAATGGCAGCAGGGTCCCCGCTATCATGTTTCCGGACGACACCCTGCTGCTATCTAAATCTCCCATGGGTATACAACAGGTTTTGGACGGGTTCTCGACCTTTTGTGTGGAGCGAGGGTTGGAGATCAATGCCATGAAAACAAAATTTATGATCTTCAACCCTCCTCGCACAACTCGCCCAAACCCTACCATAGGGTCGTTGAGATTAGAGAGGGTCCTCACCTTTGAATACCTGGGCCTAACCATTAACCAAAATCTGACTTGGGACTCCCATTGTACTAGGGCCATCATGAAACTAGCACAGTCAACGGGTGGGATCTGTAGGATGGTAAGCAGGTCTACTCTTAAACCCTTTGGTCCCCTTATCCATATTTATAAAATGCAGGCAAGAGGGGCCGTTACCTACGGCGGAGAATTGTGGGGCCATGCAACTGCCAAGAAACTGCAGATTAGTGAGAACAATTTTATAAGGCAGCTGGCAGCCTTACCACCTGGCACCCCCCTCCTCCAGCTGAGACTAGACCTGGGTCTTAGACCTATTGCTGAAGAACTGGGACTGAAACCCCTAACCTACTGGCGTAGAATTTGGACCTCACCGGATTTATCGAGCTACAGGAATGAGCTCACAGAGATCCTCTGCCTACCAAATGCCTCCCGGATACCCTGGCTGAGATACATCAGGCTAACATGCGAGTCTCTAGGAAGGTCGGAATTATGGCATGACCCGGGTAACGCTTGTGGCAGGACCCCTCGGAAACTTCTGTCGAGAGATTTCTACAAGCGAAAGCTACTTGTCTCGATCGAGAGTACACGTGAAGGGTCCCTAACCAATCTGTTCACCATGTCCAAGGACCTATATTTCCCCGAGCCGGTCCTTGATGGAATTAGTCCCGTCCTGACAAGGAAACTTTTCATGCAGTGGCGTTATGGCACACTTCCCCTTGGGGCCTTTACGGATCGATGGGACAGGTCCCAGCCCCCCACACAGTGCCTAGCCTGTCGACACCCTTGTGAAAACGATCTCCACATTGTGTTTTTTTGCAAAGCCTACCAAAGACCAAGAAAATATTGGCTTGTCCCACTCTTGAAAAATCTCGGGTTTAGGCTATATCTCCCAGCCTATAGAATATTAAAGACAGACTTATCCCCTTCTATTGTGTTTGCTGTGGCGAAGTTTTTAACAGCTGTGTGGTATATTCGCAATCGTTGTATCAAGCTAAATACGGACAAAAGCATTGCTTGATGATTTTTAAATTGTTAGACTTTTTAATTCTTCCTCTTATAATATTCCCCTGAATGTTTTAATAATTGCTTATTTTTACTGTTCTGCCTGAATTCTAAATTACAATCTGATTTCTTTCTTTTTAACCATTCAAATTTCTGTTGTAACCTTTTATGATCTATATTGATCGAAATAAAGATTGTTACAATTACAATACCCCATTCCAAGCTGGTGTAAACAGCAGACATTGTCAGAATTTCAGCGATAACAGCCACAAAACCTAACACCACGGCGGACACCACCAACTAACCCTAATGAGATGCAGAGAAGGTGTTACCGTGCAGAAACACACGAAAAAACAACAACACCACTTTCAGAACGAACTGACAGATCCGCGCAGCAAACCAAAAACAGGCGATAAGCCGCAGTATCCGCAGGTCTTTAACACCTGCCACAAGCAGGTGTAAAGACGGACGACTACCTGCAGTAGGCAACGGAGCCCTGCACACAGCCATACCCGAAGAGCAAACAACGCCATGGAGCTACTCATCATGCAGCTCTGAGCCTCAACAGGGTCACAACACCAGGACGCGCCCCACCCCCTGGACCACCACAGAGGTAGCGTAGAGTAAGACAGCGGACCTACCGAAAATGCACCACTCTCTCAGACCTAACGCCTGAGGAAGTGCCAGATTCGGAGGGGTCTCACAGCCAGCCCTCTCAAAGTTGGTCTCACCTGTCATGGATGCCATTCTCAGCTTCATACCCCAGTACCTTCACTTCCCCAACACTGCGCAGGAACAGCTGGGGACAAAGCAAGGCTTCTACGCCATAGCCGGATTCACGGCAGTATTGGGGGCAATCGACTGCATACATGTCCTACTTGTGCCCTCTGCGGATACTGCACACCACTACCCCAACAGAAAGCACAAGCATTCCATCAATGTGCAGGCAATAGTAGACCACCGGGGACTCTTCACCAATGTCGTCGCCAACCAGGGGCAGATTTATGAGGCCCTTGTGCCTCCTTGCGTCACTTGACGCAACGGCGGCGCAAACAATGCGCCCTATTTAAAATGTGACGCATCTAGGAGATGCGTCACGTTGGAAAGCCCTGCACCATAAGGAGGCGTTCCTACGCAGGGGGGGCGTTCCTGCGCAGGAACGCCTCCTAAAAGTGAGATTTCACTCAGTCACTTTCTACGTCAATTCCTTACGCCTGCTTGAAGCAGGCGTAAGGGTGACGCACCATGCATTGAAGAGGTGGCCCCTGTGCATTGCAGGAGTCACGTCGCACTTGCGACATGACTCCTGCAATGCGCCGCCCGTACGCCGAGAGATGCGTCACGCATCTTCACTGCCTTGCACCACGGTGCGCCGCATTGTAAATGCGGCGCACCATGGGTGGCGGAGCAGTGGCGCACATTAACTGGCGCATCCCTGGGGATGCGCCAGTTAACATAAATCTGCCCCTAAGTATTGACTCTTTTCTCCCTGCACTGTCACAGGTGATCAAGGATATGCACTCTGTCCTTGGATGAGGACACCCCTCCGAGACCCGGCCACACCTGCCCAGAGGCAGTACAATACGGCCCACATACGCACCAGGGGCATCGTTGAACGCACATTTTGCGTGTGGAAGTCACATTTCAGGTGCCTGGACGGCACAGGTGGGAAGCTCCTGTACAGCCCGGACATCGTGTGCAAGCTGATCGTTGCATGTTGTGTGTTGCACAACATCTGTGTTCGCACCAAGGCCCCATGGATCCCAGTTCCAGAGGGATGTATGACGTTACAACGTACACTTTTACAACGCATACCATTACAACACATTTTTTTACAACGCAACATCCATTACAACGCATACCATTACAACGCATACCATTACAACGCATACTTTAAAACTACCTTTACAACGCATTCCACTACAACGCATAGTACATTTACAACGCATACCATTACAACGCATTACACTACTTTGCATATAAGGTAAGTGTTGGATAGTGTAGGGGTTAAAATTCTATTCTAACTCGAGGGGGTGCAACAGTAGGGTAAGTGTTGGATAGTGTAGGGGTTAAAATTACTATTCTAACTCCAGGGGGGGCAACAGTAGGGTAAGTGTTGGATGGTAAGTTATGCGTTGTAATGGTATGCGTTGTAATGACTGCGTTGTAATGGTATGCGTTGTAGTGGTGTGCGTTGTAGTGTCATGCGTTGTAATGACTGCGTTGTAAATGTATGCGTTGTAATGGATTTTGCGTTGTAAAAGTTTCATTGTAATGGTAGTGCGTTGTAAAAATTGCGTTGTAAACGTAACATACCGTTCCAGAGGTATCGGCCGATGATGGTTGTGATGGGGCAGGTGGCCCACATCCTACTGCAGCAGCGGCAGGAATGGCCCGTAGGAATACCATCATTGACACTTACTTCTCAAGAGCACGTCACAATGTGACCGTCCATGGCAATCATGCGACCGTAGAAGATGTCCAACTGCACTGCATGTGTGATTAAAACATATTTGCACGTTACCTGTTGTACTTGTACATTGTCATGTTACATTTCCCTGCGGTTTCAGATGTGATTTGCCAGGTTGTACACATTTGCGGAAACAGTTGTGTCCTGTGTTTAATTGTGGAGGGGTTGCTGTTTGTACCAGGATGTGGTTGATGCTGAGGTGCGCTTCTGCTTATGTGCGTATGCTGCACGGTGGGTGTGTCGCTCCTGCGCTCTGATTTGTCTGCCACTGGTCTCTTTCATGCGGTGTGTCTGTCGGTTCTGTTCTTCCACAGTGCTTGGATGTTGTGGTGTACATGTTGTCCTCTGCAGTTGGACAGGGTGCATCCGTGGTACTCTTCTGTTGATGAATTTTGTTCTGTGGCATTTTCCGAAAGGTTTTTGTGCTTTTCCCGGCATTGTGCGTGAGTATTGCTGCCCTCGCACTGGTTGTCACTGTTTTGTTATCGCGCTTTTGCCCATCGCAGGTTTTTTCGCGTTGAGGTTTGTATTTTTATCTCCGTCGAGATGGTTGTGTTCCGGGCATTGGCCGCGATTTCTGCAAACTACTGCATGCTACCGCTGTGTTGTGAATTCCACATTGTCACTGAGTTGTTTTCCCCCGCTAGGCTGCAATGTTGAAAATTGTGTTACGCTACTTTTGCGGTAGTTATCTCATGTCCTTGTGAATATACCCCAAAGTGTATCCAAATCACAATTTGGATCAACCCTGGGGAGTATTTTAATCTCACAGTCATGCTATTGCTGTTTGGATGTTCCATTCCATCTTCTAGAAAGGGCTTGCATGGGAATGGATATGTCGTTTTGTATAGACCACAGAGCTGTGTTAAGGATGTCATGATACACATGGCAGATGCCAACTTAAAATAGTCAACATAAAAAATGGTGGCTATTTTCACACTCCTCTTAAGCGGGCCATACCATGGATCTGAGAGGTTACCGTGCCTGACATACAGGGGATGTAATGTGTTTCAAAACAATAACAAAGTAGATGAAGCAGACTAGGTCAAGAAAAACATTACATATCTTAAATGCAATATAACTTAATACTAAGCTTACTTGACTTATAAGTATATCCTAAAAAAATAGAGATATTGAATATATTCAAATTCTAATGCAGGTGAATAATATCGGACATGCTGAAGGAGGTATGCTTTCAGTAGTAAACAGTAAAAAAAATAACTTGATTGAAGAAATACAGAAATATTTTTTACTTAACAATTCTATGTAGGGTAAAGAGTGTTTACAGGATAAACTGCAAACAAATTATGCGTAGACACATGAGATTAGGAAATGTATATCTTTAACTTATGTCCAGGAATAAAACAAGAATAATTATGAACCGGTGCCATACATCCTGCGATATAGAAAGCATAGTATAATTAGTTATGAGAACTCGTGACCTCTATATGCATTAAAAAATCATAGGGTTATCATGGGTAGCGCCCTAAAGTTATTATATGAGAATAAAAGAATTACTGTATGTTTATTCTGATAGAATTTGTTTCTTAACTGTGCTACACCTATGGACACAGATATTGAATATTTATTCTTGGACCTGAAGAACTGATCTAAAGTACAGCAAAACACTTGTTGGTCTGAGACGCTTCTACAGATGAATAATGATTAAAGCTTGAAAGGTGTTATCAATAATTCAATCCCAGGGTCATCGAACGTATTGGAAAAATGAATTGGTGAAAATGATAGTGCCTCTCAAAATATGAAACGTTGGCATGAGGTGTACAGGCTGGACAAGTCATTTCATGCTTAGATTTGAACCTCAGCAGTTATTTTGTTTGTACTTGCCTAAACATGTGATAGATATCTATCTGTCTAGCCATCCATCTAGCTATCTATACATGTAGTCCCTCATTTATGAAAAGTGATGCATCGATGCGAGAAAAAAGCGATGCGTCACTTTTCATTGCACCCTCCTTGCGACACCAATTATGCGTCATATTTACAGTATGACGCATCATGTCTCAAGGAGTTACAGATACGTCAGTATTTCTAACGTATATCTGTAGGCGCAAAAATGACACATTGCTGTAGTTTGTCACAAAAGTGACGCAACTCCAGCAATGGGTCATTACAAATGGGCAAGTCCCATGTTAAATGTACCTGTGTCAGTCTTACGCCTGCGATGAGGCAGGCGTAAGCTATTGATGCACTTGCGTCCTAGAGGTGGCGCAGTGAAATCTCATAGATTTCACTACGTCACTTCTATGAACCATTCTTGTGTCGGAACGCCCCCCCCTGCATACATTATACCTGGCGCAGGTATAATGTGGTGCAGGGGTTTACAAAGTGACGCATCTACCTAGATGAGTCACTTTGCAAATATGGTGCAACATGGCGCATTTTTTACACTGCTGGTGCGTCACAAAAAGTGACGTAAAGGCCTATAAAAAAGCCTCATATAATTTACTCTCTGTCATCTTCTTCTAAACCACAAGCCTCATCCACCCTATGGCTTTGCTTGACACAAAATGGCCGATGTGTACCAGACTCACCATAACTACAGCTTCCCCCCACGGGTAAGTCCGGCTCGCATCCACCGTGTCTCTGCTGTTCTGTCTTTTGCTGCCTTCGATTCACATGGAATTCTTCCCTGTCCCTAATGCTTCTGTCCCATGAGTAGTATTCAGGTGAAATCTTCAGCCTCCTCACAAAATCTCAGGTCCTTTATATAGTAACACTCTTGCCGGTATCTAGTTGCTGCCCTGGACTTTGTGTCTGGCTCTCCCAGCCATTCGCTGAAGCACTGTACCCCCCTTGGCTAATGTGAGAGTCCGTTCACAGGTAAGGTGACTGTCTGCACCAATAAGTTAAAGTAGTACATCTCTAGGAAAAGCTAATGTGACAAGATGATGTGGCTTAACGGCTAGAGCGACTGACTCTGAAGCGGGGGATCCAGGTTTGAGTCTTGGCGGGAGGCTCAAGCATCATGTGATGCTGGGCAAATCACTTAATCTCAGCGTGCATGAAAAATTAAAATGTCCTTCTGTAATGCAACTGGTACTCATGGCTCTGATACCTTCGGGTCGGGTTCGCACGATATAAAACTGCAAAAAAAAATGATTCAGAGCAACATAATGCTAGAACTTTAAACTCTGACATTAAAACTCACTGGGGCATATTATCAAGGAGGTATCACCGAACTAACGGCACATTATTGCAGCCAAAGTCGCAATAAATGTATCACTCCATTCACAAGCTGGTGCTAACAGCCCATATCACCAGTTTACCTGCGATAGCAGCCGCAAAAAACATTGCCACAGATGACCCCCACAACCCCGCATGGACCCACCCCGCAGGCAGTCTGCGCTCTCCTTCCTCAGCAACATCTCTCTGGACGGGCGGCCCCCGCAGGACGACGAGAACGAGGCGCGTGCCCCGCCACCCGCAGCTCCGTCGCCCCCCGAGAGTGCCCCATCTGAGCTCAAGGAAGAGGACACCTTCGCCAGCTGCCTACCCGCGCTGCAGGCTATGGTGGGGACGCCGCTGGCTGGGGGTACCTGGGGCCGCATCAACTCCTTCACCGCGCCGCCATCGTGCCCTTCTGCAGGCAGCAGTCGGCAGGACCCCTCGCCTGCTTCAGCACGGAGCAGCTGGTGGGGAACTTCGCCCTGGAGCTGCAGCAGCGGTCCCAGAGGCTCGTATATTACAACGTGTTGGAGTTACCCAGTAATGATGCGTGCACCATTCCTTGTGAACATAATGTAGTCTACGTCATCTACTCTCCAACGGCGAAGGGTGTCTCTGCTGCACACTGGGGAGATGGAGGTTTCGAGTGCTGGAACATGCGGCGCCCTACTGGAGAAGGTAGTGTGTGGCTGAGACTTGGGGACCCAGAGGAGAGAGAATGTAGTGGAATCCACCGGGAACCAAGTAAGGGAGAATAAGCACTCACCCGGTGAAGTGAACCCGCGAGGGAGGCCCCTGGCGATGGTTACTGGCTGGGAGTGCTGTGGCCTGGCAGAGAATGTTTTAACTCATGCGTGCCGGAGTGGCGGGCCCCTGTTGACTGCCCATGTTTTGATACAGGGCCTGTAGCTGGCAGCATGCTCCGGAGGGAAGAGAGGCAATACAAGCTCAATGCCTGACCTTAAGATGGCGGCTGCGGTCGAAGGCGGTGCCATCAAAGTATGACGCTGGAGCCACCCAAGGAACTAACCCTTAATCCAATCAGACGTATACCCGGTGAGCGGTACATTCCTCAGTGCCAGCAGACCGCACCAGTGCAATATTTACGATTCCTTATATCTTTATACAACGTGAAAGAAAACAGTGTAACAAATTCAGGATGAATCAGATTTCTTCCACGATTTCTGAAAATCATAAACACACTACACACACATTATGAGATAAAGATATATGGAAATTAAAATAAATTCCCTTCTGCTGCTGTGTCCTCCGGAAAGAGCTCAATATTGCTTGGGGGTATAGTTATAATGAATAAGGCCAGCCTGGATCTTTCATAAGCCTCTCCTGCACTGAATTATTTGTGAATAGTGCATTAAGTGAACTTTCCAGGCGTTCTCGGTGTCCCATTCACAGTAATCGCTCCTAAATCAGTTATTGGTCAGTTTGGCAACATTATTTTCAGAGCCAGATGGCTCCAGCGTTTTGATAATATAATTATTTACTGAACCCGGAGTGGCTCCAACAAAGGGGGACACATTGGTCCTGAGGGCCAGTGAGAGCCCATGCCGCATTTTGGCTTTCACAGCTGCCCAGCAAGTAGTGGGCAGCTGCACTATTTAGGTTCTTCTTTATTTCAGGGGACATGCCTTTTTACTCCAGGACTGAGACGCACTACTTTGCCCCATCCCTACCTTGGACTGCACAGCTGCGCAGCACTTAGTGCCAGCTGTAACGTTTAGGCCCTTCATTGAAGATTCCCAGCTGCCCAGCAAGTAGTGGGCAGCTGCCACGTTTAGTTTTGCACCAAGTGTGCCCCCGTGACCGTCACTGCATTGGCAGCGCGCCCTGACTTTTTGGACAGAGGGCATTTGAGCCCCTTATAGATGGCCAGTTGGCCCAGGGGACTATTAGGTTTGTAGGGTGCAAGGCCCTAGTGTACCTTTTATAGGTGCTAGGAAATGTAATGTTTGTAGTGTGATTTATGCACCTTGATTTATGCTTATAGATGTGCTTTTATGCTTACTAGGTTTTACCTACTGTCTTATGTTTTCTACTGTGGTCTAGGTTTGATTTATTCCCTACTGCAGGTTATGTTACTAAGTTTATTTCCTAATGCAAGTAATGTTTAGGAGTTGTAGTCTACTAGATTTAGGCTTATGAGGTTGGCGCAGAATAGAGTTTTCGCCTTATGTGCTACTGTGCCTGTTCTTTGATGTAATTATGTACGCGAGGAGCTGGTATGCTCGATGGGGCTGCAGAACAGGAGGGCTCCCTGATTATTGCAGAATGACTCTGGAGGCGCCACGCCAGACCTGACACTCACCCCCTCTGAAGACATGCGGACACTGGCCCTGTTCTCCTGCCGCTTCACGGCATAGATTACACCCCCTATACTCTGTGAACTTTGGGGACCGACTGAACTTAACACCAAGGTCTCAACCTCCCTGCCTGACCTCAAGTTGGCAGCCTCAGTTGGTCTCTCCACGATGCTCTAATGCTCCCGTACAATAGAACTGGTCAGCGTACTGAGCTTAACCACATCCCTCACCTGACCTTGATCCTGCTCTCCCTCCTGGACATGTACTCTGAACCTTCCTTCGATCGTAGAGACCCTGCTATTTGACCAATGTCTGGTGGAGCTACCTGTTAGCTGAAGAGGAGATGGGTTGTGGATTCCCCGTCGGCCGTCACCTACCCAGACGGATTTTGGGCAGACTTTCCTTTGTCTCTCTGTCGTTTCTCCCTCCTACCCCCTCTATGCTCCCTTCTGCTCGCCCTCTTCCCCTTTAATGTTTTTCTGTTGAGACCTAGCCATTTGACCGATGCCCGGTGGAGCTACCTGATAGCTGAAGAGGAGATGGGCCGAGGATTCCCCCTCGGCCATCAGCTACCCAGCGGAACATTGGACAAACTTTCCCTTCCTCTCTCCACTGTATCTATACACTACCCCTTTTGCCCTCACCCCCTTTCCATTTCTCACCCCTTTTTCCTTTTCCTATATGCTTCTAAAAAGTTTTTTCTGGTATCTTTTGTAACTATTTTCCCCTCATCGTTACGTCCTGTCTTCCTCCTAACCCTTACCCTTCCTGCTCCATTCATCTTGTCCCCTATGTTCTTTAAATGCTTTTCTTTATACTTATGTAATTTTGAACTGATGTAATTTGCAACGTTATTGTCCCTCATGTAAAGCGCTCTGATTCCATCGGGTCTAACCAGCGCTATATAACAACTCATTAATTACATTTGTTCCGATTTAGTACTCTTTCTCCCTTTGTCTACCTCCCTAGCTCCTATCCACTCTCCCCTGAATCTCTCACTTTGCCTGCTAGTCTACCTAGCCCCATGTCCTTTGTGCCCTTCGACTAAGCACTCCTTCTCCCGTTGTTGGGGAAAGATCCAATATTTATACTCTGGAGTCTCAGCGTACCCGCTGAGAGAGTCCACTGCGCCAAGGGAGCCACTCACAGCTGAGGTATTGTATGGCACCCCTTGCCAAAGCACTCCCTCTCCCCTTTTTGGGGAAGGATCCAGTATGTAAGCCTCGGAGTCTCAGAGACCCCTCTGAGAGAGTCCACTGCGTAAAGTGAGCCTCCCGCAACAGAGATAAGAAAGTGATACCACTTCGCCTGGGATCACAGCTTACTGGACTTTGAACGTTGCTTTGACTCGTATACCGGTTTGTGTCCCCATCGCCCTTCCCCTCCTCTTTCCAAGCGATGTCCTTCACCCTCCCCTCCTCTTTCCGCCTTCATTACCTGTCTACCCCTGCTCCTTCCCCCCTCCCCTGAATCTTTCCCTCGCTTTATTTTCCCCTTTAGTATTTGTGCTTATTGTTTATCTTGACCTTACAAGTAACTATGTTGCCATGCTCTAATAACGGTGTAACCTTTGTAACGATGTAACGATGTAACCTGTAACTATGATCTAATGCTCATGTAAAGCGCTCTGATACCTCCGGGTCTAGCCAGCGCTATGTAAAACCTTTAAAATAAAATAAAATAAATTAAAAATAAACTATTGCTAATGAGATGCAGAGTATGCGTTCCCATGCAAAACCACTCCGCAACATTCTCAACAACCAGCCAGATCGGCGATAAGAACCCAAAACAGGCGATAATGCGCGTTAGCAGCAGGAAATTAACACCTGCTCTGACCTGGTGTAAAGTCGGACGACAGCCTTCACCAGAAAAAGGAGCCCAGCCCACAGCCACACCTGAAGATCAACAGACGCCATGGAGCCACTGATCATGCAGCTCGGAGCCCCAATAGGGCCACAACACCCACCGCCACCACCCCCAGGAACACCCCAACTCCCCCGGACCCACACCGCCACCCACCACCCCACCCCCCTGGACCACCACAGAGGCAGCGCAGACAAAGACAGCGACTCTCAGAAAAAGCACCAACCTCCTAGACCCAACACCAGAGAATGTCATTGCCCACTACAGGCTCAAAAGGACAACCATTCTCCACATCCTGAACATCATTGCCCACAAGCTGATGGTACACAGCGGACAACCAACCTCCCACCTCAGATAAAGCTGCTGGCCATGCTGCACTTGTTGGTCTCTGATACCTTCCAACCAACAACCGCCAGAGTCGGATGAGTCTCACAGCCAGCCCAATCCAAGTTCCTCACAACGGTCTTGGATGACATCATCAGTTTGGTACCCCACTACCTATACTTCCCCCCCACTGCGCAGGAACAGTAGTAGACCAAGCAAGGCGTCTACGCCATAGCTGGCTTCCCGAAAGTGTCAGGGGGCAATTGACTGCACACATGTCCTACTTGCGCCCCCTGGCAACACTGCACACAATAAACGCAACAGCAAGCACACGCATTCCAACAATGTGCAGGCAATAGTGAATAACCGGGGAATCTCCACCAACATCGTCGCCAACTACCCAGGCAGTGTGCATGATTCCTACATATACAGAAAGACCATCATCAATCAGCGCTACCAGGATGGCACCCATGGAAATGCACTGCTAGTTGGCAAGTACCAAATGTACACACCACACACCTCAACTCCACAATCATGCAACTCACAACTCTGGGAATGCACACGTTACAAACTCACATACAACATGCCAAACAACATGCCCACCCACCAGACACGACAGCACAACTTACTGTGGGAAACTGGGCCAGCCATGTACATGAGCCATCAACAGCATGGCACCTCAGCCACACAATTGCAGATTGTGTGGAGAGGTGGGGACTAGGCATGTGCGATGGAGGCAAATGACCCATGAATGAGAATGTACCCATTGCCAAGTGTGGCGTGGATGTGCTGGCCAGACTGCAGTATGCAGACCATGGACATATCCATGCCGACATACACTGCTGGTGTTTGGAGTGTAGTGGACACAATCATGTCACCCCAGCCAGTGGGGAAGATTGTGGAAATGTAGCTTGTTACGTCCCCCGCTGTAAGTGTGAGCAGAGTGGGCTGGCCCGGTGTATGCCAGGCCAGAGTACGGGTGTGAATAAAAACCACGCATCTCTGGGCGTGGTTCTCTTCCCGAATTGTCCGACGTCTCTGCCAGTGCGGCGCCTCTCACTCCACCATGAGGCCGACGCCGTCGGCGTGAGCGGTGTTGTCTGTGATTCTGTGCGCCTGCTGCATCCCGGGCCGCTGGCCCCCGAACCCGTCTTGCCCGCCCCTGCGCACCCAGGCCTCACTGCTCACCTGCAGACACCGGCATGTGTCAAGGAGGGCCCACCACGTGCCGGTGCAAGCTTCAAGCCTAAGGTCCGCGACCCTGGCCGCCTGCTCAGACCATCATGGCCACCGCAACACAGGGCTGCAGTACTCATTTCATGTTAACATACTCCACCAGCATAAACAGTAGACTAGTAGGTCACACATTTGGATCTGTGCCTTGATTACACTATGGCAGAGGACAATGTTTATGACAGAGTTTATATCACTATACTCCCTTCAATGTGGTGCCACCAAGTCTGTGTATAAAACAGGGGAATGATTCAGTACAAAGCAAACTACCTGACACCATAAATCAAATTTTCTTTATACCGCAATAGGATTTTTAATTAGCCCTGGGTTATAGTCACATATATATTCTCCGTTTTACACTTTTTTCACAAAACATAGATTCCTATCACGGAACAAGCTAAATTATACCTTCTCGCATACTTTTTTATACATCAAAGTTGTAACAAAAAAAGTATACAGCATTAACAAGACATATAAATGTGTGATTTATAAACATAAACCATATTTTACATAAATGCCACAAACACATTACAACCTGTGAAGTACGTCAGGCATGGAATAGTCCTACAATTTTTCAAAAACTAGAAGAGTACAGGGACTTTTTTTTCTTTTTGTCCTCAAGGTACACTAATATATTAGCCAAAGAGAGGTCAAACCAATGTTAAGAACTCGATTACAGAACCCTGCACATTGGGCTCTATTATGTCCAGATTTAGGACCAAGCTAATGCTCGGTTCTTTAACCCCTTGCGCGACGGCGCAGCCCCGCCCACTCTTCAGAACGCCCGCACCGCGGTGGAAAAACCGCTGCGGTTAAGGCGTTTCCACCTTCTAGGGGGCACGTCTAAATGTGAAGGTCTTCATCAGGGTGTGGTTTTTTTAAATAGGACTTAAGATACCGTATTTATGTTCCCATATTTCGTTTGGCAGAAAAAGGGAAATCCTTTGTAGGTATTCAGTGGGTGTGTAGGCTTATTTCTTGGTCTGTTTATTGATTTAGAAGAAGCCGCGGGCAGCCCGTACTTTTCCGGCGATAAAAACTCATACAGAGCTTCCTGGTTATTCAAGTTTCTTCAAATTTCCAAAGTATTCTCACTACGTCGGAGATTCTTCGGCGGGCAGTGCTTCAAGATGGAGTTTCACTCCTCAACGGCTGCAACATCAACTCTAGCTTGGAACCAGGAAGCTCTGTATGAGTTTTGAGCGCCGGATAAGTACGGTCTGCCCGCAGCTTCTTCATTGTTGTGGGATGTGCTGTGAATGCTATGTGTGTGTGTGCTGCAGTGTGCCATGGGGATCAGGGACATGATCCTGGGTCATTATGGGTGTACAGTGTGCTACACATCGTTAGGCATGTGTGCCATTGTGCCCATCTCCCCCTGTCCCCCAGTCACTGGTCGTTACTCGCCCTGTTAATGTTGTGTCAGGTCCCCTTGAGCTGTGTCCGGACTCCCAACTCCTTGCACCGTCTCCACACTGATGACTGTGGCCTCCATTTCCTCCAGCTCGTCCTGTGGTGCAGGACTCCCACCTCCTGTCGCCATTGCTGCCTTCACTGTTGGCTGCGGGTTTGTGCTTGGTTTGGCTTTTCACATCATGCCAGTGACTCTTGGCCTCCTCCATCGACCTACTCGACACTCCGACTGCTTTCACGTTTGTCAAATTGGCGTTCAGTTGATGGATGTGTTCTGTCACCTCCGTGATGCTGATCTGGTTTTGCTGCGGACTGCACCCGGTCTACCTCTTCCTCTTCTCCTTGCCCTTCCCCGACCCCGAGGTTCCTTGCTGGTGGTCTGTGGGGCTTGTGGGGTTCGCGTTGGCCTCTGCACTCGGTCCTGGTGCATCCATGGTGCTACCCACTTTGAATTGTTTTGGGTGTGTTCTTTTTGTTTGTTTTGTAGTGCATTTTCCCGCATGACGCGTGGGATTTGCAGTCCTGTCACTGGTTTTCGTTGCTTTTTGTATCCCGATTGGCCTCATCGCAACTTTTTTTGCATTCATGTTTCGCATTTTTGTGGCGTCGCGGACATTTGATGCGTTGTCGTGGGCCTATCGCATGGTACCTTCGTGTTGTGAATATTAAGTTAACACGGCGTTGTTTTCCAGCTATAGACACGTTCTTGAGAATATTCCCCACTGTGTACCTAACAAAAGTAAACAATCATGGCATTTTCAAAGCAAACGTCTCACCAAATGATATGGGGTATCACATCCAATTTCCCCAGTCCAGTGGATATCAAAACAAGCAAATACTTGATTTAAACCCCCTAAAGAAAACAGCATTCAAAAGTTTCATTAACACTTTTAAATGGAAGAGGATGGTATCAGATGTTGCCTTTGTTGTGAGGTACCACTAGACACTGACCTTCAGGAAGAGTCACCAAAAATAACAAGTCACAGATTTTTTTCCTCGTTAAATATGCATAAATAATAATAATTATTTATATGTCATACCTCAAAAAAATAAAGGGGCATATTATCAAGGGGGTTTATCTCCGCTTTTTTGGCTTTAAAAGCCAAGAAAGCGGAGATAAAATTATCTCCCTATTACCTAGCTGTCGCTAACACCAGTTAGCGACAGATAGTAGGAGATAGCGACCATCTTGGGCCCCACTTTGCATGTCAGTGATATTTATCACTAATGACATGCAAAGTGGGCGTGCCAAGATGTTAGCGACTGGAAACAGTCGCTAACATCGCTATCTCCTATTACCAACTTTTGGAGATATTCGCGCTATGGGCGAATATCTCCAAAAACTAACACCTGCCCTGAGCAGTTCTTAGCCATGTTATCCAATGGGAGGTGGATAACATGACTAAGAGCATTAGCTCGGTAATTCATGAATATCGCTGACTTTTCAGAGATATTCATGCATTGCGGCCGTTTTTTATCGCATTTGCGATAAACCTTGATAATAGCAAGGTTTATCTGCGATAATTTTTGACGATGCTTAGCGTTAAAAAATTCGTTGCTAAGCATCGTTAGCGATAAATATCGCTTAACGTTGGTAATATGCCCCAAATAGTTTGCATGCTGCCTTAATACTCAAAACTGCTCATTTTGTTGACTTTGAAAGTAAATGTAATCCTTGCTGCTGGCACCTTTTGGGATTTACAGGTCACAAGCTCAGATTTAGAGCCAGATTAACTATTCTTTCACTCAACGCAATGCAGCAAGGAAACTTGCTGTGCTGCATGAAAAGGAGAGAGCAGAAATATACCATATCTGGTAAGATATGGCGCATTTCGACTCTCTCCCAGCACTGGTACACTTCACGCAGCGTAGCGCCATGGTGCAAGGGAGCTTGCGTCAGAGGCAGGATTTGTACTGGAAGGCCTCCCAGTGTAAAAACAGTGCTTTAAGTATGTGTTCCATATGTATGTGTGTTACAGACTGCAAAGAGTGGAAAAAAGAGATGAAAACATTCCTCCTTGTTACACAAGCCTCAAGGCATGCTATATTGGGTGTTTGTTGTTTACCTTTGAAAACTGCATATATGGTTATGCCGTTCTGCTGCTAATGGTAAAAACTGACAATTGCATATAACTGTAAAGTATATATTCAATGAGCAGACCGTTTGATTTTAATGTATAACTCTGTTTGAGTTCAATGTGTGTGTAATACAAAGACCAGTGTTTTATATATAGAGTGTGAAGTCTTTTTGTGGCGTACACATTGTGTTGCGAAGGTGGGATTGTACCAACACTTTACACTTGGGCCCTGAGGATAAGTCTGACTGCTCGGTGCCAAGCTACCTACAGGTAAGCACAGGTTATCGGACACGTGTATTGTACTAATTCTATCTAGAGCAGTGGATTCTGACTGACTTCGATGCCTCCTTGCTAGCCAGAAACCGCTGGGCCTACAGTAAGCCAATTTTAACGCTCATATTCAGCTCTGATCCTGAGACAGCTGAGGGCAAGACAATGCCCTACGTTCTGAATGGTCGTCTGCATTTATACTTGACAAATATTGACATGGCATATGGAAACCTATGAGAAAATATGTTCATGACTTCCATGCGCGGCATCTTTTGAACCAGTATTCCACAGTCAAATTGACATTAGCCAACGTAATATAATCTGGGCAAAAAAATCATTGATAAATAATCTATTCACACGACAGACACACACGGAAGTCAAATCAATAAGGCTGCAATACTGCCTTCAGAGATGTTTACGTGCGGCACCCCCCACTAGCCTTCAGTGAGGTTAAATACTTCTGTCATTTATGTAAGGGCATAATGACTCCTGCTTTTGTGATCGGAAAACGTCAGGAGTCCAGGGGCTGTATCACGGAAGCAGGCTTGTGCTGGCCTGACATCATTGGAACGTGACAGCGCTACTCACCGTTTCACGTCTGCAGTGATTTGTCTGAGGTAAAACCTGCTGACTGTATTGTAATGTCAGCTGTCAATTGCACTATGTTTGTATTCTTCATTGCCTCTGAGGTATTCTGATAAATAATATCTTGCACAACAAATCAGAATACCACCAACAGCTTTTGCTGCCAGCAGTACAAATGCTACAAGACTGTTTATGTGATACGGCCAGTCACACCAATACTAAACTGTCTATGTTATCCGGCCAGTCAGAACAAAACTAAACTGTTTATGTGATACCGCCAGCCATACCAACACTAAATTGTCTATGTTATCCGGCCAGTCATGCCAACACTAAACTGTTTATGTGAACCGGCCAGTCATACCAACACTAAACTGTCTATGTTATCCGGCCAGTCAGAACAAAACTAAACTGTTTATGTGATACCGCCAGCCATACCAACACTACACTGTTTATGTGATTCCACCTGTCATGCCAACACTAAACTGTTTATGTGATACCGCCAACCATACCAAAACTACACTGTTTATGTGATTCCACCTGTCATGCCAACACTAAACTGTTTATGTGATATGGCCAATCATACTAACACTAAATTGTTTATGTGATACGGCCAATCATACTAACACTAAATTGTTTATGTGATCCCGCCAGTCACACCAACACTAAACTGTTTATGTGATACCGCCAGTCATACCAACACTAAACTTATTATGTGATCCCGCCAGTCACACCAACACTAAACTGTTTAAGAGATCCCGCCAGTCACACCAACACTAAACTATGTATGTGATACCGCCAGCCATACCAACACTAAACTATCTATGTTATCCGGCCAGTCATACCAACACTACACTGGTTACGTGATACTGCCAGCCATACCAACACTAAACTGTTTATGTGATACCGCCAGCCATACCAACACTAAATTGTCTATGTTATCCGGCCAGTCATGCCAACACTAAACTGTTTATGTTATCCGGCCAGTCACACCAACACTAAACTGTCTATGTTATCCGGCCAGTCAGAACAAAACTAAACTGTTTATGTGATACCGCCAGCCATACCAACACTACACTGTTTATGTGATTCCACCTGTCATGCCAACACTAAACTGTTTATGTGATACCGCCAACCATACCAACACTACACTGTTTATGTGATTCCACCTGTCATGCCAACACTAAACTGTTTATGTGATACGGCCAATCATACTAACACTAAATTGTTTATGTGATACGGCCAATCATACTAACACTAAATTGTTTATGTGATCCCGCCAGTCACACCAACACTAAACTGTTTATGTGATACCGCCAGTCATACCTACCCTAAACGTATTATGTGATCCCGCCAGTCACACCAACACTAAATTGTTTAAGGGATCCCGCCAGTCACACCAACACTAAACTATGTATGTGATACCGCCAGCCATACCAACACTAAACTATCTATGTTATCCGGCCAGTCATACCAACACTACACTGGTTACGTGATACTGCCAGCCATACCAACACTAAACTGTTTATGTGATCCCGCCAGTCATACCAAAAGTCAGTGCTTAATTTAAGCAGGTGCTTTCAGGTGCTCAGCTCCGGCACTTCTTTCACAGAAGTACAATTTCTGACCCTGCAGGTGGTGGTCTCAATGGTAATTGTTCAAATTCTAAATAAAAAGAATAACATACATTGCATGGTGACTGGCTGGTAAATGTTCATAGACAGGCCAGCATACGCCTGTCCAGGTAGGCATGATTGTGTATCACCACGTTAGTGATGATGTCATCATGCCGATCACAAATCCAAGAAGTCATCGACAAACTATGGCATGCATTCTATTCCCCGAAGTCTGCTGCACCCTGCCACTGCCTGAGCCTAAGCCTCCCATTGGATAATTGTGGCTGGGGGCTTGCTCATGACGGAGTTGAGGCAAGGAAGCTGCAAGAGCGCATTTGGAACTTGGGAGTGAGGGCTCTTGAGGAAGAATAAACTAAAGTAAATGTGGACTTTCCACTTGCTGCATAGCCAGTGTAGCATATCGTGGAGCCCTGCATTGCTGCTATCATCAAAGTGCTTGATGCGGCTGTGGACCAACACAACTTTTGTGCGCCATGACGTCACCTGTAGAATCTAGTCACTGCACCGCAGCATGGTAATTGCTGAGCGTGCATGAGTCCAGTAGGTACCACATCCATACTTATCGGTATTGGCAGCATTACGGCTGGGCACAATGCCTGTGCTGTAGCAGGCAGGATCACAGCAAGCTATGCCGTACCCATCCCTGGACCTGCTAATTACAGGCAGCACTAGCAGCGACATCACCTGCTATGCTCGAGCAGCCATCTGTTCTGCAATAAACCCAGTCATACCGCACTGATTAATATATGCAAAAAAAGCATTTTCATTTGGTGTACGTTTTGTTTTTGCACTTGGTGTAGGTAAGAAAATAAAATGCCATCTTCCACTTCTTTAGGAATGACAACAGGAAAACGCAGAGTACAAAATAGCAGGGACATATACAGGCTGACAACAGGCATCACCGCAGCAGCAGTGTTATAGATGAGAGAGAGAGCAGGAGTAAAGAGGAGAAAGAAACAACAGGAGAGGAGAGAGATAAGACAAAGCTACTTAGAAGAAAAGGAGAGCAAATCAGATACAAAGAGAAAGCAGCCATGATATGAAGAAGAGATCATTAAGAAGAGAGAAGATAGAATGGAAGGATGTAGAGGACACTACAGAGGGAAAAAAGCAGACAAATGATAAAACGGTGACACATCTAATCACTGCTAGAAGAGTGATAGTAAAGAGCCAAAATCGAGGGGAGAGAGAGCAGAGCATGGATAAAAGTGAAGAAGAAAAAGGGCAGGGCTAGAATGAATAGAGGACAAATCAGGAATACAGGGAATAAGGTAACACGCCAGGTGTGACAAAGATGATAGAAAACAATTAGAGAGGCGAGAGGATAGGCACTTAGAGCAAAGACTTAGGGTACAGACAACAGATCGAGGTTAGAAGATAGAGACTGAGGCAGTGAGAGTATTGAACTTGGGGCTCACCGGAGGAAGAAGTGAGCTGTAGCCTCCTTGGCAAAATTTTAAGCACCTGCACTTTTTTTTTTACAAATTAAGCACTGCCAACAATAAACTGTTTATGTGATTCGGCCAGTCACACCAACACTAAACTGTTTATGTGATCCCGCCAGCCATACCAACACCTAACTGTTAATGTGTTGCGGCCAGCCATACCAACACTAAACTGTTAATGTGATGCAGCCAGTCATACCAACACTACTGTGTTTATGTGATGTGGCCATCATACCAACAATAAACTGTTTATGTGATACGGCCAGTCACACCAACACTAAACTGTTTATGTGATCTCGCCAGCCATACCAAGACTTAACTGTTAATGTGATGCGGCCAGCCATACCAACACTTAACTGTTAATGTGATGCGGCCAGTCATACCAACACTAAACTGTTAATGTGATGCAGCCAGTCATACCAACACTACTGGGTTTATTTGATATGGCCATCATACCAACAATAAACTGTTTATGTGATACGACCAGTCACACCAACACTAAACTGTTTATGTGATCCCGCCAGCCATACCAACACTTAACTGTTAATGTGATGCGGCCAGCCATACCAACACTTAACTGTTAATGTGATGTGGCCAGTCATACCAACACTAAACTGTTAATGTGACGCAGCCAGTCATACCAACACTACTGTGTTTATGTGATGTGGCCATCATACCAACAATAAACTGTTTATGTGATACGTCCAGTCATACCAACAATACAATGTTTATGTGATCCCGCCTGTCATACCAACACTAAACTGTTAATGTGATGTGGCCAGTGATACCAACACTACTGTGTTTATGTGATATGGCCATCATACCAACAATAAACTGTTTATGTGATACGTCCAGTCATACCAACAATACAATGTTTATGTGATCCCGCCTGTCATACCAACACTAAACTGTTAATGTGATGTGGCCAGTGATACCAACACTACTGTGTTTATGTGATATGGCCATCATACCAACAATAAACTGTTTATGTGATACGTCCAGTCATACCAACAATACAATGTTTATGTGATCCCGCCTGTCATACCAACACTAAACTGTTAATGTGATGTGGCCAGTGATACCAACACTACAATGTTTATGTGATACGGCCTGTTAGACCAACAATAAACTGTTCTTGTGGTATGGCCAATCATACCAACACTACAATGTTTATGTGATGCGGCCAGTCATACCAACACTACACTGTTTATGTGATATGGCCTGTCATACCAACAATAAACTGTATATGTGGTACGGCCAGTCATACCAACACTACAATGTTTATGTGATACGGCCTGTCATACCAACACTACACTGTTTGTGATATGGCCAGTCACACCAACACTAAACTGTTAATGTGATGCGGCCAGTCATACCAACACTACAATGTTTATGTGCTACGGCCAGTCGTACCAACACTACAATGTTTATGTGATATGGCCGCGGGGAGGTAGTGTTGCCGAAACAGTGAACAATAATTTTGAAAACTCATTCTTGTAACACAAATATGACTCCAAGTCTTTCAGTCTGAAATTACAGCTCCTGTCTTCTTGTTGACATTTTCTGTTGAATTTTTTGCTTCTATTGGAATAACAAAGACAAACCTCAAAATTATCTAAGATGCAAGTAAAAGAAGATTGGTTTGTACTTTCAGTCAACCCATAAACAGAAGAGAGCTAAGTGATAAGAAACAGAGCTTTATGTTGTATTAATTTTCATTTAAACCACTCTGATGAATACTGGCCTTCCCTTCAAATGTGCTATTAAACATAAATGTACAGTAGGCTCTATTATACGTTTTTATGCAGCAGCCACTCATTTTGAAGTGGTGATTCTGAAAGAGACCCGTAGTACTGCTTTGTCATATCAACGCCCACCTTTCAATATTGTTGAAACATGGTGAAGATGAAATGATATATCAGGAAACTGATTTTCGAGAATGGGAGGACAAATGTTTGTGATTTCACATCTACTCAGCGTTTCTCTTACGAACTGCGAAACTGCTTATTTAATCTTACACTTGGAGGGTCCCTCTGGTGATGTAAATCAGTTTGTAAATTCCAATTCATTATTCATTATTCATTATTCATTATTAGATAGTCTGCTCCTGGGAGTCGCTGCAGCTTTGCTTCAGCTGTGGTGACATTATTTTTGGTTTTAGATCAGATACGGTTAGAGACAAGATTTCCAACATCCACTAAGGGCTTTTGCAGCCTAAGGATACTAACATAACACAACACAACACCATACATCTCCTAATCAAGAAACAGAGCACAAGCAAAGAACTGACTGGTTGAAAATATGTCAATAACATAAACTGAGGTTGGAAAATGTTTGGAAGTGACAAATAAGTACTTGTGGGCTTACATGTCACTTCCAACCCCGCTGACCCATGTCTTGTTTGTGAACTCTGGAGAGATTCATTACCATGTCACCTCGGACTGCCAAGGCCTCTTGTCTACCTGAAAATGTGTAGCTTCTCAGTTCACATTCTTCAGGCCCTTCCAGGTTTACCTATCTCCCCCACCCCCAGAGGGAGAGAGAAAATGGTAGTAAAGTCTACTATTGCAATGAAAATGTCTGTGTGTGCAGAAGACATCACTTAGGAAATGCCAGGGGCAACAACTGCTACCCCTGACTTGCCCTTCCACACACCTGCGAGTAGATTTACAAGCCCCTTGCAACACTTTTGCACCGTCGTTGCGTCACTTTTGTGACGCAGCGGCGGCGTAATCAATGCGCCACGTTGCAACACATTTATAACGTGACGCATCTAGTTGCGCCACATTATACCTGCGTCAAGTATAATGTATGCAGGTTGGGCGTTCCGAAGCAAGAAATCCTTGTAAAAGTGACACAGTGGAATCTTCAAGATTTCATTGCACCACTTCTACGATACCACTGCGCCAAAACCTTTCGCCTGCTTGAATCAGGCGTTAGGAGTGATGCAGGACAATAGGTATAGGCCTTCCTGAGCATTGCTGGAGTTGTGTTGTGTTTTCGATACTACTCCAGGATTCCGTGACCTTTGCGCCAACAGATGCGTGACACATCTGTCAATCCTTGCGCCATGGTGCGACACCTCCAAGGGCTTTTTTGCGTGAAGCAAGTAAACTGACGCATCTCTGCTATTATGCAGAGATGCATCAGTTTCTTGTAAATCTGCCCCCGGTCTCTAAATCAGAGCCAAAAATAGAAAAGTAAATAGGGATTTAACAGCCCTGTTTACTCACTTTAGTTTGCAGTCCTTGTCCATCGTCTGTGCCCTCAGCAAAATAAGAGACCTCTGATGTGGCAATTCTTCAGTGCTGGCACGATTGATGCATTGGGCAGAGACTGCACAAATACTTTATTATTTCTAAAATATTGCTTTCCGGTGCCTATTTGTCAAAATAAGAACCTTAGCAAAAAAATATTTCGTACTTCATTTCTAAACTGCATTACAATGTTATCTCCATCCCAAAGATAGACAACAGTTTTCTTTTAAAACAATTATTTTACCTAGATTATAGGCCAAGGTGTTTCATTTGGATGTCGGAAGTGTCACAAAGGTGTCATTTCGTCCCTTACCCTCACTAATCTAAATAATAAAATATTTTGAGCGTAATAAAAAAAAATCTGACTTCCCCGGATTAGAGATAAAACATACAGAGGCAGCTAAAGCCTATCTGGGAACTTGTGTGCCAGAGCAAACAGATAAGCAAAGGGTGCAGTGTGTGCTAAAAAGGCTCGCATTTCTCAGAAGTATCGCAATGTAAATAGGCCCTACACAGTGTTCTTTCTAAAATATAATGCAGCCACCTCCAAACCCTTCTTACAATACACACTGAATGTAAATGTTACAATCCTTCCTGCCTAATGCAGAACCAGACTGCGTGCAATCACGGAAGCATATAGGAGCCTCAAATGCTTTATCTTGTTGACACTAATCTGAAAATCTCTTGCTTTGCCTGGTGCCAACAGAGGTGGATTATGCATGCGACTGCACAAGTAATCATTTCTTTATTGTAACCAAGAGCCATCCTGAAACCGAAACCTACGTGCAAGCTGGAAAAATAAAGTTACTCACAGTTTCCCTGGACTGCAAGTTCCTACCAGAGAATTTTCAGTCGAAATAAACTAGGAGGTGCAATACAGGTCTTTTAAAATCCACTCCCTAGACTCCCCGGTGACACTAAGAGGTACTGGGGCACCTGAGAAACAAACTTCTCAGAGGAGAAAAATGAACCCAAAGGGGAAACGGAGCAAAACTTACTCAGTAAGACCGATGGCGCCTCCTGACCTTTGGAAGTGGTGGAGCATAACCCCTGCCTTGAACTGCAACAAGCAGGCCCATCATTGCTAAAGGTGGATTGGAAGTCTTTCTCCCCAGAGAAAATTCTCAAACGGGGTCAAATAGTGCATTGTACTGGACAACTTGGACACATGTTTTAAAAGGCCGCTGACGACTCTGAAAGGGCACTCATAAAATATTCAATACTCTGATACTGTATCAAGTAAGCCTGGCTCTAGCCAGGTGTTGCGAGTTCTCTCTCAGGCACATATGTTTGAAACAATCTATGGCCCAATGGTGCATGTTTTCAGTACAATTTCGCTGCACGAAGCGCGGGGATACCCCAGTGGGGATGAGTCCTGCGCTTTTCAAGTCTCTCATTCATTCATTCACAGGTAACAGAAAATGCTATTCAACATGCCTTATTAATTTGTTAGCAACTAAATACATTTTACTTCAATTCGTTTTTTCTTTCTGCCCCTTTCAAGCAGTTCCTAAATTATAAGTTATAGTGACTGAGAATCTCTTTAGAAAGGGTATGATATAAAAATAATAGGGGCATATATACAACCGCTATTGCCTATTGCCAAGGGAACGTCACATTTTGTGACGTTCCCGTGGCGATAGGGGGCTTGCCTTTTTTACAAGGCAGTGTTAAGCAACTTAATGTAGCTTAATGCTGCCTTGTAAATAAGGCCCCTTTCACACTACGCTTAGCATGGCAGTGGGTGTTGTGGTGGGCATTCCAGCTGAACACCAACTGATTTTGATGCTGCCCCTATTTACAAGGGCAGTGTATACTGCTACGTGTAGCATCAGCGCAGGGGGGATGAAAGGCTGCACCATATCCTTGTAAATATGGTGCAGCTCTGCATTTCTGAAGTGCCGGAGTGAGGCATTAAGTCATGAAGGCTAACGCCTCACTCCGCCACTTCATTGAAAATATGCTTCATAGGGGCCTATTATAAAGAAATTGCGATAAATATTGCAAAGCGCGCACAGAGCTGTTTTACTTATCGCAGGCTATCACTGGATTCCATCGCCGAGTTAGCGTGTTATCATCAACGCTTATCTCCAAGGTGATAAAAAATCCAGCGACAGCGGCGAAATGCATGAATATCGCTGGAAATCCAGCTATAAAACCACAGCGATAGCGAAATACTTGATAATACGCCATGGTGGACTTAGCCTGACAATCCACCTCCCATTGACGAGATGGCTAAGTCCGATTTTTTTGAGGTGTTAAAATCCGGCGAATACCGCGGTTAGCTGGACTTTTTTCATTGCTGTGCGGTTGCGGGCCGCGTTATAAATCCTGCAATGCTGTTTTACCGACCTTTCTCATGTTGTTTCAGGATGGCACGCCTACTTTGCATCTCATTAGTGATGTATATCGCTAAGATGCATAGCATTAGAAATTCGACTGCTAACATACGTTAATGCTTGTTAATAAGGCGATAAGAATATCACCGCTTCAGCGGCAAAAAGTGATGCTAAAGCGGCGATACTGCCCTTGATAATATGCCCCTTAGAGTCTTACAATCTTAGGTAGAACAACGAACCAGACCGATTTTATGGGCTCAAACTGCAGTGCAGTCGCTAAGGTTACAGAGAGAGACCTTACAGGTTAGGACAACAAATGGGGTACACTAATCTTATAGATGAGGGCACCAGAAATCATTCCCACTGATCATTCAAATATCTGATTTAAATATTATATTTATAAATAGCATCGTTGTGCCCCAAGCATGATCCTGTACATTTTGCTAGCAAATACTTCCTTTACTTTCAGTAAAAGTAAACTCAGTTTGCCGAAACAAATGCTTGTCCTGCGCCTAGAAAACACACTTTTATCTTCTGAAATACCAACTATTTATTTTCATACATAATTGGTGCTTAAATATCAATGTATCATGTTATGAAGTACTACAAGTACTACTGACACACATGGATAGATTCTGCCTTGCATGCTCATGTATTACCATTTCATACCAAGGATGGTCATATTATGTCAATAATTACAATTATTATCCTAGGCCCTGGAAATACCAATGGAATGCAACATCATTTGATGGATTTCCTCCATAACCTTGACATGACTACCTATATGAAAAGGTCATCAACACCAAAGATGGGTATTATCATGCCAGGATTAACACCAATATTCCAGGGCAAGCATTGTATCAGGGTTGTCCGTTATTTTTGTGGGAAGGCCCCAATAAGCCAAGAATAACCACCAATATCTAAAGATAAACATTTTGTAGGCTGGATGTCATTTAATGCCATGGGGGGCACAATATGCAAAATAATGCCAGCATTAGCTGGCACTAAATCAAGGGTGGGCACCATCACACCATGGATGCGTGGGAACCACTTCCACCGCTTTACTACAACAGGTTACAGCCATCAAATATTTGCAGCACTACTTGGATAGGGAGTGGGTGGAACAGAGTGCTCAGGCCCTACCAGCTGGAGCAACATGGATGGAGTTGATGGGCCTGGCAGAAGGCTCACTTCTAAAAGGTGTCGGTCTTTGAAATCAGGGTGGTGAAAGCCAGGCTGGCTTCATAGGTGATTCAATTTTCTTCGAGGTGCCAGAGTACAGAGTGCAAGGACAGCATTGACAGGTTCTGTCAGTTAAGGGGGGTTGCTCACAGCCACAGGAGTCAGGACACCCAGAAGAGAAGTCCACTGCAAATACAAGAAGAGTAATGGTGCATTGACCCACCTCAAATCCGCCACAGGGAGCTGAACAAGCAGGTCCTGGGTTTGGGGGTGTAGATGGGGCCAAAAGATTCAGAGATTTTGTGTGTCACTGCCCACAAGGCGCTAGTCAGAGAAATGGTTATATTGGAAAAAGTCCATGGAAAAACATGTGGCCATCTGGTAAACGTGGCAAACATCTGCTCAGATCAAGGACTCTCACTTCTACTTTAAAGTGTTTCCCAGATAATGCAATGTGGAGCCTGTTAAGCTTCATATAATGTACAATCATCTACTCCTCCTACTACGTGTATGTAGGACTTGCTTCTCATTTTGATAAATATACAATTTGCATCATCCACCATAGATTTAACGATCATATAATGGTAACACGCATGCGGATAGGGCTGGAACAACCGGAGCTACTTTAGATGCTTAGCTAAAGTGGCGCCATTTGGTGGGTGGGGGGGTGTACAAACGATTGTTTTGTTTATTCAATTTAATTTTGAGTGATACTGTAGTTATTAGTGGAAGTTAACAATGAATGTGCCAAAGTTTTCCTTAAATGGGTGGAATTCAGTACTGTAGAAAAATGGGTTTTGGGCACGGTTCAACCTACTGCATTTTTAGGGGAACAACAGCGACAACACACTATAGTTTCTCAGAAAGATTGACATCCCGACCACTAAATCATTGCATCAGAGTTGGGGTGGAGGATTATTTGCGCTGCCGAATCTGTGAAGTCTGGAGTTCTTCACCAAGGCGGAGCAGCTTTTCCCACTGAAGCTCCTGTATACAACAGAAAAGAGGGCACATTGGTGGAGAACACAGCAGCACAAAATGTACCAATATCCATCAAGGTGGATGAATTTTCGCCATAAAATGTTAGCACTAAAAATGTGCCCCCAAACTAGGTGATACATTATCAGTGCTCACATATCTTCTAATAAGTAGGAGGTGTCTCCTGGCAATGGTCAGAGCACTAAGTATAAGCCTGCCACCATTTGTGTGACTTTGGAAACTGGGGGGTATGGCCCTGTGGACTGAAGTGGGGTTGGGCCCAATGTATCTTTAGAAAAACAAGAAAGTACCCACACTTCCTATTGCTTAATCTCAAATGATTTAAAGCAAGAAATGAACCAACTTTATCATGTTCATCTCGGCAATTACTTATGCCTTTTATTTGTTTTTTTAAGAAAACATGATATTTTTAGAAAGAGAACAAGGAGTTCTCCACAAACATAGCCACACGTTTTAGTGAGTAACTTTTACAACAACATATGTGTAAACACAGAAAAACGAACAGTCAATACATTTCATTTCATGATATGACGTGAGTTTAAAACAAACAGGTGGAAAAAAGAATAGTGCAATCAAATACGATGTCCAACTAATTATTCAATAGACATCAATGCATACATGCAATCATCTCAAAAATACTAAAGTGCCAACAGATATTTTAAATCGATAAGGTTCAGTCCCCTTTGTCAACAACAGAATTTTTCAATAATTTTAGGATTTAATCCTTTATGTCAAACTTGTGGGATTTAGTCCTTTTATGCCGACGCGTTTCAAGTGTGGGTATCCTGTGCCCACACTATCATCAGGGCTGAGTGAATCTTTTTCCAATCCTTATCCTAGTGATAAAAAACATATGTGTTTTTATTAGAACCCCTTCCTTGGGTTTTCAATTTTTTAGAAATGGTAAAAAAACAAGGCGCCTTACCTCTGAGTTGTAGAGGTAAAGGTCACACTTGAATCATTAGAGTGAAGCGGTGTGCGTGCTTCTAGAAATATAAAAATTGGTTCATGTTAAATGAATCTATCCAACATCATTAAATGCTGATAATCAGCCGTTATGCGAAGCCCAAGGCAGAGTGTTTACCTTTCTGGATATCTCCTGAAGGGTCAATGTTGTTTGTTATTTTCCGTCTGTCTTAGTTACGGTTACACGGAACCCCTCTGCTCACTTGTTTCTATGAAAATAAGTGACCGAAATGCCATTGTAGTTTCTGCGTGTATTTAAAGATTGCGCTTTGGGTAGCGAGCCGCTAAGGCACTCACCGCGATTCCTCTTGCGCTTTAGGTGGTGTCTTTAATCCTTCTCCTAATTCAATGCTCGTGCAGTTTTCCTTATTCTGCAACATTAAAAAGGAAAAATTCAAGGGCGCTGTACTTAGATTTATGATTCTAAATTTGTGTAAGCGTTCCGGGGATATCCGCTTACCTATTTTATGCTTGCGTCTCCTCTCGCAACAATCCTCAGTCTGATTCTTCAATGTTGTGTAGACCGGCTGTTACCTGTTTGGTTCTTAGAACTTTTTGGACCAATAGGAGGGAAGTGTTGCAAGAGCACCAGGAAGGTGCCTTCTGGGAGTTGTAGTGAATGAAAATACTCATAACCTATTTAATTCACTCATTGAATTTAATCCTTTGTTGATGCTGTCAAACTTCATAATAAGGTATGCTTCCTTACGTAACAGCGCTTGTTCAACATCAGGCGACCTATGTTTAGGGTCAATGCTTGATAACACAGTCCAAGTGAAATCGGACTCCTTGTGTTCAAGGGCCGCGAAATGGTCAACCATTGGGGCATTCGGGACTCTTTTCTTTAGTCGTGATCGGTGTTGTGTAATTCTGGCATTCACTTGTTGGCAGGTTTTTCCAATATATATTTTGTTGCACGCACACATTATTGCGTAAACTACGTTCTTGCTTTTACAGTTTGTATGCATCTCATGTCTCCATTTGATGCCACTGTGACAGAATTCATTTCCTTCTACGGTGCTACTACAGGAGGCACACATACCGCATTTGTGGTGTCCAGTTATGGGTTTTAATTTCCACTGTGATATAAGATCACTTTTAGGCTTAGCGACATAACTGTCCGCCCGGATGATTTGTTGGCCAATACTTGGATTTTTTCTCATCGCGAAAATTGGTTTTTCCATGGGGTTTTCCAAACCCTCCAGTAGGTGCCAATTTCGCAGTATTATTTGTCTGAATTTATTGGTATGGGCCCCATATGTGGTGACACAAACCAATTTGTTCAGTTCCTTTTTTGGTTTTATTTGAAGGAGCTCTTCCCTAGGGGTATATCTCGCTCTTTTGGCGGAATGCTTTAACAATTTTTTTGGGTAGCCTCTCTTGATCATTTCATCGCAGAATGTAGCTGCATGTGTCTCAAAGTTAGTTATTTCAGAACAGTTTCGTCTAATCCTTAGTAATTGGCCATATGGTAAATTTTGTTTCAGACCTTGGGGATGCGCACTGTTATAATGTAAGATGGTGTTTTTGTCTGTCTGTTTTTTGAATAGAGAGGTTGAGAACCTGTCTCCTTCAATGCCTACTTCCACATCCAGAAAGGTCATTTTCTTGTTGCTGGAATCAATTGAGAATTTTATATCTGGGTGTCTTGCATTCACCCAGTGATAGAAATTGTCCAGCTCCATCTGGCTACCCTGCCACAGTAGCCAGATGTCATCAATATACCGTGCCCACTGTTTGATATTCTTACTGTAGGGGTTATTTTGATAAATGAATTTTTCTTCATACTGGGCCATGTACAGAACCGCCATTTCCGGCGCATAGGGACAACCCATGGCTGTCCCTTTGATCTGAATAAAAAATTCATTTTCAAATTTAAAATAATTGCATTTCAAAGAAATTTCTGCCAATGAAATAATGAAGATGGTGGGGACCCTGTGAGGTCTCTCACGCTGCTCAAGGTAATATTCCATCACTTCGAGGGCCTCATCTTGAGGGATCTGTGTATACAATGAATTGACGTCCATTGTGGCCATCAATTCATTTACGCCATCTACCGTAGTGTCTTGCAATTTGTTGATGAAATCAATCGTGTCCCTCAGGTAAGATTTAACCTGAGGTAGGAAAGGCTTTAAGAAGAAATCAATGTACTTGGAAATAGGTTCCAATGCTGAATCACAGCCGGAGACAATTGGCCTCCCGGGGGGTGTCTTTTGGTTTTTGTGTATCTTTGGCAAAAAGTATAGTATCGGTGTTCGTGGTGACTTTTTGTTTAAAAATTCGAACTCCTTTGGGCCAAGGAACCCATTCTCCAAACCTTCTTTTGTAAGTTTGCTAATCTTATTTTGAATCTCAAACAGTGGGTCCTCTTTGACTGGTCTATACCATTCCCTGTTGTTAACATGTGCTCTACCCTCGGATAGATACATCGTGCGCGGCCAAATTACCACCGCTCCCCCCTTATCCGCTTGCTTAATCACAATGGAGGTGTCTGTTTTTAGATCTTTAATGGCCATCAATTGATTCTTGCTGACATTGTGGCAAATGAAGCTTTTACTTTTTTCCAATTTTGTGAGTGATGATAAAATCGCCTGTTCAAAGGCGTAAACCTGTTTAGGTATATTTGTCATTGGCAGAAATTTTGATTTCACCCTTAACCCAGTGGTTTCCCTTTCAGGGGTGGGTTCGGCACCGGCAAAGAAGGCTCTCAACCTGATCTTTCTGCAAAATTCAATTGCCTCAAGCTTAAGTTTTGTGAAGTCTGTTCTTCGACTGGGCACAAACTTTAAGCCCCTACTTAGTACCAGTTTTTCATCTACCGTTAGGATTTTATCTGAAAGATTGACAATGGTAGACATATCTAGTTGTTGTAATATCTGTTCCTCGTGCGCATCTCCCATGGTTCTTTGAAGCGGACCGGTTGTTGCCCGCCTCTCCCTAAAAAAGGTTGATTTGGACCCTTTTTATTTTGTCCCCCTTGTCTATCTTGTCTTGAATCAGAAGAAGACCCCGATGACGAGGTGGAAGAAAAGGTGGAAAATCTTGTTTTTGATCTTCCTTGGAAAGTATTCAAAGCCCTCCTAGACTCTACCGTTGTGTAGTAGTCCTCCTTTAAGAAGGGATATACTTGATCAAGTTTAAATGACTTAGAGTCTCTTTCAAATTGAGAAGTTTTCGTGCTTATCGTGATGTCTTTAAAGGTTTGTATTTCCTTTTCAATCTTTTCGAGTAGAGCTTTAGCCTCAGTTTCAGTTTTGTTATCTGCAATAGCCTTTATCAAATCTGCAATTTCCTTTTCTTCCTGACTGCATAAACGTTGGGCCGTCTCTATTGTATGGACCATCAGGTCTCTGCTACATTTTGTATTAATGTAGCTGAAACCTTTCTTGTATTCTACGTCCTCAACAAAGATTACAGGGATGTTCTTAACCTGTAGTCCCCAAGGTATGGTGCCAGCCTGAAGGTGCTGTAGAAGGAAATAGCCGTGTAGTTCGGTTCTTATGTGTTTCTTTTGAAGCCTAGTTAGTTTGTCAACCTCATTTTGATTTTTTGCAGTGGTGCTTAATGAAAGACCTGGGAAGGGATTAGAAGCTATTAAATTTTGGATGTGGCTTTCTGTGAAGGACAGCGTCTCATTCTCTGACATAATTTAACAGGAGGTTTTCTCCTGGTTTGAATTGATCAAATGATCACGGCTATTTCCTTCTACAGCACCTTCAGGCTGGCACCATACCTTGGGGACTACAGGTTAAGAACATCCCTGTAATCTTTGTTGAGGACGTAGAATACAAGAAAGGTTTCAGCTACATTAATACAAAATGTAGCAGAGACCTGATGGTCCATACAATAGAGACGGCCCAACGTTTATGCAGTCAGGAAGAAAAGGAAATTGCAGATTTGATAAAGGCTATTGCAGATAACAAAACTGAAACTGAGGCTAAAGCTCTACTCGAAAAGATTGAAAAGGAAATACAAACCTTTAAAGACATCACGATAAGCACGAAAACTTCTCAATTTGAAAGAGACTCTAAGTCATTTAAACTTAATCAAGTATATCCCTTCTTAAAGGAGGACTACTACACAACGGTAGAGTCTAGGAGGGCTTTGAATACTTTCCAAGGAAGATCAAAAACAAGATTTTCCACCTTTTCTTCCACCTCGTCATCGGGGTCTTCTTCTGATTCAAGACAAGATAGACAAGGGGGACAAAATAAAAAGGGTCCAAATCAACCTTTTTTAGGGAGAGGCGGGCAACAACCGGTCCGCTTCAAAGAACCATGGGAGATGCGCACGAGGAACAGATATTACAACAACTAGATATGTCTACCATTGTCAATCTTTCAGATAAAATCCTAACGGTAGATGAAAAACTGGTACTAAGTAGGGGCTTAAAGTTTGTGCCCAGTCGAAGAACAGACTTCACAAAACTTAAGCTTGAGGCAATTGAATTTTGCCGAAAGATCAGGTTGAGAGCCTTCTTTGCCGGTGCCGAACCCACCCCTGAAAGGGAAACCACTGGGTTAAGGGTGAAATCAAAATTTCTGCCAATGACAAATATACCTAAACAGGTTTACGCCTTTGAACAGGCGATTTTATCATCACTCACAAAATTGGAAAAAAGTAAAAGCTTCATTTGCCACAATGTCAGCAAGAATCAATTGATGGCCATTAAAGATCTAAAAACAGACACCTCCATTGTGATTAAGCAAGCGGATAAGGGGGGAGCGGTGGTAATTTGGCCGCGCACGATGTATCTATCCGAGGGTAGAGCACATGTTAACAACAGGGAATGGTATAGACCAGTCAAAGAGGACCCACTGTTTGAGATTCAAAATAAGATTAGCAAACTTACAAAAGAAGGTTTGGAGAATGGGTTCCTTGGCCCAAAGGAGTTCGAATTTTTAAACAAAAAGTCACCACGAACACCGATACTATACTTTTTGCCAAAGATACACAAAAACCAAAAGACACCCCCCGGGAGGCCAATTGTCTCCGGCTGTGATTCAGCATTGGAACCTATTTCCAAGTACATTGATTTCTTCTTAAAGCCTTTCCTACCTCAGGTTAAATCTTACCTGAGGGACACGATTGATTTCATCAACAAATTGCAAGACACTACGGTAGATGGCGTAAATGAATTGATGGCCACAATGGACGTCAATTCATTGTATACACAGATCCCTCAAGATGAGGCCCTCGAAGTGATGGAATATTACCTTGAGCAGCGTGAGAGACCTCACAGGGTCCCCACCATCTTCATTATTTCATTGGCAGAAATTTCTTTGAAATGCAATTATTTTAAATTTGAAAATGAATTTTTTATTCAGATCAAAGGGACAGCCATGGGTTGTCCCTATGCGCCGGAAATGGCGGTTCTGTACATGGCCCAGTATGAAGAAAAATTCATTTATCAAAATAACCCCTACAGTAAGAATATCAAACAGTGGGCACGGTATATTGATGACATCTGGCTACTGTGGCAGGGTAGCCAGATGGAGCTGGACAATTTCTATCACTGGGTGAATGCAAGACACCCAGATATAAAATTCTCAATTGATTCCAGCAACAAGAAAATGACCTTTCTGGATGTGGAAGTAGGCATTGAAGGAGACAGGTTCTCAACCTCTCTATTCAAAAAACAGACAGACAAAAACACCATCTTACATTATAACAGTGCGCATCCCCAAGGTCTGAAACAAAATTTACCATATGGCCAATTACTAAGGATTAGACGAAACTGTTCTGAAATAACTAACTTTGAGACACATGCAGCTACATTCTGCGATGAAATGATCAAGAGAGGCTACCCAAAAAAATTGTTAAAGCATTCCGCCAAAAGAGCGAGATATACCCCTAGGGAAGAGCTCCTTCAAATAAAACCAAAAAAGGAATTGAACAAATTGGTTTGTGTCACCACATATGGGGCCCATACCAATAAATTCAGACAAATAATACTGCGAAATTGGCACCTACTAGAGGGTTTGGAAAACCCCATGGAAAAACCAATTTTCGCGATGAGAAAAAATCCAAGTATTGGCCAACAAATCATCCGGGCGGACAGTTATGTCGCTAAGCCTAAAAGTGATCTTATATCACAGTGGAAATTAAAACCCATAACTGGACACCACAAATGCGGTATGTGTGCCTCCTGTAGTAGCACCGTAGAAGGAAATGAATTCTGTCACAGTGGCATCAAATGGAGACATGAGATGCATACAAACTGTAAAAGCAAGAACGTAGTTTACGCAATAATGTGTGCGTGCAACAAAATATATATTGGAAAAACCTGCCAACAAGTGAATGCCAGAATTACACAACACCGATCACGACTAAAGAAAAGAGTCCCGAATGCCCCAATGGTTGACCATTTCGCGGCCCTTGAACACAAGGAGTCCGATTTCACTTGGACTGTGTTATCAAGCATTGACCCTAAACATAGGTCGCCTGATGTTGAACAAGCGCTGTTACGTAAGGAAGCATACCTTATTATGAAGTTTGACAGCATCAACAAAGGATTAAATTCAATGAGTGAATTAAATAGGTTATGAGTATTTTCATTCACTACAACTCCCAGAAGGCACCTTCCTGGTGCTCTTGCAACACTTCCCTCCTATTGGTCCAAAAAGTTCTAAGAACCAAACAGGTAACAGCCGGTCTACACAACATTGAAGAATCAGACTGAGGATTGTTGCGAGAGGAGACGCAAGCATAAAATAGGTAAGCGGATATCCCCGGAACGCTTACACAAATTTAGAATCATAAATCTAAGTACAGCGCCCTTGAATTTTTCCTTTTTAATGTTGCAGAATAAGGAAAACTGCACGAGCATTGAATTAGGAGAAGGATTAAAGACACCACCTAAAGCGCGAGAGGAATCGCGGTGAGTGCCTTAGCGGCTCGCTACCCAAAGCGCAATCTTTAAATACACGCAGAAACTACAATGGCATTTCGGTCACTTATTTTCATAGAAACAAGTGAGCAGAGGGGTTCCGTGTAACCGTAACTAAGACAGACGGAAAATAACAAACAACATTGACCCTTCAGGAGATATCCAGAAAGGTAAACACTCTGCCTTGGGCTTCGCATAACGGCTGATTATCAGCATTTAATGATGTTGGATAGATTCATTTAACATGAACCAATTTTTATATTTCTAGAAGCACGCACACCGCTTCACTCTAAAGATTCAAGTGTGACCTTTACCTCTACAACTCAGAGGTAAGGCGCCTTGTTTTTTTACCATTTCTAAAAAATTGAAAACCCAAGGAAGGGGTTCTAATAAAAACACATATGTTTTTTATCACTAGGATAAGGATTGGAAAAAGATTCACTCAGCCCTGATGATAGTGTGGGCACAGGATACCCACACTTGAAACGCGTCGGCATACAAGGACTAAATCCCACAAGTTTGACATAAAGGATTAAATCCTAAAATTATTGAAAAATTCTGTTGTTGACAAAGGGGACTGAACCTTATCGATTTAAAATATCTGTTGGCACTTTAGTATTTTTGAGATGATTGCATGTATGCATTGATGTCTATTGAATAATTAGTTGGACATCGTATTTGATTGCACTATTCTTTTTTCCACCTGTTTGTTTTAAACTCACGTCATATCATGAAATGAAATGTATTGACTGTTCGTTTTTCTATGTTTACACATATGTTGTTGTAAAAGTTACTCACTAAAACGTGTGGCTATGTTTGTGGAGAACTCCTTGTTCCCTTTCTAAAAATATCATGTTTTCTTAAAAAAACAAATAAAAGGCATAAGTAATTGCCGAGATGAACATGATAAAGTTGGTTCATTTCTTGCTTTAAATCATTTGAGATTAAGCAATAGGAAGTGTGGGTACTTTCTTGTTTTTCTAAAGAACCATTTGTGTGACAACATTTCTGAGGTAACTAAACCAGACACAGTGGGATACAAGTCACATTTCACATTCGTCACCTACTTAAGCTTATCAGATACACAACTTCAACAGATCAACTCAATTGGTAACATAGGAACCACAAACCCACCCGCAAAACATTCTTAAAATCAGCAAAACAAATCTCCTTGGAGTCCAATTCAGATCCATCAACAGAATTTCACACATGCCCCATCTAGACTACATGTTCAGAGTTCCTGGCCAGCTACTATCTTGGTGGGTAGAAGGCTCATACTGATACAGTGAATGAAAATGTCATCATGACAAGCTGAATGCAAACTCTCGCACACTTCTTCCACAAAGCACACTGAAAGGCAAATTGGGAAAACATCTATGATGTCACATAACATTGCTTTATGATAACCAATAGCCAGCATTTTTGGAATATTCTAAAGGAGCCAACACTCAAAAGGTTTGCTTAACATTATTAAATAATTAACAGGGAGTCTTAAATCTAATAGACAGATGTGCCTGTCTACAATGACATACTTGATAACCACATCTCTCAATTTATTTTTCACATCGTCACAGCCATTGGTCAATTTTCCAGTTTATGGGGATAAGTTGGGGCAGAACGCAATATCTGTGGTCTGTAAGTGCCAAGTTTATTGTGCTGCCATCAACAGGATGGTTTTGTCCCTGAACAGCAGGATGCCATCTATAATCAGTCCAGGTTTGAAACCATGTGAGGGCCGCGGACCAAAGGTTCTCTTCATGATATCCACAACGAAACCCTCTAGCCTCTCAGGGAACAGCTGTTTAAAAAGGCCTTCAATGAATAGTTCCACATGGTTTCATACTGGGTAGTCAGTCAAACAAGCAGACAGACGTGACTGTATCATAAACATTCTATTGGTGGGCCTCCATTTCTGCCATCAGTTTGGTAAACCTCTGATTGCTAGAATGTGCCTCATCTTTCAATTCTTGAACCCTTCTTTTTAGACCAGTTCATTCTGTGCCAAGTGACTTTTTCCCAGATAATTTTCAGGCTAACAGTAAAGGTGCTGATTTTGTTTGCCAGCGGGGTTCAATCCCTAAAAAAACTACTATACTCTCAGTACATACCATACTCTTCAAAAAACTACAATTCCTATTAAGCAAAAGTGGAAAGCGCAAATAAGGCAGAGAAATAAAGATACTTCTCCTTGTTACGCCTCACTTGGGAAGACAGTGCATTTTGACACATTCCAAGGTTTACAAGCTTTAATAAATGTGAGAATGCACCAAAATCATGGAAAAGTCCATGCGCCGCCCATGGAACACGTCCCAAGTTGAAATGTAACGTAATGCAGCATAAGCGGCTGAGTTGCATTTACTTTTCTTTACAAAGCCACAAAAGGCCACTTAAATCCGTCCTTGATGATTTCGTAAATATTATTGAAGCCTTTACGTTGTTCTTGCATCGCCTTTCGTGAAGCAAGGACAATGCTAAAGCTTCATAAATCTTGGCCTAAGCACAACTGTGAGTTCTATGACCTGACAGCCTCCTGTGAATGAGATAGGAGACAGAAAGGTGTAAAATACAGAAAGTAGTATTGGCTACAATACATGTCATGAACAGGGTGTTTTTTTCATGCAGCACAATACACTATCAGTTGTTTCTTTCGAGACATGTAATCAGTACACTTTATTTTTTGCAATCAGATTTGGCTTAACATTAGTGGCAAGTATTGAGGATAAAATATGTGAATGCTAGTGTGTTTCTGTAGTATTCACTCATGATGATTAAATTATGTTTATATAAGATGATATTGTAATTTCAGATTTTTATCTCAAATGCTCAAAATCTCAATAAACTAAATCTGGATAGTTATGTAGGCTCTCCATAATCTTTGAAACACACAACTTGGATTGGAAATGTGTTGAGTATGCAGAGAACAATCTTTTGATATGAACATAAACTTACTTTTAATGTTTGTTATTTAACCACAGATCAATTGAATTTTTTAAAAAGCTATGGGTATGAAAAATATACACTCCTCAGTAAAATAACATTCTGTTTAGCTTCAGACTTGCAAATTATATATATATAATATGAAATATTAGGTCCATCAAGTCAGGAAAGTGTGTATTTATGTGTCATGGATCTGTTCGTTCACAACACTGTTGATGTATTATCTGTTTATGTGCCTGTCGTCTTAACCATCATTCTCTCTCATCTTCTTCTACTGGTCAATGTCATGGAATATGAATATCAATTTGTTCAGATCATATTTGGTCTAATGGTCCTTAAATGAATTTTTAGGATCTAGTACCAGAAGACCTCTGTAGTGTTCCTGTAGTTTGAATGTTAGTGGCCTGTTTGTTCCTCCTAGTTACATTTTAATCACATGACAAATGAAGGACATAGTCTATACAGACAATTAAATAAGATTCTGTCTTGCCTTTATTTTTATTCATTAATTCATTTTTTAAATTGTATTATGTTGTTTTTGCAACTTGGGGCACAGTACTTTCAAAAAGAACACTTCTCAGGAGGAGCTACGCAATGAAGCAAGATGGCCGCATAAGCTCCCGGCTCCACGACCTCCGCCGGCAGCTCGTATATCCTGTCTATTATCCTTCAATCGTGCCGGACTCCCATGCGCATGAAGTCTTTCTGACTCCTGAGGTGCAAGTCCGGTTTTTCTAACTTACCGGGGGACGAAGTTACGTCGAGCTCTATCCTCGGCCTGCTCCAGGGCTTCCCCCGGGACCTCGATTTCTGGCCCATTCGGGCTGGAAGTGAACAACAGCGGCTGTGGGACCAGGGGTGCATCCGGTCTCCCGATCTCGGATCACTTTTCCGCTTCCGGCTGATAATAAAGCAACCAGCTTCTCGAAGGACATGGTACGGTGACGCAAGTAATATCGGTGGCCACGGTCGGGGGTCCGACGCCCGGAGACCCTGCTGGGAGGCCGGGGTTGACGGGCTGGCCCCCGCGGGTGGCGAAGGTGCCGTCTCTGCCTGCTGTGAAAGCGCCCGCTGTTATTGCCAGCTCAGTGTGTGCCTGTGCCTCGACGGTGTTCCGTGACCCGAGTCCTGCTTCGTCTCGGGGGACGGAGATGGAGGGGACGGACGGCCCGCCATCGTTGAGGTCCGTAATGGCCGCCATTGGGGCGCTCCACTCTCACTTTGTTGTCACGTACCGACAAATGTCTGTAACGCTGGATACTGTTTGCTTGAGACCGGACGACGATGTTCCGACCAGTTGTCAGCGAGCTATGGTTCCCGAGGAATATCCTGCATGTCCTTCCGAGGTCCTCGAGCGGACACCTGCTTTATCCCAATTTTATGACTCTGGCCTCGTAGATGGCGCACCCCGAACGCTGTTGGCTTTCCATACTGGACTCCTGTTTGGCGAAACATCGTCGCTAAAGGCTGTGAGCGACATGGACAGTTTTTTAGTGACTTTCGGAGAGAATCGCCCTTCCCTTTCATCATCCTTTGTTGTCGTATTTTCGGATGTCGCCATTTTGTTTCCTATCTTCAACCCGATTCTGCGGCCCCAAATTGTTCTGGACGCTTCGACTACCTTGATGTCACCGTGGCTCGGGCCACTTGGGCGTTTGTAAAGAGCCGTACTGGTCAGGGTTGATTTTTGACTTTTTTGGAGTTAGCCGTGCTTAGTGATTTATGCCGGAACTGTACCTTTTATTCTAATGGGAGTCGGGCAGTTTTTTTGATGATGTCCTCCCCTTGTATGGGGTCAATACTTGCTCTTAATAGTGGATAATATGTCCTGGGGAGGTCGCTAATGGAGGGGGGTTAAGGAGACCGGGAGTGTGTTTTATTGTACTCCTCTCTTTCTTTATCTTTTCTTTTCCTTTCTTTAGGGTAATTCTGGGGCGACAGGCACGCTGTTAGTGGGGTAGGCCATAGCCATTACGGTGATGTAGGGTGGCGGGTGTTGGGGGGGTTTTGGTATTTTAGTTTGTTTTGTTCTATGGTCCCTTTCTCTCTTTCTTAGTAGGGTTGGCTGTATCTCCTTCTTTCATCCTTTTCTCTGTCGGGCATCTGCACTTGCCTCTATTTTATTGTCTCGGAAGGGTGGGTTTTTCGGATGATGCTTTCGCTAAATTGCTTGCCATTGTTTGACCTTTACTCCTGGCCTGCCTTCGGCGGGCGTAGTGTGTTTTAGGCCGTATTTCTCATCACCGATTCCCGATTGCGTGGAGGGATACGCCCCTCCCATCTCTTCTTGTTTATCATGTAGTGTGATGCCTTCTATGATATAGCCACAGCTACTTCTTAAAAACTATAAAAAATGAAACCTCTTCCATCCTTGTGCTTCGTGGTGCCTACAACCATGTATTATGATTACACCGTGCTTACTCCTTGAGCCGTAAACATGTGCAATGCTTCTGCTTATATTTCCTGAGTTTGCGGCCGGCCTCTGTGGTTGTAGGCCTGCGCTTGTACTGCTTTGATCGAATCAATAAAGGTTTTAAAAAAAAAAAAAGAACACTTCTGCTTGATCAGCTACCAAACAACTCACCAATACTTACTATACAGAAGTCACTTTGTGCATAACTTTCAATGCGTTTAACCACGGTCATTGAATCACATGACACCTGGATAATTTCTGCACTAACTCCCCAGATGTGAAAACCTAACTTTTTGTTCTGCAATATTAGTCAGCAGCTATTCATTACTGCTGAAGACATTTCAGAGTTTGAAGTGTTTGTTCTCTAACATTATCTTTTTGTTGGTTGATGACTTCTGAAATGAAAAGGTCAGTAGGGCACAGCGAGAAACTAGGCAAAAATACATCAACCCCGCACTGCACTCAGAAACCCTCTATGCTGTTTTTACAAGAAATTTAAAACCAAAATCTGTAATCTGCAGAAGTGTATCGTCATATATCATAAGCACCTAAGAGGACAAACGAGCTGTTATCTGTAATGAGCTGTAATCTGTTACTAAGCACTTTTTATATCCCATTCCTTCCCATGTAATTTCAGATTCTCGTGCATGTGCCAATAAGAAAAATTACTTATTTTTATATGTTTTTGAATATCTGCACTTCATCTCTAAAAATTCTCAAAATGTTCCTGAATCTGAGTGTGAGAGGTCCAGTTTGCGGTCGAGTTTGTGTGTTGCCATAAAAGAATAAACTACCACAGCCTAATTCCATCCTTATCAGTAAAATAAAACAACCCTATTTGTGCTTGCTTAATTTAGCTTTCCAAAATCAATTTGCATGAAATTCTAACACCAGAGAAGATCAAGTGCAAACACAATATCATGATATTCCTGTATGTAAAATGTATAATTGCAGCAAAATTACAGGTCTTATGCAGCATACCATAGTACCCTTCTTCATATTTGTACTGGACAATTTACCTTGAATACACATCTCACACCAAGGTACAACTGGCTCACCTCTGCGCCATATCACTGTGACCCTTTTAGCATCACACAAAAATGCCTATTTTAGAACAGTCAGCTGATCACCTCATTGGCATGCGAAACTTGCTAAACATGACACAGCACGTTTGTTATCATTAACACAATCCAGTGCTGCTGATTTTCCAGCACATTGTGTAAATGCTAGTAAATCTGGGAATCCCGCTTCATTGATTCTCTAGTTCCCGGATCCTTTGTTCTGCGTACTTTGCACATACGGGCAAGTTTATCCATTCCTGGCACGTCGCACAAGAGATGTGTAGCCTCTGAACTTCATGTTCATCCACCTTCCCATTACCTACTCAGCTCTTACCAACTGGTTGTCATCCAGGTTGCGGCACCAATAAGCTTTATTGTATGTAAATGTTATGGTAATATGTTGATGAGTGTTCTGGTGTCTGAACCCTCCTGACAGTGCTACTGGAACTACTACCTTGGATGTTCATGTAGACATTTTGGTGAACCTGGGTGATGTTTTGGAGATCCTTGTCCTCCCTGATGCATCAGAAGGTGCAGGTCTTACTTACCCTGTTTCCCACCAGCCTACTGTGCCTGCTATTTCTGCTCGTAGTGGCCCTATAGTCGTTCCCCCACAAGCTAATAATTGAGACCGGGTTGGTACATGCCAATTTGTCACATGGAATGTGTGTGGGCTCCGAAATAATTGGATCTTCGAGAATGTCTCCAAATGACATTGGTTTCCGATATTATTTGCATCTAGGAGACTTGGTCTGTGGACTCAATTTATGTTGAGGGCTTCCCTTCCCATTTTTTTAGGTGCCCTGAGATCTTCTTCAGGGCGAGCAACGGGGTTGGTGGCTACTGATTTTAATATCAAATACATTATCAGTTGTTATTAAGGTTTATGTCTGTCACGCCTCATTCCCAGTTTCTTTGTCTGTCACCCAAGAATGATCCTGACTTAGTGGTGGTCAATTTTTACAATAATGTATTTGACTCATCACACAATATGGTGTTCCATGCACTGGATACAGGGTTGGAAGCCTTCTTACGCCTATTCATTCTAATTTTCTTATATTTTGGGGTGGTGATTTTAAAAATTCAGGTCTGTCCTTTGCAGGCTAAGTGGATTTGTGGGATTATTAATACAGAAGGGGAAGGAATCCCGCAATTCCCACACAACGAGTATGGAGATGTACTTAATTCACTAATTTTTAAATATGACCTCCTTAAACTTACAAGTAGTTGTACTGACAAAGGAATGTTGATCCCTTCTTTTATAGGTAGAGGTGACAGTACTATTATTGACCATGCCCTTGTTCCCTCCCTTGCTAATAATTTGGTTAGTTCTTTGTGTGTTATCTCAACTGTAATGAGCGATCACAACCCACTTGTTCTGTTCATATCCTCCTGGGCCAAACGTGTTCGAGATTCTGAATGCGTAGTTAATATTGCTCCGGTAAGACACAATGGTGTACGTATGAAATGGGTAGGGATTGACCTTAGTTGTGTTTTACATCAACTAGTACAAAGAAATTCTGTGGAGTTCGATTACTGGTTAAAGATGGTGGTGGACCATGAAAAGTTACTGGCATCCTTTGACAAGATCAGTAGGTCACTTAGCGCACTTCCCAACGACCAACAATTTCAAACAATTACCTAAAACAGATGGTGGTTTGACCACTGGTGCACTATGGCTTATAAGCTCCTGAAAATGGCTTTACACTGTACTTTAAAGGATGACCTAGCTATTAGACTACTGCGCAAGAAGTATAGCCAAGTATTAGCGGCCAAGAAAAAGGCATTGCGAGAAGAGGCCTGGTCTAAACTGTTACAGGCCGCCAAGTCACATGATCCTAAGTTGTTTTGGAGTACTGTTAATGCACCTTTTCTTAACCCTTTAAGTGCGCCCGTCGGCCAACGGTCGTCGTGAGCACTACCTCGGAAGTCCTGCGCACGTCCGTTGGCCGACTCGGCCCCACCCTCTCAATGGAACGCCCCGCACCGCACCGGAATTGCCGCCGCAGTTAAGGCGTTAAGGATGTCAGTATTCCAGAGCTCAGTTCTTTTGTACCTTGTGAGACATGGGTGCCACATTTTTTGACCATCTTTGATTCCACTTGGGAGGCTTGCCAACCAGCCGATGCCTATCAAGGTCTGTGTTCATACCATCTTCCCCTAGACATCACTCTTCAGGAGATTCTCCTTGCCCTCGAACAAAGCGGAAGCAGGAAAGCACCAGGTCCAGACATGGGGCTGGGGGCGCTGGGGGCGTGAGAAACGCTGGGGGCATGTGTCCGGCCTTCATGCCACGTGAACGCAATTGCGCCGCATCAATGGGCACGCAGGGAGTGTGAGAAACGCTGGGGGTGTGTGCTACGTTCCGCCCTTCATGCCATGTGGGTCGTACATTAATCAGAAGATCGTCTGCTGTGGCCGTGTGCTGGGGGCGTGACAAACGCGTTCACCTGGAGGCCTGGTAAGTAATGTTACTGCAGCCTCTCCTGCGCGCTGTTACTGAACTCTCTCATTCAACGGAATTACACGCGCCTGCTACCATCAACCAGGGCTCTAGCCTGGCTCAGGCGGCGGATCACTACACTAATTACACGCGCTTGATAACATCAACCAGGGCTGCAGCTGGGCCTCAAGCGGGTGACCACGCGTCTGCTATCAAACAGGCCTGCATCTGGGCCTCAAGCGGGGGAACACGCAAATGAGCGTGTCTGCGGGGACAATTACTGCAGCCTCTCCTACTCGCTGTCACTCAACTCTCTCATTAAACGGATTTACGCACGGCTGATAACTCTCTCATTCAACGACATTACACGCGCCTGCTAACATCAACCAGGGCTGTAGCCAGGCTCCGGCGGCAGATCCCTACACCAATTACACGCACCTGCTAACATCAACCAGGACTGCAGCTGGGCCTTCTCCGTACCTATTCTAATGAAACAAAAAATGTTGTCTACCGCAAGATTTTAAAATAAATTGCCCTTGCCAAATACACACATTCTATTTCATACCCGGACAACGTCGGGACGGGCCGCTATACATTCAACATCACTCTCCTCACGAATTCCTACCGTAAACCTACACCTGCGCCTTCCTGCCCAGCTCGGCGCTTAATCACTCTGCTTCACTACTTTAGCTCCTTGCCATTACCGCTAGAAGGTTACCCGTCTCATTTTCTGTCCCCCTACCTGATTCTTTACAGCCCACCCAATCTCTCGCACCTCCACCCGCCTGAGAGCGGACGCCATTTTGTGCCAGTCGGCACAAAATTGCGGCCGCTCTCAGGCGGGTGAAGGCGGGAGAGAAAGTCAGGGATGGTATAAATGTGCCTTTATAGTCTTGCCTAATGTAATCTACACTCATCTTTTGTATGGAGGGTGACTCATAGGTAGGTGTAGGAATCTACATGTTCCATTAGGTAACACCCCTCACCCCTCCCCGCGCCAAGCAAAGCCTTTGTATTTTGTGTGTTTTTGTGGACCAAAGGACATTGTACCAGTTAGACAGTGGATGATGCTTTGCACATGCTAGCAACTGAAGTGTTGCACACTCAGAGTATTAAAAGTGATGAGAGCACTCTTAATGTCGTCCATGAAAACATTTATTTATTTATAGCGTCATCCATCAATATCAGGAATATTGGGGCATATTATCAAGAAACAGTCTTAAAATTGTCGCCGCTTTAGCGGCAGGAAACTGCAGCTAAGGCGGCGATAATGGGCTTGATAATATGCCCTTCTGAATTCCCATAGAAGCCCATGTTCCGGTGTGAACCTGGGGCCTTATTTATGAAGGCCTTGCGCCACCGGTGCGTCACTTTTTCCCATTTTAAAAGTGGCGCACCGGCGGCGCAAGGCCTTCATAAATAAGGCCCCTGGTCTTCTCTGGGAATTCTCAAGGGCATATTATCAAGCCCATTATCGCCGCTATAGCGGCAGTTTCCTGCCGCTAAAGCAGCGATAATTTTAACGCCCTTCTTGATAATATACCCCATTGTTTCCTTTTATTTCATGCGATTGGTGGGTGGTTGAATACAAAATATATTCAGAGAAGTGGGGCTGGAACTAGGGATGTCGGAGGAGCCGCAGCACCCCTAGACAACCTTAAAGGTTAGGTGGAGAAAAGCAATTAAGGTCATTGAAGGGTGTTCCTTCCAGCTGCATTAGCTTTGATTGCAAAACATTGGTGTTCTTCCTGTGACAACCTGCTGCAAGCTATTTTAACACGATTGGTACATTTTTCCTGATTGCACATTAAAACTAGTAACACTGCATCTGCCTGTGGTACAGAGGTGTTTTAAAAAAAGGTAGGAACATAGAAAACATTTTCAAACACATGTGATAAGAAAAAAAAACTTTATTGACAAAGTAAGATTTGAAGTACTTCCAAATTGCCAAGCGGCATGCAAAGTGCACACAAGGAACATTACCATTGTGTGATACATTCAATGTAAAAAATACACTTAATAATTTCTTGAGGTCATATTTGGTACACTCCCTCCCTTTCTCACAATCTTAAACCTCCGGCAATGTGGCATTAGGACAAGCAACACAACAAAAAATTGTTCAGCAATTCAGAGTCACACATAACTTGACACAAACTAGTCTAGACGGCGCCTATCACTGAACTGATGCTGGCTTGTACAGTTTTTTATTTGGGAATATGTAACCATATGATTTATATGGTTTCTGTGTAACAATATCTGTCTGGGCTTATTTTGGACCCTGAGGACTAACTGTTACAACAGTTCTGGAACTAACCTGTTCCAAGTTGACTCTAATTTATTTATTTATTTATTTAGAGTTTTATAGAGCGCGAACCAGACCTGTGAGGGTATCAGAGCGCTTTACAGTAGAATCAGGAGGGAGACATAACAAAGGGGGGAGGAGAGTCCAGGGATAAGGGAACAAATAGAAACAGTGGGGCAGATTTATGTTGCCTGACGCATCTCTGCAAATCAGCAGAGATGCGCCAGAAAAGATACGGCAGGCAAGTCTATTCTTGCGCCACCCATGGGGCACAAACGGCACAGATGCGTCACGCATCTGTGCCGTAAAAGTGGCGCATTGCTGGAGTTGCATCGCAAGCGCGACGAAGCTCCAGCAAGGCTCGGGAGTGCCCTATCTGTCCAATGCTACGTCAAACCTTACGCCTGCTTCAAGCAGGCGCAGGGTTTTGACGCAGCATTGGCCTAAAAGTGACTGAGTGAAATCTTGTAGATTTCACTCAGCCACTTTTAGGAGGCGTTCCGGCGCAGGAACGCCCCCCCTGCAGGAACGCCTCCTTATGGCGCAGGGCATTACAACGTGACGCATCTCCTAGATGCGTCACGTTGTAAATAGGGCACATTGTTTGCGCCGCCGTTGCGTCAAATAAAGTGACGCAATTGCGGCGCAAAGAGGCGCAAGGGGCTCATAAATCTGCCCCAGTATATGGTAAAACAAACCAATCATTATATTCGAACTACTGTAAGGGATAGGAGCAAAAACGATGCAATAAACTAGAAAAGCAGTCTCATCACCCAGAAGGATTGATCCAAGTGCAGGGTGGGTAACATAGGGGAAGGCAGCCAAGGAATAGTGGAGTGCTATTCATGTAGGGCCTCATTTACAACTGTTTGGCGCAGGGCAGCGCAGCAAGTGTTCTTGATGCGCTGCCCGACGAAAAAAGGAAAGGGCAGGAATGCGCCATATTAATGAAATACAAAGCATTCCTGTCCTTTCTGCCTGCGCGCAAAGTGGTGCCAAGTACAACGCAGGCACACTTGCACCATGGTACAAGGGTGTCTGCCTTGTTGGCATGATAGTTTTTGAGCAGGAAAGGACACCTCTGCACAAAAACAATAAATGGAGGCATTTTCCTCTTTCTATGCTTGCTGCAAAATGCATGTTTTCAGTGCTTAATTTGTAAAAGAAAGAGCACTTCTGCCCGAAGCTCTGCTCAGTTGCCAGCAGACAGTGCAATTATATGTCAGTGCGCCAAATACCAAGATTGCGTGGTCTTAAATCCATTCATGTGTCCCTGAGCCACTACCAGACAATCCCAGTGCCTTCAGCCCACCCTTTCAGGTTGCTGCTTTCTCCCTGTATGAGGGTTTCTCAAGTTTTCTTTTCCTCCGCCTTTCCACTTCAATTGTTTTAAACCTCGCTTGCTCTCAGTAAACGCTAAATGAAGAAAAATAAGTGCCAGTCCACAAAAATTTGTGCTGGTGGCCCCCACGGGCAACCATCAGCTCAAAGTAAGCAGTAAGCCAGTACACATCCAATTGTATGTAAATGTTCCTGGATGAATGTTCCAACTTCTGTTGTCTTATGACGGTGTGTGGATTGGGCCTTCTAGTGTGGGCTTGGTGCATTCCTGAGGTTGGTTGCCTTACTTACATCGGGGTTGTTTTAGTCTGAGAATGATATGTGCCATACAATACTTATTTGCCATTTTTATAACGTTCTTAGTGTCTCATTTGTGGACAGGAATGAGGAAACCAGCTGTGAAATGTAAACTCTGATTTGACTATAGAACCATCTTGCTTTTGTCACTACAATGGACTTCTGCCTAAGTGCACTTGCCTCGAGGCTTCTTTCATAAGTGATCTCCTGGCCCTCCCAACCCCCAACTTAACTGTTAGTGCAAAGCTTGTGATAGCCAATAATCATCACTTCGATTGTCTATTCACTTCAGTCTATTAACACACTGGCCATAATAGGAGCACTGGGTGATTTTTCCCGACACAGGGACATACAGAACTGTGCACCCACCATGCCTCAAAGGCCGCATGGTTGTCTCCCTGAATTGGGGATAAGAAATAAGTTACGTACCTGTAACTGCAGTTATCCAGTATTGGTATATTTCATAGATTCACATGATTGAATCAAAACTGGATAACATGTGGAAAAGGTTCTGGTGATCCCAGTTCAGCTTTTTTATTCTCTATTCTGGTGATTTAAATTCATAACTGCATGGTGCAGGGGAGCAATGGGTGTTTTGAGCTATGTAATTTCAGCACTCTTGCACTTTACAACGTGTAATAGGGCTATGGGTATACAGTAGCTTGGGATGCTCACCTATCTTGGTCCAACTCTTCTATCTGCCTCTTAGTCCTGTCTTCTGTTCTTCTAAGAATTGTTAATTTGCCATATTAGACTTCATGCCTGGCATCATATTAATTATTTCTAATGACGTCCAAACCATAGAACATTATGCAGACTTGAAATTCGTGCACATCACAAAACAAAGCGGCGTCTAAAGATCTGGCTCCATCTAATGGAAAGTCATTTACAACGTCATTATTTAATCATGACAACCAAGATTTGAAACAAAACACGCTTCATTAGTGATAATAGAGGTTTTACCTGTTCTTTAATAATAAACTATGTTCGGAATTCTATATTACCTTTGAGTTGGATTTCCCAGAAATGCCTTCTAGTACAAAAGTTCAGAAGAAAAAACGATTTTGCCTAAGGGGCATAAGACAAAGATGAAAGGAAGCACAGATGATCAAAATGAAAAGAAAAGTTGCACTGTGATGGTGTTTGTAAACAGTTACAAGTGCATCAATAGGTTACGCCAGTCTTAAACATTGGATTTACGGCATTATAGATGTTTGAGCCTGTGTCTAAAATATGTCCAGCAGTTGCTGGTACCAAATAGCATTGCACACTTACACAGAGCTGTGCAGTCTTACTCAGTCTCCATGGCTGACAAACCTACATTAGGTAATTGATTCCATATGTACAAAATCATTGATGCAATTTTTAAGACCATAGCTGTAGTGAAAACAAGTTTTGATTATCTTGAGGATATGGAGGTGAGGATTAGCCTTAAACCTCCTTTACTGCAGACAGCAACCAAAGAGAACATTAACAATTTCCCAGAAACCCTGTCAAAAAAACAACAAAACAACACATGACACCATCTGTCCAACCTAGGGGCCCATTATGATGTCGGGCGTATTGCCCAAGGCGGGGGCAATCCGCCCGACATCCACACTCGTTTCCCCCCCCGCCATATTAGTATGGCGGGGCTTTTCCATCCTGGTCGCATTGCGGCCGGGGCGGAAAAGGAATAATATGGTGGCGGTGTCTATCAGACACCGCCGGACATATTATGATGGGTGTCTTTAGGTGCCTATCCGCGGCGGCGCCGCCGCCACGGAATGGCATGGGGTCTTCACTCTGGGGGCCCCCTGTGGGCCCCCAGAGTGAAGGAGAGGTGGGGGGTGCACACGGGGGGTACCTGTGGTACCCCCCTTCATTTGCATTAACAAAGCGGCAGGCACCGCGCGTTGCCTGCCGCTTTGTTTATGCAAATGCATCAATGCATTTTTAGCATTGTGGCGGGCGGTGCAGAGAGCCACAAAGCTAAAAAGCCACAAAGCTAAAAATGCAGGATGTGCCCGCCACTGTGGCGGGCACATCCTAATACCCCCCACAGGACCCCCGCCCTTATGGCGGGCAGTACCGAATTCCAACAGGATGGCGGGCGGACAAAGTCCGCCCATCATCCTAATGAGCCCCCTAGTGTCCAACAGTTATACCAATTCCCATGATGGTCTAAACCAATGCACAGACATGTCAGCGTAAAAGAGCTATCTTTTGCAGCCCTGTTATAAAAACACTCAAGTTAAGTTATTCAAGATTTCTAAACAGGGAAGAAATATTAAATAGATAAAGAAAACTGCATCTGTATCCTTCATAGAATCATAACTTTTCATCACAACAGCGAGGACATTTTATGTTCTATGGTAGTACAAAAGGCGAGGATCATGCTTTTTAAATCTTACTCACCACAACAAAAGTATAATTAGCAACTGTTTTAACATTTAAAAAAATTTAAGGGTGGGCTGAGCCAGCCAATTTAAAGCCCTCCTGATATTCCCCAATATGCTTCCCAGTAAAAAAAAGTAACTGAAGTCACAGTGTCCTAGGTTGAGGAAGCACCAAAATAAGCAGTATCTAAACCAGCCAACAGACACACTTACATAAAGAAAATAGAGCAAAAGGCTTACAAATAGAAATGGGCAACTGCTTTGAATAAACGTGAGTTGGTTCTTCTGGAAACTGTCAATGCCTCCTTCCTGGCAAATCTGATGACCAAGAAGATGTGGGACTGTGTCCAGTCCCCAGAAATGCACAGCGTGATGCCACTTTTGGCTACTCTTTTCAATCTTATTAATTCAACTTTTGTCCAAGTAATCATAATCCTTTTTCCTAAATACTCCAACCTTCGGATGACGGGCACAATTTGTATACGTAATTTTCAAGTTTCTACTCTTCATATGGAGTCCCTCTGGACATTTACCAAGAACATGATTAAGACGTGAATTCAATTCCAAGCAGTGTTTATTCAAATCACATAACCCAATGCATTTCGGGCTTCACGCCCTTCTTCGGGGGTCACTGTAAGTAATAATAAAAATGACACAATTACCGAACTGTTTACACCAATATACACATTTTGCATACTCAAACCTTATAAGTCAACAATATCTCATATATGCGGTAAAAAGATAATCATAGTAACCTCAAATTTCATCAGGTGGTCAGTGAACCGGCCAACTCAGCCTATGCTTCAAACCCTGCTTAATTTGCATCCCTTCCCACTCTGTATTGTGTTCTGCAACCCTCTACTAACTGATAAACATTCACCCATTAATCATGGTACTACGCACTTCATCAGTATTGTGCGTGGTCCCGTCATCCGAAGGTTGGAGTATTTAGGAAACAGGATCATGATTACTTGGACAAAAGTTGAATTAATAAGATTGAAAAGAGTAGCCAAAAGTGGCATCACGCTGTGCATTTCTGGGGACTGGACACAGTCCCACATCTTCTTGACGTTAGTACCTTAGTGCGTTTGGGCACGGCACTACAGTAAATTGCACGCATGCAAGGATAAATATGGACTAAATATGGTTTAAACAAATTGATAAAAGAAAGGTGTGCATCCTGCCCTCAAAAAAAATCTGATGACCATACATCTGACTGTCAAGCCAAACACAAAAAAGCTGAATAACTCTTGAACATCCCACAATAGGGAATATCTAAACTCAAAAGGCTTTGCAGATCTTATTCACTGCCAAAACATACAAAATAATGGGTGCTTACCAACTGGGGATCCGGACACTAAATTACCACAAAAAGAACAGTTGATCGACAGAATGTTGAACAGTGCTAAACATTCTCACCACTACTGAGATCTGGGCCTAAATACATCGTTTTTCTGCTCCCCATGCCATTCCAGTTTAAACCTAGCCATATGCAAATCAGTCTTGATCATTTTTGATCATGTTCCTAGGATGCTTGTTTCCGTCTATCATCTTGTGTGTTTGCTATGTTCACCCTAACCGGCCGAGGCTATGCCTAGACATGGGTCCCTTCCTCACTGTCCCACTGGATTCAAGCAAGCCTGGCTGATGAGTGGTGAAACCCCGAAACCGGCCCTAGGATGCTTGTTTCCAGTCCTGGCCTGGCAGTTCGGGCTGGACTGTTCCCATGAGAAGTAGTGTCAAGACTGCTATTCATATGGCTTGGTCAACTGGGGTGGTATAGTGAGTAAAAGAACGATGGTTAAACCCAGATCTCTTGACTGGGGGTGAGTGGTTGAAAACTTTCAGCACTCCTTCCATCATCCTGTTGTGTTTACTAAATTATTAACCGCACAGATCACTGACCTAAAGTTATTAACTGCTGAGCCTCACATTCATCAGCCAGGTGGGATAACCAAACTAAAATATGGCTTATGTCTGTTTGATATCCCTTTCGAATCACAAACCACACCATTGTATGCAGGGAGAACAATATTGCTTGAAGGTGCTGGTGGCCCAAGCCTCCTCCAGGAAGAAAGCTTCCAGCGAAAGGTCCATCTTGGCATCATCCCTTTAAATCCTTCATTCCATCAACTGTAACAATGTCTTAGATTAGAGGAGGAAATTCTATTGGCCGTGTTAGGAGAACCCAAAACTGGGTTGGAGTGATTAGAGAATATGAAGAAGGTTTCAGAAGAAATAGAAACACTTGAGTACTTTTGCTAGACATCCCCAACGAACGCATCGGCCCTCTGGCATAATTAAGACCTGTCCCCCAGTCATGCAGGAAGACGGTCCCCTGCCCTCAAGTCCAGTTTCAGGCTCCCATTGATGAAGCCTGGAAACAGAGCACTGAGTGTCAACGTGGACTGATACTGGGATCAAGGACCTCATCTGATCAATATTTCTACAATCCCCATTAGTCCAGCCTCCAATCACTGGAGTCTCTTAGAAAGTGAACATCCTAGGGCTGGCATTAGTTTTGCTGGGGTGATGTTCTGCCGTCACAGAAATCACAAGCTCCAGACAAAAATCTAGCAATAACAGCAATGAATGTATATCATTATGACAATAATACCAACAGTGAAGCCAAAGCCAAAAGAGAAAGCGTAGCCGGACTAATTCCACCCATAGATCCCACATTTAAAGGAAAACAAACAAATGCAAATGGTTTGTCTGGCTGCCTGTCCAAGCAAAAAAAGTAGAGGGTGCAAGAAGCTGTGTGTGTAGTAAAAGACGCTTGCCTCTGGTTTTGCTATAGAATTATATATGGATCCATCCCCAACATTTGATAATCAGTATATAGCTATTTTTGACAGCAAACCCATGTGTTTGTGGTTTTCAAAGCCAAACCTCTGGCCGCTATATTGAATCTACTTAGGCCAGATTGTGGCTTAATTGGTCACCAAGTCTGAGATTGCCCATCTGAAATAGAAACAGATGGTCACTTGGTAACAACACATTTCTTATAAACAAACATTGCTTCAAAGCCACTGGATTATTTATATATTTTATTTCAGATTGTTATACTTTAAAAGTTGAGTCTAAAGAATGATCAAATTATTTTTCTTCGTTTTTTCCTCTTTCTATGTGTGAAGCACACATAGAAAGAGGAGAAAGCCTCCCAAGACTGTTTTTGTGCAAGAAGATACGCATTCCTGCACAAAAACAATCCTGCATGCAACGCAACGCAGACACCCTTGCACTATGATGCAAGCATGTCTGCGTTGGCACTAGGCAGCCCAAACGGCACCCGCACAGGGGGAAAGGACAGGAATTCGCTGGTAACTATAGATAATTGCCCTTTCACTTTGACAAAGGCAGAGCAGCAAGGTGACTTGCTGAACTGGCCTGCGCCAAATCCCCATAAATATGTCCCTAAGTTGGGTAGGTCGAAATTTGCAATGTACTCATGTTTCACATATTTCGACGCACCGTCCTAACCAGGGGCACCCACCTGTATACCATTTGTGGTATTTCGGACTTCGCTCACCTAATACTAAATATTACTGAGTTGGTCTCCTCCCAGTTACATCCATCTGGTGTATCTTTACTGAACACTATTTTATGATGTCATTCTGTTCGTCGCTACCTCGCTACTTACCTGTCATCTACCTTTTCTTTTCTTTTTTCTTTTTTCCCTTTTCACCTGTGCCACTCCTATTATGCTTGCTTTTGACGCTCTATTGCTACACCCTCTAGTACATTTTAAATGGAATCTGTATTCTCACCGTTCCGGTCGTTACCTTTGGACAATCAGCACAAGCTACCTGCCATGATACACTCATGTTGGGCACTACTCTTATTAACATCGATACACTTCACCGTGTGTTCACTTTGTCGACGATATCTTGCTTGCTTGTTTTTTGTCTTCTCTTAGGCTGTCCTAGGACTATTTTCTGTGACATCCAGTCCTCCCACTCACAGACCAATACATGTTTGCCCGCGACGATACTTAGTTTGTCTTTTTGTCTTCTCTTAGGATGTCCTGCAATGATACTCTGTGATATCAAGTCCTCCCATTCCAAGAACAATTTATATTTCCCCGCGATTTAAAACACTTCTCAGTGCACTTCACGTATATGTTTGGGCGTCAGGTTACCTTTTGTCATCTTATATTATGCCTATTGCACCATAGGGTCTACACAAGCCACTTAGTATACTCTCTCTCGCCTTATCTCACATTCACTATGCAATTGTTGATGAAACATTTTGTTTACCCCCGTTTTAATTTTATTTTCTATTTTCCCCTTTTTTCGCTGTGTCATTTTGTGTCCTTCCTGGCCCTGATGAGTCACATCTCCTTCACGGTGTGACGAAACACGTGTCGGCTGGCTATTATTTTCTGTCCTGACCAACAATTGATTTATAAAATACTTCTTCACGTACACGAACCTTTGTGCTTGTTTTGAACCTTGACATATATTTCCATTTTGCGTGTAACATTGCGTCCTGACACCAGGACTACCGATCTAATCAGCGTGTGCATACGATCTGTTCTTCCGAAATTTGAAGCTATTCTGTTGAACTACGAATGACATTCGGACACCGCAATCATCACGATCGGTGTAGAAATTGTTCAAACCCCATTCAAAATATGTATTGATTTCTTTTCCTGAAGAAAAGTGGGAGACAAGGCTTTGTAGATGTCTTTTTCATAGAACCGCCTTTTGTTTGTTGGACAGTTGTGTATGATACAAGTCAATATTAGATGCAACAACATGAAACATATCTTCAGGGAACTCAGCTATGTATATGTTGCACTTGGAGCGCATTCGACATACCTGACATTTGACGAAGCCACTGAGACGAGGGTAAGCTAATTAAACACCAATTATGTTGAGTGCACCATTTTTCAAATCAAGAATGCTATCTTCAAAGCATTAATCAATGCAATTTTCACTGGTGCTAGGATACTTACCCTCAATCCCATCAAACTGTAAAATGATCAAATTCAGCATACAAATCACCAAGAAACACCATTACATCACAATCTTTCTACGGTATTTCTTACTCTGTGGGAAATCTTTTTGGTTCCCTTGGTATTAGGCAACCCTATAGTCAAGCTTGACAATGATTGAATTAAATTTTAATTGTTTAGTGGAGGTCTACAGTTGTGGTCTCTTGTGGCGGAGGGTGCAGTCGTGGGGATTTTGTTCCACTCTCTGGCAGCATAAATTAAATAGACACCTTGACGCATGGTCTGGATTTTGTTTGTTTTTGTTTTGCTTAATAAAATGCCTTCAAAAGAAAGCCCTGAATTGAACTTAAAACAGACTTGTAAATAAATATTTTGCACAAAATAAGCATCAATCAAAATGAAAAGGGAACACGAAATAGATTTGAAATTTGAATCCATTCTTTTATTACTAAAATCGGTGCAGCAAATAAAACAATTACCTACCTTGTATAATGCTCTTTCTGGTGGATACTCTAACTGCAGATTCCTCACAATATGAAAAACCCCCAGTGCCAGACTGCATCCAGAATCTCAAAGCAGTGCTCCTGTGTACATGCAGGAGGTACCATGCTACTCCACATCGACTCCGTTTCACTCCAGAAGTGCCAAGCGGAGCCATATGTAAGCGCCACCCATGTGCGATGCTATCAGTTTCTTTTGTAAGCTTGTCCACACCCTCAATCAGTGAGCCACTCAGTGAACTGGAATAACTAGTGTAAAGAGTCCTAATCTGGAACTTTTTTTAGGCGGAAACAAGACCATTCCACAGAACAAGAAGGTGAGGTGGGAGGAAGGTGATTAATCTGCAGTTAGGAGTATCCACTAGAAAGGCATTACCAAAGGTGTTTCACTTGTTCTTCTGATGAATACTTCTAACCCAAGACTCCTTATCTTGTGAATAGATTCTAAAACAGTGCCTCCTAAGGTGGTGGGCCTGCAAAATGGCTCACGCTAAAAAGACCTGCAGGACCAAACAGGAAAAATGACATCCCAGCATACCTGACTGTCAAGGCAATCTCCATGTATATTGATGCCTGTGTAGCTTCCTGACAGATATCCAGGGAGAGCACCCCACATGCCAATGCAGTAGTAGCAACCGTAGCTCTGGTGAATGAGTCCTTGGACCTTCTGAAGGCTACTTCTTAGCCAGTGCTTAACATAAAGGACTATACATGAGTTGTCGGCTTTTGCACTGCCTTGCCCTTCTTTGACTCAGAAAACCTCAACAATGTCAGAAGCCCGCCTTCAACAGGCAGCCATCAAAGTAGAGGACGACTTTCATCCCTAGCCTACAAAGATGGACAGTGACTACCATCACCTTTGTGAACACCTGAGGGCCACTGATGAACCAGCAAGCAGAAACAGCAAACTGAAAGTGCATGTGGTCCACTGTGAAGCACAGATTAAGTCTGTGGGCCTGCAAGACAGGGATGTAAAAACAAGCATTCTGCAGGTCCAACATCACCATTAATACCAGAGGATTCAGGGAAAACAGCATGGGCCAGCGTAAGTATTTTGAATGTAATCTTGTTCAGGAAGGCGTAGAGTGCGGAGATCCAAAATAGGATTAAGGCCTCTGTCCCTCTGTAGAAGGAAGTTTCAGAATTAACATCCAGTCCTCACTTCTGAGGCTGGTAGTCTCTTTATGGCTCCTTTGGTCTAAAGAGTCTGCACCTCCTGATGTAAAATGGACAGAAGGTCCTCCGTAAGCTGCTCTGATGTAGATGGCAGGTATGGTTGGTCGAAGAGTGACGGAGGGCAAAGTCTCATTGGACAATTTGAAGAACCCACCTGGCAGATGTAATGTTCTGCCACCACTGAAGGTAGTGTCAGACCCTGTCCCCTAACGAATAGATGTGTGTCACTAACGGTGCACTATACAGGTTTTGAGGTTGTTGACGGAAGGGTGCGGAGTTAGGGATGAACGCTGTTCTTGCTGGCCTGGGTGTTGTCAGGCTTAAAAGAGCTTGGAGGCCAGTTGTGAGGGTGGAGGCCAGATGCTTTTGATATTTGATTCACCAAGCCCCTGGCATATCGCCACAAAGGGCAAAACTTTGGGGGGGATTGCCCGACTGATGTCAAAAAGGCCCAAAGAGCATTGCGTGGCTTGGATCTCTTTAGAACGCTCCACAGCCAAGTTTGTCTTTTCGCTAAACAGGCACGAACCTATTGGGGATGCCAGGATGTTCTTGGAGAAGCCTGTGGATCTCAACCATGCGTGGTGCCAGAGCACCAGGCTTGTCCCAATAGCCCTTCCTAAATAATCAGTGGTGTCTAGGCCGGGGTGGATGACAGACTTGGTTGCTTAGGGGTGGGCAGAATTTGCTAAATTGCCTTTCGCAAACTTCCGCGAAGCGGCAAAAAATCTCTGCGAACACGCGGAATTTCGCGTGTTCGAAGAGATTTTCGGCTGCGGGCTTCTTTGAGAGTTCATAGTGCTTTTCCTACACTACAGCTGCATAAAGGGCCAGAAGAGTTGTCTCCAGTGACCATGTGTGTGTAATTTTGCCATCGCGCCGAAAGGCGCCGGGGTCCCTTGAGTGAACTGTCCATCATAGTGGGTAAAGTGCGGGAAGACGGAGCACACTGCTAGTGTGTGGGGCGGGGCCAAACGGCTGGCTTCTATGCAAGTTCACATGCCTCTTGTGTTTATAAGAGGTCAGAGACCGATCAGAGCAGCAGATGAGGAGAAAGAAGCTCCTGGTCACAGGAACTGCACGGGGATTGGCTCGTGAAAGTCAAGGATGCAAAGGCCTCATCAAGCATCACAGCTAATTTTCGACGGTAGATATGGGGAGAAAGCACACCTGCCCAGCCTCGACAAAGCTCAAGATTTTTTTGGGCTGATTAATGAGTTACTGAATTTGAGCTACAGCTCGGGCACCTGACTGTAAGTGCTTCCTGTTGAGGTTTAATTTTTGTGACAGGAGCATTGTGCCAGCATGAATCCTGCTGTGCAAATTTATCCAAGCAGACGCCACCGTTTTGTGTGATACCTCTACTCAACTGGAGTACTTCCTACTGGCTAATCAGTAAGTGCTAACTCGTTGGGTAAATGTATAGTGCTTTTCCTACACTACAGCTGCGTAAAAGACCAGAAGAGTTGTCTCCAGTGACCATGTGTTTGTAAATTTGCTATCGCGCCGAAGGGCGCAAGGGTCCCTTGAGTGAGCTGTCCATCCTAGTGGGTAAAGTGCGGGAAGACGGTGCACACTGCTAGTGTGTAGGACGGGGCCAAACGGGCGGGCTTATATGCGAGTTCACATGCCTCTTGTGTTTATAAAAGGTTAGAGACCGATCAGAGCAGCAGATGAGGAGATAGAAGCTCCTGGTCACACAAACTGCACGGGGATTGCGCTCGTGACAGTCAAGGATGCAAAGGCCTCCATCAAGCATCACAGCTAATTTTCGACGGTAGATATGGGGAGAAAGCACGCCTGCCCAGCCTCGACAAAGCTCACGATTTATTAGGGGCTGATTAATGAGTTACTGAATTTGAGCTGCAACTCGGGCACCTGCTTTATTTATATCTGTAAGTGCTTCCTGTTGAGGTTTAATTTGTGTGACAGGAGCACTGTGCCAGAAAGAATCCTGCCCTGCATGTTTATCCAAGAAGGAGATGCCACCGTTGCAATACAATTCCGTTCTGCCGTGGATCGCGGACGTTTTGACATTTGCAGATATTACGCAAATTCCGCGAGCGGAATGGAATTTGCCGCCCACCCCTAATCGCCGCTATCCTGAATAGTTTGGCCCATGGAAGCCAGCAAGTCTTTCAGGACTGCCAGTAGGATCTCATCAACCATGTCCCAGAATGCGCTGGGGTATTCAAGGAGGCATCTGGCACTGACTGACCTCAAGCCAAGGATGACCGAGGAGAACATTCTTTTGCTAAATATTTTATTTGTTTGAACTCTCAATCAAGTCAGAAAGGTGCTAGGGTTCACTCTGCCGGTGGACGCCTGTACCACCAAACTCACAATAGTGCTGGTTAAAACTTCTGGGTTGCCTGGAGCTGATCTAAGGCAGCGATCAACCTGGTGACTGACCAATGGTCTAGAACATGATTTAGCTCAATAGCAGGTCGGTGATGGCCTTGTTGAAGGGGAGGAGAAATTTGGTTGGTGTTTGGCAAGGCTGAAGGGCCTTGGGGATGCATCCGTTTTCACATCCATAGTAGAGAGGTGGAGGTCAAGAACTTCAGCAGCCCTCCTAATACAGTAGCAAAAGATGTACTTTCCTTCATTGCTGATCCAGAGGGGTGAAACCAACCCAGATTTGTTGGAATAGTGTCGGAATTTGAGGAATTGAGTATTGGTTTCCCCACATCATAATCTGGGCATGGCCTCGGTAGAGGTTGAGAAGAATTCTGCTCAGAGTATGATAATATGATAGGTTGTGGCTCCTCCTGCGATGCCAGCATCAACGGTGCTGGCACCTATGTCCAATGAACCGACAAAGATTTTAATGCAAGAACCAGAGTTGGAGCCGATGTCAGTGCAGAACTGAGAGGGCACAGAGAGCATCAGGGATGCATCCACCATCAATAACCGACTGGAGGGCTCTGATTTTTCATTACTTTTGTGATTCGTGTAATGGATCTATAGACCAGTCCCAAAATATTTTTAAAATGTAATCCCAATCTGTTACCAACATAGACTCTTCATTCCTGTTTCGGTCAGAAATCTGTCTGCCGTAGAAACAAACAAAACAGAACGCCAAGGAATATGTCAGATCGGGAAAAAGTCTGAACACCGCTGCTTCAGACATGCATGTTCCGATTACGCAATTGCTACCATGTTTGCCTTAACCACGCATATGTTTTAACCACACATATGCGTGGTTATGGCAGTGCGCAGTCTAGCTGCAACTGGCGAAAGCAGCCAAGCAGCAGGAAGGATCAGGAGAGGACGTGACGTGGTGAGGTAAGTGGGGCTGGGGCCAGGTTTTGGTGGGGTAGTTTGTATGGTTTGGGAGGGCTCGGGTAGTTTCCAGGGCTAGTGGGGGTTCGAGGTAGTTTTCGGGGCTGGAAGGTTTGGGGTAGGTTTCAGGGCTGGGGGGTTTGGGGTAGTTTTCAGGGCTGGGGGCTTGGGGTAGTTTTAAGGGACTGGGGATTCGGGGTACTTTTCAGGGCTGGGGAGCCAGTGTAGTCTTCAGAGGGGGGGGGTTCAGAGTAGTTTTCAGAGCTGAGGGCGGTTTGGGGTAGTTTTCAAGGCTGGGGGTTCGGGTAGTTTTCAGGGCTGGGGTATCGGGTAGTTTTCAGGGCTGGTGGTTCGGGGTAGTTTTCAGGGCTGAGGGCGGTTTGGGTAGTTTTCAGGGCTGGGGGTTCGGGGTAGTTTTCAGGGCTGAGGGAGTTTGGGGTAGTCTTCAGGGCTTGGGGGTTCAGGGGGGGTTCGCGTAGTTTTCAGGGCTGTCGGGGTTTGCTGTGGTTTTCAGAGCGGGGGAGTTCGGGGTAGTTTTCAGGGCTGGGGGTTCAGGGTAGTTTTCAGGGCTGGGGGTTCAGGGTAGTTTTCAGGGCTGGGGGTGTTTTTCAGGGCTGGGGGTTCGGGGTAGTTCTCAAGGCTGGGGGTAGTTTTCAAGGCTGGTGGGAAGGAGGGGGTTGTTTTTTAGGTAGATGCGTCACTTTGTAAATCCCTGCGCCACATTATACCTGTGCCAGGTATAATGTACGAAGGGTGGGCGTTCTGACGCAAGTAAGCCTCGTAGAAGTCACGCAGTGAAATCTATGAGATTTTACTGCATCACTTCTAGGACGCAAATGCGTCAATATCTTACGCCTGCCTCACAGCAGGAGTAAGACTGACGCAGGCACATTTGAATTGGGACTTGCCCATGTGAAATGACTCATTGATGTCGCAAGGAGGGCGCAATGAATAGTGACGCATCGCTGTTTTCACACAGCAATGTGTCACTTTTCATAAATGAGGTCCAATGTATGCGGGGAGCGTTCCGACACAAGAAATTGCAGTAGAAGTGATGCAGTGAAATCAATAAAATTTCACTGCGCCACTTCTAGGATGCAAATGCGTCAGTATCTTACGCCTGCCTCATGGCAGGAGTAAGACATTTAACATGGGACTTGCCCATGTGTAATGACCCATTGCCGGAGTTGCGTCACTTTTGTGACACACTCCAGCAATATGCCATTTTTGCACCTACAGATACGTCAGAAATACTGACGTACCTATAACTCTTTGCGACATGACGCGTCATACTGTAAATATGTTGCATCATTGGTGTCGCAAGGAGGGTGCAATAAAAAGTGACGCATCGCTGTTTTCTTGCAGTGATGCGTCACTTTTTATGAATGAGGGCCTGAATCTTCTGCCATTCTTCTGTGAAAACTCAATATTATACTTTAGTATATCCCAAAGAAAGTTCTTCTGAAGGGCAAGAAATGTTCATCTGTCGGCGACCAAGATGGCCGCACGGAGTCCCGGCTCCGCCGACCTTCTCCCCTCGCCGCCCGATTTACCTACATGCCCCGCGCAAGAACGGAGCTTTTGTGCGTCGGAAGGGACGCCGTGATGGGGCGTCCGACTCCGGCGAAATTCGGAGCCCCAGGGACGAAGATCTGCTCCTCCGCTCCGGGCGGCCCGTCTGATGCCGGCGACCGGGACCTCGCGCTGTTGTGCACCCGGCTGCTAGTTCAATAACAGCAGCCACATTATCCTGTGAGACGCCGATCTTCCACCATGGCGCTCAGTGTACCTCTCGACACCGCCGGAGCCCTCTACAAGACGCGATGCACAGCCCTTTTGTGCTGGATGCTTCTCCAGCCCCCCCCCCTCCCCCCCAGCGCCTTTCATCGGCTGCCGGACTCAGGGAACGGCGCTTTGTCTCCCTGGAGGTACATTGCTTGCCTGTGCGTACTGAACTGTGCTACACGCCCCGGCTCACTTGTGCCAGTGGGGCACGATATCGACGTGTCATTTTCGTGCTGGGGGGGCCTGTGAACAATACCCTGTGGTGGGGGAGACCGTTATCCTGTGTTACTTCATAACTGGGGCATCGGTGAATCGTAATCTGGCGTGGGCCGGCGATTCTTCAGCCTTACTGTGCTGCGCTGTGGTGGTGCTTCCTGGGAAAATGGCGACTTGATGGATTCTATCTAGATATGGCGGCGGCCGGGTATGCTGGAAGCTGAGAGAGGGCGAACGGATATCTCTAAAGGGCCGTTTCACTCTATTCTGGAAATGGCGTGAGACTGTTCCGGTTATTTTTAACCAATGCTTCCTTGTAAGCCATCACTAGTTTTGCCCGTTACTGCTTGCGAGATGACTGTTGCTATCCCCTGCGAAGGGGCTACGGCCGGTGATGGATGGGACTTCATGGTGGCTGCAGTGTGGACATGCTTCCTTTGAATACTCCGGGGAGGCTCGCAGCAGTTCGACTACAGTATGCTTGGCCCCGTGGATGGCGGTTGCTGGCGATCGATGGGCCGCTCCTTGTGACTTTTACGAGACTTTGGTTTCTCCTGGACTGTCCTGGGTGCTCCAGTTCGTACTTTCCACCTGGCCCGACATCTCAAGACGTGTGCGATCTGTACCATCGATCCTGGGGGCCCGTGGGTCTCAAGTGTGCTCCGGGTGCCATTGTCACTACTGGGGAGTTCCTCACCCTCCTGTGTGAATTGAACTGCGGAACGATTACATCATCCTGTTTTAGTGGGTGCTCCTACTGTTCTGACTTTAATTTTTAAGTAATCGAACGTTATGTGGCGGTGGGGGGAGGGTCGGGGTTCCCACACTGGGAATCTCCCTCACATTTCTTTCCCATTCGTGGGTTGTTGGTTTTCTTCTTTTCCTTCTTCCTTTTACCTTTTGTGTTTTATTCCCTTTCTTCTTGTTTCTCTTATTCTCTTGTCTATATTTCGGGTTCCTAATGGGCGACAGGCACGCTGCTAGGGGGTGGGCCGTAGCCACATGCAGGGGTGCGGGGTGGGGGGATGGGGGAGGGGTGTTGTTGTTTTTTATTATTTTTTGTTCCTATGGCCTTCTTTATTCTTTTTGGTTTTGGCTGTATTCCTTTTTCCCTTTTCTTTTTCTTCTTTTGTATTTCTTTTTCTTTTTCATTTTTTCGTATATTTTAGATCAGACGGGGGGTCGGGTGGTGTTCTTTTTGGGAAGGATTTAGCACTTTGTGCTTATGTTGTTTGCACTGTTTATTGGATTTTGTGTGTACGGCGTCGATATTAGTACACAGCCATTGAATGCTCGCATATCCTGTTTTCACCTCCCAATTATACTTCTTAGAGGGCGTGTATCCTCCTCCATGGCTTGTTCCAAGTAAAACTCGCTTTATTGTATGCCACTGGATCCTTTCTTCCTGCTGTAAGAATATGCCCTCTCACATCCTGCTATATAGTGGTTAAGTTTGCACATAAATCCTGAAGTGATATATCGACTGGGTGGGCACTGAATGGCGCGGAATGAAGTATTGTGTTTGTGTATCCTGCCTACAATGTTCAACGCACGAATCCTAACTATTGCTGCTCCTTTAGTTGATACTATGTCGTATGGCTCGCCCTTTCGGTTGTCTGGTCTGAATGTATGACACCTCTTTAACTTATAAAATGAAACCTACGTTATTCTTTTATGTTTTCTGCTATATATCGTAGCACTCTTATTTTTAGCTTTTCCGCATAGTAAGACGACCTGGAATGTTGTTGATTGTCATAGCGGCCGGCCCGTAGTGGTTGTAGGCAGACGCTGTGTACTATGCATAAGATAAATAAAGGTTTTCACAAAAAAAATTAAAAAAAATAAATAAAATGTTCATCTTACGCACAATTTCACAGATTTTAAGGGAAAAAATAAGCTGAGGGTGCCCAGGTCTCTCGCAACGATGACTGTCTTGCTATAGTTGTCAGTGCAAATATAATTGTTTGTAACACCCCTAAAAAGCGAGACATGATGATCACATTTCACTTAAGAAGAAACAAACACTGGCAATGCTAATTGTTTTGACTGGTGAAGAGTGAAAAGGTTCTTCTCAAGCTTTAGTAAGACACAGAAATGGTAGTACATGGGATCAGCAGTGCAATCTTTCCTTTTAGGTACAGAACAGGGATAGCCCGAGTATACATGTGTTTTTTTTTTGGTTTATTTTAGTAGAGTTTTATATAGCGCGAACTTGACCTGAATCCTGTATCAGAGCACTTTACATAGCACCAGTTGCAATACAAGAGGAAACATTCATTATTTTTTTTGTTGGGCACGGGGAGATCAAGGGGCAGATTTACAAGCCCCCTGCGCCACCACGACGTCACTTTTCGTGACGTACTGGTGGAGCAGGAGGCTCCTCCATATGTACAAGGAGAGGAAAAGCCACCCAGCGTAACTTTTCCTCTCCTCGTAAATATGGCCCCTTCACACGCAGCACTGTGCGTGGAAGGGGCGTTCCATGGGTGTTTCTGTGGGTGTTCCCACGAAACACCCATGGAAGAAGACACATCTCCAGATTTACAAGAAATCGTAAATCTGGAGATGCGTGCGAATGCTACACCACCCTAGAGGTGGCGTTGTGAGGAGCAACGAGGAGAAATGTTTTCATGTCTCCTCGTTTTTTCCTCTTTCAATGCGTGCTGCATTCTACAGCATTCTACAGCACACATTGAAATAGGAAAAAGCCTCTTGTGATTGTATTTGTGCAGGAAGGTATCCCTTCCTGCACAAAAACAATCGCCCCACGACGCAGGCATCCTTGGCACCATGGTGCAAAGGTGCCTGCGCCGGAACATGGCTGCAGTTTGTGCGCCAGCGCAGGGGAAGCACAAAGATGCAACATATTCTTGTAAATATATCACATCTCTGTGCTTTCCAAACTAACACAGCACAGCGCAACACAATGACTTGCTGCATCGTGCTGCATTACTTTGTTGTAAATTTGCCCCCAAGTGATTTGCCCAGAATCACAGAATGTCCAGCGTCATTGCCGAGACACGAACCCAAATCCCCAGAATCGAGGTCGACCGCCCTAGCCGTTAGGCCAACTCCTCTCCCTCCCCTAGTCTTTGATTTCAGCACCTCAAAGAAATTCCCTTTTGCTGAGTCATAAGGCAGCAGGTAATGTTTGCAAAGTCATTAATATGCCTGCCAACCATTTTCCCAGAACTGACAGGAAAGTGGGAGAACGAATTCAAAACAAAGCAGCAATTAAATAAAACAGAAATTAATACCAGTTAATAATAATGAAAACAGTTGATGCGTGAAAATAATGCAGTAATGGGTAAGCGGCACTTGCAATAATTAATGCAAACACTACCTCTGTGTTTGCAACAGTGTGCTCGCAGAAGCACAGATGATCCTTGATAAAGGCTATCATTAATTTAATGGCCTTCCTATTTTACCCCAATTCACTTAGCAGCTCCTATACCAGACAGACATCAATGTAAATCCAGGGTTCAGCTCAGCAAGTATTGCTCAGCGAATAATTATTGTGAGCTGCTCATTACCAATAGGCTCTGTACCATCAAACAGCTCCAAAACCAAAAGCAGAGTATTTGAATATAGAGGGGCATATTACCAAAACTAGCGATAATTATCGCTATGTTGGTTTAGCGGCGATATTTTTATCGCCGAGCTGCGGCGATTTTTATCGCTTAGGAACCTTGCTATTATCAAGGTTTATCTCCTAAGCGATAAAAATCGGCCGAAATGCATGAATACCGCTGAAAAGTCAGCGATATTCATGCATTACCGAGCTAATGCTCTTAGCCATGTTATCCACCTACCATTGGATAACATGGCTAAGACCTGTTCAGGGGCAGGTGTTAGCTTTTGGAGATATTCGCGCTTAGCGCGAATATCTCCAAAAGTTGGTAATAGGAGATAGCGATGTTAGCGACTGTTTCCAGTCGCTAACATCTTGGCACTCCCACTTTGCATGTCATTAGTGATAAATATCACTGACATGCAAAGTGGGGCCCAAGATGGTCGCTATCTCCTACTAGCCCTCGCTAACTGGTGTTAGCGACAGCTAGGTAATAGGGAGATAATTTTATCTCCGCTTTCTTGGCTTTTAAAGGCAAAAAAGCGGAGATAAACCCCCTTGATAATATGCCCCAGAGTTTCTGCAGAGAGGCACAAAGCACCTACCACAGAGGCATGTAGATGCACCTAACATTGGGGCATATTAGCAAGAACCTCGTTACAATTATCGCCGTGCGCTAAATCGGCGATAATGGGCTAGCTAATATGTGTTGTAGAATTCCAGTACAAGCCCAGGTGAGATGTGCAGGACATCTAACCTGGGCTTCTATTTGAATTCTATAACGCATATTAGCAAGCACATTATTGCCGTATTAGCGGCAGTTTCCTGCCGCTAAAATGGCAATAATTGTAACGAGGTTCTTGCTAATATGCCCCATAGGTCCACGATAAGTCTCTATCGCTAGTTGAAAATGACTGCTCATCGGCCAAAAGAAAATGTTGTAAAAAAGCAAGGCCTCTCTGCAAGAAACTACCAGGATGGGCTCAATAAGCACAAAAGAAGGCATTTTAAAGTTTATTTATTTAAGTCTACACCAAGTAAAGATGCACCAGCAGTAGGGATAGCTCGCTTCTCATCCGGCTTCCAACTCATATCCTGGGGTTGATCAGGGCCACCACAAAAAAACACGAAAAGAGATAATAATATACTACAATGTACATGTAGGCTATTCTGTCAAACATTTCCTGGTGCTAATGAAGTCGATGTGTGCCATACAGAGTTGACATATAAAATACGCACCTAGACTCATGCAGAAAACCAGGTAATTCTATATTGATGAGCTAATTAATATATGTACAACTACTTTACAAAAGATACTTCTTGGCACGCCCTATTTCAACAAACACACAACAGTACTATGAATCTAAAACACTGTAGCAAGACGAGTCCTCCGCCATCATCCCAGAGAACACGATACCAGTCCTGCAATCACTCCACTGGCTACTTGCAGTTAAACGATCAATGTTCAAGGCAAATAGAATCATCCACAAAGCATCTCAAGGAAAAGGACCACAATGCCTACAACTTAAATCTCAGCATTACAAACAAAATAGGATACTGCACTCCAGAACAGCACCACTGACTGCCATACTGACTTAAAATAAAAAATCCATTTGAGGCTCCACTTTTTCAGTAGAAGTAACAAAGTGCTGGAACTCATTGCCAACCAATATTTGATGCATCGAGGAGCATTCAAAGTTCAGAAGAGAGGTAAAAACATAGGGGCATATTATCAAGGACGACATTAAAATTATTGCTGGTTCAGCTTCAGAAAACTGCTGCTAAAGCGGCGAAAATGGGCTTAATAATATGCCTTGGAGAATTCCAATAGAAGCCCTTGTTCCCACCAGAACATGGACTTCTATTGGAATTCTCAAGGGCATATTATCAAGCCCATTATCGCCGCTTTAGCTGCAGTTTTCTGCAGTTAAACCGACGCTAATTGGTAACGCCTTCCTTGATAGTATGCCCCATAGTTATTTCCGAGATAATTATATCAAACACTGACCCTCTGATGGAACCCGGAACAATAAAACCTTCCTATAAGTATAAGTACACTTCAGAGCCATGAAACAATCCTAACCAGTACATCACACCAAGATGACAACCTGCCAAACTTGGGAACCTCTGCCTAACATAACCTCAGAATGACCTTGACATAAGGATGGAATAAAAGAAGGACACCACCAAAACTTTAAAGTATGGATCAATATTTGATCAGCTTCTTAGCACGTGAAGGCACAGATCCTAGTTGATGAGAAGAAGAACTCTAACCATAGCCCACTACACACACGTCTCATACACAGCAAACCATGTCTGTCCAGCCCTACTTCTGACTTCGAACCACAAGATGGAGGACAGTACCTCTAGCCTTTGTGACAATACTCCATGTCTCAATCTGATATAATGCATGTTACCATATGATAATCAATAGCAATTTTCTACCAGGGCCGTACTCAGGAACCAGGATTACCTAGTGGAATAAAAACCCTGGTTACTACCTGACCTATCATTCACTAAAGGGAAAAGAAGATAAAATATTTAGAGGTGGGTCGACAAAATAACAGTGAAAACCGAGCCAGAGCTAAACTAATGGTCTGGCTTGGCTCTCAGAGCCAGTGCACCTTCTGATTGCTATGTAAATCATGCACCAAACGTAATTTAGAAATATGATAGTCACTTCATAATTCAAAAAGTGTTGATCTATAACATCCAAAACTTTAATACTTCAGATCATATTATATCACTGCATTGAATGGAATTTATTCAAATAATGTTTTTAAATATGAAGATTCATGCCTCTCCCAGCCCAGACGAAAATGTCAGTGGTGAACTAAAAGACAAGTAGTGGTCTTGAACACCCTATATGTGGCCTTTTTTGTTTTGTTTTTTTTGCACCCTATATGTGGCCTTGATTCCTTTTATACATTAGGCAACATTATAATCTATTAAATCCAACACAAAAGAGGTTTTTGTAGCGCACATACTGAACTCACGCATTTAAAAGTGCTCGCATATATGATAATGATGAAAAAGGAGGCTCAGTAAAATAAAATATTTGCCTAGGGTCACACAATTTGGTCAAGAAGGGAAGCTGGGATTAATCTCAGGTTTTCTGCATTCACACTCTGGAATTCAGTCACTGGATGGGTATTTCTTGCTCTCTCCTGCTTTATAAAGTGAATGCTTTGTCTTTCAATGTGGGCTCTGGACACCAATCAATACTACCAACACAGGCTTATGAAGACCAAAGAGGTTTACCACACAGTGCTGGTTCAACAGAAGATGCTGACACTGTCCACCCTGGAGGTAGCAAACTGTCACACACTCTCAGCACCGGTATCGTATAATGACATAAAGGAGGATTAAAATGAGGACCCTTGGGGCATATTACCAACAAGTAGCGATAATTATCGCTAAATAGGCTTAGCGACTATTTTGTTATCGCTGCCTATCGCTGGATATGTTAGCGGAGAAAACATGCTATTAGCAAAATTTTTCTCCATTGTGCTAAAATATCCAGTGATAGCGGCGAAATGCATGAATATCGTTGAGAATACAGCGATATTCAGGCATTAGCGACGAAATGCTCTTAGCCATGTTATTCACCTCCCATTGGATAACATGGCTAAGAACTGGTCTGAGCAAGTGTTAGTTTTTGGAGATAGCGGGAATATTTCCATTGCTACACCTGCCTTGCTAATAGGCGATAGCGTCGTTAGCGACTGTTTTCAGTCGCTAACAGGTTGGGTACGCCCACTTTGCATGTCATTAGCGATAAATATCGCTGGCATGCAAAGCGGGCCCCAAACCGCTCGCTATCGTCTAAAAGCTGTCGCTAACATCAGTTAGCGACAGCTTGTTAATAGAGCGATAGAATTATCGCCACTTAGCGGCCGAAAACGGCCGCTAAACCGGCGATAATTGCCTATCGCCACCCTTGGTAATATGCCCCCTTATTCTTTCTCTGTTTTCGCTGTTTCCAACAGTGATATTCAAGTTCTCATAGCAAACGACCTCCGGAAACAACCAGCATAGGAAATCGGACAAAGATCACAAAAAACTACCAACACAATAAGGAACCTTCAGAGCTGGTCAGAGCTGCCAGCCTACCACAAACTATGAAATTGCAAGTCTCACTCTCACGCTTTCTCATCGTCAGTGCTGCACCATTCACATGACAACCGCACCTCTATGGTCATCATGCATGATGCGGAAACACTTCCAACACCGGCGCAAAGCAGAGACAATGCACTGCCAAACACCCATGCAGTCTAGCCCGCATGGATAAGCACCTCAGCTCCCAATAACGGAGTAGTAAGCGCTACAGAAACACCATAATCCATGGAAATACAATGCACAGATGCCTAAGTCAAATATAACGCTTCACATGATCACTTTATAATTCCAGAAAAACTGCATTTCGTTTACCTTTGAGCATCCAAAATGAAAAATATTTTTTTAGGGAGGGGTGTATAGCATGAAGATATCAGAGCCCATTACACAAGCACCAGTTGCATTACAGATGGACTCATTCATTTTTGTTAGACACTGGGGGCCTCATTTACAAGAAAGTGCTGCCGGGCGGCACTGCAAGCCCTTTGGCTGCACCACGCTGCGGCACTTTCCAAGCACAGAGATGCGCCATATTTACAAGGATATGATGGATCCCTATGCCCCCCCTGCGCTATCACATAATTCGCTGCCATGCGCTGACGCAGATACCCTTGAACCACGGAGCAAGGATGCATGCGTCACAGGGATGATTGTTTATGTGCAGGAAGGTGCCCTTTCCTGCACATAAACAATCTGAAATGCCGTTTCTCAACTTGTATGTGTGCTGCATTAACACACATAAAGGGATATTCTCAAGAACGTCTGTTAATTATCGCAAAATTAACTTAACGCAACTTTGCACATCGCAGTCTATCGCAGGAAAATAACGCTGTGTTAACGTTGTATTCTCAACAAGGCGGTACCATGCGATAGTCTCACGATAACGCGTCAAATGACCGCGTTGAAATCAAGGTGACGCCTAAAAATGCGAAACACGAACGCAAAAAAAGCGGCGATGTCCCAAATCGCGATACAAAAATCAGCGATAACCAGCGACAGGCGTGAAATTCCCACACGTCATGCGGAAAAATGCACTATAAAAGCAGAGAAAAAAAACATTATAAAACAATGTAACTGTGTAGCACCATGGACGCACCCGGACCGAGTGCAGAGGACATAGTGAACCCCACAAGGCCCACAGATGACCAGCAAGGAACCTCGGGGGCGGGGAAGGCCAAGGAGAAGAGGAAGAGGTGTCCCTTCCTTATGTGTAGGAAGGGACACCTTTCTGCACCTAGACAATCATAAGAGGTGATTTCCTTGTTGTAAATGTTCTGCAGAATGCAGAACGCATAGAAAGAGGTAAACAAACGAGGAGAAATTAATACATTTCTCCTCGTTGCGCCTCCCTACACCTCCCCTGGGGAGGGGTACTATTCAGAGCATTTCCATGTTTACAATTTTCACGTATATCTGGAAATGTGTCAGGTTCCATGGGTGTTGTGTGGGAAGACACACAGCAACACCCATGGAACGCCCCTTTCATGCAAAGTGCTGCATGTAAAGGGGCCTTATTTACAAGGACAAGAAAAGCCCCTCAGGGTGGCTTTCCCTGTCCTTGTAAATATGGGACATTAAAGTAGAGGTCGACCACTCTCGCCGTTAGGCCACATCCTCTCTTTTGAACCATGTGGTGGAACATTTTGTTGATATGCATGATCCAATATCTGTAAAAGAAGCACAAAGCACCAGATTACAAATAAATCGAATTCTGCGACGTGGTTGTCTTTCCGAATTACTCTGTAAAGCAGACTAATGTATAATTAAGAACACCTAAGATAGCTCTGGCTCAAGGGTACGTTTTGCATTTATAAACTCTTCTTCAACGCAGCTTCCAGGAAAGAGACGTTTTTTACGAAAGACATTTATTGCACTTAGTCAATTAGTTCTATCAATAACAACACAGATCTCAATATAGCATGGAACGACTAGTGAATATAGAAATGTTCCAAATTAAACATTGAAAGAACAATAGGCCAGCCAATCGCTATATTTAGTACCGGACACCGGCTTATTGAAGTTATTTGAAGGGCCGTAGAAAAGATAACAGCAACAAAACTCATAGAAAAGCTTCCAACTGGGCAGAGGTCCTAATACCCCTCGTAAAACGACACAACAACTTCTGGCACTCGTTTTTCGAAGAAGAAAAATTGTGAGTTAGAACAAATGATTAGCAACGGCAAACAACGTACACTATTATCAAATATTAATAAACTATTGAAATATTGTCTACAATGTTATAGAAAATGTTGCATTAAGGGCCACTTCAGTAACTCACTTCTGAGGTGGGCGGTAGCTACTTGAGGAAACAGGATGAGCAGGTAACCAAAAGTTGAGACCTTTGTCCATTGAGAGCTGGACCATTCTTGAGACAGTTTTATATATATTTTCTTATTTCAAAGAGTTTGATAGTTTTTGTTAAAAAACAAACTAACAAAGAGAGAAAGGTACAAAGTACAAGTTATAAATTCAGACAGTACATTGTACAGTTGAAGGGACAAATAATAATTGGATACCATATATACAACGGTATTATCTAGGGTTGGGTGATGAATGTATTGCTTAATTTGATGCCAGCCAAGGTAGCAAAGAGGTAGGGGGAAACTAGAATGTAAGTGTGTTTAACAGTATACAGTGCTCATTAGGAAGGTTGTGATTATGTTTGCTCCAGACCAACGTTTCTTCAGTTCTCTTGTGTGTGAGGTTCTCGAAAAGGGGATGTGGAGTCTTGGGTAAATGGGCTTCAGGCCCGTCGACATCTCTGTTCAGGTTGGAGTTGCATTAACGTAAATAAAGATCAATATTATCCCATAACTGTCTTAGTGTCCTTAAAGAGTTAGTATAAAAGCAGAACGTGTTGTCTGCACTTCAGACAAAGCATAGCCATGTCAACCAGGCATGGAAAGTCTTGTTTTTTGCACTGCCCCACTTTATGAGAATAGATCTGACACCATTGTCTAGAACAAGGTCGCAGTTGACCATGACGATTAAAAGATGTGCAAGATTCGTGCATATAAATTCCAACTGCTTTGAAGCCTAGAGGGAGTTGGAAATTGAACCACTTCTGGATGAAGTCCTGCATTTTGAACCATGATGTTTTGACGTATTTACAGTTGAATAGCAAATGTTCTTAGTTTCTTCCTCACAGTTACGGCACATATTAGAGTTAAGGATGCCTCCCTTATGTGGTTTAGCGGAAGTCCAGAAAGCTTTGTGCCTCATCCTTAATATCATTTGCACTAAAGAGGGGACAATCTTCGAGGTGAAAGGGGAGTACCATGTTTTTTGCTAAGTTTGTATTGTAGCGGTTTGTTTAATAGGGAAATGTTGTGGTGTTCTAACATTTGTCTTTAATTTTCTGAGTGAGATGCATTGTGTGATTCTAGTTTTTATTTATATGCAGTGGTTACTGCATATCATTCTTGAAAACATTTTAATCCAGAAAATTCAATCATTCTTTAACTGCTCCTACCTGAGATATCTACTACTAACTCTTGTTCGCTCTTGTATTACCTTCTGTTGCTAGCTCTATGTTATTCTTGCTTAATATAATGTCAGTTCTTTCCACTCTATTCTTCAATATTCTGCTGTTATCCTAGTTCAACATACCTACGTAACAACCATATAGGGTGTGAGCAGGGATTTTTGCAGCACCAGGCAAAAGGCAATTTTAGCTCCTGCATGCGTTTTCAGTTGAGGGAATTTTCTTCCACAAATTCCCCTAATGCGCCTTGTGAATCACAAAGGTCTCAAACACTCACCCCAGACCATTTCCTGCCTTAATGCAGCCTCACAATCACAGACTTCTCCTGCACCGGGTCCTCCTTCACACTTGTGCACAATAATTTTATATTTTAATGTAATCATTCAATAGCACTCATCCCATACTCACTCTCCTACCACAGTTTCGCATCTTCACTCAATAGTCTCTTGCCAAACGCTCACTAAAATCTTTCTCCAGACTTCCCCAATCTCCCCCAGTCAGCTATTCCTGTAGTCTCCACTCTTGCCCTATAAACTCAGTCAACTGAGACCCTCTATCCTTGCAAGGCTTGTTCACAATACAATCAGGCCCAGACTCAAATTGGTCTCTCGCCCCTACCCTAGGCTCTTATGCTCACCACAATCCCTTTCTTGATCTAGCTTCTCTCCCACTGCTCCCTCTCCTGTGTGAAGCTCATTGTTAGGAGTACATTTTCAACCTTTCTCTGTGTGGGAAAATATTAGAGAAGAGCTAATGAAAACCTATAAAACATGCAAGTTAGTAGGTTTAAACAGACTCAAAAAGGCATTCCAACCATGGGGAACTATTGCTTATCGCTACCTCCAGCCCAGTAGTAGATCTTCGGAGAGGTGGCAGAATAAGAGAATTGCTAGTATTCAAACCCTACTATGGTCTGAGCTATGGCATATCAGAGTTGTAATGAGATTGGTGCCATCATTTCTCATAGAACTACATGGCATCAAAGGAAAGACTGGATTTTTGTTACAGAACAAGTAGATTTATGAAGCAACCTGTCCCATGGGCAAGTAGATATTTTATTAAGTTCCACATCCCTGGGGTATCAATGTAGCTTCATTTTCAATGTGATTAGTAACTACCCTAGTGCAAGAAATAGAGCTCTTGGTAACAAACCAGAACTATCTATTCTAACCTTTACTTCACAGCCTAAGGCTGCTCACTTCTCCCCTGAGGCGGAAAGCCGGGGGTTCTTTGCTGTCCCTTGTTAATGGAATTATAACTCGTTATTGATGTACAAATAACGCGTTTTTTTAACATCTGTAAATATTTTAGCCTGCACTGTTTTAAATACCTTGGGGCAGATTTACGTCGGACTTGCGCCACGTTTACGCCGCCGTTGCGTCACGCAATGGCGCGGAAACGTGGCGCATCCCTGCGACCTATTTACAACGTGACGCATCTAGGCAGATGCGTCACGTTGTAAAGCCCTGCGCCACATGAAACCTGCGTCAGGTTTCATGTGGGCGTTCTGTCGCAGGGTGGGCGTTCCCTCGTAGGAAAGCCCCGTAAAACTGACGCAGTGAAATCTACAAGATTTCACTGCGTCAGTTTTACAACGCTGCTGGTTCAAATCCTTACGCCTGCTTGAAGCAGGCGTAAGGAGTGACGCACCACGTTATGTATGGGTGTGCTCTGTACATTGCAGGAGTTGCGTCGCACTTGCGACGCTACTCCAGCAATGCGCCACCCATACACCACAAGATGCGTCACGCATCTGCCCTTCCTTGCACCATGGTGCGCCGCATTGTAAATGCGGCGCATCTGTGGTGCCGCAAGGAGGGAATTGCGTGACGCATCAGTTGTGGCGCATCCCTGCTGATTTGCAGAGATGCGCCAGAACTCATAAATCTGCCCCCTTGTTCACCTCGGCGCGAGATTACTTCGCTCCGAGGCTGCTCTGGAGCAACCTTGAGACAGCGCTGCTGTTGCTAGGCGCTGGAAACTGTCTGCTCGATCCAGCTTGGCCGCCATCTTAGGTCGGGTAAGGCTGCTGGTCGAGTTGCTCCTCCCTCCCGCCCTCCCAGGTTACTTAAGAGGGTGTTTCCAAGCCTCATTAGCTGCTCACTTCTCCCCTGAGGCGGAAAGCCGGGGGTTCTTTGCTGTCCCTTGTTAATGGAATTATAACTCGTTATTGATGTACAAATAACGCGTTTTTTTAACATCTGTAAATATTTTAGCCTGCACTGTTTTAAATACCTTGTTCACCTCGGCGCGAGATTACTTCGCTCCGAGGCTGCTCTGGAGCAACCTTGAGACAGCGCTGCTGTTGCTAGGCGCTGGAAACTGTCTGCTCGATCCAGCTTGGCCGCCATCTTAGGTCGGGTAAGGCTGCTGGTCGAGTTGCTCCTCCCTCCCGCCCTCCCAGGTTACTTAAGAGGGTGTTTCCAAGCCTCATTAGCTGCTCACTTCTCCCCTGAGGCGGAAAGCCGGGGGTTCTTTGCTGTCCCTTGTTAATGGAATTATAACTCGTTATTGATGTACAAATAACGCGTTTTTTTAACATCTGTAAATATTTTAGCCTGCATTGTTTTAAATACCTTGTTCACCTCGGCGCGAGATTACTTCGCTCCGAGGCTGCTCTGGAGCAACCTTGAGACAGCGCTGCTGTAGCTAGGCGCTGGAAACTGTCTGTTCGATCCAGCTTGGCCGCCATCTTAGGTCGGGTAAGGCTGCTGGTCGAGTTGCTCCTCCCTCCCACCCTCCTCCACCTCCCCGGACAATGGTTAAATTCATTGGGCCATCCCGTCCGCGCAGCGGGCGCGCCTAAGGCAAGCCCGTCTGCGCCCGTCCGCGCCCTGAAGCGCCCAGGGGCCAGGACCCCTGCTCCACTCTTGGATGTCCTACCCACTCAAATAAGGTATGCCCCTGATCAACTAAAATCCCTCATGCCCAACCAAAAGGCTTTATGCTGCCACTCTGTGGATCCGGACGAGCCTGGGGCAAAGTGCTCCCACTGCCATTTCACACCATGTCCTACACTAGAGCGACCTGAAACTGGAAGCCCTTTTAAATTATTCCTTTTAAATTGTCGCTCCTTGACTAAACATTCAACAGAAATGTCAATTCTTCTCGAGGAAACTAACCCTGATGCTATTTTCCTTACGGAAACCTGGTTAAAAGACGAAGTTAACCCCGATATTACCGCCATATTACTCAAAGGATATGGACTACAAAGGGTTGACAGGGTAGAGGGCAGAGGAGGAGGACTAGGCATACTTTTCAAGAACTGCTATCAATGCAGAACCAGTCCTGCGACAATTCCTTCTTGCGAAAGTATGAACTTCGCACTTGACCTTTCCCCTACACTAACCTTCTCTGGCCTACTTATCTACCGCCCCCCGGGCCAAATGGGCAACTTTATGAATCATCTCCCTTCTATGGTCGCTGACTTAGCTGTCTCTATGCCTCATTTTACAGTTTTGGGTGATATGAACATTCACCTAGACAACCCCACGGACCCCCTAGCTAGCACCTTTCTGAGTGGTCTCGCAGCCCTTCAGATTGTTCAGAAGGGCTTTGAACCTACTCACATCAAAGGCCACCTACTGGACGCGGTTCTAAGTAACGACCAGAGGCTTATCACTGGCAACCCAATTCCTCTCCCTTGGACCGACCATTTCCTGGTCCCACTTCTCTGGCATATACCCAGCCTCCGCTCTGCGCCCGCCCGAGCTACACTAAGAGGTAGGGACTGGACGAAGTTGCCCACAGACTTATGGGTGGGTTTACTATCCTCTACCCCTCGACTGACCGAGGGTGACGTAGACACACTCTACACTCACTATGCCAACTGGTTACAGACCACCTTAGATACAGTTGCCCCTCAAAAAACTCTCAAGGAGAAAACCAAGTCCAAAAAATCTCCATGGTATACCCCAGAGTTAAAAGAGTTAAAGCGTATTTGCAGGAAACTTGAAAGAACTTGGAGATACACTCTCAAGGAAGAAGATAAAAGTAGCTATCGAGAGGCCATCAAAAAATATAAAGCTAAGATCATACTGGTACAAGCTCTGTTCTATGAGGAAAAAATTACTAACTCCGCTAATTCCTCGAGGGAACTATTTCAGATAGCAAAATCCCTAATTAGTACTCCCTCCATTCTGCAAGTCCCTCTTGAAGCCCAAACTCGCTGTGATGCCCAAGCTGAGTATTTTTATCAAAAAATCCAAACTATTTCCTCTTCCTTTGTTCAGGCCAGCCAACAGTTAGTGGTTACTGACTCAGCCCCTTCCTCTACCGGCAGTTTACTCGCTGAATTTCCACTATTAGAGGAAGACCTGCTTGACTCCCTTATGCTGAAAGTCACAACAGGCTCCCCGCTAGACCCTGCTCCCCCACGACAGCTCCTGAAAATTGCTGACACCATTAAACCAGTAATTTTAAACATCGTAAATAAGTCAATCAGCTCAGGAAGAGTCCCAGGAACTTGGAAACGCGCGCAAGTCAAGGCTTTGTTAAAAAAAACTAACCTTGACCCTAGCAAAATGACCAATTACCGCCCCATCTCACTTCTTCCTTGGGTGGCTAAGCTGCTCGAGAAACATATTAATACCAGTCTTATGTCCTACTTGGAAATAAACCATCTGCTTCACGACTCTCAAGCGGGGTTTCGTCCTAAACTGGGGACAGAAGCGGCACTTCTGACTGTGACTGAATTAGCACGCAGGCACATGGATCAAGGCGGCACTACAGCAATAATGCTGCTAGACTTAAGTGCCGCCTTTGATACCGTGAATAGTAACATCCTCCTCTCCCGTTTAAAACAACTTGGAGTAACGGGTAGCGCCATCTTATGGCTACAATCTTTCCTGGAAAATCGAACATTCCAGGTGGTGGAGGGTGACATCCACTCAAAAACCTGGCCTCTTAACCAAGGTGTGCCTCAGGGCTCCTCCCTGAGCCCCACGCTTTTTAATGTTTACAACCATTGGCAGAGATTGTTCACCCGTTTGGTTTCGAAATTGTGACCTATGCTGATGACACTCAGCTGGTGCTAGCTCTGAATCAGCCAGGCCACACTTTTTCGAACCTGAGTAGCTGTCTGGTAGCAGTCACAGACTGGATGGCCTCCTCCCACCTGAAACGTAATGGGGAAAAAACGGAACTTATGTTCCTGGGAAATTCAGCCCACCCCAGCCCCACTTTACCTTGGCCACCTTGTATGGGTTCCCCCCCTGAACCAAAAAAATCAAATTAAAAGCTTGGGCATGTGGCTAGACAACACCCTCACTTTCAATCAGCAAGCCACTATATTGTCCGCCACTTGCTTTGGGCTGATGCGCATGCTGCGAAAAATTCTACCTCTTCTCCCTTTTCAGGCTCGCAGGATACTGGTCCAGGCCATTATCCTGTCTCGCCTTGACTACGGGAATGCCCTATATCTGGGCGCACCGAGTAGCACACTTAAAACACTGCAAGTCACCCAGAACGCAGCAGCACGTCTGCTGCTAGGCCTCTCCCGTAGTCACTCAGGCACCACGGCCTTGAGAAATTTACACTGGCTGCCCATCCAAGCCAGAGTAAAATTTAAAGCGATGTGCATCATGCATAAGGCTATGTGGAAAAATGCTCCCGCAATGATCTGCTCCTTAGCCACTCCCTACCACCCCCAAAGATCATTGCGGTCAAGCACAGCTTTTCTGGCAACAACACAAAAAATTAAACGGGCCAGGTGGGGCGGACGCTCCTTCTCCCTTAATGCTGCCACTACCTGGAATTCCTTACCCTCTGCGCTCCGGAATGAGCCCAATCTCCTAAAATTCCGAAAATCCCTTAAAACTTTTCTTTTTTCCACATAGTTCAGCAATCTTCCCCAGAAGTAAGCAACCTTAGCGCTACGAGGCCTTCGGGTAGTATTGCGCTCTATAAAACCCATTTTCATTTCATTTCATTTCAGGTAACCAAAGAAAATACCTTGCAGGTCTTGATGATGTCAGCTGAGCTCAAACAAGATAAATGAGTAGATCCTTCTTGGTTCAAAGTCAAACTACCGGTAATTTGAATAGAATGATTCATGCCGGTCACCGATTACCTACAATAGCAAATTACAAAAATATTCTGAGGCTCTATCTTGTGTCTCTGGCTGTTCTAAATAGTGAAATCATGAATGAAAAACAGTGTTGAGGGAATATCAGCTCACAAGCCATTAACTCATAAAAAATAAAATGGGGGAGATGCTATACTATTACATGACAGAGCCAGGGAGCCAGATTTCAGGTCAAAATATCATATTAGGTATATTATAAAAATAAAAACTGGAAAATAAATCACTAAGCTAAATGGAATCAGTCATTATGTATGCAGCAAATACATGACATTCTGGTATTTGAAAAACATTCAGCCTTGGATCTGCAGATATAAGAAAAATAACTTTTGTTACACAAACCAATATGACAGAAAGTAGATTTTTAACCTACGAACCCTGATTTTAACAACATCAGCATTACAAATTAGAGGCTACAAATTGCTCCAGCAACAGGTATACGGACAATAACATGAGATTTAGTTTGTTTTGTTTCTCTGCATATAAACAGAAATAAAAAACTATAAAATGGGGATACTAATAACTTCAACCCTCCTATTTCGGTGTATGCCACAACTGCAGGAATGATCTATTATTTAAGAAATGTTCAAAAGTGTTAGGAACCTGTCTTTATTCTGGAAGAGATTATGCTTTATTTATTATATCGCAAACACAAGGAGATGATGGACAGAGTGTTGAACCTTTTCAGACACTCACCACCAGTCACAGATCTGGGTTGAATCCATCATTGTCCTTTAGCTCATTTCGCCACTCCAGTTCAGATACAGCTATATGCAAATCAGTCATGACCCTGTGCCTCATGGGAGCAGACCAGCCCAAACTGCCAATCCATGTCTTCCCTGGACCGGAAACAAGCACCCTGGGACCAGTTTCGGGCTAACAGCCCTCATTAGCCAGGCTATCTTGAATCCAGTGGCAAAGTGAGCACGGGACCCACATCTGGACATACCCTTCCAACTCAGGGCGAACAAAGCAAACACAAGGAGATGATGGACATTTCGCTGAAACTTTTCAGACACTCACCGCCAGTCACAGAGCTGGGTTGAATAAATCATTGTTCTTTAGCTCACTTCGCCACTCCAGTTCAGACACAGCTATGTGCACATCAGTCATGAACCTGTGCCTCATGGGAACAGTCCAGCACAAACAAAGTGCTGGAACTCATTGCCAACCAAATTTGATGCATCGAGGAGCATTCAAAGTTCAGAAGAGAGGTAAAAACATAGGGGCATATTATCAAGGACGACATTAAAATTATTGCTGGTTCAGCTTCAGAAAACTGCTGCTAAAGCGGCGATAATGGGCTTAATATTATGCCTTGGAGAATTCCAATAGAAGCCCTTGTTCACACCAGAACATGGACTTCTATTGGAATTCTCAAGGGCATATTATCAAGCCCATTATCGCCGCTTTAGCTGCAGTTTTCTGCAGTTAAACCGACGCTAATTGGTAACGCCTTCCTTGATAGTATGCCCCATAGTTATTTCCGAGATAATTATATCAAACACTCACCCTCCGATGGAACCCGGAACAATAAAACCTTCCTATAAGTATAAGTACACTTCAGAGCCATGAAACAATCCTAACCAGTACATCACACCAAGATGACAATCTGCCAAACTTGGGAACCTCTGCCTAACATAACCTCAGAATGACCTTGACATAAGGATGGAATAAAAGAAGGACACCACCAAAACTTTAAAGTATGGATCAATATTTGATCAGCTTCTTAGCACGTGAAGGCACAGATCCTAGTTGATGAGAAGAAGAACTCTAACCATAGCCCACTACACACACGTCTCATACACAGCAAACCATGTCTGTCCAGCCCTACTTCTGACTTCGAACCACAAGATGGAGGACAGTACCTCTAGCCTTTGTGACAATACTCCATGTCTCAATCTGATTTAATGCATGTTACCATATGATAATCAATAGCAATTTTCTACCAGGGCCGTACTCAGGAACCAGGATTACCTAGTGGAATAAAAACCCTGGTTACTACCTGACCCATCAGTCACTAAAGGGAAAAGAAGATAAAATATTTAGAGGTGGGTCGACAAAATAACAGTGAAAACCGAGCCAGAGCTAAACTAATGGTCTGGCTTGGCTCTCAGAGCCAGTGCACCTTCTGATTGCTATGTAAATCATGCACCAAACGTAATTTAGAAATATGATAGTCACTTCATAATTCAAAAAGTGTTGATCTATAACATCCAAAACTTTAATACTTCGGATCATATTATATCACTGCATTGAATGGAATTTATTCAAATAATGTTTTTAAATATGAAGATTCATGCCTCTCCCAGCCCAGACGAAAATGTCAGTGGTGAACTAAAAGACAAGTAGTGGTCTTGAACACCCTATATGTGGCCTTTTTTGTTTTGTTTTTTTTGCACCCTATATGTGGCCTTGATTCCTTTTATACATTAGGCAACATTATAGTCTATTAAATCAAACACAAAAGATGTTTTTGTAGCGCACATACTGAACTCACGCATTTAAAAGTGCTCGCATATATGATAATGATGAAAAAGGAGGCTCAGTAAAATAAAATATTTGCCTAGGGTCACACAATTTGGTCAAGAAGGGAAGCTGGGATTAATCTCAGGTTTTCTGCATTCACACTCTGGAATTCAGTCACTGGATGGGTATTTCTTGCTCTCTCCTGCTTTATAAAGTGAATGCTTTGTCTTTCAATGTGGGCTCTGGACACCAATCAATACTACCAACACAGGCTTATGAAGACCAAAGAGGTTTACCACACAGTGCTGGTTCAACAGAAGATGCTGACACTGTCCACCCTGGAGGTAGCAAACTGTCACACACTCTCAGCACCGATATTCAGGCATTAGCGACGAAATGCTCTTAGCCATGTTATTCACCTCCCATTGGATAACATGGCTAAGAACTGGTCTGAGCAAGCGTTAGTTTTTGGAGATAGCGGGAATATTTCCATCGCTACACCTGCCTTGCTAATAGGCGATAGCGACGTTAGCGACTGCTTTCAGTCGCTAACAGGTTGGGTACGCCCACTTTGCATGTCATTAGCGATAAATATCGCTGGCATGCAAAGCGGGCCCCAAACCGCTCGCTATCGTCTAAAAGCTGTCGCTAACATCAGTTAGCGACAGCTTGTTAATAGAGCGATAGAATTATCGCCGCTTAGCGGCCGAAAACCGCCGCTAAATCGGCGATAATTGCCTATCGCCACCCTTGGTAATATGCCCCCTTATTCTTTCTCTGTTTTCGCTGTTTCCAACAGTGATATTCAAGTTCTCATAGCAAACGACCTCCGGAAACAACCAGCATAGGAAATCGGACAAAGATCACAAAAAAACTACCAACACACTATGAAATTGCAAGTCTCACTCTCACGCTTTCTCATCGTCAGTGCTGCACCATTCACATGACAACCGCACCTCTATGGTCATCATGCATGATGCGGAAACACTCCCAACACCGGCGCAAAGCAGAGACAATGCACTGCCAAACACCCATGCAGTCTAGCCCGCATGGATAAGCACCTCAGCTCCCAATAACGGAGTAGTAAGCGCTACAGAAACACCATAATCCATGGAAATACAATGCACAGATGCCTAAGTCAAATATAACGCTTCACATGATCACTTTATAATTCCAGAAAAACTGCATTTCGTTTACCTTTGAGCATCCAAAATGAAAAATATTTTTTTAGGGAGGGGTGTATAGCATGAAGATATCAGAGCCCATTACACAAGCACCAGTTGCATTACAGATGGACTCATTCATTTTTGTTAGACACTGGGGGCCTCATTTACAAGAAAGTGCTGCCGGGCGGCACTGCAAGCCCTTTGGCTGCACCACGCTGCAGCACTTTCCAAGCACAGAGATGCGCCATATCTACAAGGATATGATGGATCCCTATGCCCCCCCTGCGCTATCACATAATTCGCTGCCATGCGCTGACGCAGATACCCTTGAACCACGGAGCAAGGATGCATGCGTCACAGGGATGATTGTTTATGTGCAGGAAGGTGCCCTTTCCTGCACATAAACAATCTGAAATGCCGTTTCTCAACTTGTATGTGTGCTGCATTAACACACATAAAGGGATATTCTCAAGAACGTCTGATAATTATCGCAAAATTAACTTAACGCAACTTTGCACATCGCAGTCTATCGCAGGAAAATAACGCTGTGTTAACGTTGTATTCTCAACAAGGCGGTACCATGCGATAGTCTCACGATAACGCGTCAAATGACCGCGTTAAAATCAAGGTGATGCCTAAAAATGCGAAACACGAACGCAAAAAAAGCGGCGATGTCCCAAATCGCGATACAAAAATCAGCGATAACCAGCGACAGGCCTGAAATTCCCACACGTCATGCGGAAAAATGCACTATAAAAGCAGAGAAAAAAAACATTATAAAACAATGTAACTGTGTAGCACCATTGACGCACCCGGACCGAGTGCAGAGGACAAAGTGAACCCCACAAGGCCCACAGATGACCAGCAAGGAACCTCGGGGTCGGGGAAGGCCAAGGAGAAGAGGAAGAGGTGTCCCTTCCTTACGTGTAGGAAGGGACACCTTTCTGCACCTAAACAATCATAAGAGGTGATTTCCTTGTTGTAAATGTTCTGCAGAATGCAGAACGCATAGAAAGAGGTAAACAAACAAGGAGAAATTAATACATTTCTCCTCGTTGCGCCTCCCTACACCTCCCCTGGGGAGGGGTACCATTCAGAGCATTTCCATGTTTACAATTTTTACGTATATCTGGAAATGTGTCAGGTTCCATGGGTGTTGTGTGGGAACACACACAGCAACACCCATGGAACGCCCCTTTCATTCAAAGTGCTGCATGTAAAGGGGCCTTACTTACAAGGACAAGAAAAGCCCCTCAGGGTGGCTTTCCCTGTCCTTGTAAATATGGGACATCAAAGTAGAGGTCGACCACTCTCGCCGTTAGGCCACATCCTCTCTTTTGAACCATGTGGTGGAACATTTTGTTGATATGCATGATCCAATATCTGTAAAAGAAGCACCAAGCACCAGATTACAAATAAATCGAATTCTGCGACGTGGTTGTCTTTCCGAATTACTCTGTAAAGCAGACTAATGTATAATTAAGAACACCTAAGATAGCTCTGGCTCAAGGGTACGTTTTGCATTTATAAACTCTTCTTCAACGCAGCTTCCAGGAAAGAGACGTTTTTTACGAAAGACATTTATTGCACTTAGTCAATTAGTTCTATCAATAACAACACAGATCTCAATATAGCATGGAACGACTAGTGAATATAGAAATGTTCCAAATTAAACATTGAAAGAACAATAGGCCAGCCAATCGCTATATTTTTTTTTTATTTTTTTTTAGCGATTTATAGAGCGCCTGGTGACCCGGAGGCATCCCCGCGCTGTGAAGTATTTGGAGACCGGAGGGAATGAGTGGGGGGTGAAACTATTTAGGGAAAAGGAAAGTTTTCAGTCTTTTACGGAAGAGGGGGTAACCCGATTCCAGACGAAGGCTGCGGGGGAGTGAGTTCCAACCTGAGGACGCTTTGACCGAGAAGCGTCGCCCGCCGGTGCGTACCTTCCTAAATCTAGGGACAGTGGCCAGGTGTTCGTTGTCCGAGCGTAGGAGTCTGGGGGCTTTGTAGGGAGTGACCATATCTTTAAGGGCAGCTGGGCCAGTACCGTTGATGAGTTTATGGGCAGTGCACAGGGCCTTAAATTCGACCCTCTGCCGCTCAGGGAGCCAGTGTAGGACCTTGAGGGCCGGTCTGGCCGATGCTCTGGGGGGGAGGCCCATAATGAGCCGCGCCGCCGCATTTTGAATGCGTTGAAGTTTAGCCAAGGTGAATTCAGGGGCCCGAGGTAGATGTCATTGCTGTAGTCAAGCCGGGCAAGAATAAGACCTTGAACCAGTAGTTTTCTTGATAATGGGGGAAGAAGTGGAAGGATCTTGCGGATGGATCTCATAAGCCTAAAACAGATTCCTGCTGTTTTGGCTGCCTGGGTCTTCATGGTCAGCTCAGGTTCTAGCCATACTCCCAGTGTCTTGATTTCCCTTTTCGGGGTTGGCACCTCACCGAGGACGTCTGGCCAAACCGAAAGGGGGATGGTTGTCCCTTTCTTACCCATGAGCATGATTTCAGTTTTTGCTCCGTTGAGCTTCAGAGAGGACTCGCTCATCCAGTTATAAATGTCCTGAAGACAGTTCAACAGGATATCTGGGTGGTTGTCAAGATGGGATAATGAGACGACCAATTGCGTGTCGTCCGCATAGCTCACTATTTTTATCCCGTAGGGGGCAACGACATCCTCAAGGGGGGGCCATGTATGCATTAAACAGGGTGGGACTAAGCGAAGACCCCTGGGGGACTCCGCTTGATAGTGAAAGAGGGGCAGAGCGAGAGTTGCCGTCCCACACCTGAAATGAGCGGCCTGATAGAAACGAGTCTATCCAAGCAAGCGCAGTACCCGCGATTCCTGCCTTGGCCAGCCGATGGAGGACACGGTGGTCCACCGTATCAAAGGCTGCGCTGAGGTCCAGGAGGATCACTGCCACTGACCCTCCTGAATGCAGAATGCACCTTGCCTCCTCGATGACAGTGAGGAGTGCGGTGTCCGTGCCATGGCCGGGGCGGAATCCAGTTTGGGACCGGCGCAGGAGGTTGTTAACCTCAAGGTACTGGGAAAGTTGCTCGTTGACCAATTTCTCCGCCATCTTGCTAATGCATGGAAGAAGCATTTGGTACCAGACACCGGCTTATTGAAGTTATTTGAAGGGCCGTAGAAAAGATAACAGCAACAAAACTCATAGAAAAGCTTCCAACTGGGCAGAGGTCCTAATACCCCTCGTAAAACGACACAACAACTTCTGGCACTCGTTTTTCGAAGAAGAAAAATTGTGAGTTAGAACAAATGATTAGCAACGGCAAACAACGTACACTATTATCAAATATTAATAAACTATTGAAATATTGTCTACAATGTTATAGAAAATGTTGCGTTAAGGGCCACTTCAGTAACTCACTTCTGATGTGGGCGGTAGCTACTTGAGGAAACAGGATGAGCAGGTAACCAAAAGTTGAGACCTTTGTCCATTGAGAGCTGAACCATTCTTGAGACAGTTTTATATATATTTTCTTATTTCAAAGAGTTTGATAGTTTTTGTTAAAAAACAAACTAACAAAGAGAGAAAGGTACAAAGTACAAGTTATAAATTCAGACAGTACATTGTACAGTTGAAGGGACAAATAATAATTGGATACCATATATACAACGGTATTATCTAGGGTTGGGTGATGAATGTATTGCTTAATTTGATGCCAGCCAAGGTGGCAAAGAGGTAGGGGGAAACTAGAATGTAAGTGTGTTTAACAGTATACAGTGCTCATTAGGAAGGTTGTGATTATGTTTGCTCCAGACCAACGTTTCTTCAGTTCTCTTGTGTGTGAGGTTCTCGAAAAGGGGATGTGGAGTCTTGGGTAAATGGGCTTCAGGCCCGTCGACATCTCTGTTCAGGTTGGAGTTGCATTAACGTAAATAAAGATCAATATTATCCCATAACTGTCTTAGTGTCCTTAAAGAGTTAGTATAAAAGCAGAACGTGTTGTCTGCACTTCAGACAAAGCATAGCCATGTCAACCAGGCATGGAAAGTCTTGTTTTTTGCACTGCCCCACTTTATGAGAATAGATCTGACACCATTGTCTAGAACAAGGTCGCAGTTGACCATGACGATTAAAAGATGTGCAAGATTCGTGCATATAAATTCCAACTGCTTTGAAGCCTAGAGGGAGTTGGAAATTGAACCACTTCTGGATGAAGTCCTGAATATTGAACCATGATGTTTTGACGTATTTACAGTTGAATAGCAAATGTTCTTAGTTTCTTCCTCACAGTTACGGCACATATTAGAGTTAAGGATGCCTCCCTTATGTGGTTTAGCGGAAGTCCAGAAAGCTTTGTGCCTCATCCTTAATATCATTTGGACTAAAGAGGGGACAATCTTCGAGGTGAAAGGGGAGTACCATGTTTTTTGCTAAGTTTGTATTGTAGCGGTTTGTTTAATAGGGAAATGTTGTGGTGTTCTAACATTTGTCTTTAATTTTCTGAGTGAAATGCATTGTGTGATTCTAGTTTATATTTATATGCAGTGGTTACTGCATATCATTCTTGAAACCATTTTAATCCAGAAAATTCAATCATTCTTTAACTGCTCCTACCTGAGATATCTACTACTAACTCTTGTTCGCTCTTGTATTACCTTCTGTTGCTAGCTCTATGTTATTCTTGCTTAATATAATGTCAGTTCTTTCCACTCTATTCTTCAATATTCTGCTGTTATCCTAGTTCAACATACCTACGTAACAACCATATAGGGTGTGAGCAGGGATTTTTGCAGCACCAGACAAAAGGCAATTTTAGCTCCTGCATGCGTTTTCAGTTGAGGGAATTTTCTTCCACAAATTCCCCTAATGTGCCTTGTGAATCACAAAGGTCTCAATCACTCACCCCAGACCATTTCCTGCCTTAATGCAGCCTCACAATCACAGACTTCTCCTGCACCGGGTCCTCCTTCACACTTGTGCACAATAATTTTATATTTTAATGTAATCATTCAATAGCACTCATCCCATACTCACTCTCCTACCACAGTTTCGCATCTTCACTCAATAGTCTCTTGCCAAACGCTCACTAAAATTTTTCTCCAGACTTCCCCAATCTCCCCCTGTCAGCTATTCCTGTAGTCTCCACTCTTGCCCTATAAACTCAGTCAACTGAGACCCTCTATCCTTGCACAGGCTTGTTCACAATACAATCAGGCCCAGACTCAAATTGGTCTCTCGCCCCTACCCTAGGCTCTTATGCTCACCACAATCCCTTTCTTGATCTAGCTTCTCTCCCACTGCTCCCTCTCCTGTGTGAAGCTCATTGTTAGGAGTACATTTTCAACCTTTCTCTGTGTGGGAAAATATTAGAGAAGAGCTAATGAAAACCTATAAAACATGCAAGTTAGTAGGTTTAAACAGACTCAAAAAGGCATTCCAACCACGGGGAACTATTGCTTATCGCTACCTCCAGCCCAGTAGTAGATCTTCGGAGAGGTGACAAAATAAGAGAATTGCTAGTATTCAAACCCTACTATGGTCTGAGCTATGGCATATCAGAGTTGTAATGAGTTTGGTGCCATCATTTCTCATAGAACTACATGGCATCAAAGGAACAACTGGATTTTTGTTACAGAACAAGTAGATTTATGAAGCAACCTGTCCCATGGGCAAGTAGATATTTTATTAAGTTCCGCATCCCTGGGGTATCAATGTAGCTTCATTTTCAATGTGATTAGTAACTACCCTAGTGCAAGAAATAGAGCTCTTGGTTTAACAAACCAGAACTATCTATTCTAACCTTTACTTCACAGCCTAAGGTAACCAAAGAAAATACCTTGCAGGTCTTGATGATGTCAGCTGAGCTCAAACAAGATAAATGAGTAGATCCTTCTTGGTTCAAAGTCAAACTACCGGTAATTTGAATAGAATGATTCATGCCGGTCACCGATTACCTACAATAGGAAATTACAAAAATATTCTGAGGCTCTATCTTGTGTCTCTGGCTGTTCTAAATAGTGAAATCATGAATGAAAAACAGTGTTGAGGGAATATCAGCTCACAAGCCATTAACTCATAAAAAATAAAATGGGGGAGATGGTATACTATTACATGACAGAGCCAGGGAGCCAGATTTCAGATCAAAATATTCTATTAGGTATATTATAAAAATAAAAACTGGAAAATAAATCACTAAGCTAAATGGAATCAGTCATTATGTATGCAGCAAATACATGACATTCTGGTATTTGAAAAACATTCAGATATAAGAAAAATAACTTTTGTTACACAAACCAATATGACAGAAAGTAGATTTTTAACCTACGTACCCTGATTTTAACAACATCAGCATTACAAATTAGAGGCTACAAATTGCTCCAGCAACAGGTATACGGACAATAACATGAGATTTAGTTTGTTTTGTTTCTCTGCATATAAACAGAAATAAAAAACTATAAAATGGGGATACTAATAACTTCAACCCTCCTATTTCGGTGTATGCCACAACTGCAGGAATGATCTATTATTTAAGAAATGTTCAAAAGTGTTAGGAACCTGTCTTCATTCTGGAAGAGATTATGCTTTATTTATTATATCGCAAACACAAGGAGATGATGGACAGAGTGTTGAACCTTTTCAGACACTCACCACCAGTCACAGATCTGGGTTGAATCCATCATTGTCCTTTAGCTCATTTCGCCACTCCAGTTCAGATACAGCTATATGCAAATCAGTCATGACCCTGTGCCTCATGGGAGCAGACCAGCCCAAACTGCCAATCCATGTCTTCCCTGGACCGGAAACAAGCACCCTGGGACCAGTTTCGGGCTAACAGCCCTCATTAGCCAGGCTATCTTGAATCCAGTGGCAAAGTGAGCACGGGACCCACATCTGGACATACCCTTCCAACTCAGGGCGAACAAAGCAAACACAAGGAGATGATGGACATATCGCTGAAACTTTTCAGACACTCACCGCCAGTCACAGATCTGGGTTGAATAAATCATCGTTCTTTAGCTCACTTCGCCACTCCAGTTCAGACACAGCTATGTGGAAATCAGTCATGAACCTGTGCCTCATGGGAACAGTCCAGCCCAAACTGCCAAGCCATGTCTGCAGACAGAAGTATCCGGGTAACTTACTTTCTGTAACACTGTTTCTGGTGGATCCTCTAACCACAGATTCCTTACTGCCCTCATTGAAATCCTGTCTTTTTCCCGTTTAAAAAGGACCCATACTACAAGACTCTGAGGGCAGATGGATAATCTCACAGATATCCAAAAATAAATCAGATTTCTATATCGTAAATATTTATGCACCCACCTCTGACTCCCTCTCACTCTAAATCTACTTAAATAAAAGACTGAATAAAAACTCAAATAGGGCAATGTTACTACTAGGGGGTGACTTTAACCTATTCAAGGATCTAACGCTAGACAGATTGTCCCTTAGAAAATTTAGACCTGGGAAATCCTGCAAGCGGATGAAGAACTTGTGTATGTCATATAGCCCGATTGATGTCTGGAGGTTTGCTCTAATTTCCAAAATAGAACCAGTTATCATTACAGATTATTCTTGTATATCTATGGATATTAACATTTCAAACCATCATAGTCCTGATAGGATTTGATGCTTAAATTAAGCAATAATGAAATGCCCGGTTTTCAGGGAAAAAATTATTACCACAATCATAAACTCCTTCTCCTACCCGTCACTCTTACCAGAAATAATTTTGGGAAGCAATGATAGTCTACAATCAAGGTCCGCATCATTTGCATAATGTCAAACAAAAACAAGGAAGCCAATAAAAGATTGGAGGGGCTAGAGTCTGAAGTGAAATATCATGAATGGCTCTTTATTCAAACTATTCCGTGGAGATTCTCAACAAACTTAAGACCCTGAAATACGAGTACAATAATCTAGTTAGCGAGACAGCACACATCTTGTTAAACACAAATAAAGCTCTGTGAATTTAAAAAGGCAAGGAGATTCCTGGCTAATTACTTAAAGGTGCATTGATATTCTGTGTTTTTATTAAGACCTAAACTGCTTGAACCTGTTTTTAAAAAGCTTCATGAAATATTGAAAAATAAACATTTATACTTTTGGATTAATTGGCCATTGTGTGATTGTGTGTTGTGGCAAAAGTCAACGGTTTGTGAATCGATATATGTGGTATGATTATGTCCCAAAGGGAGTAATTTCTTAAGACTGTAGTCTATTTTGTGTCCTGTCCCTTTGGCAGAGTAGGACCCTTCTCTTTTGTTTTGCCCTAATTACTTAAAGGTGCAAAACAAAACCCCTCAATCACTGCAATCAAAAATAAATCAGAGGGGATAGAAACTGAGATTAAATGAACTGCCAAATGTTTTGCTGAATACTGCAAAGAACCCTATAACCCTGCCTTGCACTCTGATATCACAGATTGCAACAACTACCTCAATAGCATTAAAATCCCAATGATAAATGAGAAGGACCAATCCCCTTTAAATAAACTAATTGATATACAACATGGAAAAGGCTGTTAAAACATTTAAAATATGGAAAGCACCAGGACATGACAGCTTTTCGGCTAGCTTTTATGAGACCTTTGCACTCCAAATAGTCCCTCACTTAGAATCCCTCTTCGCAGAGGCCATAATCGCAGTCATCCCCAAAGAAAATAATGAACCTCTGAAGAAGAAGAATTACAGACCCATTTCTCTACTGAACAGGACTGCAAAATGTATGCAAAAGTCCTACGGTCAAGACTAGATAAACTACTTCCCTCGTTAACCCATTCCTTCCAAACAGAGGTTTCATCAAAGGAAGACAATATAAGACTCTTCACATAGGTAAAAGAAAATCCCCTCCTCTTACAATCTCCGTTTATATCAAGGGCCTTAGATGCAAAAAAGGACTTTGATAGTGTCTTGGCCTTTCCTTAGATCAGTTATCGGCATGTACAATCTAAGCCCTTCGTTTGAGCGTACAGTTTGTCATCTACGACAACCACTCTGCCAGAGTAATAGTAAATGGTTCACGCTCAGAAAAATGTAAACATTCCCAAGGCACTAGACAGGGTTGCCTCCTGTCTGCATTACTATACCTCCTTGCCATTGAACCCTTATTAATAGACATACGCCAGACTAAAAATACCAAAGGCATTCCCTTCAACTCAAAAACCCCAGAGGGTGGTAGCCTATGCGGAAGCTGTTCTCTTCTTCTCCAAAGATGCAGACACTGTGGGAAACAAACAGTACAACGCCGTCATTACAACTTACTACATTTACAACGCAGTCATTACAACGCAACTACCTTTACATCGCATGCCATTAAAACGCATGTCACTACAACGCATGTCATTACAATGCATGCCATCACAATGCAGTATAAGGTAACACTTCCAACACTTACCCTATTGTTGCACTCACTGGAGTGGGAATAGTAATTTTTACCCTTACACTATCTGACACTTACCCTACTATTGCCCTGAATGGAGTGGGAATAGTAATTTTTACCCCTACACTATCCAACACTCACCCTACTGTTGCACTCACTGGAGTGGGAATAGTAATTTTTACCCAAACACTATCTAACACTTACCCTACTGTTGCCCTAAAAGTATTATGCGATGTAATGGTATGCATGGTAATGGAATGCATTGTTATAGAGTTTCTAAAAATGTGTTGTGATGGCAATGTTAGACCTGGCATCTTTGGTGTGCACGGTGCAGGAAGATTCCTGTCGCTGCGAGTATCATCGCAGAGCCTGTCATCGCTGGGTGAGATCGCCGCACCGCTTGCTTGCGAACCGCATCACGTCGCTGCAAAAATCGTCGCAGAGCCATCGCATCGAGGAGCCGCGAGAGTTGAAGATCGACGCTGCGTCACGCATCGCCGCCGCACCTGAGATCGTTGCCGTCCCAGAGATCGTCGCATCGTGCCTTTGCGAGACTCTTCCTACGGAACCTGCGCACCGGAATCCATACAAGGTATCGCATACCTCCCCATACAGACCGGATTCGTCGCAACACGCCCGCTGCGTCCAGCGGGGCTGTCGCATCGCCTCCCCAGGGTCTCAGGAGTGGCGCATCGCTTGTTTTTCAACGCTGCAGCTTCCATTTGGAACTTTTAGTCACAACTAAAGGTACTTTTGGCTAAACGTGACGCAATTGTGAATTATTTTAACGCAAACCCTAGAACTCTTTTAAAATCATATTCTTGAACTGTGTATGTTGGATTTTTGTTGTTTTAGTCTTGTGTAGTTTAGATTAAATAACTTTATTTTTCTAAACTGGTGTGGAGTCCATTTGTGGTGTTTTCACTGTGTTACTGTGAGTGTTGGTACAAATACTTTACACATTGCCTTTGATAAGCCTGTCTGCTCGTGCCAAGCTACCAAGGGGGTGAGCAGGGGTTATCTAAAGAGTGTATCCCCCTTACCCTGACTAGAAGCAAGGGTGCCTATTTGGACATTGGTGACAGCGAAAGGATTTGAACTTGTATTTGTACTTGACCCACAGTAATTGATGTACATCACTAGGTTAGTGCAGACCACTACGCAGGCACATACCGTGTTTTGATTTTTGGTTCCATTTGTGAGTAACTATTCAAAAGCATCATGTCTCTGAAAGAGAAGGTAACAAGTGAGACAGCAGAATTGGAGTTTTGCATTGAGGATCTGTATTCTTACAAAGTTGAACAGCTCAAATAATTCTGCAAAGATAATGGTTGCCCCGTGAAAAGCAGCTCTAGAAAGGATGAGCTGCAGAGAATCTTGAAAGCCTGGTGGGAGGCCCAAGAAGGAAATTATGCCAGTGGAAGGAGGGGTTTCAACCCCAAGATTTGCCTGTGAGCAACCGAGGCTCAAGGCCTGGCAGCACCCATTCCAGTAGAAGAGTTAGAGGAGAATCAGAGAGTGAGAAACTATGACTTGGAAGTCATGAGGTTAAAGATGAAGCAATTGGAAATGGAGAAAGAGAGAGACAGGGCGGCAGAGGAGAGCAAGAATACCCGTGCCCTGGAAGAAAATAAATAGCTTTTGGCTCATGAGTTGAGCATGAGAGAACTGGATATCAACGCCAAGCAGGTGGATTCCAGTTCAAATGGTGGCAGCGCACAGTCGGTGCAGGGGGGTAAAGTATATATTCCCAAGGATTTGGTACAGAATTACAATAGGAGTGAGGATATCTATGTCTGGTGAGATTGCTCTGAGAATGAATGGTGTGCCTGAACAGCATTGGGAGGCGGGCCTGTGGAAATATTTTGAGGCTTCTGGGAGGAGTGCTCCAGAGCCCTCAGAATTGGCAGGTACCATGACCAATCCCAATATGAAGAAGGCCCTATGTCTCAGGTATGGACTTACTCCAGAGCAGTATAGACTGCAGTTTAGGAACTCCAAGAAGTAAGAGTCTGAGACTTGGATGGAGTCTGTGAATCTGTACCCGCGTGCACTGGAAGGTTGGATGAAGGGCAGCAAAGTAACTGATTATAAGGGGTTGTTGCATTTAATCAGTTGAGAGCACTTGAGTAGTCTTTGTGTTCCAGAGCTGCGTCAGCATCTGTTAGACAGCAAGCAGACAGACCCCATTGAGCTTGCTAAGGAGGCGGACCGCTAGACCAGTACCAGGGTCCTCAGAGGAATTGTGGGTACCACAGCCAAAGGTGGGCAGGGTCCCCAGCAGAAGAGTGGCGGGACAAGGGTAACCAAAAGGAGTTCTCTCAAGGGCCCCAAAACAGTTCCCAGGGAAAGGAGTCCCAACCCCCCAAACCTAGACAACCCTGGCTAGGGGCAGGCGGGACAACAGGGGCCCCCTCACCTGCTTTCACTGTAATGAGGTAGGCCACTTTGCCTCTAAGTGCCCCAAGAAACCTCCAGCAGCACCCACTGGTGCTCCAACCCCGGGTTTAGTGAGTGTAGCTTTGGGAGGGGATTTAATTTCCAGTGGGGAGGAGGGACTAACAGTTATGACCCTTGTCTCCTTAGGAGACCAAGAGATGGTCCAGGAAACCTACCTGCCCCCGAACACTAAAAAATACAGGCAGTGGTTGACCGTCAATGGGAGAAAGATAGAGGCACTGAGAGACACAGGAGCCAGCGTGACATCCGTGAGGTGTCAGTGGGTGTCTGAAGAGCAGGTCATTCCCAATGTACTTCACCCAGGAGTTGCAGCTGACAACTCGGTGCGCCTCGGCAAAGTTAGGCAGGTTCCATTTGAGTGGAGGGGGGGTCTCAGGTCTCTTGAAGGTTGTTGTGAGTCCATCCATGCCTGCAGACTGTCTGCCAGGAAATTGCCTAGAGAGTTCCCTATGGAAGGAGGTAAAACACCAGGCTCATATGGAGATGTGCCTGAGTGGGTCTGTGTGTCCACTCGGTATATGGCAGCCAGTAGGGGTGATTCAGCAGAACTGGAGCCTGAAACAGTGGCCCAGAAACCTGCTAGGGAGAGAAGGGGCAGGGGGAGTGGGAAACCAGCCCCAGCCGTTCCCACGGTCCAGGAAGGAGCAGAACCTGAGGGGGATGCCCTGGAGCCTACAGGGGAATAGGTGGCCGAACTGGGGGACCTACCTGAGCTGACACATTAGCAGGAATAAGGTAGCCCCTCCAGGGAGGAATTCTGCAAAGCGCAGATGGAATGCCTTCTCTTATTGGTGTTCGGCAGCTTTACAGACCAGGCAGCAGGTGAAGCGTCCAAGGATAATCTCGTTTACTGGGAAGATGGGTTATTTTATAGTGAGCCTAAGTTAGCTGAGCCCGGTGCAGCCCGTGTGCTGGTGGTACCCGAGCGCTTCAGGGACTTCCTAATGGATCTGGCTCATGACGTGCCTCTCGTAGGACATCTGGGGCAAGACAAGACCTTCCAAAGGCTTGTTACCCACTTCTTCTGGCCCCAGATGAATAAGCACGTCGGTACCTTCTGTAGGACTTGCCAGACATGTCAGGCAAGTGGCAAGAGCGGAGGGAAGTGCAAGGCACCCCTCCAACCCTTTCCTGTGGTGAGCACCACTTTAGAGCGGGTAAGCATCGACATTGTGGGGCACTGGACCCCAAGACAGCCTTAGGCAACAGGTTCATCCTGGTCTTGGTGGACCACGTCACCCGTTACCTGGAAGCTGTCCCTCTCAGGACAATCACAGGACCCGTGGTGGGCCGTGCACTGATGAGGATCTTTTCCCGTGTGGGGTTCCCCAGAGAGGTGGTCTCAGACCGGGGTACCAACTTCATCTCTAGGTACATGATGTCTCTGTGGGAGGAGTGTGGGGTAACTTATAAATTCACCACTCCTTACCACCCTCAATGAAACGTGTTGGTTGACAGGTTCAACCGAACTCTGAAAGGTATGATTATGGGCCTAGCGGAGCACATAAGACGGAAGTGGGACGTCTTTTTACCATGCCTGTTGTTTGCCTACAGGGAGACGCCTCAGAAGTGTTCAGTCCCTTTGAACTTCTGTATGGCCACCCTGTGAGAGGACCTCTCACTCTGGTGGAGAAGGAGTCGGAGAAATCCCGTGGGAAACCCCCCTAGGATGTGTTCAGCTATATGCTGGCCCTCCGCAACCAGACACAACGCTTCAGGAAGCTCACTCAGGAGAACCTAGAAGCTAGCAAGGAAGAAATGAAAAGATGGTACGACCAGAATACCACTCTGGTCGAATTTCAACCTGGGCAGAAAATGTGGGTGATGGCACCAGTGGAGCCTTGCGCGCTCCAAGACAAGTAGACTGGGTCATATGAGGTGGTGGAGCGCAAAAGCGAAGTAACCTACCTGGTTAACTTGCAGACTCCCAGGCAACCCCTGAGAGTCTTACATGTGAACCGCCTCAACCCCACTTTGAGATGTCTGATGTGACAATGCTCCTGGATACAGATGCTGGAATAGAAGAGGAAAGTGACCCTCTTCCTGACCTCCTGGCAGCCAAGGAGCAAGACGGGTCAGCGGATGGTGTGGTCCTCTTGCCCACCCTGACCCCAGAACAGCAGAGGGACTGTTGCCAGGTGTTGGGTCAGTTTGCCTCCCTGTTCTCCCTGACCCCAGGTGTCACCCATTGGTGCGTCCATGATGTGGCACTGGAGATAGTCTACCTGTGAAACAGAAATTTTAAAGGGTAGCTGACAAGGTCAGGGCCAGCATCAAGGAAGAGGTTTCCAAGATGTTGGCGCTAGGGGTAATTGAGCCCTCCAGCAGCCCCTGGGCTAGCCCAGTGGTATTAGTACCAAAAGCTGCTGCGCCCGGTGCCACTCCAGAACTCCGGTATTGTGTGGACTACCGTGGGCTCAATGCGGTCACCAAGACTGACGCACACCCCATCCCCAGAGCTGATGAGCTCGTGGATAGGTTGGCAGCTGCCCAGTACCTCAGAACGTTTGACTTAACATCTGGGTACTGGCAGATTGCCTTAACTGAGGGGGCCAAGGAGAGGTCTGCGTTTTCAACGCCAGAGGGGCACTTCCAGTTCCCTGTCATGCCCTTTGGGTTGAAGAACGCCCCTGCCACATTCCAGACTCTGGTCAACCAGGAACTGACCGAGCTGGAGGAATTCAGCGCTGCATACCTGGATGACATTGCTGTGTTCAGCTCCACATGGGAAGAACACTTGCAACACCTCTGTGAAGAGTTGAAGGCTCTTGAAAGGGCTGGCCTCACTATCAAGGCCAGTAAGTGCCAGATAGGGCAGGGATCTGTGGTGTACTTGGGACACCAGGTAGGGAGTGGCCAAGTGGCGCCCCTGCAGGCAGAGATTGATACCATTCTGGCTTGGGAGCCCCCCAAGACCAAGACAGAGGTCAATCAATCAATCAATCATTTGTAAAGCGCACTACATACCTGCGAGGGTCTCAAGGCGCTGGGGGGGGGGTGCTACTGATCGAACAGCCAGGTCTTGAGTATCCTCCTGAAGGTCAGCAGGTCTTGGGTCTGTCGTAGGCTCAGTGGGAGGGTGTTCCATGTCTTGGCAGCGAGGTGGGAGAAGGATCTCCCACCAGTGGTTGTTCTCCGGATGTGCGGGATGGGTGCGAGTGAGAGGTCGGCGGATCATAGCTAGCGGTTGGGGATGTAGAAAGAGAGCGTCTGTTGAGGTAGGCTAGGCCGGTCTTGTGGAGTGCCTTGTGTGCGTGGGTGAGGAGTTTGAAGGATATCCTCTTGTTGATGGGATGCCAGTGCAGGTTTCTCAGGTGGGGGGGTGATGTGGCCGTGGCGTGGTACATCGAGGATCAGTCGTGCCGGGGCGTTTTGGATGCATTGTCGTCGTTTGATGAGGTTGGTCGGGGCTCCCGCGTAGAGGGCGTTTCCATAGTCGAGTCTGCTGCTGACGAGGGCCTGGGTGATTGTCTTTCTTGTATCTGTCGGGATCCATCTGTAGATCTTGCGGAGCATGCGGAGGGTATTGAAGCAGGAGGAGGAGACGGCGTTGACTTGCTTGGTCATTGAGAGCGTTGAGTCGAGGATGATTCCAGATTGCGTGCGTGGTCGGTGGGTGTCGGGGCTGCCCCCAGTGCCGTCGGCCACCAGGAGTCATCCCAGGCTGAAGGATTGGAGCAGAGGATGAGGACCTCCTTCTCGTCCGAGTTCAGCTTCAGACGGCTGGTCTTCATCCCTTTGTGGAGGTTGGCTTTGGCGGTAATGGGGTCCTTGGTGAGGGAGAGGATCAGCTGAGTGTCGTCGGCGTATTTATTTATTTATTTATTTATTTATTTATTTTACAGTTTTCTATAGCGCGAACAAGACCCGTGGGTATCAGAGCGCTTAACATCATATGGTCTGGGTTACAAAATATATAATACATGAAACAATAGGATCGTCCAAGTCTGTAAATGGAGAATGCTAACTGGATGAACTTAATTGAACTTTAAGTTACAATGAACTGAGGTGATATTTCTTTGCGGATCCGTCAGTCACATCCTGCTTCCATATAGGGTATAAAGTCATAATCAGCGGCACGTCTTCGGTAGAGTTTGTCTTGTTATGGAAGGAACTTGCTCATAAGATGGTATTTGAGTTCCTTCTTGAATGTTATTGTGTTTGTTATTTTTCTGATATTTGCCGGAAGGGCGTTCCATATCCTGGGAGCTACACCTGAGAAAGTTCTCTCGTAAGTTTTTTTCTTTTTAAAGATAGGAGGTTTCAAGAGTAGATAATTGGCACTCCTGACAAGTCTGTTTCTTCCTGATATTTCTATTTTCTGGGCTAGATATTTAGGAGTGTTGTGATGAATCGCTTTATGAGTGATACATGCCATTTTCATCTGTACTCTAGCTTCGTACGGTAGCCAGTTTAAGGCCTTCAGGTGAGGCGAGATATGATCAAATTTCCTAGATCCTGTAATAAGCCTTGCTGCTGAATTGAGGCAAGCTTTTAGTGGAGCTGTAGAGATTTTTGGAAGGCCAGCAAGTGTAGTGCATCCATATTCTATCCTAGAGACAACCAGAGATTGCACAGCTAGTTTCAGGTCTGTCTCCGTTAAAAAGGATTTCATCTTCCTTAGATAGTTCAAATGGAAGCGGGCGTTTTTTGCCATGGATTTGATATGTGTTTTCATATCCAGGTTCTCATCCAATGTGATTCCGAGAGATTTCGCAGAGTCTACTAGAGTTGGGATGCAATTTAATGCAGTAATCACTTTACACCATTCTTTCACTAAGGGATGTTTTTTTGTGGTGTAATGAGTAAGAATTCTGTTTTGTCGGCGTTGAGCTTGAGATGATTGTGAGTTAACCATTTTAGCGATATTTTGAGGGCGTCGTTCATTGTGGTTATATCTTACAAGCTAGCAATCTTGATGTAAAGTTACGTGTCATCTGCATACATGTGAAAGGCTATTTTCGAGTTCCGTAGAATTTCTGTGAGAGGTTCAATGTATAGGTTAAACAGTGACGGAGATAAGGTGGAACCTTGCGATACTCCGATTGTATTGGGACAAGATGGAGATAGTGCTTGATTTACTAAGAATCTCTGAGTTCTGTTCATTAAAAATGATTCGAACCATTTCAGTACTGTGCCAGAGATTCCCATCCTGTCGTGAAGTCTGATCAATAATTTTTCGTGGTTAACCGTGTCAAATGCAGCTGACAAGTCTAGGAGGATGAGTAGACAGGATTGGTTGCGATCTAGCGCTTGAAGGGCATCATCGACAATATGTAGGATTGCCGTTTCAGTGCTATGGTTTGCTCTGAATCCAGATTGGCAGTCATCTAGCAAAGCGAAGTTGTCGATGTGTTTACTCAATTGATTTTGTACACATTTCTCTATGAGTTTAGCAAGAAAAGGGATGTTGGTCACTGGGCGATAGTTATTTGGATCTGTAGAGTCCGCTGTGGGTTTTTTGATGATCGGGACTACTTGTCCCGTCTTCAAGCTTTCAGGCAAGCATCCTTGAGATAGTGATGCGTTTATGATCTCTGTCCATATTGGGATCATAAAGTGGTTGATCTCTTTTAAGCATTTCGATGGTATTGGGTCGTTATAATGGTTATTGGGTTTTGTGGTCGCAAGTGTGATAGCCAGCTCCTTATGATCTAATAATTTGAAGGTGTTCCAGTGTGCTTTATTTATCGTCGATTTGTTTGCATGGTTCCGGTCAGACAGTGTTGGTGGCGTGTTATCTTCAATGTTATCTGCGGCGTTCTTAAGTTCTTCTTCCAGCTTATTGGCTTTGTTAATGAAGAAGGTAGAAAATTCGTCACAACTTAGTTGAGTTTTAGTGATCTCTTGGACAGATTTTGTCAACTTGTTGGATTGTTGTTTTATGATTTCGAATAATTTATGAGGTCTGTTTTTGGCGTTGTCCAATTCTGTTCTGATGAATTCCTTTTTTGTGTTGATGATCTTCTTGTTGTATTCCTTTCTAATTTTTCTAAGAACTTTCAGTGTAGTGAAGGAGGGGTGTTGTCTCCATTTTCTTTCTGCTCTTCTCAGATTGCGTCTTTCTTCATTCAGTATTCCGTTGAACCATGGATTTTTATTCTTTTCCGTCACTCTTTTTAATTTGAGTGGTATGGTGGCATTGACTATTTCCGTTACTGTGGTGTAATAGTGGTTCGTTAGATCGTTCACATCTTTCAAGTTTTCAGGTGGGTTTAAGTTTCTCTTGAGACTTTCCGATAGCACCTCCATATTGGAATCTTTAGTATCTCTAATCCATCTTTCCGTTTTTGTAGGTTGAGTCTTTTTTATTTTCTCCCGTGAAGGTATTTGGAATGTTATAGCGTGATGATCTGACCAGTCGCACTGTTCAATGGAGAGGATTTCGATGTTCTTATTCTTCGAGATAATCCAATCCAGTGTGGCTCCTTTTGAGTGAGTAGGTTGAAGACATGCTTGGGATAGATTCAGATCATTTAAAAATTCTTTAAGAGCGTTGACCTGTTTGTCGTTGTTGTCATTCCAACGAAGATTGAAGTCGCCTAAGAATATATTATTAGTGTCAGAGTTGGTGTTAGCAGTGATGATCTCCATCAGTTGGTCAATGAAGTTCATATTGTTTCCTGGAGGGTGATATATGGCATGTAGATTGCAGATCAGATTATTAGTCGCTCTATTGTTAAACCCTAGGTATTCGCATGATTCAAGGGGGTCGGATTGAAATTGGCCAACTTCTAGGGTCGATCTATGTATACATGCAATACCTCCTCCTGTTTTTATCTGTCTATCTAATCTCAAAATGTTGTAGTGCGGTGGTACCAGAAGGCCTAGTATTGGCGATGAGGATTCAGATAGCCATGTTTCAGTCAGGATTGTTAAGTCTATTTCTTGTTTTATGATGATGTCTGCTATGTCTGAAGCATGCTTCGCCGCCGATCGACAGTTGATTAACAGACATTTTAGAGATTTCTCCGCTCTGGTTGCGGTTATGTTTACCGGTTCCGTGGTTATTTGGATTTGTTGAAGATTGTTGAGGTTTAACTTCCTTTCCTTTCTCGTAGCTGTTCTGTTAGTGTCTATCGTTACTCTTTTGATTTCCTGTGTTCTCATTGGGTCTAAAGTTTCGTATTCCTGGAGTAGTGCTGTTATCTCTACTTCTGTTAGTATGTTGTTATTCCTATCTGGTCTGTTTTGTCTGTCTGTTAAAGGTAGAGATCTCATGTTGTTTTCCTTTATAGATGTATTTATTGATTCTCTGATAAGTTTTATTTCCTTCTGCGTGTTCATTGAAATATCATAGAGTTTTTCTATCCCTATCTTCGAGTTTTGGATAACCTCTGCTATTTGTGTTTGGATCTCCTGGATAATTCTCATGACTTTGGGTGCCATATTAAGAATAATCTTCCGTAGTTTTCCAATTTCAATGTTTCTGTTCCTGTGTTTCTGTTTGGAGCACTGTCTCTTTGGTTTTTTGATGTATCCCTTCAGTCGATTATTATCTTTCTCATTGGATTTGGGGTTATTCTTTCTATCATGTTTTGTTGAGCCATCGTTATAACTGTTATTAGTTAACATTTGTGTTCTCTTTGAATTGACCTCGATTGATGAGTTTTCCATTTCGTCCATGGCTTTAGATGGAAGGATTGGATCCGGAAGGATATTCGTTGGGCCGTTGGTTTGTACAATTTCCTGTTCTACTCTGGTTGGAGTGACGTTTATAGAGTTGGTGTCAGCTGAACTTGAACTTGAGTTGTCCGTTGGTGTATTCTGGATTTGTACCAGCCAAGTGTCTCTTTGTTCCTGGTCGAGATTGATTGGGCTATTACTTATAGGGTTATTGTTAGATGAGACGGAGTTGTCCGTTGTCTGATTCTGTTGTTGAACATGTCTTGCGTCTTCTCTAGGTGTGGCTTGATCCTGTTCCTGGTGGTCTCTGGTTATTGTGCTGCTTGTGGAGGAAGTGTCCGGTAGGACGAGGTTGTGATCTGATCTACTCTGGTGTTGGAGTGAATTCAAATTTTCCACATTTCTCTTTAGAATATCGAAGATGTTGTCGAGCTTTTCTAGGTCGTCATTAGAGCCTTTGATCAATATTATACCATTCTTAAAGATAGTTAAGCAAATGTCAGCTTTGAGTATATGTGAAGCCTTGGTCATGAATGTTGTTCCATGTGGGATGTTGGTAGTGGTTTTAATGTATAGCAGGTTTGTAAAGGTATTTCGCCATTTTGCTCTTCTTCTGGTGAAGAAAATCATATCTTTTAGGATGACCCCTTTAACCAGACAGAAAGCAGTGTCGGCAATCAAAGTGTCAGGGTTTCTTCTTAAGAGGTTATGCTTAAATTTTTTGGCTGCATTTTTGGAGAGATAGGAAGGGTATAATATGTTGTAGGCGTTCTTGCCTATCCGTTCCAGGTGATTGTCATCCATCTTGAGAAAAGCTGGGTACGTTGTAGGATACTAAAATTCTCTTATCTTTGAATAATAATGTAAATTATCTAACTTCTATTAATAATTAAAGCAATAGGAGTTATCTTTAGTAGTTGTAAATTCTATGTTCCACTAGAACATGTTCATATCAGTGTACTTGATTAGCTGTTCTTAATTATGAACTTCTGGTGATCGAAGTGTACTTTCCAAGATGTCCGCCGTTTTGATCGACTTTCTAAAGGTTGAGTACCTTCTCTCTTTCACTTCATAGTGTTTGTCCTCTTTCACTTTCCATCTTCTATTTAGGAAATTGGAAATGGGCTCCTTTCTCTCTTTCTATTAGTTGGTTAGTCCTTTTTCTGTTGTATCTGCCTCCTACTGGTTGCCATTTTGTAGTATTTTTAAGCAGTGTATATATACCTAGTCGAGATGTCATAAGCGGCCGCCATTTTAAAGTCAGGCGCGCCGCTTCGAAGGGTATTTATTTTCTTTTATGTTGTAATTTCTCGTTTCTTTAATGGTGGTGTTGATAGGGCTTTAAATTAATTTTTTTTGCCCCCATTTCCGTTGTTGTTAGTCTTAGTCTCTTAGTGTCTTAATGTCCCGCTTCAGTACAATTCTATGCCCCGCCTCCTTGCAGCCCCTCACCTCCACTCGTCGCGCCGGTGCTCTGGGCTTTCTATTCATTTATTTCATTCCGCTTCCCTGCCAGCGTTTACGCGGAGGACATCCGGGCCGCTGCAGCAACTCCAGATGGGGCGCCTCATCCAGGGCCGCGTCGCAAATCGGCCAGTCCGAGTTCCTTGGGCGCCGCTCCACACGCCGGTGTGAAGGTGTCGTCCGTGTCGGGATGAACACTCCTTCTAGTCGTCGTCTTCACGCATCCTCCGGTATCCACAGCAGTCAGCGGTCGTCTTCCCAAGTCCTTCGGTGTCCTCAGCAGCCTGTGCACACGGTAGTCCCAATGTCCGGTGAAGGGTCTCTCGTGCTGGTAGGACGTGAAAGCTTTCTTTTTTCTTCTTTGCCTTTGTTGATGTTGATGGTCGGTTTACTCTCCCGGTGTCCGGGGGAATTGGGGAGGGGAGGGTGGGTTAAAACAGGATTTAAACTAAGATTAGTTATCCTGAACCCTAGGAGCTCTCGTGATGAGCTCCTATGAGGCGGCCATCTTCTGACCTTATAGGAGATTATGTTGAGATTATGTTGAGGTCGTGCTGTCAGGCTACGTGTGCGAGCGGGGCCATGTAAATGTTGAACAGTGTCGGGCTGAGGGTGGATTCCTGGGGTATGCCGCAAATGATCTCGGGCTTTGGAACGGAATGGGGGGAGGCGGACGCTCTGGGTTCTGCCAGAGCATTGTCTCAGAACCTAGAGGCGTGGAGGCGTGCGCGTAGTGTGCGGTGGCAGACAGTGTGGAAGGCAGCAGAGATGTATAGGAGGATGAGTGCTGCGGTCTCGCCGTTGTCCAGCAGGGTCCTGATGTCATCGGTGGCGGCGATGAGGGCACTCTTGGTGCTGTGGTTGCTGCGGAACCCTGACTGGGAAGGGTCCAGGATTCTGTTTACTTCGAGGTATCGGGTTAGCTGTCTGTTGACGTTTTCTCAATGACCTTGGCCGGGAAGTGGGGTGAACACCCTAAATATCGATTCCAAAATATAGACTGCCCAAAATATCGAATCAAAAATACAGACAGCCCAGAATATCGAATTACTAAAATATAGACAGCCCAGAATATCGAATTTAGGGTATGAAATATCGAATTCCATAATATCTAATATAAAATAAAGATTTCCATAATATCTAATATTTTTTAGTGTTATGTATGGTAGTATATGTATTAAAATTATGTATTAATTTTGTAATGTAGGTTTAATTTTTTTAAAGTAATGAATGTTAATTCCATAGCGGGTTGTGGGTTTATAGGGGAATAGGATGGGAAGTAATTTAATTATAGTAAATTAAATATTAATTTTTATTTATATGTCTTGATAATTAATTGATTGCTAATTCATTTTTAATTGGTAATTAATTTTTAATAATTGGTAATTCATGTTTATTAATTGGTAATACATTTTTATTAATTGATAATTATGTTAATTGTATTTCTTTGGAGTGGGTTGTGGGTTTATAGGGCAATAGGGTGGGAAGTTATTTAATAGTAATAAAGTTAACAATTATTTTTATTTATATGTATTGATAATTAACTGATAAATAATTATTAATTGGTAATCAATTTTTATTAATTAGTAATTAATGTTTTTAATTGGTAATTAATTTTTATTAATTGGTAATTGTTTTTAAAAAAAATTTATTGGTATTGATAATTAATTTTATTTTATTTTAATATTAAATCATTATTTTCCCTACTGTTGCACTCTCTGGAGTGGGAATAGTAATTTTTACCCATACGCTATCCAATGCTTTCCCTACTGTTGCACTCACTGGAGAGGGAATAGTAATTTTTACCCCTACGCTATTCAACACTTTCCCTACTGTTGCACTCACTGGAGTGGTAATAGTGATTTTTACCCTCCCGCTATCCAACGCTTTCCCTACTGTTGCACTCTCTGGAGTGGGAATAGTAATTTTTACACCCCCCCCCCGCTATCCCACGCTTTCCCTACTGTTGCACTCTTTGGAGTGGGAATAGTAATTTATACCCCTACGCTATCCAACGTTTTCCCTACTGTTGCACATTCTGGAGTGGGAATAGTATTTTTTACCCCCCCCCACCGCTATCCCATGCTTTCCCTACTGTTGCACTCTTTGGAGTGGGAATAGTAATTCATGCCCCTACGCTATCCAAAGTTTTCCCTACTGTTGCACTCTTTGGAGAGGAAATAGTCATTTTTACCCCTACGCTATCCAACGCTTTCTCTACTGTTGCACGCACTGGAGTGGGAATAGTAATTTTTACCCCTAAGCTATCCAACGCTTTCCCTACTGTTGCATTTTTATATTTTAAGATTTTTTACATTATTTTAAGTATGTTTTATTTAATTGTTTTTAATATTTAATTAATTTTATATTATTTTTAATATATTTAAAAAATTCGATATTTTAGTTAACTATTTTTTTACCAATCTGTATTTTGGATTCGATATTTTAGTACTTACCTATTTGTAGATAGGGTTTCTATATTTTGTCCTTCGATATTTTGGAGCCGATATTTAGGGCATTCAATATTATGTCCCTCGACATTAAGTCACTGAACCGGGAAGGGGAGCGGAGAGATGGGCCGGAAATTCTTGAGGTCTCTTAGGTCTGCCTTAGGTTTCTTGAGTAGGGCATTGATCTCTGCGTGTTTCCAGATCTCTGGGAAGGTCGCGGTCTCGAGGGAGAGATTGATGACGTTGCGCAGGTAGGGTGCGATGGAGCTGCTTGCTTTGTTGAAGACGTGGTGCGGGAATGGGTCTGAGGATAGGGCACCATCGTTGCCCTCTTGACAGAGCTGACTTCAAGGAAGCAGCCCAGGAGAGTGAATTGGACCGATGCCTGTCAAACTGCTTTTGATGCCCTGAAGACTGACATGATCACAGCGCCTGTGCTCAAGGCATCTGACTTCTCCAGTGAGTTCATAGTGCAGACAGATGCTTCAGAGCATGGTCTGGGAGCAGTACTCTCACAGATCAACAACAAGGGCTTGGACCAATCTGTAGCTTTCATTAGCAGGAGGCTACTTCCCAGGGAACTGAGGTGGAATGCAATTGAAAGGGAAGCTTTTGCTGTGGTCTGGGCTCTGAAGAAGCAGAGGTCCTACTTGTTTGGGACTCACTTTCGGATTCAGACAGACCACAGGCCCCTCAGATGGTTGAGGCAAATGAGGGGTGAGAACCCAAAACTGTTAATGTGGTCCATCTCCCTATAAGGAATGGACTTTACTGTGGAACACCGCCCTGGTACATAACACGCAAACGCTGATGGTCTGTCCAGGTTTTTCCGCCTTAGTGAAGAGAACTCCCAAGAGGGTGGACAGTTCTCCCCACTTTCAGCTGGAGGGGACATATGTTAGACTTGGCATCTTTGGTGTGGTTTCCCCTGTCTTTTTGCCTCTAACTCCTGTATTTTTGACGCTGTGCTGGATTTCGTTTTTGCTGGTTTAGATGCTTTGGGCACTTAGCCACTGCTGATCAGTGTCAAAGTGCAAGTGCTCCCTTAGTAAATTGTTACTGTGATTGGATATCTATGACTGGCATATTTGTATTACCAAGAAGTCCCTAGTAAAGTGCACTGAGTGTGCCAGGGCTGGTGATTCAAATGCTACTAGTGGGCCTGCAGCACTGATTGTGCCACCCACATGAGTAGCCCTAAAGTGGTGTCTCAGGCCTGCCACCGCAGTGCCTGTGGGCAATTGCTGAATGCCATGCTGCCCTAGCCAGTGTCCACACTGGCCCGGCCTAACCCTTCCCTTTCTGTACACATTGGACACCCCTATAGAAGGCCCTAGATAGCCCCCAGTGTGCAGTGTATATGAAAGGTAGAGCATGTACTGGTATGTGTGACATGCTCTGGTAGTGAATTACAGCCATTTTCGTTTTTCACTATTGAGAGGGCTATCTTGTCCATAGGCTATAATGGGGAATGCTGAGTATAATGTTTACCTACATATCTTCCCATAGGAGCAAGATAGAAAATTAAAGTCTGGTATCCCTAAATTCAGAATTTAATAACACATTTTTAGGAAGAATGGTTTTTAACCCTGTGTTTGAGAACAGCACTTTTAGAAAGTGGCTGTTCTCTTGTCTAACCTTTCTGTGTGCCTTGGCCTGTTTGTGAATTGACTGTCTGGTTTGTGAGTGGCAGGGACTGGGGAGCCCCCAAGAGGGTGGATGAGTCAGCTCTAGGCTGAATGACTGCATCTGCATCTTGAGTGGTGGGAGGGGATAGCACCTGGGCCTGAATAGGGCTGTGCCTGCCTTCCACAATGCTGGCTCCACCTCCTGCTGGGCGGCTGACAACCCTGCCACTCTCTTTGAAAGGAGAGAAGACAGAAAAACAAAGTGCTCAGGAACTGACCTGAACTGGTTCTGACCATGCCAAGGCCTCTCTGCCTCTAGAGAACAAAGGAAAGACTGGTATAAGAAGGGTTACCCAGACTACAGAAAATTAGATCGTCCTGGAATCAAGAAGGATCCTCTGCCAAGGAGAAAGCTGGAGGACTGAAGAGGAAGGACTGTCCTTCTGTGTGTTTGTGGGCTGACCTGCAGTTGCTTTGCTGCCAAGGAGAGGGGAAGGACTTTGTTGGTGCTTAGTCCCCTTGCTTGAAGAGATCTTCAATGGCCTGAAGAGAGCTGGCCTCCTGTTAAGAAGTCCCAGGAACAAAAGTACTTCCCCCCAGCTTCCCCACTGAATTCTGCTGAGAGAGTTCTGCCCTTCCTAGAGTGCTGAATTCAACTGAGGGGCCTCTGGAAGTTGTGGCCTGCTGTTTGGGAAGCTGGACAAGGAGAAACTAAGACAATCTGCAAATGTTCACGCATCGCTCGCGCAGAGCATCCCCGACAGTGCTAAGAAATTCCCGCCGCTGCGAAGATTGAGATCGTCGCAGCGCCTGTTGCCGCTGCAAGAGCAGATGCATCCTTCACTTGCGGAACGCATCGGCCGGGTGCGGGAAGATTCCTGTTGCTGCGAGTATCGTCGCAGAGCCTGTTATCGCTGGGTGAGATCGCCGCACCGCTTGCTTGCGGACCGCATCAAGTCGTTGCGAACATCGTCGCAGAGCCATCGCATTGAGGGGCCGCGAGAGGAGAAGATTGACGCTGCGCCGCGCATTGCCGACGCACCTGAGATCGTCGCTGCCCCAAAGATCATCGCATCGTGCCTTTGCGAGAGGCTTCCTACGGACCCTGCGCACCGGAATCCATACAAGGTATCGCATACCTCCCCATATAGACCGGATTCGCCGCAACACGCCCGCTGCGTCCAGCAGGGCTGTCGCATCGCCTCCTCAGGGTCTCAGGAGTGACAAACTGCTTGTTTTTCAACGCTGCAGCTTCCATTTGTAACTTTTTGTCGCATCTAAAGGTACTTTTGGCTAAACATGACACAACTGTGGATTATTTTAACGCAAACCTTAGAACTCTTTTAAAATCATATTCTTGAACTGTGCATGTTGGATTTTGGTCGTGTAGGTTAGATTAAATAACTTTATTTTTCTAAACTGGTGTGGAGTCCATTTGTTGTGTTTTCACTGTGTTACTGTGAGTGTTGGTACAAATACTTTACACATTGCCTTTGATAAGCCTGTCTGCTCGTGCCAAGCTACCAAGGGGGTGAGCAGGGGTTATCTAAAGAGTGTATCCCCCTTACCCTGACTAGAAGCAGGGGTCCCTATTTGGACATTGGTACCTACCTCTGCCAACTAGAGACCCCAGGATCTAACAGCATGCGTTGTAAAAAAATGCGTTGTAATGGATATTGCGATGTAAAAAGCGTGTTGTAAAAGCATGTGTTGCAATGTGTCCTATTCAACACCGCTGTACCTGAACTCTTTATCTGATCAAAGCATATGCTTAATCCTCAAGATATACACCGAATAAAGAAAAAACTGAGGTCTTCCCTTTAAATTCGCTCTGCATCCCCACAACCCTCAACAATGGCAATCTCAAATGGCAAAACCAACATCTCAAATATCTAAGTCTACACTTCTGCAGGTCTCTACCTGAGTCACTTTCTGAAATTGAAAACATTCGCTTAAAAAAAAGACAAGATCTTGTTAGAACATGGTCTCCAAAACACATCATGTGGTGGGGTAGACTGGAATGCACTAAGATTTTGATACCCCCATCAAGTCAACTAACTTAATTATAAGCATGTTCCCCCTACACCTCTTTATAAATTTCTTTAAAGCTCTACACAAGGTCATTACACAATTCATTTGCCAAAATAAAAAAAACGGATCTCAACAAAGATAATCAGACAGAATAAAGAGAAATGCAGGTTAGGACTTCCCAACTTTAGCAAATTCCAATTGGCATTTCTAATCAAACAATCCTTTCACTGGATTCTGAGCAGCCCGAAACTCCCCACTCCCATTTGGTCCAAATTAGAGAAAGACTGTATATTATCTTTTACACCATTAGTCATTATCTCTATGAAATTCTTCAAACCCTTGCACTCCTTAAACGCACGATAGAGGCTATAAAACAACTAGACAATAAATGAGTAGTTAAAATAAGAAACTCCACCTTTGAAAATGACTAATTGCAATCCTCTGAAATCTTTTCATTTAAAAACTGCCCTCTGATCACGACTAACAGTGGAACTATGGGGTATATTCACAAGCCCCTATCGCCACCACAACGCCACTTTCAGTTACGTTGTGATGGCGATACAGGCCTCGCCTTATTCACAAAGCAGTATTAAGCCACACTGCATTTAGCGTGAAAGGGTAGGGTAATGGGTGTTGCAGTGGGCGTTCCACCGCAACATCCATTGATGTTGACGCTGCCCCCTGTTCACAGGGTCAGCGTAAATAGGAGGTAGTGCCAAAATTAAGACCAGGAAAATCCTGATCTTTAACAGACAAAACGTGGAGAAATGCTTTATTTCTCCTCGTTTTTGATTTTTCCATGTGTGCTGCCTTGTGCAGCACACATAGTAAAATCAAATTGCCATGGTTTGTGTATGTACAGGAAGGTGTCCCTTACTGTACATAAACAAACCTTTTTTTAAAATGCCATTCTGTCACTTTCATGTGTGCTGTAAGGCAGCACACATGAAAGTAAGAGAATTGCATTTCGGATTGTTTATGTGTAGAAAGGGACACCTTCCTACACATAAACAAACCTCCCCTGCACACAGGCACCCTTGCACACTGGTGCAAGGGTGCCGACATTGGCGCTAAGTTGTTAAACTTAGTGCCATCGCAGGGGAGAACGCAAGGCTGCACCATATCCTTGTGAATATATCCCCCTTTGAGTTCCATCGCAGCCGCTTCTTGTGTGCATCCTTCAAGAACTCTACCACCAATCTACACTGTACAGAGTGCTGCTGGAACAATTTTCAGAGCGGGGTTGCTGTCAGTAATTTTACATCACTAAAAATCAAGTGTAGCAAATGTGAAACGCCCATTTAGCAGGAGAGTGGTAAGGGTGTAGTATGGAGCTGGTGGTATATTTTGGAGCACTGTTGTGCTTACTAAGGGCCCCATTAGGATGGCGGGTGGATCGCCCCCACCGGGCCGGCGGTAGCCACTGCCGGCTCGGCAGGGGCGATCCGCCCACCATCCGTGCAGAAATGAACCCCCGCCATATTATAATGGCTGGGGGGTCCGCAGCGAACGGAAAGACCGTCTGCCGATTTTGCACCAGGTCGACATGTCGACCGGGCGGAAAAGGGTTCAATATGGTGGCGGTGTCTGAAAGACACCGCCAGCCATATTGGTATGTGGGTTTACAGATGCCTTTCTGCAGTCTCTGCTTGAAGGGCCCGTTGCGGGCCCCCAGAGACTCCGGTGGGGTGGGGGGTGCACATGGGGGGCACTTATGGTACCTTCCTGCAGTTCCATGCACAATATAGCAGACACCGCGGGTGCCTGCCATGTTGCGCATGGAAGTGCACAACATGCCTCCCTGGCGTTGTGGCGGGCGGTGCTGGGTGACATTTTTAATTGGGAGAAGTGTGTGAACGCTAAGTGGCAGAACTTTCATCAAGCCTTGAGAAATGTGAGAAAGAGCTGTACTGGGCACTCAGGGTAAGTAAATGTAGTGGGAACAACTTAGGCCACACCACCATTGACTCACAGGGGTGTCTACTTTACAAAGATGTCAGAGGTTGCTAGGTTTTCCTTAGACCCAAATATCACAGCCACTCATATAGCCAGAAAGGCTTAAATTTCAAGGAAATCTATTGATCTCTGTTCTGCATTTGGGGCTTTCCTGTTGTGAGTTATTGGCCCAGCCACATGTGGGGTACTGATTTGTAAGTGGGAAAACGCTGGGAGGTAGGACTTTGGTGGTTCATCACAGACTACAGAACTCTCCTTCTCAGAACTGTGAAAAAAATCTATAAGTTTAGTCAATGTTTGACGTTTTCAGGGCCTTCTGGGTAAGAAAAAGAGGTAGGGTCCATGTAAACCATACCACCCTTGACTCCCTCCAGGTGTATTCCCTCCGGTTGTCTAGTTTTGAGAAATGTCTGGAGTTGGTAGGTTTTCCTCTGTTCCAGACGACCCTGGGGACAGGTAACACAACTACCCACATTGACAGAAAGACTTTTCTAAGTAAAGTCTTGAGGTTTCTACATTTCATTTTAGAATCTTTCTGAGCGATACAAGCATGGTACAGATTTTATCGAAAGAAGTGTGAAAAAACTGAATTTTAGAAAGTTTGTTACTATCTATGTCAATTCTTTCTTTTTTGGTTTCTAAATATGAATCAGTATGGAGAAAGAACACATTTTTCAAAACACCCTCTGAATCAATCACATGATATTATAGGTAGCCCAAATTCAGAATCTTACTGATAACCATTATTCTCATACTCAGATTCTTTGGCACATTTAAAAAATGACTAGCTTTTCTTCATATCCATTTTTCATAAGATTTTACCTCATGAACTAATGCTTGGTCAGTACATAATGAAAAGAAAGTCTACGCTGCAGCTCGGTTAATAGCTCAGGGTATCACGTGTTTTGGACAACAAACAAAAACGATATATTCCAGCGAATGCAATTGTATGATGGATCTAATGGTAAGCTACTTTTGAAGCTAGGCCGGCAGGGCAAAAAACACAGATGAAAACACTGTCACCTATTTCTATTTTTCCCTACATACGTCCATTAGTTTTTGCATTCATCAATTAGTATATTTGGTAAAACCATGTGCAATCAAAAGCATTGACTCCTTGCTTGAACAAAATATTGTCTTGTTATCAGAAATGGATAGATTTCCAATATTACATCTCTTTTTCTCACATACTGAAATTAGTTGGAAACCACAAAAATAGGAAATATTGAATACAACTCAGCACAGCTTGCGAGAGTCGGCTGCTTTCCACGCTGTAGAGAGGGCGAGTCGAGGTTTCTACATGTTGCCTGGCTGTGTCCCCGAATTGCTGAATTCTGGGACAAAGTATCCCGTACGATAAACATGATCACAGGTATTTTGCTGACTCCAAACCCACTGCTCGAACTCCTGGGTTATAGTAAAAACATATGTGAGCAGGCCAGGCGACTAGTAGATATGGGACTGCTTCTTGCTAAGCGTAGGGTTTCTATGCGCTGGGCCACTGGCCCGGTCCCGACAATATCTGAATAGGAGTGGGATATGCTATATTACAATACACAATCAGATACCTACAGTGAACTCCTCCCCCAGCAGAGTCGGCCCACAGGTTTTTGGGGATTATTCAAGCAATAACTGGTGGGGAAGGCACCTGGAGAGCCTGAGGGAAGCTAGGTCTATTACGAACTGATTTGTGGGTCAGCCCGCTCTGTACGTGCAGGTATTATTTGTCGGGCAGGAGGGCTGTCTATGTTAGCTTAATATGACTCTATACGCTTGGGGTGTGCACTATATTACGAACTCTCGCTTGGGGTGTGCACTATATTACGAACTCTCTGTGAACAATCTCTCCAGAGATTATCCGCTTTGTTAGGCATATACAAATGTATTCTAGAAGATCACCGTGGACTCACTTAGTTGCCAGCCAATGTAAATATGTACTGTATTGGGTTACTGTACTTTCTTGTAAACATTTTAAAAAAGAAAAATTAGAACAACAAAAAATATTGAATACAACTTAGAAAATTGCAAAAACTGTGGTAAAAAATGTTCTAGCCACTATGCATGTTCCTGAAAGCTGGGAATATGGAGTTGCTAGCAAAGCAAAGATTTTGTTGGTTCCATTAGTAAAGAAAAACCATCCACTTTCTTGCAAAGCACAGTTTTATCAGAAAACATGTTTGCCGGAGTTTTTTGAGGAAGGAAAATGCACTCATATTAGTGGTATTTCAAAATGATGTTGTCAAGGGAGCATGTTTTTGATTTATAATCCTTTTATTTAGTACAGGTGATTGGGTTCACAGCATCAGTATCTGGAACACAGTGACGAGAGTGGACATACCTTTGACGTTGTTATGTAACACATGGACAAGTTATTGCCTTGAGAAAGCCATCGACCAATTTGGTGCCACGGGCGAAACCCGTGTCAGCTGTTTTTGCTTTTTTTCCTATCTGTGAACCTAATCACCTGCACTAAATAAAAGGATTATAAATCAAAAACATGCTCCCTTGACAACATCATTTTCAAATACCACAAACATGAGTGCATTTTTCTTCCACAAAAAACTCCGGCAAACTTGTTGAATCAGGAGCTCATGGGTGCAGCTCCTTGAGGAGAAAGTGCCGGACAAGGATTTTGTCTTGCCCCTGGTGCGGCCGTCTTTCAGAGATAATTCACCCTTTTGCTTACAACTTATAAAAAAACATATTGCTATATTTTGACTATTTTCTCAGGGACTCTGCAAACCATAAATACCTTTAGAATTCCCACTATGTGAATAAAAAATGAATGCTTACGTGTGAGCTGCTGCAAATGCCAAAAAAAAAGTTCAGCACTGTGGTGAAGCAAGGGCTTCACCCCAGTGCACAAGATTTCACCGCTTAAGATGTTGAAGGAAGTTGCGAATACTACTGATGCCCAGAAGTATTAAACAAAACTAATCTTGGCAAAGATGTCACAAAATTGATTCATATTTTGCACTTACAAATATGTCTTAAAAGATTGTGTGAATACTTTCGATGCTAAGGAGTATAAACAAGAACTCGTATTGCATAACTAACTTGAGAGTGACTCTTTAATTGCAAGTTTATTATTGATCAAATGCCACAATAATCATCAAGCTCAGAATGTTTTAAAACATAATACAAGACTTCCACTACAAGACTTACATAGCTACAAATGTTTTGGTCAAAATGAAACAGAATAAGCTTGATTCATTCTTCAATAGTCCCACTTCTGAGGCTCCTGCTAATGCACTGTGTCGCGGCTCTTACAGATATGGCAAGAATCAGCTCTTCTATGACCTACACCATAACATCCAAAAGGCAATTTCGGTACTAACTGCACATTGAGAACCCTCCAAAACATGTGTACTTTTCTGATATATAATTCCACCAACAATTTGTTCATTGGTTATGGGAAGCAATAGATTACTAAGTGCAAATGTTGAATAGTGATGTTGGAAAAAAAACAACTTGTTAAAACCTCATATGATTAGTGCACCCCTGACAACATATGTGTGTACAACCTTAAGCACGCTTTTGAAAGTTGACTAAGCTTTTTGTCCTTTCGAATTCCAGACGATGATTGTTCACTGAGGTGAATAACGGTAATATATGTATTTACAGCACTTACAAACCCAGGCGTATGAACAGATCATGAAATAAAGCAATATTAATATAATCAATAGAGACAAAAATACTTGCAGAAACCAAGTGACTGCAGGGACAGTGAGGATAAAATGAAAAAGCTGGATGATCTCTAACAAGTTATGCTTGGGAATCTTCTAGAGTCAATACCTTGTAGCCGAATCTAGAAAAGTGGTAAATTAGTTAAACTGCGCTCCACACAGCAAAGAGATTAACAAGCATTTACAATGCAACGGTCTCGCCTTTGCAAAATTTAGAGCTATTGGCATTGTAAATGACAATATTTGTATTTATGTGTTGGTTTTCAAAACAGATAAATAAATGGCATTGTCAAATGCGAGACCTATTGCATTTGCAATGCAATAGGTCGCGTATTTACGCGAGTTTGAGCTATTGACATTGCAAATAACGTGTTTTATTTATGTTTTAAACACACACACACACACACCCACACACAGCCACACACACACAGAGCCACACACACAGCCACACACACACACACAGAGCCACACAGAGTCACACACACACACACACACACACACAGAGCCACACACACACAAAGAGCCACACACACACACAGAGCCACACACACACACACACAGAGTCACACACACAGCCACACACACAGAGCAAGACACACACACACAACACCAAGCCACCACCTTTCTTTGACGGTGACTGTTGCACTCTAATTTTCTGGTGGAAGGGCTCTCTCAAACAGTGATCTAGCCGCGTTTAACTTTTTTTTACAGAAAAGGGCTCTCCCTTTCAAAATTCTGGCTTGTCCTCCTCTAGGTATTTAAAGCCATGCGCAGTGCTGCATTCGTGCTCCAGCTGTTCCAGGCGGGTTCACCCGTGCCTTTCACACCAGAAGTAGTCCCGAAACCCGCTTCCCTGTTCAGGCCGACCATATTCTGAGGCGTTGATTTAAACAAGTTTTCCAAGTCAAGGCATACATATATGAGGGAATGTTTCAGATATGCCGCTACTTCTGAAAGACCGATAAGGCACAGGCACAGGCTGGGTCAGTCACCGGGCAGGCTCAGACTAACATGAGGCCGGGTTCTACCCCAGGCCTACAATTGGCTGCCCTGAAGCCTTCTAATTCGTTTCAGTAGAACCCCCAGGTTCCATTCTCAGTTCTCACGGCTGCTTATCTTTACAAAGATGAGTTGCACGAAGAAGGTAGCGTAGGGGGTGAAACGCTTGCTGCACAGATGCATCTTGCTCATGTAAATTAAAGGTTATAATTCTATCTATCGGGTCGACGCAGAGTTGCATTGTCTCAGTGGTTTTACACGAATATCATTACGTTGGGTAATACTCTCTGTTATTAAACGTTGTGGGAAAAGGCAAAGAACGCGAGTTAGCATCCTCTACGGAAAAACACAAACCATTGTGCTGATAAATGTCCAATGTCACGGCTGTAATTAAAGAACGAAGTTCAGCCTCTTGTTTAAAAAAGCTATTTTATGGCGGGAATGGGAATATCAACCATTTGTCATAGGATAGCGTGCTTTACCTGTTTGCTACTCTTTGGTGGATATACGACCGAGAGGTGACAATCGAAATCGGCTGTATTTTTTGATTTTGCTAAATCCAGACAAAAAAAAATCCTGCTGGCATAGGCAGTCTGTCCCACAGGAAAGTGATGATTTTCGGTAAATCACAGGTTGGCAGAATGAGCCTCATGACGGGCAAAGCTGACATGCAACTGGTCAATCCCAGCCCTACTTGCATTTTAAGGATAGCAGCCTGGCGAAGTTAAACTATCTAAGAGGAAATTGCATCTGCTGTTGAAAATTGGTCAGACTCCGCCTTTTAACGATACAAGGCTGATAAAATGAAAATTGAAAGCACAGTAAAAGTGCGGCAATAGGTAACACTTGCAAACAGTAAATTATATCTTGTTCGTAACTAGTTTAGTACGCAGCTCACGCCAGCTGTCTGTCAGTTCACCTGCACTAACTTTTTTAGCTTTAGTGCGGTTCAACGGCACTCGTTTTTTTTTAGGTTCAGCGCGGTTCACCGGAGCTTGCTTAATTAATTTAGTGCGGGAATGGATCAGAGGACACACAATACCTCTGGAGCACGCGTATTATCCCAGCGAGCTGCACTGTCAACCAGTCCTTGAACTTTGAAAAAAAAGATGCGAGTAGCTGCTTGTTTCTGACAAGTGCCGGTGCTTCAAATTACTAGCATTACGTCGCCCTTGAGAAGTTCCGGTATTCAGTCTCTCAAAATAAACAAGTCAGAGTGTCCTAATTGCGCAGCCACCAAACGCCCTTGAAGCGCGGGTGCCGCGATTATATTAAAATGAAAGAAATAGAAAAAGCATCTATTTCTTTCATTTTGGTATAAACGCGGCAACCCCGCATTACTTTTAAGATGTTATTAAGTAAATCGCGGGTGCTGCGATTATACCAAAATGAAAGAAATATAATTTTTTTCTATTTCTTTCATTTTGGTATAATCGCGGCACCCGCGCTTTACTTATAACATTTTGAAAGTAATGCGCGAGTGCCGCGATTATACCAAAATGAAAGAAATAGAAAAAAAATATCTATTTCTTTCATTTTGGTATAATCGCGGCACCCGTGCATTACTCTTAAAATGTTACAAGTAAAGCACGGGTGCCGCGATTATACCAAAATGAAAGAAATAGATGTTTTTTCTATTTCTTTCATTTTGGTATAATCGCGGCACCCACGCTTTACTTGTAACATTTTAAAAGTAAAGCGCGGGTGCCGCAATTATACTAAAAAAAAGAAATTTCTCTTTTAGAGCCGCCCCACTCGGACGGGCTCGGGTTGACTTGCTGCTGTTGTAAAAGCTTTCTTATCTTTTTTATGGGGCGAAACAGATGGCCCCGTAAAGAAGATAAGAAAGCATTTACCACAGCAGTAAGTCAAGGAACCCGGTCTGAAAAGGACGGAGCTAAAAGAGAAAGAAGAACGTCACTAGGATCTGTTCTCCAATGGCTGGCCACCGTTTAGCATGAACGGTGACGCCAGCCAATGGAAAAGAGGGGCGGGGCTTAACCTTGCTAGTGAAAAATACTCTAAGTTATTAAATCTCGCCAGCTCCGCTGCACATGTCTGCGCAGCCATCGCAGGCCAAGACCTAAAAATCATAACTGTATGAGTAAAGGTAGAGATCCTGAGTGTGTAATTGTTAGAATCACGCTAAATCTAAGTGGACTCAGCTTTTTTTATGAACTCAGGTTGCTATGACTAAGAAAGACATATATATGACTACAAGACTGTTTACTTCTTCGACACTATGGGACAACCAAGTATAGCACTGCAACAATTTATCTGACTGTTAACTTTGCTGAAAATTTGCACTAAGCTTCAGTCTTAAAAATAAATCTATGCATCCTCTTCAAAGCTTCTCAAAATGATACTCAATCGCAGAGTGAACTAAGATTAGAAAAGGTCTGTGTGATAAAATACAAGGGGCAGATTTACAAGCCCCATGCGCCGCTGGTGCATCACGTTGCATGACGCACCGGTGGCGCAGCCTGCTAAGGGATATATACAAGCACAGGTAAAGTCACCCTGCGTGACTTAACCTGTGCTTGTAAATATCGCCCCTGTTCACACAACACTTTGCGTGTTAGGGGCAGGACATGGGTGTTGCTGTGGGTGTTCCCACGCAACACCCATGTCCACTGATGTATTTCCAGATTTACGAGAAATCGCAAACTTGGAAATGAGTCAGTTTGCTGCACCACCATAGTGGCTAAGAGAAACGAGGAGAAATGTTTTTATTTCTCCTCGTTTTTTCCTCTTTCAATGCGTGCTGCATTCTATAGCATGCATTGAAAGAGGAAAATGCCTGCCGTGATTGCTTTTGTGCAGGAAGTGGCCCCTTCCTTCACAAAACCAATCTCCTCATGGCGCAGGCATCCTTGCATCATGGTACAAGGGTGCCTGCGCTGGCATATGGCAGCTATTTCTGCGCCAGCTCTTGGGGAGAGCACAGGAATGCGACATCTCATTGTAGATATGTCGCATTCCTGTGCTCTGAAAGTGCCGCAGCGTGGCGCAGCCAAAGGCCTTGCGGTGCTGCGCTGCGGCACTTTCTTGTAAATCTGCCCCCAAGTCTCCAAAGAAAATCTTTAGATATTATAAATTCCCTGGAAATCAACTTTGATTAAACCATGCACATCTGACAGTGCTTTCCTTTAAACACAGTACCTTCTGGGTAAAAACATAGTTCCCCTATTTTATCTTCTATTCTGGGATTACCTGCGATCACCCCTCAGATCCAGGTCAGACTTGCTATTATAGCACTTACTAAAGACAAGGCTGCTTCACGAGAATAAACCCTACAAAAAATACTTCAAAACACCCATTTTGCCTACTTAGTCTTAATTAGTAGCTTTAATATTGCCAAAGGATGTCAAAGCTTAGGACATTTAACAACTTTCAAAGAATTGCACATAAAAAATATTTATTTATACCAGAAACAAAATTTGAGTAGCCTGTCTGAAGAAAAAAGAGAATACAAAATAAATTCCAGAATCATTCTGGACATTGCTTTCACAATGAATCTAACTGTGTATGTTCGTTTATTAAATTCATCTTGAAAGTAAATCATGTCTTATTGATAAGTATCTCCTATCTCGTCTTGCCATTCGATTTATTATGCGCTGAAGGTTATTGTTCTCTACTTTAGGAGCTAAATGCTGTTAATTGCCCCACCCTGCAAGTATGGACCCAGGTTGAACGCACGGGTGCCTAATGAGCAGTTAGCATGCATCAGCATATGAACAATAACACTATTACTACCCCTCCATCCTGCATAAACACAGCCGTCTCTGTTCGCTTCATGGCCCTCCCATTGGACCTGCAGTGCAGGCAAACATTAGTTAGGGCCTGAATTAAAAGCCTTTTGACTAGATGAGAAGGTCACAGCATTTCATAAATGTGTGCTTAAGGTATCTAAGCAACAGTAAAAATCATCACAACAGATGCTGTTTCTAACAAATTACCAAAATACAGAGGATTATAAATTACACTGTCTTTCTACTCACGGTTCCCTTTTACTCTATTATCTTTAACTTCATTTTTAATGAGTTTCTATTTTACGAATGTACACATCTTTTTCTCTGGTGTTCTTCAACTACGATCAGTGGAAGGCAGGCGTCCAGATCTGCTCAGCAATTAAGTTTAGGCCTTTCTGCAGTGCTACCATCAGAGTGTGATTCATACAAACCTTTCATTAGAAAAAGCCCAATTCAAAGTATCTCTAGTACGGATTGTAGCAGTAGCACTATAGAGGAATGTTATCTTCCAGAAAATAACCTCAGAAATTATATGTATTCTAAACAGTCAAAAGCTATTCTTTAAAGGGGCTTCTTGGTGTAATACATTTATTCAGCCTATCAAAAAACGGTGTCTTTAGTTCAAAATGATGAATTTACAACACTTGAACCCAGGTAAGTACATTACTAAATGCATCCACAGATGAACCAGCCAGAGTGGTCTCTAAGCAGTCTGAAAAGCCAACCATACTAGGCAATTTAATATTCATACCATTCACTCCTTTACCCCTCTGCTTAAAGCCAAACGGAAAAGACAATGGGGCCAATTACGATGTTGTTCGGAAACAGTTCTGAACTAATCGTCTCAGACTTATTTTCGAACTAATCAGGTCCGGACGACCAATTACAATGCTTCTGAACATCATTCGGTTGGACTCGCATTGACTTTAATGGGAGCCTGTGTTCCGAACGAGAACACAGGCTCCCATTGAAAAAAGGGGTAGTTGAGGAAACCTTGCACCCTGTGGCGGGCACACCATGGTGCCTGCCAAATTGAGCATGGTTGGGAAGAGGGGTCCCATGGGTACCCACACGGGCCCTATTCGGATGCCTCTGTGTGAAGGAGGGCCAGTAACAGGCACCTAAAGACAGATTCTAACAGCTGTTTCGTGTCGGGCAGACTGAATCGGAACAGCTGTCCAAATTGGTCATTGTAATCGCTTGTCCAAAAACCGTGTTCATAGAGCTGTACAATTCGGCTTCTAAAGACTCGGGCTGTCCGAATGCTTTTCGGAACCGATTCGGATTGCCTGGACGGTTTCCGGGCATGTTAATCGGTCATTGGGAAATGTGTACGATTCGTTCGGAAAAAGGGTTCCGAATCAGATTCTGCAATACCGAATTCCATTTGAAGCCCTTCCAAACGACAACGTAATTGGCACCTATATATTTAATAGGTCTGCTGGTTGTTGTACTGATGACATCCACCCACTAGTGTAGAATTACTTATATAATTCCTGTTGGCTATGGAACAGCAATTGAATGATAATAACTTCTAAACATTACCAGTTTGGACTATAGTTGATATGCTCACCTTGAGGGTATTTGCAATGTAACAATACCATTCTCTTTCCTGCTGACTTTCCTTGTATGCTATGAACAAATTCAAGATTGTCACTCATCCATGGCAACTAACGTCAAAATAAACGTTAATATTTCGATTCGATTCATAAACTTTATTCGATTCAAAATGATAGAATCACAAAAGTATACAGACCTTAGTTTAAAAAGAAGAACATATTAAAATCAATAAATCAAAATGATTCATTTTACAGTTTACAGTTTATACATTTTAAAATCTAAAAATAAAAGGTTTCCAAAAAGGAAGTTTATACAAATGGTATATATCATTTTTCGATTAATCACACCCTGTACCAGAGGATAAAGTTATAATTCATTTTATGCAGATAGCAGAGAAAGAAAGGTATTAACCAACTAGCAGTACCGTTTCCTGAATTGCAGTGACAATCGTATGAAACTTAGCAGGGCGCAACATACTCCAGGTGATGATAACGACAACAAATAATCATAACCCTCTTTATAATTGCATGGTCGTCGGTTTTGTAGGATAGGCTTAATAAACCTGGTTCTTGGTTCCTTATAAAGAGGACAAAAAAGAACAAGATGAATAGTATTTTGACTAGTTTTGTCATCACAAGGACAAGGGGGTAGCCTCTCACACCAACCCCCTTGTTTTGGGAAAGCAGATAACAGAGGGGTTGGCAGATGGGAGAGGGGTTGGCCTAACGGCTAAGGCGCTCGACCTCAGACCTGGGGATCTGGGTTCGAGTCTCGGTAACAACGCCAAAAACCCCCTGTGATTCTGGGCAAATCGCTTAATCTCCCCGTGCCTAAAAAAAAAATGAAAGTGTGTCCTCATGTAATGTAACTGGTGCTATGTAAAGCGCTCTGATAACTGATTCGGTTCGGTTCTAGTTCGCGCTATATAAAACTCTGCAAAAAGAAAATGGAGTGTGTTTAATCTAAATCTTGTCAAATAAAAACGCCATTGCACATGAGTAGTAAATGTTAAATAAAATTTGACCTTTGATTTACCCAAGCAATTTGCTGACTGATCTAAATGTAACATATTTGAGCTGTTACGGTAACTTGTTTTAATTAAAGTTTTTATATCCCCCTGCATATTTTCAGGATTGTCGTACAAATGGCCCAGACCAATTTTATGCAGAGTGTCACTAACATATGAAAGCCATGGAATCTGCATTACATGTTCAAGATTTTTGCAGTCCCGGAGGATATCTTTTGAGAGCTGAAGATCTTCTGATAACCATCTTTTACCCCATAATATTAAAGGGGAAACACGGATGATGTCAGTCACATATTCCAGTCCCATCTCAGTATGGCAAAAACTGTTAGATGAGCCTGGTGGGACTGCTAACAAACGTTTTAGGAATTTATTTTCCATGACCTGGATCATGGCTGGGTTTTCTGTCCCCCATACCTCTGCCCCATAAGTGGCCACAGATAAGCACTTTGCTTTATACAGAGTTTTTAAGTGTGGGACTGGTTTTTGTCCTAGTTTACTACAAAAACGCAATAGACCCTCTATAGATCGGCTAGTGCTTTGTACACGCGCCTTCATCAAAGGAACCCAGCTCAGCTTGTTGTTAAATAAATTTCCCAGGTAATTAAAATTTTCGACTTTGTCAATGGTAGAATTCAATACCATGAACTTACGGGTTTTTGTCCCTTTAGGACCACAGACCATTGCAAAAGATTTTGCAAAATTTACCTTTAGGTCCAGGTCCAGCATAAAGTTGTTAAATGCATCCAAACAGGTCTGCATACTATTAGCTGTAAGAGTCATTAAAACCGTATCGTCGGCATAAGATAACATAGGTATCTTCTTGCCGTTTACTTTTGGGAAATCCGAGCAATGTTCCAACAAAAACTTTTCCAGGCCATTAGTGTAAACTAGGAACAAAAAAGGCGCTAAAATGCAGCCTTGTCCCACACCCTCGGTTGAGGGGATGGATTTTGTTTTTTCCCCCCCTGGCCCAAATCTTATGGCCACAGTTGTAGCCGCGTGTAATCTACGGAGCAGGGTAACAAGGGGTTCTTCAAAACCCATGTCCTCCATCATCTGCCATAGTTTGTTTCTGCAAACAGTGTCAAAGGCACTGGATAAGTCCATGAAGGACAGGTGGATGGAAGAAGCCCGAGCCTTCATGTACTTACCCATAATTAGTGCCAAGTTTAGACACTGTTCGGTTGTTCCCTTTCCTCTCCTAAACCCATATTGGGAGTTTACAATTAGGCCCGCAGAATCTGCCCATGTCTCCAATCTGGCCAGGATTATCCTACCCAATAACTTGCATGATGCATCAATTAATGATACTGGGCGATAACAACGTGGGTCGCACTTATCACCCTTCTTAAAAATTGGCACCACCACTGCCTCCTTCCAAGATAGGGGAATGCGACCAACAATAACTGCTTTGAAAACATTCAATAGCAATGGAGCCCATAAGACAGTATTATGGTTTGAAAAAGTCCAGCGGCACCACGTCCGGGCCAGGGGCTTTTAATCGAACACCTTTCCTCAAGGCCTCTTCCACTTCCGAGAGAGTGAGCGAAGAACTAAGCAGGGAAGCTGTGAGCGGGGGGTCCACATCCCTTAATTAATCCTGTGAACCTATAAGGGGTACAGACTTAGGGTTAAAAATATTCCCATAATGGGCTTCCCATGTCTCGGCCGTTATCTGCATCACCATATTATCCCTACCATCATTGGAAAGGAAAGGACGGTTTATGACCTCCCAAAAGAGCCTACTATCTTTTAAATCTGAGGCTTTCTCTAGATCATCCCAAGCTTGCTTTTTAAGATCTAACTTCCGTTTTTAATTGCCTCTTTATAGGTGCTTCTCGCAGTTCTTACCAACTCCTTATTCCTTGGTTTTTGGTGCAAAGCCCTTTTTAATAATTTTTGAGCTGCGGAACAAACAGCATCAAACCATTTAAAGCCCTTAGACTGTTTAGAGACCAGTGGTTTTTTAAGATGCTCTGCCACATCCCCACACAAAATTTCAAAGTTTCTAATTATATTTTCTGGGTCTGTGGTTGATGATAAACAAAGCTCAATTTCAGAACTATTAGCATTTAAGATCTCTACCTCCAGCCCAATTGCATCTACTTTCTCCCACTTCAGGGTAACTCCTTTGTTCCTATTATATATTATCGGTTGATCCCAAGTTGGGTGTCTTGCAATAACAGGAGGGCACAGGGTTATGATCGCTCACCGGGTTTACATGCGTCTCAAATTTATTAATGTAGTGTAAATGGCTACTAGATACAATAGCGAAATCAATGACACTCATAGAACCTCCAGTTCCTTGGAAAGTTGGTATTGGAAGTGAGTTTGGAGCAACCCACGATTCCATTATGCATAAGTCATTGATGACAATAATGTTATTTAACGCATCACCCTGAGGTGTATGCTTAAAATGTTGCAGAGGGTGGTCATTTAAATCAACCAAACCACAAACATTTGACCCACCAAATTTACACAAGGAACAATTAAAATCACCAACTCATAAAATAAATGATGAGGGTAAGTTACTACGTGCCTTGGATATATCCTCCTGCAAATTCACAATTACAGCAGTGTCATGATTATCAAAGATATTGTAATACCAATTAATCAACAACAGGGGCACAGGAAACAGGGATTGTAACAAGAGTAATTGATACCAAGGCATATCCACTATTCTAGATGTTGTTAAATTACTCCATTTAAGAGAAATGGCGGTCATAATACCACCTTTTGCCCTGCCTGCCTGCGATGGCACAGCTAATACATTGAAGGATTGAAATCCATCAAGGTCCTGATCAGTTCTACTCCATGTCTCCGGGAGACACACGATATCATGGATTCCTACATAATTCAACCATGCATCATCCTGTAACCTCCTAGAGAGACCTGCAATGTTCCACGAGATCAGGCGAAGCCCAATTTCCCCCGGCGAGTCACCCAAAGAGTCTATGTGTGTGGCCATATCCGGCCTGATGTCGGGCAAATCTATCAGACAATTTACATTTTCACAAGCTTCCATTTCAACAGGATTTCCATTTGTCACAATACAAGCTAGTGCCATCTCATCAATGTTACCCCTCAACCTTTCAGTCGTTTGTTCCACTAAAAAACTACCCACTTCACCACACGGTTTGGCGGGCTTTTGGTTAGTTGGTAGTCAGTCTATATCCTCCAACCCCATCAGTGATTCAAAGCGATTTCTTAAGGGTATGTTATTTGGTGTCCACCCAAGATATTCCTCACTCTGAAATCTCATTCTTGGGTAGTTTTGAGGTGGATAGGAAAGGGCATGCTTTAGATTGGGATAAAAATATTCCAAACCTATGCATTGAATATCACCCAATCTACCGAACCTTTGTTCACGACAAATAAAATCCTTAACCCACTTTTCCCTAAAATTTATAAGGATAGTCTCCCTCCAAATCTTTGTCACTTGGCCCCACCCAAGGAACCCTTCTAACATTTAAAATATCTGTCCTAGAGGCAGGGGGAAGCGGTCTATTTTTGTTAAGCCAAAAGATCACTCTATTTCTGAGATCCCTATTTGATTGCAATTGATTAGGCCTAAGCCCTGGTACTCCTGTCAAGATTGCTGTAAAAGGGGCAGAATCAGGAGGCAAATATACACAAACTGCCCTTTTTACTGGAGCCTTTACTGCTTGGTTTAAGGGACCCTGTTTTGGTATTACCTTAGGCCTAGTAATAGCCGCCTGATTGGATACGGAAGACTTTGATGTAGATGGGGCCGTTACTGCAGGCTTTTGATTTCCGCCTACACCCACCGCCAGAGTGGGGTTATTTGAGGCTATTTGTGGTACAACTTTAGGAGGATCAGCATTTGTAACTGTTTGTAATGCCCCTACTGGCTTCTTTAGACCTACTTTCTTTGTAGCAGTAGGTTTACCACCCGGATTCTCAATGCCCTCACTATTCTTAACCAATAGTTCAAGAGAATTGGTGTTAACCAAAACAAGATGTTCTAGTTGGTCCAGTTTCAGATTTATTATTTGCGTCCTTTCCAATAGAGGCCTCAAAAGGCTTTTAACCAGTTTACCAATATTAGGAAGTAAATCATCGTTTGGGCAGGATTGATCTGGGGGTTCAACATCCACAAACGGAGTTCCCTTTTGTTTAGAAGATTTGGCCACAGCTCGATTGGTATTGATTTTGGCTGTTTTTGCTCTACTACCCTTATTTGACCCCCTCCTCTTTTCCGCTTGCTCGTTTTTAAGGTTTCAATTACTTTTGGATCTGGTTCTGAATCATGGGATTGTGCCGATATGGGCACTGTTTAAATCATATTACAATTCTGAATACTACCCCCACTAACAATACTTGATGCTGTACAGTCCGCATTTAAGCTGTCCTCCAAAACGTTCGTGGATATTAATTGAGAAACTACATTAATAGATGAACTTGGACTGGGTACCGGGTTCTTTATTATACTTTTATCAGGCGTGATTGTAAAACCAATCCGTCCCAATGATGACCGTTTCCCTGTTACAAGATCCAAGGATAATCACTTTTCTGTAAGAGCGATTTCTTTTTCCAAAATCCCTGTTGCCCGAGTAATAAAAGCATCCAAAGTTCCAGTAGCTTTTCCACTACTGCTTTTCATAATGACTTGCCTATCTTTCCCAGAACGTAGGGCCATCATGGAACAGTTCCTCAGAACAGAGATGATAAAATTTAAGATAGAGCAATAAACTAGAGCTACAAACCCCTGTTAATACATACACATATCATATACTAAATCATATAATGGGACTGTAACAAGAAAATGCTTCAGAGCTTAAAAATGGAAGAGGGTGAGCCCGGCCCGTCCTTTCTCGTCCTTGGACGGCCTTAGACGGCCCGCCCTTTGCCCGGGCTCAGCCCCGGGCGCTCCCGCGCAGCGGAAACAGTACTTGATATTATAGGGATTTGGTTGGTGGGGGCGTGTCCGTCAGGGAGAGCGGCCCAGGTGTCTTGGGTCTGGCTAACAGGGGCTCCTGGGAAATGGAGTCCCTGTGCCAGTCGCTCGCAGCCCTGAAATTGTTCTGCACAACCCACAGCAGTCTTAGGGGTCCCGAGCCGTTACTCGCAAACTCCCGCAGTCAGGAAGCACAACGAAGCGGGACCCGCGAAGCGGGTCCGGCGAGGTGTAGCGCTTCTGAAGGAGCAGCGCGCAGAATAGCAGCAGCACTCAGACGGCAACAAGGGTCCAGCCCCAAAGGAAAACAGAAATGATGTCCCACGCAGGTTTGGTAATCCAAGATCTTTATCAGCGTTGGTGGGGGCGTGTCCGTCAGGGAGAGCGGCCCAGGTGTCTTGGGTCTGGCTAACAGGGGCTCCTGGGAAATGGAGTCCCTGTACCAGTCGCTCGCAGCCCTGAAATTGTTCTGCACAACCCACAGCAGTCTTAGGGGTCCCGAGCCGTTACTCGCAAACTCCCGCAGTCAGGAAGCACAACAAAGCGGGACCCACGAAGCGGGTCCGGCGAGGTGTAGCGCTTCTGAAGGAGCAGCGTGCAGAATAGCAGCAGCACTCAGACGCCAACAAGGGTCCAGCCCCAAAGGAAAACAGAAATGATGTCCCACGCAGGTTTGGTAATCCAAGATCTTTATCGGCGTTGGTGGGGGCGTGTCCGTCAGGGAGAGCGGCCCAGGTGTCTTGGGTCTGGCTAACAGGGGCTCCTGGGAAATGGAGTCCCTGTACCAGTCGCTCGCAGCCCTAAAATTGTTCTGCACAACCCACAGCAGTCTTAGGGGTCCCGAGCCGTTACTCGCAAACTCCCGCAGTCAGGAAGCACAACGAAGGGGGACCCGCGTAGCGGGTCCGGCGAGGTGTAGCGCTTCTGAAGGAGCAGCGCGCAGAATAGCAGCAGCACTCAGACGGCAACAAGGGTCCAGCCCCAAAGCAAAACAGAAATGATGTCCCACGCAGGTTTGGTAATCCAAGATCTTTATCGGCGTTGGTGGGGGCGTGTCCGTCAGGGAGAGCGGCCAGGTGTCTTGGGTCTGGCTAACAGGGGCTCCTGGGATATGGAGTCCCTGTACCAGTCGCTCGCAGCCCTGAAATTGTTCTGTACAACCCACAGCAGTCTTAGGGGTCCCGAGCCGTTACTCGCAAACTCCCGCAGTCAGGAAGCACAACGAAGCGGAACCCGTGAAGCGGGACCCGCGAAGCGGGTCCGGCGAGGTGTAGCGCTTCTGAAGGAGCAGCGCGCAGAATAGCAGCAGCACTCAGACGGCAACAAGGGTCCAGCCCCAAAGGAAAACAGAAATGATGACGTTAATATTTCAATTTGGAACTAATATTAGTAATTCAATAGAAAATTAATACATAAGACTTCATCATACAAGATAGTCTTTGAAGTATATTATAATAATTAAGTCAGTCTTTATTTAGATGTTTATTTCCTAACTCACTTTAATTAACAAAACGGGGTGTTAACCAGCTTTCATAACTTTTATGGTCGTCATTATTTCCCAGGATGAGACTGAAAAGGCTAAGACATTACGAAAGTAGAAATATTCATGGTTGTCTCTTCTTAAATTGGTATTTGATATGCTAAATCGTTCAAACTTCCACAATAAAATGGCTAAGCAAGTAAATATTGGCAGCTCTAGAGCCTCTGAATCAGAGGCTCTGATCTGGTTATTTTTTAACTTGTCGAAAAGCAAAATAAAGATTTCGTTGCAAACCAGCGTTTGTAATGCGAGTCTTTACACTTCACTTGTTTGCTGTTGAGTAACACCTTCAATAGAAATGTGCATGAGAAAGACAGACTACTACTTCGTTCCTGCATATTTTCACAGGTTTCATGTGGCATTCGTGAAAGTGTTCTATTTGTAAAAGAAGCAGGTTTGAAACTATTTATATGTCAGAAGTAAAAAACACCCAGCATCATCCGCATGCCCAGAAGACTAAACTGATTTTCTGTTAGCCTTTGGAATCAGCACTGGAAGTATTTTCACCTCCAGGCGGCTAACTTCACATAATACCATTCAATATCTGTAAAATCACCACCTGCTGGTGCTTTGGTGCCTTTTCTGTTTAGCACTGCTGTGTGCTGTCCATTTGTATCACGCTAAGCCTGCGAGTAAGAGCCTGTGCTTTCTTGAAGTGATTGATCATTTTTTTATTACAGTGATATTATCCTACTAGGCAACGTAAACGCGGAGTCACCATTTCTCGCTTGTAACTCTTTTTCTGATCCACTAGCGTGCCAGACCATGGCAGACCCCGAAAAGCCATATCTGTTAACAGGGCACGAATATTTAGAGCAGTTTGTGCCAAGGGTTTTGTGAACATCAAAGGGCTATTTTGTACAGTTTCCACTAACAACGTGGTTCAGTATTTCAAAGTCAACGATACCAAAAGCAAATAACCATTTTCCCATGAGCATCTATGTATTTCACCTGAACGCAAATCTTAATGTATTATTCTGTACGACCGTTACTATTTAAAGTCTCATCCTTCACACTAAATCACATTTCTGTCTTTATGCTTCCTGCCTAAATTATAGCTGTTACCAATGTATACACCCCTTGGTGAAAGTTCAATAATTAAAGACAGTTATTAAAAAAGTGAAAACTGTCACAGGGCATGGTTTTTTTAAACACAAGTAAAAGCACTCTGCCACAGAACGATAAATAATCTTCACGAACAGCAGACTATCAGCCTGATTCATCAAGCCGAATTGCGCTCGCAAAGGGCCAGAATCTGAGAATCTGGCCCTTTGCGACCGCAATTTTTGCATTTGGGATTCATCATCCCAAATGCAAAAATCGGTAATTGCTAATTCGCTAAATTGCGAGGAATTACATTTAAGGAATCTCTATTTGAGATTCCTTAAATGCAATTCATCAACCATTTTTAAATTGCTAATTCGCAATTTCGGGCCGCTATTTACCGAGAGGTCACACCTCTCGGTAAATAGCAAAAACTTAGAAAAATGCTTTTAAAAGCATTTTTCTAAGTTGCATGTTGCACACACACATGTCCTTTGGACATGTGTGTGCGCAACACCTGTTTCAATTTGCATTTAAGGGGTGCTACAGGGTGTCCTTTGGACACCCCTGGCACCCTTTAAATCGCTATCTTATTTGCGAGTAGCAAATTGCTAATCGCAAATAAGGAATGTGTAGGAATCGCTATTTATTTAGCAATTCCTACATGAATACCGTTTTGCGAGTCCTTAATAGCGATTCGCTATGAATCGCTATTAGGGGCTCGCAGAACGGCCCGTTGATGAATAAGGCTGTATGTGCTTTATTACGAGTTTTGGTGTCCTCCTGCGTTGCTGCCACCGCACCGTCCGCAGGAGGACTGCCAAAGCTTTGGTACGCCTGCGGATTACGGTTGCTATGCATAGTGGATGGGCGGTGCTGCAGCAGTGGGCTGTTAGTCTCATAGGGGAGCCTAAAAAGCAGCCAGCCATGTGACAGTGTCTGCAGCACATTCCTTCAAGGTGTGGTATGTATGCCACACCGTGCAGGAACAGGGGTGCAATTCCAGGGGGCCACAACATGAGCCCCACTGCATGCACCCCCAGGCCCATGAGCAGCACAAGAGCCCTGTTAAGGCCCCCTTAGTTGCCTCTCCGCCACCCTTTCTATGGCTGGCTCACCACCATGAAAAGGTTGTATGATGGAGGCACGCATGTTTAAACCAAGCGTGCCTCTACAACGTAGCCCGAATAACAAATGCGACTTAACCACGCTTTCTTTTACCACACATGCCTTTACCACGCATTTTTGTTGTAAAGGCATATTTGGTAAGGGAATGTAAGTTGTTAAGTTTGCCACTACCCCGACCCTTCCTCCTGACCTAAACTTATTTTCCCTTACCTCGCTCCCCCCACCCACACCTTGAGTCTAAACCCGTTGGCTGCTTCCGCGATTTCGCGGCAGTGCGGCCGTTTTAAAAAACGGGCACGGCCGCGTCGGCCATTGGCCGACGGCAGCACCAGCAAGGTAGTGCTGTGTCGGCCAATGGCCGACGGCAGCATGGAAGGGGTTAAACCGGAAACCCGTCCTACCCTTACAACTACCCCTAACCCTCCCCTGAGCCTAAAACCATGCCCCCTTTTTGGAGAAAAAAACATCCCCAATCCACCCTCCACCCTGAGGCCGGAAAATTACTCTTGCGCTGCCTTCAAAACTACTCATACCCACACTCTGATACCTAAACCCTTCCCTCTCCAGCTCTTAAAACTACCCCGACCCCCCCTCACCCTGACCCCTAAACGCCCCCCAAACCCAGTCCTTAAAACTACCCCAACCCCCTCCCCCGCCCTGAGTCTTAAAACTGGAAACCTTGTCCTGCACTTACAACTACCCCTACCCCTACCCTGCCATGATCCCTAAAACACTGCATCGTTTTTTTTTCAAAAAAGACCAACCCTGAGGCCTAAAACTTACCTCTGCGCTGCCTTCAAAACTGCCCATACCCCCACTCTAAGGCCTAATACCCTTTCCTCTCCTGCCCTTAAAACTACCCCAACCCCTCTCAACCTGAGCCATAAAACCTACCCTTAACCCTAAACCCTCCCAAACCCAGTCCTTAAGACTACCCCAAACCCCTCCCCCCACCCTGAGTCTTAAAACCGGAAACTGTGCCCTCTTTCAAAAATTACCCTGATCCCCCCGCCCTGAGCCCTAAAACGGACACCTAACCCTTTAAAACTGACCCAGTCCCAGCCGCACTTACGTATCCGTGTTCCTGTATGCTTCCCGTTCAGATGTGTCTTTTCCGACGCATCCAGTCAGTCTCCCCGCCCTTCCGGACAGCTAGACCGCGCACTGCTTTTATCGTGCATTTGCGTGGCTGACGCATGTGCGTGGTTAAGGCAAGCAGGGTTTAGCTTGCAGGGAAGCGGCATGTGTGGCTCAGCCTGCATAGTAAAGGCTGTTTCCCACACGAAAAGGGCAGTGGACAGTCAACTCGGAGTATGCTATGTAGTGCCTCAGCGGCACCGCCAGCATATTCCTGCACTTCACTGCTGTGCAATCACTGCGGGATCCTGAGCGCAGCTGGACTGTGGCGGTCCAAACGCCACACTCGTAATCCACACTCCTAATGCTGCAGGCGGGCCCCAGTGTGGAGGTGGTCGGACCGCCACTGTGAGTATGGAAGTCCTATGAACCACCGTACTCGTAATAAGGCCCTATATTTATTTAATTACTTAAGATGGAAGTGGCATAACAAAGTATCATGTTGTGCGATGGCACATACAGTCTATAACCAGGTATTAAACTCATGATTGAACTAATGGGGCATATGACAGGCAATACTGGCTGGCGGAAAACAAAGATGAAATCTTGTGCAGCAAACATAACACAAACATAATTATTATTTCACATTTTTAATACAATGATCTTCATCCCTTTATCTTTACACACAATTAATATCAGACACTTGCTGGAGATGTTCAATGTAACACGCTGACCAACAACATCTACTTTTCTTATGGCCTTCTGTCTTCGATTTTTGGTTGAAAGTTTGGAAGCAAATTAATTTCATTTTTGATTCACATGTTCCGTTTTCCTTATCTAATGTATTTTTGGGGAGTGTATCAGATGACTGGGCAAATGTTTTATTAAATGTTGGAATATCAGACTTCTTATTAGCAGTGGCTTTGCAGCAGTTCACAGCACATTGGAAAGATTTTACTCAATTATCATTCAAAGCTTGGTGATATACAGTCTAGTCACAGACTAGACACAGCATATATGCAACCTTTTTCACTTGTCTTAAAACGAAAAGAGTTATGAGTCCGGTGACATCGTTCCTCAACAAATCTGCCAAGGCATCTAACTCACCTACAACTAATGCACAAGAAGTTGTTCAACCTCCTTGACCTTCATGTTTGAAAAATATTTACTATTATTGACTATATTTTTAGCTCCTTTGTATAATTTCAACGTGAAAAAAATAAATTTGAAGAATACTATTAAACCGCAATAAACCTTGTGCAATAGAGACAGCAACTTGTATTGTCTTACGATAACTGTAGATCATGCATATTTTATCTATTTCGCTTTTTATTCCGTTTTGTTAATGTATTGAATTTGACAATGTGTATTATTTGATGAGGCAGTTATATTTTTGTGATTTAAACAATTATCGTGTTTGGGTGCTTGAGTATCTTGCCTGCTCTATATATGAATTCGATATAAATAAAATAAATTAGTAACTATAGTTAAGGTAAAATCAGGAAAACATCAACAACAATGAATGACTATGCAGAAAGGTATATGGTAAGCAACTAAAAATGTAAACACAAATCTGATAGGCTTGTTTCCTGCTCCTTAAGAGTTCGACAGTCTATGCTTTAGCTCTCTTGCCTCATTTTGGAACAGCAATGGTCCGTAAGCTTGAAAACATACACATGTATACAATCAATATTACTTCTACATATCATTTGGTGAACATGGTACATATGTCATTACAGGGATATCACCTACACTATTAATTAGCTCTCTTGTATTTCACAAACAGGGCGATTTCGTATTCCTTAATAGCAATTTAAGCTGCTGTTTAAAAAACAGGAATATAATTCACAAATTCCAGAACATTTAAGATAACCTTGTTGTCTGTATTGCAGCAAGGACATCTCCTGCAAACACAGGTACTGCTATCAATCTATGAAAATGTCCTTGTTTGAAAGGGGTGTTTTGTTTTGTTCCTCCTTCTCGACTGTCAATTTTCATAGTGAGTTTAAATTATTAGTTTTGGCAAAATATTAATAACGGTTTTTAATTAACCTTAACTAAGTGAGAACTCTGAATTTCAAAGACGGGTCCTCGAAGGGGCCACTGTTGCCAATTGGTTCTACTAAAATCATAGTCCTGTCCAACTCAATCCAATCTTTAAAAAAAACAAATAAAAGGAAATATTTGGCACTGACCCAGTCTGACACTAGACCCCCCTCTGAGGGACCTAGGCGCCTTTGGATGTTGGCATACATCCTTCTCACCACCCCTGCAACCCCCACGCCCCTCCTCGACAGGGTCTCTGAAACTGTCTCTCCCACCTTCGTGTTGTCTACCACACTACACCAATGGTACACTGACTCCTGTCTCCCAGTTCTCCCCTCCCCCGATCCCTAGCAGGCTTGTCCTGACTAACTCCAGCAAGTTGTAAAAGTTGCTACATTACTCAGACATACACACTGCTGACCATTACTCTTGGTAGATCTCTGCTTGGGAACAGGAGGCACCGAATGCCTTCTGAACTTCCTAAACTTGTATAGCAAGAAACACAAAGGACGGTGGATTGTTTCTCCTGCACCTCTAAATCCGTTTCAATATGTGTAGCAGTCCTGCGCAGCAATCCCAAACACCAACCGTCCTGTGGCGTCACTGTGTACCAGATCCCAGAGCAATAGTTAGATGGTGCACGCAGGAAAATATAAAGTCCAGGAATTTGTTTCTGTAGTATTCCAAAAGATTCTTTATTCAAAATAATTCATAAATAACATGCAATTCAGCCAACGCGTTTCGTTCTCATTGAGAAATTCATCAGGGCTTCTCACGTAAATACCCCTATCGTAGGAGAGAAATCGAATCCGTTTTTAGAGCTACATATATAGCTCCCACTTAGTACACCAAAAAGAGGATCCCACTCAAAGGCAAGATATATTTTAAATCCGGCCTGAATGCAGCTCTTTCACCGATCACCAGTCGGATAATACCAAAAAGTCTAAAGATGTTCCCTCAAGTATTTGGAACAGAGAATTCTGTGTCTGGTAAGTCCAGTAGACCAAAGGCGCAATCCTGGCCTCCTGAGGTTTAAAGTCCAACAAATACCTTCTAGTCTGGATCAGGTTTCACTGATGTTGACTATAATCAATACAGTTTCCATGCGGGCGATGTTCTAAGGTGCATCAAAGTAGTCTCGTGACCAATAAGTCTTCCAGGGATCCGACTCCTTGGACGCCACTATCCAGTTGGACGCCGTTCGCTTTGGAATTAGGCCGGACCGTGGCCTTGGGTTAATGCCCGCCTGTTACTATTGAATTACTATCACGGATCCCTGGAGGCTTATTGGTCACAAGACCACTTTGATACACCTTAGAATATCACCCGCATGGAAACTGTATTGATTATAGTCAACATCAGTGAAACCTGTCTCAGACTAGAAGGTATTTGTTGGACTTTAAACCTCAGGAGGTGGTCCCTGGCTGAGGAAACACACATGCAGCGCACGAGACGCGATGAGAGACTGCAGGAGGACCTCCTGGCTTGGAGGGTAATGTGTGCTGAGGGGCTGCCGGATAATGACTCGTATGCCACTAGTGCCGAATTGTTCACCCCTGAGGGTTCTGATTCCGAAGAGGGTGTGGTGAGCGGTGCGACCTGTGTTGGGGTAGTGCACCGATGGACGCGCACTGATGTTCCATATATTGTGACCCTATAAGTTGTCCTGTGTCCCAGAGAAATGACTGTAAGTGTGAGGTCTGCACCCTATCGGGCCGTGAGAAAATAACCTGACTGTTGCATGTGCTCTATTGACGATGCCACGTTTTGGGGGGGAGTGTTTCATTGTTGGGTGTTTGATGAGGTTCGTATTGCAAACCACCTGGGCGGATGGGTGGTAGGTGGATTACATGGAAGACATGGACAAGGGAATGAATGACACGAATAAAGGGGGGACAATACAGGAAAAACAAAAACGGACACTGCGGTAGTTAGAGATCCTGGCGTGTTTATATAATTGATTAGGTTTTTCTCTGTGGTATTCCTCAATGTTACGCCGCCCGGCCTCCGGGATGTGGGCCAGAAGGCTGTGTCTTCTCCTGAATGTGGACTTTGGTCGAATTTGAATCAAAATGCCTGTGTTCTGGATGGGCCTGGCATATGTCTCTTATGTTCCTGTTTTCCGCAATAAACATATTTTAAAAAAATAAAAGAAAACCTCAGGAGGCCAGGATTGCGCCTTTGGTCTACTGGACTTACCAAACACAGGAATCTCTGTTCCAGATACTGAAGGGAACATCTTTAGACTTTTTGGTATTATCCGACGGTTGATCGCTGAAAGAGCTGCATTCAGGCTGGATTTAAGATATATCTTGCCTTTGAGTGGGATCCTCTTTTTGGTGTACTAAGTAGGAGCTATATATGTAGCTCTAAAAACTCATTAGATTTCTCTCCTACGATAGGGGTATTTACCTGAGAAGCCCTGATGAAGTTCTCAATGAGAACGAAACGCGTTGGCTGAATTGCATGTTATTCAGGAATTATTTTGAATAAAGAATCTTTTGGAATACTACAGAAGCAAATTCCTGGACTTTATATTTTACTGCGCGCACCATCTAACTATTGCCTAAACTTGTATTATCACCTGCATTCTCTATGTTCTAGAATATATTTGCCTACACCAGCTGTATTGTTTTTGCTGTTTTCCATGTCTTAAGCTAATTAAAACGAGTATAAAAAAAATAAAAAAGGAAATATTTGACATAACCATATATGAAAGAAATTACAGTTGATATTTTAAACAAGCGTAACAAAGACATCAATGAATCTCAAATCCCTCCTAACAATAATTCCAAATGCCCTTCGGAGTTAAGGAAGTGGAGAATGTGAGGAACAGCCGCTTGTGATACATATAATGTACAAAAAAACCTGACATTTGATGCTAATCTATATTTGCGTTGTGAAGAGTATAAGCACTATGTATGAGGACCATCCACCGTTAAAATAATTTCTCAAGACTGCATGATGTATTCATACTGATTAGGAGGGATAACTAGGATGAAACAAAAGAGTCCACAGAGTACAAGGTGCAGTCGTCTCTGAGGCACTTTTAAAATCATTTCATAAGCCGTGTGATTACAGTCTGTAAAATGACTATGAAGAATTCAATAAATGCACGGGGAAACGAATATATGATTATACCACGATTTCAGTTACCACGCATGGCTTTACCACGCGAATTTTACCTCGCAAGTGGCTTTACCACGCTGGTATTTACAACGTAGCATTTTACTACGCGTTGCAACGTCTTACCTTCACGTCTTTCTCCACGAGCCCTTACTTCCATCCTCCTTTGAAACAAGCGTCAAAACACGTATACCAAAATAAAAAAAGGACTGTTTTTTTGACGTACACGGCACGTCTTTGGGGGAGGCTCTTTCCTCTTTCTTTTAAAATTATGTTCGTTTTTTTGTTAAAGTAACCTGCTTGTTATTTTTGGGGGGGGAGACCCCCCCCAGCCCCCCTCCGAGCCCCCCCCCTCCCTCTGCCCCCCCATGCCCACGCAGATCGACTTGAAGGAATACCACGTCTCCCCCCTAGCCCGTGGTAAAGACGTCGTGGAAGGTACCCTGCGTGGAAGGCACCCTGCGTGGTAAGTGTCACGTGGTAAACGTGAGTAGTGGTAAAGCCTTCGTGGTAAATGATGTTTCCCGGGGAAACATGCAATGTGTGTGGAGTTTCCATGTACTGTGAAGATTTAAATGAGTTGTGAGAGGAGTGAGTGTAATGTACTGGTCGGCTTTGAGCTTAAGTATTGACAAATATTAGAAAGGAAGGAGAGTCAGATCATTTTGAAGCACACTAGGATGGGAAAGAGGTTACGTAATGATGAAAGTTGGCAGGAGGGTACAAAGTGAGGGTTAAGCAGAGCGAACAAGTGAGAAGGACAAGGCACGAAGACAGAGGATAGGCCTTCTGCATGGGCACTGAAAGGGAAATAGAGCAGAACCATGACAAGATGATGTTAAGCAGGGAAATGGACTGGGAGGGACTAAAGTAAGGATTCACAGGAATCCCCTTTATGGGTCCACACCATACAAGCAATAACTTTGGGGCAGCAACATTAAAAAAAAGTGTACTGTGTCAAAAACATACGCAATAGACATCATGCATCCATTAAACTTACACTAAGAGGCTAGAGGTTAGACCCTGGATTTGATCAGCCTATGCCACAATTACATTATTCTTACGGGAAAGGCTTTCCTTTCCAAGGTCATCAACATCCACCTTTATGATCAAACATCCTTCTTCAACATATGCCACTGGTGTCTTTGCATACAATTTGTGAAATGACATGCTGCTAGGCGACCAAAAAGTGGACATGAGGTAACAAGCTGCAAAGAGAGATAGCCAAGAAGGCAAAAGAAAAGTCTGTCACCTCGATTCATCAATGTCCCGTTTTGCGAGTCCTTAATAGCGATTATTAAGGAATCGCTATTAAAGACTCGCAAAACGGGATTCATGTAGAAATCGCAAAAATAATTGCGATTTCTACATGTTCCTTATTTGCGATTAGCAAATTGCTAAAGGCCCATAGGAATGAATGGGGAGTTATTCCTTATTTGCGATTAGCAATTTGATAATCGCAAATAAGGATGCGATTTCAAGGGTGCCAGGGGCGTCCAAAGGACACCCTGTAGCACCCCTGAAATGTAAATTTAGCCTGATGTTGCGCACACACATGTCCAAAGAACATTTGTGTGTGTAACATACCACTTAGAAAAATGCACTAAAGTGCATTTTTCTAAGTTTTCGCTATTTACCACGAAGTCAGACTTCGCGGTAAATAGCGGCCAGAAATAGCGAATTTGCAAATAATAAATGGTTAATGAATTGCATTTAAGGAATCTCAAATAGAGATTCCTTAAATGCAATTCCTCGCAAATATGCGATTTTGTAATTAGCGATTTTTGCATTTGAGATGATAAATCCCAAATGCAAAAATTGCGCTTGCAAAGGGCCAGATTCTCAGAATCTGGCCCTTTGCGAGCCCATTTTTCAATGATGAATCTGGCTGTGTGTGATCTGTAACAACAGTACATGATGTATGAGAAGATTCCATTACTCGAATACAGCATTTACAGGCAATCAGAACGAGTTTTTGATGGTAGGGAATAAGCATGGAGAGTCCAAAGGATGTACTAAAAGAGCCTGTGGACATGAGAGAGGTATCACGAGTTGTCTGGCAGGAGCTAAAGACATGAACACGGAGACTAAGCATGTAATTACAAAACAGAGCTTCCCACAACATAAAGAGACCAAAGAGTAAGTCAAAAGAATGTGGGATAATTAAGGAACAAATAGCATGTCCTAGGTGAGTCTGACGCTCAGTGTAAAAGATTCACATGAAGTGGGAGGTGCGTCCATGCACTTACTAAAGATTTTTGGAAAGATTATGATGTGTTGGTTGAAGAAAATCAAGGTGTTTGTGAAGAGAACACATGGGAAATATACATAAAGTTTAAACAATGTGTAAAAAAACTCCACTGAGGGATAAAAGGTAATACATTTAGTTTACAGACTCAGTATGTTCTAACGAGAGCCCACTAGAAGTGTGAGAAGTGTCCAAAATGTGTGACGTTCCACAGAGAAGATGCAAAGAATACATAAGATGCTGTTCCATGCTGAGAGCGTAGTCCACGTTACTGTGAGTAAAGTTAAAGGAATATGTGAAAACAAAGTACAAGATAGGATTGCTGATGACTGCTGTGCGACTGCACCTAGTGTGAGAAGAGCCGTTGGTACATTTAAGAATAGTCTATAGGAACATGTGAAGCAATTAAAAGGACAAGAGAAAAGTTTACTAAATCGTCTAAGGGTATGGGGAGATGTGCTACAAGGAGATCATGGGGATAACACAGGATGAGATAGGGAGAGTTCAACCATTAAGTAAGTATAGTTTATGAGCCACTGATAGGCAAGGTGAGCACCGAGAAATGGCCAAGGTTTATTGAAGGAGAGACATGTAAAAGTAACAGTGCAATAACTATGTGATGAGAATACTTTAAAAGTCTAAGAGGTTGAGGGATGGGTGAGAGTCCAAAGAATACCCAAGTGGTGTTCCACGGGGTACAAGTGTCTATGGAACATTCAAGCCGAGTCCATGTAATGTGAGAACAGAATACATGGGATGAATGAGCAGAGGGTAAGATGTGTGAAAAGTCAATGAGGTATGAGGACTGATGAATATTAAGGCGAGTACATGTGATATGTGAGCACAACCAACGGAACTGTCAGGAAACTTATTCTGATAGTTGAGGAAAGTCTACGGGATTTTTTAAGAGAGTCCATGGAGTATGTGAGTAAAGTAAAAAATAGGTAAGACTAACCAACGCCGAGGAATACTTGAGGTGAATATGTGAAATATGGAAGGCAGTCTAGTCATGTGTACGGAGTCCAATGAATACGGAGGCAAATCGATTCAGTTTGATGTCTAGGGTTCACATTATGTGCCTAGAGACAACAGGCTACATGAGGAAAAAACATATACAGTTCATGTAGTCAATGCAATATGAAAATAGGGATGCAAGGGAGGGATAAGTCATGGGAGTGCGCGGGACATGTGAGGAGAATCAATCGGAACGGTGAAGGAAATCCATTGGAAACTGAGAGGAGAGCCAGGACGATATGTGGTGGCATTGCTGAGGGCAGATGGTGTTATACTGCGAGCCACAGGGGTGTGTTAGCATACATGCCAATAGACCCGATTCAGGCGGGAGACTACCGATTTTGCAAGCCAAAAATGGCTTTATTTAAGCTGTCTCCCACCTGAAAGTGCATTTTCCACAATAGAAGTAAATGGAGAATTTTCATTCTCCCGATTTTTTATTTTAAATCTCCCACATCCCTGTCCTAAAATGTTGGCATGTATGTGTTAGGATTCCAGGGTATGCAATTGATGCTCGGGGGTGTGTGAGTAAAGTCTGTCACAAGTGCATAAACTTTCCTATCGTGATGTTTGAGCTGCAAAGCACGCCCTGCAGTGCACTTTGTTGCCCATGACCGGCGGACATGCCCTCCCGGGGATAGCGCGCATACAACGGGTCAGCTACATTGATAAGGTGTGCAGTCGTACACCTGGACAGACAGGACGCTACTTAACTATTTGTAGAGCTGCTGTAGACACAGATCCAGGCACTCCCCCTCCGCCTCGTCCTCCGCGATGTGCTCGAACAGCGGTCGAAGCGGCAGAGGGTCCTCCTCGCCGGCAAAGGGCCCCCGGAACTCCCCCAGGAACTGCTCAAGGAAGCGGCGGCACGACTTCTCCTCGCTGCTGTTGGATAAGCCGGCCATCGCTGCTTCTCATCTCCCGGGGTTGGCGGTGCCGGGGGGAGGACGAGGAGCCCAGGCAGCGCGGACCCGACCTCTGGTGGCGGCGTCGGCTGCAGAAGGAAGGCGGAGGAGTAGGCGGACGGGAGAGTACGCTGGATAGCTCCTGAAAGGGGCGTGGAGGAGCGCATGAAAGGCAACGGCGGCGCGCGGGCCTGTGCAGGAAAGGGGGGCGGGCCCTGCTCGGCCTGTCAGTTTACTAAGCGGCGCTCGCGCCTGCTAGGGAAAGGATGGCCATAGCCCTCACGCATGTGCGCGCACACGCGGAGTGGGGGGCTTCACTGGCCTGTCACTGCTCCTTCGGGGCGGCGTGCCCGCCAAGGGAGAGCAGTGCAGATGGAGGTCTGCCCGTCATTCTTATTCAGAGCCTCGCTCGCTGGCCTGCCGCTTAGACTCGCAGCCGCGCGCCCTCTGTCATGTTCTCTTGAGAAGCAGTCGCGCGCTCAGACACTGGAAGGCTCGACAACCTTTTCTTTCTCAGGTGAAAAGCCGTTATGGCGGGCACGCGCCACCGAAACGTTCTTGAGAAGCGCAACAAAAGGGAAGCGGCATCGCGTGCAATGATGGACTAGATGCGTGCAGCCCACCTTAACTCTGGGAAGTGAGGGCTGGGGCCCAAATACTCCCTCTCCGCTCTCGCCCCCTCACGTTTATTACGAATGCCTGTATATGTGTGAGGCGCAGTCGGCTAGGTTCAGAGACTGTTTCCATAGAGACCTCAGTATGTCGACGTTAAATTAGTATGTATGTCTACAATAGAAAAACCCGGGGGTGGGGAGGGGGGAAGAGGCGACACAAAAGAAAGGGACGCATTTCCCTTCGTTATTATTGTTGTTTGATTTTTCTCCCATCAGTTTCAGTATGAAGCACATATTTTGTATTCTTGCAGTTATTCCCACCGATATACATAGCAGCTAACAGAGCGATTTCCAGGTAGCGGGCTGTTAGAGATATAGGGTTGTCACCTGCCATCTTTTATTTTTTGTGTCATTTTTTTAGTGCATTGCCTATATTACCATGACATTCTTAAGCCTCATCTCATGTATTTCAAGGATATTTGAAACCATGGTTTCTCAAGCTATATATACACTTCCGCCAGTTTTACCCTGAGTAATCTTTTTAGGCTTAAAACAGTGGTATGAGGTATGATCGCCGTTGAAAGTGCTATGTTTGCACATTCATCTTTTTAGAGGCATATTTAGTGGGACCATTGAAATGAGAAGACATGTATTTATAATACCAATAGGTAACTTATGAATGCACTATTAGCTAGACCTTAAAATCCATGTAGGTTAATGACTGCCCTCCTCCCATTTGTGCTCCTGCCAGGAAAGAAAAACATACATTTTCTTGACATCTAAAACACTTTAATAGCATACATTTCATGTGTGCGCCCTGAAGGTTCAACCTCAGTGTGGTATTCTGTATTATGTAACGGCTTTCTATATTCTTTACTGTCATGCATTTACTTATGTTCTTGTGATGTTCAATGGGGTGCATCATCCAAGTGTGTTCCAAGTTCTGCATTCCTGTCATGAAGGACGGTTGTCTGTTAGACAGTTAAGGAGGGATTGCAGAGTTGGAAGGATGCTGGTCGATGGGCTCTTAGCTACCTTTGCAATTGCGATGGCATAATTCAGGGATGGATATATTGCCGCCCACTAGCGCTCCTGCGATTTTTTTTACTGTGGCACTGAACAATCAGTTGATCATAGATCATCTCATTGGTCATTTAACTACATTTACACTTAATTGACAGCTCACGCAGACCTGAGAAAAAGTCATCCATTGGTTCATCTGATTTTTGCAGTCTATTGTAAAAATTATATTGAGCCAATACTATATTCTCCTCTTTGGCAAATCTTCTCTCCAATCGCAACTTTGCCTTCTTGTACACATCCTCAATGGGTTGATTGTTGCTACCTAACATCTGAGGTAAGTACTTAAAAACACGGTGAAGGAGGATATCAGTTGTTGCTTAAGGGTGGTAAGTACTTTTCTAAGCTTGACTTGAAAAGTGCCTATTACCAGATCAGGTCACATGAGTATTCACTGAATCTGACTGCGTTTTTCACTAAGGAGGGAACTTTTAGGTGTACAAGGATGCTGTTCGGGTGATCCTCAGCTGTGAGACTTTTCCAGTGTATCATGTCTGAGGTGTTCAGGGGGCTGGATAATATAAAATTCTTTCAAGATAATACCTTGGTTTTTGGTGGGTCATCCAGGAGCATAACAACACCTTGATGTCTGTTTTGGGTAGGCTCCCGGAGGCGGGGCTCACTTTGAGGAGGGACAAATGTAGGTTCTTTTTTTTTTTTTTTTTTTTTTTTATTGAAAGTTCACAGCTGCCAGATGTACATTAAGATCATAAATATGCATATATAGATCAATGTAAAATATAGACATATATAAGTACATTTGATAATATGATAAATACAATATGAGCAACATTACCCAATAGCAAAAAAGACAGGTATAATTAAATAACCGGGTAAAAACAAAACATGCAGAGAAATGTCCGGGGCATCTCTTAATATTATCAAGTCTAGAGGGTCGCGCATCTTGCCTTCCTCCAGCTAGCCACTGGTGCCCATACACGTAAACCCATTTCTCTGGCTTTGATTCCTTTAAGGGCATAAAGTTCCGATTCAATATTGTGGATCCCTAGCAGCCGACACATCCACATTTAGAAAGTTGGAGGGTCCACATCCTTCCACGCAGCAGCGATTAATATCCTAAGAACAGCTGTCGAGATAAAGACCAACGCCTCTATTTCTATACTCAAACCTAGTTTTACATCACAGCCAAATATTAGCAGTGTAGGGGATAGGTCAATTTTGACAGCTAGCAGCCCCTCTAAGAACTTTTCAATTTCATTTTTGATTGGTCCCAAGTTTAAACAATTACAAAACATATGTAATACGTCTGCCGGCCCCTTGCCACACCTAGGACAATTATGATCCATTCTCTTACCCCATTTAAACAGTTTAGCTGGTGTGTAGTATAGGTTAAAAAGAGTCTTGAAGTGCTGTGCTCTTAAATTTGATGATCTCAGAAACCTTTTGTCCATTACCAGTGCTCTGTCGAGATCGATTTCCGGATCCTGCAGTTTGTGAGCCCAGCACTCCTCAACCTTGATCAAATCATCAGAAAGGCTCTCCATAAGTAACCTGTACAAATCTTTGATTCTATGACCTCCACCTTTCAGATAATCCAGTAAAGCACATTCATTAGATATATTCAAACCCGGTCTTTTTGACTTGATGGTATTAACCAGCTGCATATACTTAAATACTTGGACCCCTTGGAGTGAAAACCGTGTCCTAAGCAATTCTAGAGGTCTGCAGACATCTTTAATCATTACTTGGCCTAATGAATTAATCCCTTGCCTTTCCCAATGCTTCCATGGGCCATCATCGCTTAAATGCGGAAATAAATCTGAATTCCATAATAGGGTGTGCTGATTATACTTTGGGATGTCCTGATCTTTGCGGATTGATGACCATATCCCCCAGATATCTCCGATAGTCTTATAGCCTGAGGCTTTAAAGAAACGTTTGTCATGTTTCCTTGACAATATTCCATATACTTCCCCCCCCAGTGCCAGGTGGTAAATAGTGGGGATAGCTCCCTGGCTGTATCTAGCATCATCTGGAAAGAGAAGCACAGACATCCCTGTAAGGAAACAAGCCCAATTGTAATACCTGAGATTGGGCATTCCCAGCCCCCCCTTTTCTTGAGGAAGAGACATGAGCTTACTGGATCTCCTAACCTTACCATATTGCCATACAAAATTCATGAATATCGACTCCATTTCCTTTATCAATAGATCTTCAATTTTGAAAGGGATAGACCTAAATTTATACAAAATTTTTGGAAACATAGACATTTTAATAACATTTGCTCTTCCTATAACTGATAGATGAAGTTTGTCTATTCTCCTTAAATCCTGTTTAATTTTGATAAGTAATGGCTCAAAATTATCTTTGATAATATCCTTTGGCTGGGCATTAATTGTAATTCCTAGATAGACAACTGAATCCAGATATCTATTATCCGTTTTGTTTATATTACCGGTACATAATACCTGCGTCTTAGCTGCGTTAAGACGGTATCCAGATAGTCTCCCAAATTCAGAAGTGATTTTAACAATTTCATTCAGGGCACTATCAGGATCCGTAGTTAAAATAGCGATGTCGTCCGCATAGGCGAGTACTTTGGTCTGAAATCCTTTGGTAACCACTGGCTTAATTTTACTATCCATTAACAGATTTATTAGAGGATCTATATACAGAGCAAAAAGAATGGGTGAGCACGGGCACCCTTGTCGCGTGCCCCTCGAGATGTAAATCCTACCTGACTGCTCACCCATAAGATGGATCCTGGCCGTTGGGTTGACGTACATAGCACCAATTGCCTGTAGGAATTTAGGGCCAAAACCTCTGTCTTTCATTACCCGCCACAGGAACCTCCACCTGACGCGGTCGAAAGCTTTTTCTGCATCTAGAAGGGTCATAGCAGCCCTCCCTCCTTCAGCAGCTTGTATATCAAATAGTGTAATGACCCTCCTTATATGATCGGTCGTGTCTCTACCAGGAATGAAACCGTGCTGCCAGGGAGAAACCAGGGTCCCAATGATCTTGGCCAGCCGGGTCGCCATGATTTTGGCATATAATTTGTTGTCACTGTTTATCAATGATATGGGTCTGTATGACCCAGGACTCTCTTTCGGTTTCCCCTTCTTATGGAAGACCACAATATTTGTTTCGGTCCAAGATTCCGGGATAACCCCGGTATTGATAACCCCATTAAATAAATCCAATAATAAGGGCGTTATTTCTTCCCTTAGACATTTGTATACTTCCAAAGGAATGGCATCAGGTCCTGCCGCCTTTCCTGATGATAGATCCAGTAATGCCTCGGATAATTCATCTATAGTAATACTTCCTTCCAATTTTTCTCTTTGGTTAGCACTGAGTTTGGTACCCATTTCTGGCCAGTTTATACCTGGATCATCATTTTCTGCCTCTTCCTTATAAAGCTCTTGGTAAAATCTCTTGAAAACATCCAGGATTTCATCTGACTTTTTATAAGTTTGATCTCCTTCCTTTATTTCGGTTATGATGTTCTTTGAGGCAACCTGCCTTATCCGCAGAGCCAGAGCCTTACCGGCACTTTCCCCTGTTTCGTACATTCCAGATCTATATGAATGATATCCGGCTGCAGCTTTTTTTGCCAATTGTAGCTGGAGTTCAGCCTTGATACTATTCAGTCGCTCTAAACTTAAATTACCCTGGCACCCCTGACTTACATCTTTCCTATGCTGTTCCTCTGCATCTGCCAATTTACCCAATAGCCGTTCCCTCTCTATCTTGCCTTTCTTCCACATTCGCCCGACATAGCTAATTGTCTCACCTCTCAGACCAGCTTTAAAACTATCCCAGACAATGTTGCGGGGAGCACTATATCTATTTGCATCGCAAAATGACTGACACCAAGTTTTCAAATGCGAGATATAATTTGTATCCATTAAAAGCTTCCTATCGAGAGTCCAAGGTCTACCTTTTTTCCCTTGTTGACTGACAGCAATTGTTAACACAAGGGGATTATGATCCGAGATTATCTTGGGCAACCTTACTATTTCCACATTTGGAAGATAGTTAGCTGTTATCATAAAATAATCCAGTTTGGTATATTTGTTGCAAGGGTGTGAAAAATATGTAAACCCTGGATTATCTCGCTTTAAGCTTCCCCACACATCTACCAAGCCATGGGATTTAATAACAGAGGATAGCGCCTTATATACCCGTGGCTTCCGACCTGTATATACACACCTATATGTAAAATCTGCTGAGATATTTAGATCTCCACAGATTATTACCGGGGCTGACCAATTTGTTAACTCTTGCTCTAAATAATCCATTACTGCCGGATCATCAAGGTTAGACCCGTATATTGTGCAAATTGTGAGACCTATGTTCATTTCACATATAGCCCAACGTCCAGACATATCTGACTTACACCTTTTGACCCCCCCCAATCCTGTCTTTCCAATGATTGCTACCCCTTTTATCATAGATGTTTGTGAAGAACATGATAAAATATCATATCCCCTAAAATTCAACCAGTGTTTATTCTTCCAAGGCAAATGAGTTTCTTGAAGGCAAAGAATATCAGCCCCTATTATCTTGATATACTCCTCCAACCTCCTTCTTTTTTTCCAGTTATTGAGGCCACCTATGTTAAGGCTAACTACATTTAGCTTAGACATAACCCTGCAGGAATCGTATCCATTGGTCTATCCGATCAATTATTACCCTGAAAACTTTACATGAATAGAATACCCTAAGCAATGGTGAACTAACGTTTTTGACAATATACATCTTAGCTATGAGAACTTTCTTTTTTTTTGCTTTCTCCCCCCCATGTCCCGCCCTCCCACCCCGTGTCAGAACCCCCCCTGAAGCCACCCCTGACCCTGACCCCCTCCCCAAAGGAGCGCGCAGACTGAGTCTGTGCGTGTGATGGATGCAGCGTGCGATGCAGTGGGCTCTGAATTCAAAAAAAAAAAGAATACATATAATTAGGAAACACCATTAACCTAAGATTTTTTCAGAACCCATAAAGTAAAATCCAATTGATTCCCCCTTTTTTTTGCCATATTTGCGTATTTTGCCTATTTTTTTTTTTCTTTCTACCAGCTACGAGCTGTTTTAACTCCTGAAAACATATAATAACATATAATGACACCACACAGTCTCAAATTCAAACCTTCGAATTGTATGCTTAGCCCTTAGCCACACACCTTACCTCAGTTATACCACCCTAGAGCTAGTCTGAATTAGAAGTGCTGATTAAACATGAGCTCAATCTATACTGAGTTTAAAAAGTCCCGGGCTTTGATTTCTGAAGGAAAATAAAGAGTCTTTCCCTGATGAATAACTTTAAGTTGTGCCGGGTTGATGAGATAGACCTGTATTTTTTTTTCCTGAAATGGCTTAATTAACTGTCTTAATCTCCATCGCCGTTCCACCGTAGTATGGCAAAAATCCGGCCTCACGAAGAAAGAGCCACCGTCAAAAGCCCTCTTAGAATCTGGTCTGGCTTTTTCTGCAATAGATTGGCGCAGCAAGAAGTTTCCTATATATATCAGGATTGCTCTGGGCTTATCATCTGCTCTAGCATTCTGCCTCATCCTGAATGGTATGCGATGTGCTCTCTGGATTTCAGTAGTCCAGTTCCACCCTGCGACATCTGGAAATGCTTTCTCGAATATTTTTACAATAAATGCCTTGGCATCCTGTCCTTCACAACCTTCCGGAATCCCTAAGACTCTAAGGTTGTTTCTTCTTAGTCTGTTTTCCAAATCTTCTAGCTTCCACTGGACGTCCTGTGCCTGTGTATCTAGGGATTCCACTTTTCTTGTTGCGGTTGCCGCCTCTGCTTCAGTCGAGACAATTCTATCTTCCAAATTTGAAACCCTAACTCCCATGTTCTCACAAGCTTTTGAGAGCTTCCTGACCACCCCTTTCATTTTCCTCATGGTAGCCTGGGCCTTGAGGCTGTCGGATCTGGTCTCCTCACGATGTGCTGTGATACCCTGATGGATCGACTCCATCATTAACATCATTGAGTTCATTGAGGGTTGTGTGGTGTCCTGTGATGCTGATAAGGGCACCTGACCCTGCAAGGGATCTGCCGCCTGGTTTAGGTTACCCTGTAGCAGAGTCGTAGGGGAATGGTCCCATGTTAGATCACCTTGACCTTTTTGAGAGTGCAATGTTTTAACTGTCTGTGGTGGCTCCCCTTCTGGGTCGCTTTCTGATTCTAAATTGCTGCCATCGATGTCCGAGCTGTTGAGCTCCTCTTCCTCCTCATCAGCTGACCAGTCGGCCTCCTCAGTCACTGAGAAAAAACACTCGCTGGGGGTTTTCTCTTTCTCTTTTTCTTTCTCTTTCCCCCCATCCTTTTGGCCATTCCGGGTGACAAATTCGGCTCTCTGATCTTGGCCTTGGTCTTGACCTGAGGTTTGGCCTAGAGTATGACCCTCCATGGAGCTAGCCGCTGCACTCTCTGCTAATACGCCAGCAATATCACCTGTGCCCTGGGAGTGATGCTGGCCTAGGTCTGCCTGACAGACACTCGCAATAATGTCGGCAGTTTGAGAGGGAATTTCATGATTAAGCACAGGCTCGATTAAACAGTCCGTTTCCTCTACTGAAGATTCTGTTGCCATCTCAGTGACTGTGATAGAATCGTTAACGAGCTCTTTGCCTACCATCTCACAGGTCCCAGATCTTTCGCCACCAGGAGCCCTGCTATCAGCATCAGAGACCACTGAAGTCATGACAGCTACATCTTGTCCTGTTTCTTGCTCCAACCCGATGTTCCCATCAGTGAGTGGTGGTAGTGGTGTTAGCCTGGCCACAGACGCCATCTCCGTGTTTTTATTTTTTTCAATGTAGGTTCTTGGTGGAAGAAATTGAATACCTTGGCATACTATATCCAGGCAAAGGGTTCGTCGCAAAGAGAACTTGTTGAAAGCTATCAGGTCTGCACCAGTTCCCCACGATAAAGATCAGTTACGGTCATTCATGGGTTTGATCGACTATTGTACTAAATTTGTGAAAAACTACGCAGACAAGACTGAAGAACTGAGGATGTCACTACGGAAGGGGTGTACGTTCCTATGGGGTGAAGGTCACCAGAGAGAATTTGAAGAGGTAAAGAAGAACATTTGTGAGACGGGTATCCATACACCATTTGACACCCAACTCAAATTATTTTTTAACTGTGGATGCAAGGGCGTGTGGTCTGGGGGCTTTTCTTTCTGGGGTACATGCTGGTACAGAAAAAACTGTAGCATTTGCCTCGCATTCTCTGACGGATTGTGAGAGCAACTATTTAATCATAGAGCATGAGGATTTAGCCGCTGCATAGTGGGTAGAGCATACCAGGACCTTCTTATGGGGGGTCTCACTTTTTTGCATTCGTACAGACCATAAACCTTTGGTCAAAGTTTTGAGTCCTGGTGGTACAGGCAAGGGGTCCGCTAGGCTAGCTTCCAGGCTTCAAGAATATAGGTACCAAATTGTTCACATACCAGGGTGGAAAAATGCACAAGCTGATTGCTTTTCATGCTTATCTTCTGAGTGGTCATAGGGGGATAAACATAGTATTTCAGCTTGGGACAAGGATGCGGATGTGGCATCATTGTGTGATGTGGAAGAGTACGTTGGAGGTTCGTTCTCGGCTGATGTGTGGCGAAAGTGTATGGATCATGAGCTTGTTCTCCAGAAAGTGGATTAAATGGTGGTGTACAGGGGGCGTAGCGAGAGTACTGTGGTTCTGTCTGTTAGACCATTTGTGAAAATTCTGGATGAATTTACTCTGACTGACAAGGATATTTTGATGAGAAATTACAAATTTGTACCAACAGAAAAGTTGAGGAAAAGAATCTTTAAGCTAGCTCACAAGGGTCTCTTAGGACAAACTATGACCAAAAAACGAGTGAGGGAAAATATTTGGTGGCCATGTATGGATAAGCATATCACTTCTTGAGTGGAAAACTGTAAGGTGTGCAGAGAGAGTGAGAAGAGGCTTACAACAAGTGCACAAGCTCAGGCCTGCCAAGTATCACGCATCATGCGTTAGACTAACGCATTTCATTGTGGTGGTCCGCATCACCGCACTGAAATGCATTGTCACGCATTTATAGCCCCTCCTCGTCAAGCGCCATAGTGCTGGTAATTAACACTGCAGTATAAGCAAACAGGCCTGCCAAGTATCACGCATCATGCGCTAGACGAAGAAGGCACTGTGTATATGTGCTACCCGAGTTGTGAGGGCAGGTTATTTTCGCCGTGGTTGGTATTACGAAAGCACTAGAAAGTTGCGCTGAGAGTAGCGCTGCGATCGTTCTAGCTTTTAGAATTTAAAAAAAAATTGAAAATTATTGTACTGTATCAAGCTCTAATTTTAATTCTATCAGCCACTTACTTGCACGTTAAAATTCAAGAAACACACGCTGTTTTGCGGACTCTCACCTCACCCGATCTCAGGGCCATAGAAAGGGACGATTGTTCAGCCATTTTGGTTGACAGTCTAGTTGCTGACAACCTGCACTTGACTGTCTATTTAAGACAGCTAATGCAGGTGCGCAGCATACTAGACGAAGAAGGCACGGTGTATTTGTGCTGCCCGAGTTGTGAGGGCAGGTTATTTTCGCCGTGGTTGGTATTACGAAAGCACTAGAAAGTCGCGCTGAGAATAGCGCTGCGATCGTTCTAGCTTTTAGAATTTAAAAAAAATTGAAAATGATTTTACTGTATCACGCTCTAATTTTAATTCTATCAGCCACTTACTTGCATGTTAAAATTCAAGAAACACACGCTGTTTTGCGGACTCTCACATCACCCGATCTCAGGGCCATAGAAAGGGAAGATTGTTCAGCCATTTTGGTTGACAGTCTAGTTGCTGACGAACTGCACTTGACTGTCTATTTAAGACAGCTCATGCAAGCGCGCAGAGCGCGCGCGCAGCGGGCGTGCCGATGGTGCGCCAGAGGAGCGTCAGAGGCAAGTCCGTCTGCGCCCGTCCGCGACTCGATCGCGCCTAGCGCCAGCCATGCTGCCCAAAATGATATAAATCGGTGTTTAATATCTCACCAACCTCGGACCCCCTATTCTAGGGAAGAGTTACTGGCCATCGATAATCGAGAAACAACGCCGTTTAATATTACAACAGCTAACGGTAAGCCTCTAAGTTGTGGACTAATTAATTGTAGGTCACTTATTAAACATTACTCAGAGATATCATGTGTGGTAGAAGATCTAGATCTTGACATGATGTTCCTAACAGAAACTTGGACTAATAATAATTCCACAGTCGAACTAGGCTTTGCGTGCCCAAAGGGATATTAATCGCTGCATAATCCCAGAGTGACAGGCAGAGGCGGAGGTGTGGGGATGATCTTCAAAGAGAAATGGAATTGTGTACCTTTAACACCAGATGAAATTAGGGGAATTGAACTCCTGGGATTTACAATACAGGGAACTAAAGGAAATCTACTGTCAGGAGTAGTATGCTACAGGCCTCCGGGACAGTTAACACACTATCAGAATTTCTATGAGATCATCACAAACTTAGCCCTGACCCACGCCAGATTAATTATATTGGGGGACTTCAATCTTTGGGAGAGTGGGAATTTGGGGAATCATCAGAGAGATTTACAGCAGACTTGTGCTAATTTGAATCTTCAACAGTTGGTACATCAGGCCACCCATCAAGGGTTGCATATACTAGACCTAATATTTGCTAATGAGGTAGAGACATTAGTACAAGACATTCTACCACAAACATGGACAGACCATTATGTGGTCCTTTTTAACACTAGTATATATGTTCAACAGGAAGAAAAAAGGGTCACGACAACATATAGACTGGATAGGAAGTGGGCCGACTGGACAACAATATGGCTCAAGCATTGGTCAAAGAGCATGACCATCCAACCTCCACTGACTCGGTGGAGGAAAATTATCAAAAGTACTGCAGCACCATAGGTAGGAACTTAGATGGCTTATTACCAAAATGTAAAATCAAAAATAAGGAAAAGACTTCAGCCCCCTAGTATGATGAGGATTTAAAAGCACTTCGACTACTCCGTAGAAAGGCAGAAAGCAATACGAGAAGACATTATGAAGAATCAGATAAAAAATATTTTAAGTTAGTCCAGCTTAATTATAAAATAGCCATTGCAAAAGCAAAAGCTAATTTTTATGTCACTGCCATCCTGAACTCCACTAATAGTACAAAAACTCTTTTTAAGATTTTCAAGGACATTACTTCGCCCATTAGTCAATGTAATAAGACAACTGCTTCACAACAGCTTTGTGATGATATTTCGTTTTATTTTCAGGAGAAGATTAATAACATTGTCGGGAATTTATCCCCTCATAATATTCAGTCTATAGATATTGAACTGGATGAGCCAGTAATTGAGCTTAGTGATAACTCTTTGCTAACTTCTTTTCTATTACTCACGGAGGACTCTTTTGCAAGCACAGCTCACAGCATCTCCTCAGGCTCCCCGTTAGACCCTGTTCCCCACAGAATCTGGAAACAATTTGGCCAAATCCTGTTTCCATGGCTTCATAAAATCTGCAACCTGTCTTTGGAAGAAGGTGTGGTTCCAGCTGTATGGAAGCAAGCAACGGTTACTCCGCTTCTAAAGAAACCATCGCTGGACTCTACACTACCGGCCAGTTTTAGGCCAATCTCTCTTCTCCCTTTCCCAATAAAAATTTTGGAAAAGACAGTTAGCAGAATCCTGTCTAAACATCTGGAGGAAAACCAGTTGCTGGACGAATTCCAGTTTGGTTTTCGACCAGCACATGGTACTGAAACGGCATTGACCACAATGATGGATAATCTTCGACTGCGCGCCGACAGAGGGGACGCCTCGATCCTTGTCCTTGATATGTCGGCGGCCTTCGACACTGTGAGTCATGCCGTTTTGATGCAAAGGCTGTGGAACAACGGGATGAGAGGAAGAGCTCTTGAGTGGTTGCAATCCTACCTCCTGGGTTGCCAACAGACGGTGACTTTAGCACAGTTTACATCAAAAGTCTCTCCTGTCCATTATGGAGTTCCACAGGGATCATCAGTCAGTCCCATCTTGTTTAATGTTTATCTGAGACCTCTACTGTCCATCATAAAGTCCTTTGGTATCAGCGTGATAAACTACGCGGATGATACCCAACTGATTTTCTCTCTAGAGGGTAAACAAGAGACATCGCTTGAGGTATTCCAGGAGTGTATGCGTTTAGGCTCACTCCAGAGGAAGACTCTTTAAGTCCGACTAATACCGTATGAAACCTCGGAGTGCTAATCGACGCCAATCTCCAAATGGTGTCCCAAGCTAACAAAACCATCCAAGTCTGTTTTGTTTTAATCCACATGCTGCGAAAGACTCTCCATTACCAGATGATTCCCGAGCATTGGTAGTGAGGAGTATAGTGCTAAGCAGGCTGGATTACTGCAACTCCCTATATTTGGGGGCTCCCCAGTACATCATCCAGGGGTTGCAACGGGTGCAGTCGGCAGTAGCAAAGCTGTCTCTGAACAGATCATGGAGCTCCTCCACAACAATGGCACTGAGGGATCGCCATTGGCTGCCAATAAAAGAGCGGATAAGCTTCAAGTCATTATGCATCGTTTTCAGAGCGGTTCATGGAGATGGACCATTACCCTTGTAGGAAAAATTCAACTGGTACGAGCCCTCCAGACACTTACGGTCTGCCAACACAGGCTTAATATCTATTCCTAGATTTAAACGATCCAGAATGGGGGGTAGAGCTTTCAATATAGCAGCTGCACAATTATGGAACGGGCTGCCACTGAATTTTAGGTTAGCTGATTCCTTGCTGGATTTTAGAAAGGGTTTGAAAACCCTATTGTTTCCTAGAAGTTAGTCAATCTGTTATCATCACTTGAGCCGTAGGTACAGTTGTTCCTTGATCGTCTGAGCGCCAGGATACCCGTAGGGTGATAGTAGCGCTATACAAAAACTCATTACATTACATTACATTACAGTGTGGTGGTCCGCATCACCTCACTGAAATGCATTGTCACGCATTTATAGCGCCTCCTCGTCAAGCGCCGTAGTTCTGGTAATTAACACTGCAGTATAAGCAAAGCTAGTAACCTTATGATGAGAATGCGCGACCGCGCTGCTTTGCAGGCAGTAAGCTACCTTTGGGGGCTGGCTGAGCTCGCTCTGGGCTCGACTGGCTACAGTGTTTCACTCAACACCTGTTGCTCACGAGAGTCTGTACGTGATAATATAATTGCCCAATGATAATGCGTGGTTCAAACTTGGCAGGCCTGAAGCGCCAATCGAAACAGGCGAAAGTGGCACAATTGGGCGGGCGCGCGCTAAACATTTAAGTATAGCGTGCGCCTGCTTTGACCTATTGCAGGCGGGAGTCCGCAACTGTAGTTTACACCGCGTTGTGCTCAGTGACTATGCCGACCTGGCGGTGGAATTATTCGGAGACGGTCTGTACCGTTGTTCACCTGCCACTGACCAATGGAAGTGGGGGTCACTTCATCGAGCACACCAGGTACTGCCTGACGCAGATCGGCATATCTGCCGTCCCAAGTGCGGCGGTAATTGTGTCTGCGTGCACCAGGAGCCTCCTCCTCTACTGCGCACCACTATAAGTCAATTGGGCCCGTGGCCGCTGCGGAGTGATGCCAAGTACCTCAGCGGCCTAGCCGCCCTGTCATAGTACAGCCAAGTGAGAATGCAGCTGTGCAAATCTCTCGAGTCTGACTCCTCTCCACCTGGACCGCACTACCGCTGTACCTCGCGGCTGGGCCCATCCTTCACCATCAATCGGTGCTCGCTGACAATCAGCGAGGAGTGACTGGCCCAGCACAGCCCTGGCAGGTAGCGGCGTGGTTGGCGTTTGCAGAGAGCTCAGCTGGGGGGCATAGCACCCACCACATGTGGACCCCTGAGCCAGCAATGTGCTGCCACCACGAGTGAAACTGCAGCGTGCGATTAGAGGGTAGTGACATCAACAATACATTGATGGGGTAAGTGTCTTTGAGATCAAGTTATTACACATGATCACAATACATTAATTTTGTAAGCTATTTAACCCGTTTTCAATCTCTCTAGGTTTCAGTTTACGTCTTTCTGCCCCACTTTTGTAATGGTCAGTGCCGATGCACTTATAACTTTATGCCTCATTTATGTGTCCCTTTCGCTTTGGTGTGAGTTCCCTGTGCCTAAGTTTTACTATGTGTCTACATTAAGTTGTAGTAGAGTTCTCATTCCGCAAATGTTTTTAATTTGTGATCTTTATATATTTCCCTTATCTTAGTTGCTTAATTTAGTTTGCGAGAAAGTGTCACTCATACTCGTTGAAATGTCACTCATCATAAGACTGAAATTATGAAAATGTCACACATGGCAATGTGAAACCTTGGCAGCTATGCAAGCTGCCCAAAGGCATACTGAGGAACTGGTGTGTCCTTGGGGTACTGTGTGCTTAGATTTTATTGGACCAAAGCAATTGCAGGATGGGGGGCATGAGAAATGCTATGGTTTTGGTGGATGTGCATTCCATTCCAAATGGTTGGTAGTAAAATTCTGATGTAACCACCAGCACGACTGTGGAGACTTTGAAGAGTGTATTTTTGGAGGAAGGGTTACCTCGTGTGCTCTTCACTGATAATGGAACTCAACTAGTTTCACATGAGATGAAAGGTTTTTGGGAAAAGTGTGCCATTCAACATCATCGTACTGCACTGTACAACCTCCAGGCCATTGGCATGGTGGAGCGGGCTAACCAGGTGGTTAAGGGTACCATATCTATGGCTATCCAAAGTGGAAAAGATGTCAAGGCAAGGATGGATGTTATGGTATGGCTCATCCCACCACATTTCATTGTGTGACCAATATTCTCCCATTTGAGAAAATCCGGGAACTAAAATGATCCATAGTTAGCTCATTAGTACTGATCGAGAGAAGAGTGGTGGGGTGAGTTGTGTCAGAAGAGAGAGAGAGTGAGTGCTGGTGCCTAGGTCAAAATCAAGCATGGGAGGTTGTGCAAGGGATTGAGTAAATTCCTGGGCCTGTTCAAAGTCTAGGAACTGAGGGGCATCTTACCAACGATTAGCGATATTTAACGCTAACGAGGCTTAGCAACGAATTTTTTAACGCTAAGCATCGCCGGAAAATTATCGCAGAGATAACTTGCTATTAGCAAGGTTTATCTCAGAAGTGATAAAAATCCTCACGCTAACTGCCAAATGAGAGATTATCACTGGAAAACCAACGATAATCTCTCGAAGTTTGGAGTTAGCTTGATGATAGGGGCTCACAAACTTAGCCATGATATCCACCTTCCATAGGATATCATGGCTAAGTCAGGAAAATACCAGGTGTAAAAAAAGCAGTGCTAACCGCGGTTAGCACTGCTTTTTTTATCACTAACCGGGTTAGCGAAATCCTTGATAATAGGAGAAATGTCGCTTAACAACATTTCTCCTATTATTTTTCTCTGGAACGCCCCCTTTGCATCTCATTAGAGATGCAAGGGGAAGCGTAGAGAAAAAGGGTGCTAACATGCGAATTTGCGTGTTAGCACCCTGTTGCTGATAGGGAGATAATTTTATCTCCGCTTTCTTGGCTTTTAAAGCCAAAAAAGCGGAGATAAATCCCTTGATAATATGCCCCTTTGTGACAGGTATGTTGTGCTGGATAATGGTAACAAGTGGAACAAACGGGAAAAAAAGTGGCATTGTACCAGACAGGCCAGTTTGGAGACAGGAAAGAGTGTAAGGTTACCTGTGAACCACTGTGTGGGGGCCTCAATGGTTTCATGCTTATGAGTGATGAGGAGTCGGTCAGCAACAAGGTAGAGGAGGGGAGCGTTCGCGTTGAGTGTGGAGGCCTTGATGCTAGTGGGCCTGTGCACATCAGTTTTGTTCCTCAAGATGAGGTTAGAGGAAGTCGCACTTCTAGACTTCATAGACCTCCCCATTATTTGGAGGATCATGTTACGTTCTATTAAGCTTTAGGGATCCCCGTGTTAACTGCTGTACAGGTACTCTTATTTATGCCAGTTGTATTGTTTAACTTTGGTGTTATTTGTTACAGTGTCATTATTTATAATTGTTTTTGTTTTCCTTTTATTTTCAGTTTATTTGTTTCTACCTTTGTATAGAAGGAAAGGGGATATGTTGTAATGTAAAACCTCAGTGTGACACACTGAGGTTCTGGGGTAAACGTTGTGGTAGCGTGATTCGACTGGAGTCAGTTGCCCCGTGGTTGGCGAAGGAAGAATCATGCAATTTGCTAGTGATACATAAATGAAGGTTTCAGCTTGATCCCTTGCTGTGGTGGTGTCATCTTTACAGATTGCTTTTCCAGATACAGCAGATTCTTTCAACATTATTGATTATTTGGGAACCCACCACAACTTATTAACGACAAGATGGTGAAGCCGATTAAGAGTTTTTTAATCCATTGACAGTGTAGCATAGAAATGTTAAACTATGGCATTTCCACGACTTCCCAAACACAGTTTGCTTGTCAGGAGTTGACCTGTGTACTGTGCGTGTTCATGCCAGAAATGCCTTGCTGAGAGTTTTCTGGAGAAAAACATCATTGGAAACTGTTTAGACAACCGTTGACATCATCGGGGTGTGGCTAATTGGCATCCTAAATCAGTCAATGTGATTGCCAGGCTATTGTCCCCATCCTTACCCACTCATCATCCAGGTAGGTGCTACATCATACCACCTTTGTAAGTCTGCTGGGACAGTTGCCTAGCAACGACCTCACACACCTCACGCGGCAGCTTTGCTGGTGTAAACACTGTTAAACACACTATGAAGTCATTACATACACGCTTGATGTGCCGCCATATTGGATCTGTATATTTGCCGATTGGATGCACAGCTGTTTCTAGTCACCAGTAACTGTTCTTATTGTTGTACGAATGGCAGCATTTCATATATTTTTTCCATTCTAGAATTTTGGGGCAATTTATTGGCCGCTTTCACTAATATTTAAAGGTTTAAGAGATTTTTGGGCAACTTACGATCCATTAACTTTTTGTCATGTTGGTAGGGAGTAATTTTCAGCAACCTCCTCACTTCCTAGTTGACCCTGGCAAGCCCTTATTAGAGTGGCAAGACTGGGTGTCCCTTTCGCCCCACCAAGAAACCTGTCTTCAGAAACTATAATGTTAACTGTACCTGGTATCCTCCATCCCTCCTGTGTCCTCAGCAACTGTAATGCTAACTGTACCTTGTGTTCCTTCCATCCCCCTTGTACTCTCATGATTCCATGCCTTTTGTACAACTCTTTGACTATGTAAAGTGCTCTGATACCCTAACGGGTCAAGTTCACGCTCTATAAATCACAAAAATAAAAAAAATATGTGGCGGCTATAGACGGTGTAGGCTACAGCCTAGAGTGGAAATTGGCCATCCTTTGTAATTGTCTGGGCACGAAAGGATAACCAGTTTTTGATAACTGACCTGACATTCAACCTTCCAGAGAAGAATCCGGGTATGCTGGTAATTGGAATTTGTTTGTGGAGGCTGAAAAAAGATTAGCACAACTTTTATCAGATGAACCAAGTATTATTTTGGAGAGGTTCAATTTCTACTCAAAGACCAATATGTGTCCGCCCTTAAATTGTAGCCAGCACTTGCAAATTCGAAAATGTCAAGGATCAATACTTAAGAGACCAGATCGTCTTAAATTGTCATTCTAAAAAAGTCCATCAAGTCCAGGAGCATCTCCTTAGTTGTGCCAATCCTACCTTAGATGAAATTGTAAAAATCACAAAGGCTATTGAGCGTTTAGTGAAGTCGTTGAAAGTGTTATCTGGTGCATCTGGTATCTCAGAAAATGTGAATGCTGTAAAAAAAAAATGAGAATGATAAAAGTGATAGAATTATCAAGCCTAATGAATGTTGTAGATGTGAATCTCATATTAATTTGGAGAGCAGTTCAAATTGCCCTGCTCAGGGTAAAAAGTGTTCCAAGTGCAAGAAAACTGGAAATTCTGTGAGAGTTTGCAAGAGCAGTGTTATGGTTAAAGTTAATTGTGTTCCAGAAGTGGAACAACATTGCGCACAATTAGTAGCAGGTGTAAATACCATGACAATTTTATGTCAGTAATGATCAGCAGGATGTGTGTGTGTGTGCAGGTAACTGATCATGATGCGGGGATTGCTGCTAGAAAGAATGGTCCTTTTTGCAATGTCAAAATTGGGGAAGTTGAGTTGAGAATAATGGTTGAATCAGGTTCGCCAGTTACAGTGTTTTCTGAACAATCTTTAAAGTTGCATTGGAACAATTGCCTTCTTAAAAAAACTGATATAAGAGCTATAGCTTATAGGCCTGTTGCGGTGGGGAGGGGGCGGAGTGTATCCACATGTTTTGTAGCTGCCCGGAAATAGAGAACTTCTGGAGTGCGGTGACCACAATATTGTCAATGGTGACAGGGAAAGATGTGGTTGCAGCACTGGGGTACTGCCTCTTACACCTTCCCCCACACCTCCAAAAATAAAATAACAAGTAAATTCCAACGTCTGGGTCTCCTACTGACAAAAAGGGACATTACCAGCCTCTGAAAGGCATGGGGAGGCCCCAAATCAGACAGATTGCAGAAAGAGTTTATACGATGGGCAGACAATGAAGGGGCAGTAAGGCTAAGAATGGGCAGAAGAAATGGCAGTGAGAAATCACTAGAATCAGCCAGGGCGTGGGAAGCTTGGTGACGATACTTAAATAGCCAGTAGTCCTAGGCGAGGATCATCAGGGATCCTCACAGGGGACTGAGGCTGACAAACGCCAGCTGTAGACTCTTATGGGTCGAGGAAGAGGGGTATTGGGTTTGTGAAGGTTATCCAGATACCATGACTTAGGAGCGAAAATAGGGAAGAATGCCACTTGAATTAATCTACATGCAATGATCCCCGAGCGGTAACTGGAGCACACAGCATAAGACACGCCTAGCGGGTGGGGGAAGAGGAGGGAGTTGTTGACTGTTGGCATGCAGCAAGCAAAGGTATACAGTAAAATACAGTTTGTTTCCCTTTGAAAGTTAATAACAAAGAGTGGATCCACGCAAAGCAGCTGGTAACTTCAAAAGCACTCCTACACATTACGAAGCTGCTCACCACAGTGCTGGCTGGGAGAAGGGGTCAGGGGAATGGAACAAAATGCAATATTACCTGTGTAATTGTGCTGCTAATTGTATATTGCTACGCATAATTGGTTAATAAAATCTGTTTGTAAAAAAAAGAGCTATAGCTTACGGGGAGTCAGAAATTGAAACAGTAGGATTTTGTTCAGATGTTGTGCACTTTTCTGGCAGAAAGATCTTTACTAAAATTTATATGGCGGTTAATGGAAGGGAAATTATGGATTGAGTCGATCAGCAAAGACTAGGGGGCCGATTAGTATGTAGGGCGGATCGCCACTGCCCACATGGCGGTGGTGATCCGCCCTATAACACACCCTGCCCGCCACCCATTTCCGGACCCCGGCGGATGGAAAGGCCGTCTGCCGGTTTTCCGCCGGTCACACAGGTGACCGGGCGGAAAAGGAGCCTGATATGGTGGTGGTGTCTGATAGACAACGCCATCCATATTAGGAAGGCAGTGGGGAGCAGCCTTGCTGCCACGGAAAGGCATGCGGATTGTGCTTACGGGGGCCTGTTGCAGGCCCCCATGGTATTGGGGGTTGAGGGGTGCACATGGGGGGGTACCTATGGTACCCCCTACATTGTCATGTGCAAGGTGACACCGCCCGCCACAATGCTGGGAATGGAGGATACCACCTCTGCGGAGGCATCCTAATTGCAGTTGCGGGACTGCCGCACCACTGGCGGCCGGTACCAGAACCGCTAGGGTGGCGGGCGGACTAAAGTCCGCCCACCATCCTAATCGGCCCTAGGTATTGTATTGAGGCCAGGCACCACCTACCGTTCCTGTTATGTTAGTAGAGACCACCAGGGTATTAATCAGATTCTCTCTATCTATCCTACTATTTTCTCTGAGGGAATTGGCACTGTCAGAGGGATTGAACACAAAATAGTTTTAAAACAAGATGCGGGCCGATTAGTATGTAGGGCGGATCGCCACCGCCCGCATAGCGGTGGCGATCCGCCCTATAACACACCCTGCCCGCCACCCATTTCCGGACCCCGGCGGATGGAAAGGCCGTCCACTGGTTTTCCGCCGGTCACACAGGTGACCGGGCGGAAAAGGAGCCTGATAGGGTGGTGGTGTCTGATAAACAACGCCATCCATATTAGGAAGGCAGTGGGGAGCAGCCTTGCTGCCACAGAAAGGCATGCGGATTGGGCTTACGGGGGCCTGTTGCAGGCCCCCATGGTATTGGGGGATGGGGGTGCACATGGGGGGTACCTATGGTACCCCCTACATTGTCATGTGCAAGGTGGCACCGCCCGCCACAATGCTGGGAATGGAGGATGCCACCTCCGCGGAGGCATCCTAATGGCAGTTGCGGGACTGCTGCACCACTGGCGGCCGGTCCCAGCACCGCTAGGGTGGCGGGCGGACTAAAGTCCGGCCACCATCCTAATCGGTCCTAGGTATTGTATTGAGGCCAGGCACCACCTACCGTTCCTGTTATGTTAGTAGAGACCACCAGGGTATTAATCAGATTCTCTCTATCTATCCTACTATTTTCTCTGAGGGAATTGGCACTGTCAGAGGGATTGAACACAAAATAGTTTTAAAACAAGATGCGGTACCTGTGAAGCACAAGCTAAGTATGTTCTTTTATATGTGAGAGAGTACTTGAGAAAACACCATGACCAGTTATGTTTGGATAAGATTATCGAGCCAGTCAATGCAGCTGAGTGGAGCAGTGTGGTAGTAATAGCTAAAAAAAGAAAATGGGCCGATATGTCTGTGTTTGAACTTGTGTTCGCTTAACAAAAATAGCATTGTGGATTACAGTTGAGACAAGCATTTTGTTAGGTGGTGGAAAGATTTGTGGTAGATAATAGATTGAGATTAAAAGTGAATGAGATTGAAAGTAATTGATTTGGCTCACAAGCGACACTTAGAAACTACAGCCACTAAGAAAACCAGGAGATGCTTTTTTTGTGACAAAAACCAAAAGGGAAGCGTAGAGGTTGAGATAGAATCACCCTCCTGAACGGTTCATATAAACATATGGATTCTATCAATGTGTGGAGGTGCAAGATATTTTTAAGGATTTTTTCAAAATTTAATTGTAGTGAAGTGATAGACTCTCTCTTAGAGATGGAAAGATGAGAGCACGTGTGCTTGTTTAAAATACCCCTCACACACTAAAAAAATCCGTTAGTGTCATGCTTCATCATAGGGGTCTTCCCGTCCCTATAACGGGGCGGGGCGTGCTACGACCAGACGGACTACGCGGGAGCACTATAAATGTGACAGAGCTATGTGTAGGTGCAGTGATGATACGTGAAGTGTAGGGATCTAACTAGTGAATGCAAAAAAATACAAAAAATTTAAAAGCATGACACTAACGGATTTTTTTAGTGTGTGAGGGGTATTTTAAACAAGCACACGTGCTCTCATCTTTCCATCTCTAAGAGAGAGTCTATCACTTCACTACAATTAAATTTTGAAAAAATCCTTAAAAATATCTTGCACCTCCACACATTGATAGAATCCATGGGCCAGATGTAGGTAAATCTATTTTACCGACACTTAAATACCGAATTTTACCGATTCGGTATTTAAGAGTCGGTAAAATAGATGTACCGAGATGTAGGTAAATCCAGATGTGGATTTACCGATTCCTTACAAGTCGGTATTTACCGATTCGGTAAATACCGACCTGTAATGCCCCATTCATTCCTATGGGCTTTGAAGCCCATAGGAATGAATGGGGCATTACAGGTCGGTATTTACCGATCGGTAAATACAGATTTTTGGCAAGGGTGCAGGGGGTGTCACTTTGACACCCTCTAGCACCCCCAAAAAAGGTTCGGGGGCCATATGGCAGGCATACCTGCCCTAAGGGCAGGTCTGCCTGTCATATGGCACAGGTGTGCATGCACACATTTGCATGCTCACCTGAATCGGTATTTCACCATCAAATTGAATTTGATGGTAAAATACCGATTTCTTAGGCCTTGTGGGACTCATCAGAGTCCCACCTACATATCGATTTTACAGAATCTGTAATTTTACCGTTCTGTAAATTTACCGACCGGTATATTTACAGATTCTGTAAAATTACAGATCGGTAAATTACAGAACGGTAAAATTACCGATTCTGCCCCCTACATCTCAAATTCCTTTTACCGGTCGGTAACGGCCGAATTCGGCCGTTACCGACCGGTAAAACCCTACCTACATCTGGCCCCATATGTTTATATGATGCTTTTTTTGTGGCCATATATGGATGAAGATGAGGATGATTTTGTTGGTTCGTGTCAGGAATGCATTATGTCCAATAAACATTGGAAGTTGAAAGATATTTTTTTAGTACCCACCTACTCCTCTGCCTCAAGCTCCATGGTGTAAATTAGCCTTAGATGTTGCTGGACCTTTCTTGGCTTTACCTAGTAAGTCAAAGTACTTAATAGTTGTGATTGACTATTATTCCAAATGGATATACAACGATTTTGTAGCTGCACCTACTAGTGGGGTTATTCCATTTTTGGAGAAAAAGTTTGCCTTGGTAGGTTATCCGGAGGAACTTGTCATAGATAACAGGGTTCAATTGGTCTCGGAAAGGATGGAGTCATTTTGAAGGATAAAGGTATTAAGCATTATTATGTCGCTCTGTATTTTCCCCAAGTGAATGGCGCAGTTGAAAGGGTCAACTGATTGCTCAAGGAAGAAATCCAAAGAGCTTTGACATGGTATGGGCTTATCACAAAATCTCTCACAGCGTTACTGGTGTGTCGCCTTTTTACTTACTGAGGGGTAGACAGTCTCTCACAGCCTTATGTCCCATGTGGTTGAAGGAAAAATCTGACAGCAGGGTGGATGACGATGTGGATCTAAATAATGTCAAATGTAATTTGAGTGCGGCTCAGGAGAAAATGAAGATGTAAAATCATTCTAAGAAGCACATGTTTGTGGAAGAAGTTGGTGTGGGTTATTTTTTTATTTTATTTATTTATAAACTTTTATATAGCGCTAACAAGATCCCAAAGGATATCAGAACGCTTTACAATATGATGGGAGGAAGAGCATAAATGCAATATCAACATCCGGTAGAGAGAGAGAGATAAAAAAATGACTGGAATAGTCGCAGAATTCGGGACAATTGCGCCCTGAGTTTAAGGCAATAAGCAGGTGTACATGGGAAACAAGGGTGGGGGGGCGGGAGGGGGGTCATAGTGTGCATTAAAGAAGAGCTGTTACAAATGGAGGTACCATGATTGTGGGAACAATGTCAACAAGCAAGTGAGCTTATCCCTCTTAGGGTAATAATTTGTTCATTAGGAATCGTTTAGCTTCCAATTTGAAAGCCTTCGTTGAAGAGATACTGCATTCTTCCGGTGGATGAGAATTCCATATCTTTGGGGCAGCGCCGGAGAAAGCTCGGTGACAAGTACTTTTTTTGTTAAGGATGAGTGGTTTCAAGAGGAAGGTAGTGGCGCTTCTTGAGGCTCTTAAACCACAGGATAGTTCAAGTTTTTGCGCATGGTACCTGGGAGTATTGAAGTGAAGGGCGTTGTGCGCCAGAACGTCAATCTTTAACTGAATTTGTGCTTCATAGGGCAGCCATTTAAAAGATTTTAGGACTGGGGATATATGTTTGTACCGTCCGGTCATTGCTCACAGACCGCCCCGGGGTACCGACGGACAGAGCGGGGCCCCCTTCCCTGAGTAATCACCAGGTAGAGGTGAGGGTGACACCCAACTTATGTGGGTGACCGACAACTGGTTCCACTACAGCCAAGTTGGATAATGTCGGTAGAGTATATGAACTGTCTATTGTATATTTAGCACCTTTTGTTTTCTCACTTCTAGCAGCAGCTATATATATTTTCTAGCTAATTGGTCCTGAAGAATGCCCCGATACTTGTAGATCCTAGTGAGGGCAGAAACATGTCGACCTTCTTCATCGTCTGACTTTTGAATTCAATAGTTAACAGTCTGCTTTTTAACTATGACAGGGGCACTCTAAGAATAAAGTTGTTATGGAGTTCCCCTAGTCATTTTTAACACACATTTTTCGTATGGTTTAGCGCTGTACTTGTTATTTCTTGGTTTTGAACCCTCTTCACTTGGCTAGAGTCTATGCCTATGGGTTTTATGGTATGCTCAGTCGGGCCAGCCATCCTCTGATTGACAAACAGCTGAGTGTTTTTCAGTCATTTTCCTAGACTGTATACCCGCGTCAAGAGGAGGCCAGACCCAAATGATGAGAACTCACGTATTGTGAATGATGGGTTCTGGGCAACACAGTTTTCTCCTCTTACCTTGAGGTGGTTGATACCCTAACTCGTTGACATATATTCTGCTTGCTAGGTCTCTTTTGCTCATTCTTTTACCTGCTCCCCAGACCCAAGGTGCTATGTGGTATAATGGTTGTTACGTAGGGGTAATACACCTTGCTGGTCTTTAAACTAACCCTGAGACCCTCCTCAATGTGTTGTGTTCTGTACCGTTTGGTGCCTTTGACCAGTCTAGCCGCCGCGCTCAGTGATGTCCTTAGTGGAGCCAGGGCGTATTTAGGAAGGCCACAGAGGGTAGCACTGCCGTAGTCTAGCCTCGGCAAGACAAGCGCTTGGACCACCTGCTTGAAATCATTTAGTGGAAGGAAAGGTTTGATATTTCTGAGTGACCTCAACAAGTGGTTTGCTCACTTACATACATTGCTGATATGATTTTTCATATTCAGGTGCTTGTCCATGGTGACTCTGAAAGATTTGGCCGAGTCTATGATGAGAGGAGTGCAATTGAAAGCAGTAAGGTGACTCAGCCATAGGTCTAGCTTGGGGATGTGGTTCGGAGGGGAGATGAGCAGGAATTTCGTTTTGGAAGTATTAAGCAGAAGATGGTTCTACGTTAACCAGTTTTGAGTAAACATTAGGGTAGTGATGAGAGACATGATGTTTTCCAGGGATGAGATTTTCAAATAGAGTTGCATGTCGTCCGCATACATGTGGAAGAGAATGTTCATGGAGTTTAATGAGTTAGCGAGAGGTTCCAGGAAAAGGTTGAAGAGGATAGGAGATAGAGCGAACCCTTGGGGGAACCTCATGAGTGCAGGAGAGTGCTGTGCGAGAGAGTGGTTTGCCTTGACTCTTTGTGATCTGTGATTTAGGAAAGACGAGAACCATTGTAGCACCTGATCAGCAAAACGCCTTCTGTTTTACAGGACGGATAGGAGTTTGTCATGATTAACCGTGTCGAATGCGGAGGAAAGGTCAAGGAGAATCAGGAGGCAGGATTAGTTTTTGTCAAGCATTTTTAAAATGTCATCCATAACGTGAGTGAGAGCCGATTTGGTGCTGTACCCTTCCTAAAACCAGATTGATGCCTGTCTAGGAGTTGATAATTCTCTATGTGAGCACAAAGTTGAGATTGAACACATTTTTCTAGAAATTTCGCTAGTGTAGGGATGTTGGAAATGGGGCAGAAATTATTGAGATCAGATTTGTCAGCGTTAGTTTTTTTAGAATAGGTGATGCCTGAGCTGCTTTTAGGCAATTGGGGATCGTTTACAATCCTTTTCCAGGTGGGGATGAGTGCATTCTTGATTTCTTTGAAGATGGCCGGGGGCAACGGGTCACTGAAGTGGTTGGAAGGGTTGATATTCTGAAGAATCTTGTGGACGTCATTTTCACTAAATGGGGTAAAGGTGCCCCATGACACATTGTTCTTGGTGGCTGATTTGCCCTTTTTAAAAGGGTCAAGGGGGAGGTGGCACTTGAGGAAGGCATTAGAGCCTTCTTAGAGGCGAGGTCAGCAGAGATGAGTCTTGATTTTTCCAAGAAGAAAGCGTCAATTTCGTCGCATGAGGGTGGACTACCACCAGGTTCAGAGTGGTTTTGACCAACGACTGATTGCTGTTTGACCAATTCGAACAGTTTCAAGGGGCGGTTTGCTGCTTGATCCAGTTGGTGTCTGAAGTAGTCAAAAACAAGGTTGGTGGAGGGTCTAAGGGAAAACTTATTTAAAGACCATAGGACAGACAAACCCCTTATTCACAGTATAACAATACAAAAGGACTGTCACTGGTCCGTACAACTAATACAGGCAAAGAAAAATGTGACGGACTGTGTGTCTACCTGTAAAGTGTGTACAACAAAAAGGAAATGAATCCCATCAGCCCACCCATATGGCAGAGCTTCATCATCTGGGATAGAACCAAAGATGGTCCGGTTAGGGAGCCACACACCTGTTGGAATTATGTGCTTCTCCAAACCCAAGGAACCACCAGTGACGGATCATACCAAAAGTCAAATCAGTTTGGAATGGTGTGGGATGTTAAATTGCAGTGAGAAAAAATGTGTGCAAAAAGAATCAAAAAGTGAGATGTAAAATTGGCTACCATGATTTAAGGAAAACTTTATTAGGGAAAATCATGGTGTCAAAATTAAAATGAGTGTGAGACAGTTTGACACAATAACTGTCTATTAAGGATGGTATTTGGTCAACATGTTTCAGCCATTGTAGGTAAGTTAAGCCTACCGGGCTTTCGTCAGGACCTCTTGAACACTACTGCAATTAAGCTTGACCTAAGCTTAGTGAAAAAAGCAAAAATTAACACAAATTAATGATACAAAACATCCTACCGTACATTGGATTTTCCAGACGGGGGATGTCTGTTTCATAAAGTATTTAGGATTCTTTCCTAAAAAGGAAGATACACAACAAGGGACAACAAATAGGTAGAACACAGACACACATTTCTATTATTTTTGCGCCATATGTTTCTTTATGCCAATAGGTCATTCTCCAAAACGATAGAGATATGTTTTTTTATTTATTTTTACTCACCCAAAAATGCTTGGGAGAAAGCCTCACCTCATCCTGGCCACTGCTCAGGGTTGGAGGCCCCGCTCTAATTCGTGAAATAAAATAGTGGGTGTCTGGTTAGATCACATCCATACTAATAATTCATCGGCACAAAGTGCTAAAAACCTAGGCTGCTTCTCAAAGGAAGTGTGCCACGGTACTTGGACCAGCCCACACACAAGTTAATAAGTGTTACGTGGGCCTAAGAATGAAAATAGAGAAACGCTTTGCTGTGTAAAGCTGGAAAATGAGCGCTCTCCTAAGTATGAAGTAGGAGACCGCTTTGCTTTAGAGAGCTGCATAAGCTTGGCTGGCGTTACTTCCTCACCTGTCCGTCTGTACCCCTGGACTAATCCTGAGCCGAGGGGGAGGTACCGACTGGATCAGGGAGGAAGTTAATATATGTTACATGGGCCAATGGGGATGCTCCATAGCTGTAGAAACAGAGTGGAAACTGTATTATCAGCCAATGGAATCGTTTTTACTTGACTGGAACAGGGAGGAAGTTAATATATGTTACATGGGCCAATGGGGATGCTCCATAGCTGTAGGACCAGAGTGGAAACTGACGTATCAGCCAATGGAATCGTTTTTACTAAAACAGGAAATGGAAACTGCATTATCAGCCAATGGAATCGTTTTTACTTGCCTGGTACAGGGAGAAAGTTAATATGTGTTACATGGGCCAATGAGGATGCTCCATAGCTGTAGGACCAGAGTGGAAACTGCAGTATCAGCCAATGGAATAGTTTTTTAGGTCTCGGCTAGTGACGCGCTGAAAGCGCGTTCTCGCCAGAGAACTATAGTCGGCGTCTCAGCAGTCTGAGAACGCCGAAGTGAGACAATACCTGGCCGCGCGCAGCGTTTCCCCATAGGATAACGTTGTGCGCGCGGCCAGGTCTTGTCTCCACAGCATGCCAATGCAGACCGGATCGCGTCGCGTGCCTCTCTGGAATGCAGGGGGAGTCTGCAGAGGGGCGCGCGGCGCTGCTAAGCGTCGAAGCTTGTTTGTGAAGGCAAGGTGGTGTTCCGTTTAATGAATTGCTTGTCGGACACGTATTCACATCGATAACGCGGCAGGCATTGGAAGGCGCTATTTATCTAACTCACAATGCAGCGAAAATAAAAGGGACACGTATTCACATCGATAAGGCGGCAGGCATTTTCTGTCATTATTAATCACTGCCTTCACTGTTAGCACGTCACGTGTGCTCTTAAAAAAGTGTCAGCCCTCTTTTGTTTTAATGGCGAACCTTGTTTTGTGAGATAACGTGAGGGCGCCTGGAAGGAGATGTGTTCATGGTAGGAACAAGAACATTGTTGCTAGAGGCAATCCTGGCACCGTACTGAGGGCGCCGGTTCTGTCCGTCGGAGGAGTGTGGTTGTTCTTGTGTACGCGTGAGTAGGTAAGGAGTGTCTGATACGTGAGGGCGCCTTGAAGAAGATGTTATCGAGCTAGGAAAGTGCAATGTGCAATGCGTTTCTGGGGACGACCCCAGCACCGTGCTTAGGATGCTTTTGTGCGGCAGTGCAGTGTGTGTCAGTGGGTGCTCTGTGCATGTGGGCAGCAGTGCTCCGGGATTCTGATAACACAGGCCGGGAGAGCTTTAAATGCGGCTCGCTCTCTGCTTCATGTTTTTTTCCGAGACATCTATTCACGATCTGCAACTTCTAAAAGAGCAGCTGGGAATAATTGGACATAGGAGCGCATATATGCCGTGCCACGCTTTTTACTCTGTACATCTACAGAAGTGAAACGTGACAGTGAATAACATTATTAGCTTTTTTTCTTTGGGGTATAAGTAGAATGAACTTGCTGCCGACAGCGAGGCACCACTTCATTGCAGCTCACGCCGTAAGTATTCGAAAGCCAGATGCACACGCATGAGTAAGAAAGAAACCGAAACCTAGAAGCTGATAGAAAGTAACGTGAACTGTGAGCGGCCCAGGAGAGCAGACACATACACACGGGGGAGGAGAGGATAGGGCATCGTGGCCGATATTTTTAACCCTATTGGCGCCGCATCATTAATCCAACTTTTAAAAGGGATGGTTTATAGTGCCACAAACCCCCCGCATTACCGCTGCCCTTCCTTAGCACGTTAATGCTGCTCTTTGGCGAAGTTGTTACTCATGTGTTCCACTTAACTATCAATACTTATACCTCGACCGGAGCATCAATACTAACTGAGACAACATGCGCTGGTATGCGTTTAGAGACAGTACACATTAAAAATGGAATACGTGATAATTGGCTCACGGCTGTTATTATTCACACAGCTCTGATGATGCACCTCGGGCACGGGCTCACAGCTGTTATTATTCACACAGCTCTGATGATGTACCTCTGGCACGGACTCACAGCTGTTATTATTCACACAGCTCTGATTATGCACCTCAGGCACCAGCTCACAGCTGTTATTATTCACACAGCTCTGATGATGCACCTCAGGCAGGGGCTGCCTGCTGTTATTATTTACACAGCTCTGATGATGCACCTCAGGCACGGGCTGACGCAGTTATTATTCACACAGCTCTGATGATGCACCTCAGGCACGGGCTGACGCAGTTATTATTCACACAGCTCTGATGATGCACCTCAGGCAGGAGCTCACAGCTGTTATTATTCACACAACTGTGATGATGCACCTCAGGCACGGGGCTGACGCAGCTATTATTCACACAGCTCTGATGATGCACCTCAGGCACGGCTCACAGCTGTTATTATTCACACAGCTCTGATGATGCACCTCAGGCCCGGGGCTGACGCAGTTATTATTCACACAGCTCTGATGATGCACCTCAGGCACGGCTCACAGCTGTTATTATTCACAGCTCAGTTGATGCACCTCAGGCACGGGCTGACGCAGTTATTATTCACACAGCTCTGATGATGCACCTCAGGCACGGGCTGACGCAGTTATTATTCACACAGCTCTGATGATGCACCTCAGGCAGGAGCTCACAGCTGTTATTATTCACACAGCTGTGATGATGCACCTCAGGCACGGGGCTGACACAGCTATTATTCACACAGCTCTGATGATGCACCTCAGGCACGGCTCACAGCTGTTATTATTCACACAGCTCTGATGATGCACCTCAGGCACGGGCTCACAGCTGTTATTATTCACACAGCTCTGATGCGCTCTCTAATACTCTTTACTAATCACTCTCTCCTACTCACTATCAACTTCTCACTCTACTACTTACTCTGTGTGTGGGTGCTAATGCAATAGGCCTCGTATATGCAATCTATGAAGCTATTGGCAATGTAAATGACAATGCCATTATTTATGATTTAAAAAAAAGAAATCATGAGCAATGCCAATAGCTCTACCTTTAATGCTGCCGAGACCATTGCATTGTAAATGCTTGTACTAGAACAGGAAGTGGCTGCTTCTCAAAGGAAGTGTGCCACGGTACTTGGACCAGCCCACACACAGGGTAGCTGTAGGACAGTTGTAGAAACTGCAGTATTAGCCAATTATAAAGTATTTATGAGTAGCGTGCCACGGTACTTAAACCAGCCCTCACACAGGGTAGCTGTAGGACCGTAGTAGAAACTGCAGTATTAGCCAATTATAAAATATTAAAATGTTTATGAGTAGTTTCTTAGGAAGACCTGCACAGACTGAAAGGGATCACCCATGTTGGTGGGTACAAATCCAAGTCCTCTATTAAGAACTTGTTCCTCAAGGTCACTGAGGGTCCAGGAGCTAATATTCACTATGAGACTCTCCCCTTTGTGCTGGGCCCTGCTTGTTGTTGTAGTTGCTGCAGATGGCCCTTCCTGCTTCGGGTGTAGGGAAAGGATGGTTCGTCTTCCCAATGAACCTGGGGCTGGCATCTCCTTCTGCCTCTGCTCCGTCCACGGCCCTGTCCTGAAACAGCCTGGTCATTAAACCATTGTGGTGGAGGCTGAAAATTGGGCATTGGTTGCGGGAATTGAGGCTGATGATATCCCCAAGCAGCCGGAGGCCACCAGGGACCTTGTTGGTAAAAATTATTACCTCTTTGTCTGGCCCCCCTACGATTGGACCTATTGAAACGACCTCTTCCCTGCCCCGTTGATGTACTACTACGCGGTGAGTCTAAGTCACTGGAGTGTGGGTCTGAGGAAGATGTGGAATAGTTAGACCCATGCCGTTTCCCCTTCTTGTTGTAATCTGGAGGGTTATAGGTGTCGCTTGTGTATGGGTAAATTTTCTCTAAAGAAAATTTGGCCAGAGCGTGACGAAATTTTTCAATTTTGGAAAAAAGTATAGACTCTTTGTACTCCTTGTTCACTTTGGTAGTTTCATCAGAATTTTTTTTAAAGACAGTATTGGTTAAAGTGGTCTTGATCTTCCCCTCTAGGGTTTGTATTTCTATCAAGATGGCATCTGCCACTCTTTTGGCTGTGTTGATAATCAAGATCAACCAGTCGCGGGTACATCGCCATGCGATGAACGACCAGTCTTTCAAAAACGTCTTATCTGTAAGAAAAAGTCGGGGAGCATTGGTGACTATGAGTCCTGTAGGAGCGCACTTCCCATGGAGATATTCAGCCATAATCGGCTTGAATAGACGTGTATCGAGAGGCTCCCCGGCCCTAAGCCCCGCTATCACGTAATTTCTAGCTCTCACCCCCTGTAATTCTGCCCAAACCGAGCTTGACCCTTCCTGCTGCCTTGGAGTGCTAACGTTCGGACTTTTCCGGGCTATCGACCACCTGTGGCCCCGCTTTCCCGGCCGTCGGGGAGGACGGTGTAATGGCGGCGAGGGCCTGACCCTTCCACCGCACGGCTGAACTGCGGCGGCTGCACGCACTACACCGGTGCGCCGTGGAGGCGCGCACCGAACTACAGAGAGACGACCTCAGCGGCTGCACGGGACCACCGGGGGAGGCGGTGCGCCCCGATCCCCCCCGGACACAGACCGCCTCGCAGGAGGACACCTGGCAAATCTAGACCCCGGCGTGGGCCTACCGGACGACCAGGCAGGTCCGACCCCGGCGAACCCACAGCGCCCGCATCCTGCGCTCATCAGCCTTGTTCCGCTGGGGTCCACCGGCCGGAGTTTTGTGAGCCAACGACCACTGACAGACCGCGACCCCCACTGCAGCCACGACCGGTGCACCGGCGAAGAAGGTTAGAGCCCTTCCGCCGTGCGCCCACACCCCGGCGGCTGCGGGCGTAGGAGGGCCTGCCAACGTCGCCCAGAACAGCTCACAGCGACATACCTGAGAGGTCGGGGACCCCGGCCTTCCCCGGACGGCCCGTGCCCCATTAGCAGCCAGCCGCCGACTCAGGGTCCCGGCGTGGGCCTCCAAGCACATACTCGCGCCTTTTCTGGGCGGGCCTACGGAACCTCACACTGCGCTGAGCACCGGCCTCAGGCCCTGCGCGCTCCCACCGGCCCTCCCCCACCTCGCCAGCAGCCCCTGGGGGAGGCGCGCCGGGATCGACAGCTCCGCTCCGCCGGAGCCTCGTGCACCCCGGCGGGAGCCCTCTGGACACTCTAGGCCCCGGCGTGGGCCTATCGAATGGCGGCATAGACTCAGCCCACAGAGTCACACAACGGGCGGGGTGTCGCTCACCCGCCCCTCACGTCTCACCGAAATCCCCCTCGCACCCCCGCTCTCCTGCGGGGAGATACCGCCTGAGCTGGGGCCTACTCAACTCGGCCCCTCTGAGGACCGTGAATCCCACCGGAAGCCTCCAGCCACTTTGCGCCCCAGCGTGGGCCTGCTCGACGGTCGGAGAGACCTCCACCCGCCATTCCACCCACGGCGGACATCTTACTTAGCGGTGCCGGCCCGCCGCCGGGGGACCCCGGAGCTCCCCCACCTCCTGGCTGACCGGCGGAGAGAAACATCGAAGACGTGGCCAGCCGCCCAGCAGTGCTCCCCCGCATTGCTACCGACCCCTTGGACGAGGGGCATCAGGTGAGCGGCGCCCTGCGACCTGGACTACCGCTTGCTTCCCCCCCCTGAGTCCCTACACTCTCTGCTGGGTGTCCCTCGACTGCTGAGGCCGGTGGCACAACCTTGCTGGACGCTACCCTGGGCCCCCACCCGCTGGAGCCATCGGCCCCGGCCTCCTCCCTGCTGTTTGCTGTCCGCCGGATCCCCCACTTGGTCAATAGAACCGCCAGTGGACCTCTCCGCGACCTCCAGCTGTTCCCGAGGCGCTGCTCCCCTGCATAGCGCCTAAGCACTCTTCTCAGGCCCACGTTGCTTTTGCTCTCTCCTGCATAACCCTGCTCAGCGGAACACGGTGGCCCCAGCCTGACTACTCTGGCCGCCTCTACCCCCACCGCTTCACTGACCACACCACACCCTGGACGTCGCCCTTGCAGCGCCCCAAGAGGGACTCTCCCTCTGGCCCCCCCAAAGCGACCTGCGGAGCCTCTTCTCGGACCACCGATCCTAAACTCTTCGCGGGACCCGGAGTCGGCTCTGGCTCATCCACTACCCTTCACGGCTCATTCCATAGCTGGGCAGTCACTCACCGGTTGGCCCGCCTCCCTGTACTGGACACAATGACGCACTCTAACCGCAAGGGGACCCGGAATGTTGTGGAACTCATGCATAAAGCAGCGTCGAAAGGAGATAAGACCCAACCACAGCCGTCCCCGAAACCCCCCACGAGCCCTCAACCGCAGGACGAAGACTCCGCCCCGATCACGAAAGCCTTCCTGGCCTCCCTCTTCAACACACTGCGTGAGGACTTCCAGACCCTGAAACAGGACTTGGCTGGGGAACAACGCAAACTCCGTCGTGACATTGACGGCCTGGGTGAGCGAGTTGCCTCTCTGGAAGAAGCTGATCAGTCCCGCAGTGGAGAGGTGGAGAGACTCCAGCAGGAGATCCTGCGACTTCAGGACCACCAGGTGGACTTACAGTCGCACTCTGAAGACTTGGAGAACCGCTCCAGGCGGAATAACATAAGGGTCAGGGGCGTTCCGTTGAAAGCTGAAAAGGACAGTGTGACCAGCTACCTTCAGGACCTATTCAGAGATATCCTGGGAGAGACGGGCGACTTTGAAGTCCGAATCGACAGGGCGCACAGGTTGGGCATGGCGCGCAGGGCACCTGCACCTCCTCCGGACATTCTAGCGTTCCTACCGGACTTCTCCCTGAAGGAACGCATTCTTAGAGAGGCCAGGAAAGCCCAACCCATCAAATTTCGCGATGACCCGGTAGCCCTTTTTCAGGATCTCTCTAATATTACCCTACAAAAGCGTAAGACCTTCAGACCTGCGACGAACTTCCTGAGAGAGGCCGGGATACCCTACTCCTGGGGCCACCCGTTCCGTCTGATCTTCAGATGGGACGGATCCCTTCACCAGCTTCGATCACTCCGCGACACCTGCTCCCTACTTGGGATCGACATGCCGGACAGCTCAAACTCCAGAGACGCCTCTCCGTCCCGGTCGCAGGACGACCCGCTTCGCCCTACAAGAGACGGCTGGCAGAAGGTTCGTAGGAGGAGGACACCGAGAACCATCCCGAAACCCGACCCGATTACGGTCGCCCAGGAACGAGAAGCTGCAGTACAAGAAGTGGCAGATAACACAGCACCTGACCTGTAGAACATTGCCCTTGTGCACCTTGACCAGCTTGGGGGGTGTTCTCTCATTCGCACATAGCTTAACTGGGGTCTGGGCCGGGGAGCCGCCTACTGGGCTGCAACCACGGTACCCCTTTCTTTGACATTCTACGGACCTGTGCCCTGCACGACTAGGCCCGAGACTTTTATCGGTTTCTGTTGGGGGGGCTGTTCTGGGAGGGGATGGGGAAGTTGGGGGTTGGGGGTTCGGTACTTGAGGGGGGTTGGGCTTGTCCACTCTGTTGGGGTTAGGGTGGCCACAGGGGGGAGGGAATTATTGGGAGGGACCAGTACGCCATGGGATCCTTACACACATCGGAGACGGCCCACGTCTTCCACCATTGCGCAGCGTCTTGCATTACTGAGCCAGTTCGCCCCCTCATACCCCAGCGATGGCTGACACGCTCAAAATCCTGTCTCTTAACGTCAAGGGGCTCAACAACCCGATTAAGCGCAGGGCTATCATCTCCTACCTAGAGAACTCTGAGGCTGACGTCTGCCTGCTGCAGGAAACCCACCTCTTGGCTAAGGACTGGCACAGGCTGCGCTCCCGCGCTTTCCCACAGCAACTCTTCTCCTCTTTCCCATCAAAGAAAGCCGGGGTGGCTATACTCATATCACGGCGCTTCAAAGGCAAGGTAGGGGCCAAAATAGGGGAAATTAAGGGACGCCTACTAGTCCACGCTTTCCAGATAGGCAATACCACCTACGCGATAGGGTCCATCTACTCCCCCAATACAGGTCAGGAACCCTTCTTGCTATCCGCATTCTCAGAAGCACTTCAAGCACCTCACACCCACATGCTCCTAGGGGGGGACCTTAACCTCGTCATGGATACAGTTAAGGATAGATCGGGGCACCGTTACGGTGACACGGGGGCGATTTCACAGAAGGGCGCCTCCTGGCTGCATGATCGAGATATCTCGGACCTCTGGCGACACGCACACCCACTTACAACGCAATACACATTCTACTCGCACGTACACCACACTTACGCGCGCATAGACCACTTCATGGGCTCATCGACCCTCATTCCCCACATCGCTACAGTGTCAATTGTCCCGGCTGCCCTCTCCGACCATCAAGCAATGGAATTGACACTTAACGTGCCCAGTTCGCCGCGCGCTCCGGGATCGTGGAGGCTCAACGAGACCCTCTTACAAAAACCGGCGGTAACCCGCCAACTTCATAAATGCATCTCAGACTACTTGGCTACCAACGACACCCCGGATGTGTCAATGCCGTCCTTATGGGGAGCCTTGAAAGCGGTCGTTAGGGGGGAGCTGATAGCAATTTCCGCCGCGGACGCCAAACTTCGCAAAGAAAAGAGGGGCGACCTCTCCGACAAGGTCGCGGAGTTGGAGAGGGTTCATAGTCGCACTGGAGCCCCGAGGATTTGGCGCCAACTTAAGGCCGCCAGGGCTCAGCTGGCTAGCCTCGACACTGACAGGGCAGAATTTGCCGCCCTTCGCCTCCGTCACACGTACTACGTGGGGGGCAACCGCACCGGCCGGCTCCTGGCCAGCGCCTTGAAAGCCAAACTCCAACGCTCCAAAATCACGAAGCTACTAGACGACGCCGGCGATGCGGTTACTGAGGACGCACAGATTGCCTCGGCCTTTCGCTCCTACTACGCCTCCCTCTACAGCGCGGATAGGGCGTCTCCGACGGCCATTGACGCCTACTTACAAACGGCAGACATCACGCCGTTATGTCCGGCGAGTGTGGAAACCCTTGATGCCCCCATTCGCCCCGACGAGATCCTTGCTGCCATTGCACGCCTCCGTCCGCTTAAGTCCCCGGGCCCTGACGGCTTCTCCTCGGGCTTTTATAAATCCTTTGGCCTTGTTCTGGCGCCTATCCTCGCTAGGCTATTTAATTCCTTTGAAGGGCCGAGTTCCATCCCACCCGATATGCTTGCAGCCGACATTGTAGTCCTGCCTAAGCCGGGCAAACCCCCGACGCACTGCTCCGCGTTCCGCCCCATCTCCCTGCTCAATCTAGATCTGAAACTATTCACGGGGGTGCTGGCGGCTCGCCTGGGTCCCTGCCTCCCGGGCATCCTTGAGCCGGACCAATCGGGCTTTGTCTCGAACCGCCAGTGCAGCGACAACACCAAACGACTCCTGCACCTCGTGGACAAGGCCCACTTTCAGGTCTCCGACTCTGCCCTATTGGCCATAGATGCAGAGAAGGCTTTCGACCGTGTCGATTGGACCTACTTACAGGCTGTGCTGCGACGGTACCACCTGGGCGACCGGTTTCAGGCCTGGATCGCGAGCTGCTACCACCGTCCCTTGGCGCGCGTCCGGCTGGGTGGCCTCAAGTCCGACCCCTTCGAGATCCAGAGAGGAACCCGCCAGGGGTGTCCCCTCTCACCCCTCCTGTTTGCTCTATACGTGGAGCCCTTAGCGCAGAAGATCCGCGACAACCCCCACATTCTAGGAATGTCTTTCGGCAACGAAACCCACGTGGTGGGACTGTACGCAGACGACATAATCGCCGCTTTGGACCGCCCCTCTACCTCCATACCGGCGTTTTTGGCGGAGTTGGCACACTTCGGCGCGGTATCCGGGTTTAAGGTTAACCAGGGGAAGTCCCTGATACTGCCCCTAGGCAGCCACGCTCTTCCCAATAACCCACCACCCGACTTCGGGTGCCAACTGCAGTCCACCACTCGGCTGCCTTACCTGGGGATTACCTTGACCTCCTCCACGGCCTCGACGGTCAATCAAAACTACTCTGCTTTATCATCCCAGATCCGGGCTGACCTTGCGCGTTGGTCGAAGCAGCCTCTCTCCTTACTTGGGAGGATCGCGGCGGTGAAGATGTCGGTCCTACCCAAAATATTATATATCTTTCAGACCCTCCCGGTGTCACCGCCAACGGGAATGCTGGCTGACCTACAACATGATCTTCATCAATTCGTGTGGGAGAGGAAACGCGCCAGACTACATCAACGAGTGGCGCACAGGACTGTGGACGAGGGCGGCCTCGGGATCCCAAACTTGTTGCAATATTTCCAGGCCTCGCAAATCCGATATCTAGTGGAGTGGTACCGGCCCGAATCAGAGAAGAGATGGCTCTTCCAGGACAGGGCCATGGCACAGACCTCCCTGTGGAAAATACAGTTTCTTGCTCGTCGGCACAGGCCACGTTATCTCCTCCGCTCCCCTATTACTCGGACCACTATGACGACCTGGGACATGGTGGCGGTCAAGCGGGGCCTCACGACCTTCCCATCCCCGCTCACCCCACTTTTTGACAACCCCGCATTCCTACCAGGCACGGACACTCAAGCTTTCCTGCAATGGCGTGATACGCCCTGCCGGTCGGCTGGGCACCTCTTTGATACAGAAGGTTTCCTCTCTCTCGCCGATATCTCGCGAGACTATGGAGTGGATGACCCCCACCTGTTTCAATATTTCCAAATCCGCCATTGGCTCTTGAGGCCGGACGTTGCTCCTCTGGTAGGCCGGCAAATGACACCGTTCGAACGCTGGCTAGTGTCCAAGGACTCAGATAAACATCTTATCTCGGACCTCTATCGGATGCTCTCCCCTGCTGTCGACCCCGCGAAAACTGCTGGACAGCGGCGTTGGGAAGCTGAACTTGGAAGACCTCTTTCCTCCATAGAATGGAACCACATATACTATAGGGCTGCCCACACTACCCGCAATACCAAAGCCAAGGAATCAGCGATAAAATTGGCTATCTATTGGCACCTTACCCCAGCGAGACTCAATCAAGGTAACCCGACCCGCAGCGCGCTGTGTTATAGAGGATGTGGCAGCCGGGGTACACTGACTCACCTCTTGTGGGAATGTCCCGCCTTGCAAGAGTACTGGAAGGTCGTCCTGGACGATATTGATTCCACGTTCGACACCGAGGTCCCGCGCTTCCCAGCTTACACAATCCTAGGGCTTCCCAATGCACTTACATTCCCCCTACGATCAGCTCGCGGCAAGCAGATGGGCATCGCTATGCAGGCGGCGTCGCAACACGTCCTGTCGCTCTGGGGCTCCACTGTCTCACCCACCCACACAGGCTGGTTACACAAGCTGTGGTTCACGTTGGGCATGGAACGGATCCAGGCCACACTCACACATACCACCGACACATTCCGCATTGCCTGGCAGCCGCTCCTGACGTTACTCTCCAGGGAATTCCACGAAATCACCTGCCCGAAGTACCTTCGCATCCTGCGACTTACAGACTGCATGGTCGACCGGGCGCAGCCGGAGGCATCTTGATACATTCAACTTAGCTATCACTCACATGATTACTATGGAAGACTGGCGTACTGGTGGGGTGGGGGGGGGTGTTAGAGTTGGGGGTAGGGGAGGGGGGGAGGTTTTGAAGGCTGGCTTGTATACTGTTGTCCCGACTGGGGGTTTCTTTCGACCTCCAGGCACCACCTTTCCATCTGGGCATGCTCATCCTGCTCACCTAACGCTTATTAGAGAAGACGTGTCTGTCTGTCTCGCCTGCCCAACTCGCCTGTTGATGTCCATTGTTATGCTATGCCATGCCTGTTTTCTCTGTTTTAAAACTCAATAAAAATACTTTGAAATTAAAGTCAGAACGGTACCCCAATCGTCCTGCTGACTTGGTCCTCCCGTCGGTAGGGCATCCAGAATACTAGGATTCTCTGAAAGAATGGAATTGAGTGTCTCATCGTCAAACGACAAGCCGGTGAAGTCCGCCATCATACAACCTCAGAATAAATTGCCTAGGCGAGCAAATGCAACTCTAAAGTGAGAGCTACTCAAAATATATATATTCAAGAAAGAAGACCCGCAGCCGTGGCTGCTCTAGAACGTCAAAAACAAGGTTAGTGGAGGGTCTAAGGGGAAAATTATTTAAAGACCAAAGGACAGACAAACCCCTTATTCACAGTATAACAATACAAAAGGACTGTCACTGGTCTGTACAATTAATACGGGCAAAGAAAAATGTGACGGACTCTGTGTCTACCTGTAAAGTGTGTACAACAAAAAGGAAATGAATCCCATCAGCCCACCCATATGGCAGAGCTTCATCATCTGGGATAGAACCAAAGATGGTCCGGTTAGGGAGCCACACACCTGTTGGAATTATGTGTCTCACTCTCACGGCAGCCCTTGTAGTTGCTGTCTGTCATGTACTCAGAAACAATGCCTAGGTTTTTAGCACTTTGTGCCAGTGAATCATTAGTATGGATGTGATCTAACCAGACACCCACTATTTTATTTCATGAATTAGAGCAGGGCCTCCAACCCTGAGCAGTGGCCAGGATGAGGTGAGGCTTTCTCCCAAGCATTTTTGGGTGAGTAAAAATAAATAAAAAAACATATCTCTATTGTTTTTGAGAATGACCTATTGGCAGAAACATATGGCGCAAAAATAATAGAAATGTGTGTCTGTGTTCTACCTATTTGTTGTCCCTTGTTGTGTATCTTCCTTTTTAGGAAAGAATCCTAAATACTTTATGAAACAGGCATCCCCCTTCTGGAAAATCCAATGTACGGTAGGATGTTTTGTATCATTAATTTGTGTTAATTTTTGCTTTTTTCACTAAGCTTAGGTCAAGCTTAATTGCAGTAGTGTTCAAGAGGTCCTGACGAAAGCCCGGTAGGCTTAACTTTCCTACAATGGCTGAAACATGTTGACCAAATACCATCCTTAATAGACAGTTATTGTGTCAAACTGTCTCACACTCATTTTAATTTTGACACCATGATTTTCCCTAATAAAGTTTTCCTTAAATCATGGTAGCCAATTTTACATCTCACTTTTTGATTCTTTTTGCACACATTTTTTCTCACTGCAATTTAACATCCCACACCATTCCAAACTGATTTGACTTTTGGTATGATCCGTCACTGGTGGTTCCTTGGGTTTGGATTAGCACAAGAACCTCAAGATGGAGGGGGCTAGAGGCTGATCCATGTGATCCATGTGGTCGTTATCCCTGGTGGACACTCTGGGCCAATTCGCAGAGGTGAGGAGAGAGCTGATCACAGGGAAAAGATCATTTGAGAGGACTTTCAGGTCATGTAGCTCGGAAGTGAGAAGGTGCAACTGTCGAGATACTCGTCAAGACGCGCAGCTAAGTCTGAGTGTTGGTCTAGGGGTGGAGGGTGTGAGGGAAAAACAAGCGGTGACGGGGGCATCGGTGTAACCCGGTCGAGGCCTGTTTGGAGGATCGTTGTCCAGATTCTGGCATAGCATGTGGCAAAGTTATTGGGTTGTGGGGAGGGGCATAGTCTTATAATCAAGAAGACTGTAGGTCTTGAGGGAACCTCTCAGCTCAAGAGAAACCCTGTGACGGACTGACAGATGGTGAGAAGATTAAGCCCATAGATCTGCCAACTACCTGAGAGGGAGTTCTAGTGGGTTGACATAATTCAACCGGGGACAAGGCGGCTCTGGGATCGGCTAAAGGAGATGTGGGGTTAAGGGAGAGTGGGGTACTCACAACTGTTAAGGGGGAAGTACTGATTAAGCCCAGCGGAGAAGTAGTGGTTGAGTAGGGGTCAGTGAAGTTGCCATATACCGCATTTCTAAGAGTGGGGTAAAAATTGGCCATCTTTGCTAGGTTGATATGAGAGCTTTGGATTAGGATGATACCATTATTACAGAGGGTGATAGTAGTGGAGGCTTTGAGGGTGTACTAGGAAGACATTGTTAGTTTGAGGTCATGTGGGGTTTCTTAGATCCTGTTATCCGGAGCAAGGAGTAGAGCCCAGCTCGCCAGCAAGCCCGTTTTCAGGTATAGAAGATAAGGTCCTTAACCAGAGTTCCTTTGTTGGTGCAGAAGTAGGGGTCTGAGAATAGAATTTCAGGTCTAGCTTTGAGTATGCGATGTTTGTATTTTTTTGTCACATTTTTAGAGAGGTCGGTTGGGTAATTGATGATGGAGGCATTCTAACCATTGGGATCGGGACTTATCTCCTTTGTTAAGTAGAATCCTAGAGAGGATGGGAGCCCACAGATGAGAATGAGGAGGTGAGAGAAAACAACAACAATTCTGGTTCTCTCAGTGGAAAGGTGAGGGGGCGGAATGGCAGCACGTTGGGAGGCATATAGCTCTTGCTGTGCAGAGGTAGTGACTGGGGCCCCCTAATTCACTGCAGTCGTGGCATCCCGTAACTCGTCTCGGTTCTATAGACTGGCATTGAACGGTACACAGGGCGATGGGAGGCCCATCTAGGAAGAAAAAAACGGGGAGCAGAAGGAGGTCTGCTCTACGACCTAGGCATAAGACGCAAACTTAGTGAGAAAAGTGCCTGACAGACGCTTTTTTAAGGAAATGCAGTAGGGTCCCAGGGCTTCTACAGTCGTTGTGGGCTTGACAAAAATATCAGCATAGTAGTAACATCAGTAGCATGGAGAAATTATCCTCATGATATTCTGGCATAACATCAGGACCATTGTTTATACCTAAACATACTCCTGAAGGAGCCCGACCAAAGCTAATATCAAGTCAGGCAGTCGGTTCCTAGGACTTCAGCAACTAATGTGGGCTTGACACAGGCAGCCCATAGTAAAGAAATCAGAAGTGTAGTGGGACGATTCCACCTGAAATGTAGGAGCTGCAACAATACAATTAATTACAAGCCTGGATTTCCACTCTCAATATAACTAAAGAGGGTACAGTAATCATGATGTCTTTGTAGCGCCACCATCTTAAAGTCAGGCAATGTAAGGCGATCATGATGTCTTCATATTGCCGCCATTTTAAAGTCACGCAATGTTCAGAATGCGAGAACTATGGGGGCTGTAAATGCCCCGGTTAAATGAGCTCAGTCCCCAAGGCTGAAATGCAATACCTATCAAGATCACCTGCATAGCGCCTTGTGGGAGGTACAGATCCACATGAGTCCAGTGCGATGAGCCCTGCATAGTCAAAAGTGGATTTTCAAATTTTGGGTTCATTCAGAGTATCCAAATGAGCCACCAGAAACAACGGTTATACTACTAGAAGTGATAGGCACCCTAAAAAACTGGGGGGCATATTATCAAGAACGGCGTTACAATTATCGCAACTTTTGCGGCAGGAAAGCGGCGATAATGGACTTGATAATATGCCCTTGTGAATTCCCATAGAAGCCCATGTTCACACCAGAAACATGGGCTTCAATGTGAATTCACAAGGGCATACTATCATGCCCATTATTGCAGCTTTAGCAGCAGTTTCCTGCCGCTAAAGCAGCAATAATTTTAAAGCCCTTCTTAATAATATGCTCCCTGGTTATTTGCAGGATTTTTATATGTAATATTTTTTCTGCAATTGTTTTCTATTTTTGCCTTTTTCTAATAATTCTTTTATGTGTTTTTCTGTTTTTTTCTTGTTAAGGCGGGAGATGTGTGGTATTCTGTATTGTGAATCTGTATTATGTAATGCCATTGTGTTAGACCTGGCACCTTGGCGTGGGTCTCCCTTCCATTTTTGCTGTTGCCTCATGTGTTTTTGCTGGTGTTAGATGCTTTGGGCACTGTGCCACTGCTGTCCAGTGCCACACTGCAAGTGCTCCATATTGTAAAATGAATGTATGAATTAGTGATTCCATGAATGGCTGGTTTGGTTTACCTGTCAGACCCTAGTACAGCCATTGCAGAGCCTGTGTGCAGTTTGGTACTGCCATGCTGACTGGGCAAGTGCACCCACTTGCCAGTCCCTAAGCCTTCCCTTTTCTTCATATCAGACACCCCTACGGTAGGTAGGCTAAAGGGCAGGGTGCGTTGTAAGTATAAGGTAGGACATGCCCTGATGTGTGTGGCATGTCCTAATAGTGAATTACAGCTATTTTTGTTTTTCACTATTGCAAGGCTACCTGTTCTCCATAGGTCAGAATGGGCAGTTAGATTATTACATCTTATAATCCTAACTGACTCAGGGAACATGGTAGAAATTCGTGTTTAGATGACTGAACTCAGAATGATAAAATACATTGTTCAGTGAAGTTGACTTTACCATTCTGTGTTTGAAAATACCCCTTTTAGAAAGTAGGTATTTTCTTGTCTAACTATCCAAGCCTGCCTCTGCTAGGTTGTGTATTCCTTGTCTGGAGTTTGAGTGACAGGGGCTGGGGCATTCCAGGAGACAGGGTGAGTCAGCCCAGTGGTGAATAGAGAGATCTGCATCTAGATGGGAAGGAGGAGTTGCACCTGGGACCTGAATAGGGCTGTGCCTTCCCTCCACAATGCTGGCTCCACCTCCTGTGGTGTGTCTGATGTCTCTGCCCTGTACTGTGAAAGGAGAGAAGGAGTCATGTCAACAGAGTGCTCCAGGGCTATTTCTTCCCTCCACAATGCTGGCTCCACCTCCTGTGGTGCGTCTGATATTTCTGCCCTGCACTGTGAAAGATAGGAAGGAGTCATGTAAACAGAGTGCTCCAGGACTGACCAGAACTGGTTTACATTAGGCAAAGGCCCCTCTGCCCTCAGAGGATAAAGGATTTTGGGGTATAAATATTGGGACCCTGATCCCAAGAATTTAGATCACTTTTGGACAAGAAGAAGAAACCTTTGCTGAGGAGTGGAACTAGAAAAAACTGAGGAGAGACTATCCCTAAGCTGAAGTACTGCTTCGGGGATTGGCCTGCAGTGGTTGCCTGACTTCCAAAGAAAGGAGGAAGGAACTTATTCAACTTGTAAAGGATCTCCAAGGGCTTGAGAGAAGAGCTTGCCTCCTGCTGAAGTCTCAGGGACAGCTGACTTAAACCCCCAGCTCCCCAAGAGTTCTTTGGAAGTGCCTGCTGCTGTTTTGGGACTTCTGGGGGACTGCGTGTCGCAAGGAGCTGGAAGTGTCTCGCAATGAAGAAGAAGCGTGTCGCAGCCGCTGCCGTTGCATCGTGGATGTCACCACTGTAGCTGTCGCATTGCACCGCATCAAGAGAAGCGTCTCGCAACTAAGAAGAAGCGTGTCGCAACCGCTGCCGTCGCATCATGGATGTCACCACTGTAGCTGTCGCATTGCACCGCTTCAAGAGAAGCGCCTCGCATCCACGGAGAAGCGTGCCACCGTCGGAGCCGCTGTCGTCGCATCACGGAACAAGGGTGTCGCCGCTGCAGCTGTCGCATCGAGCGAAAGCATCTCGCATCTTCGGAGAAGAGTGTCGCCGCCAAAGCCACTGTCGTCGCATCACGAAACAAGGGTGTTGCCGCTGCAGCTGACGCATCGAGTCAAGACTTCTCGCAACATCGGAGAAGCATGCTGCATCAAAAAGAAAACAACGTCTTCATTTCTTTGCTCCAAAATTTAATTGCGGCGTTGCTCGCCGCATTGCCATGGAAATGCAGTAAGGAATCAATGCATCACCATCTTTGCAACACTTTCATTGCCCTGCAAGTCGCATTTTAAGGTACATTGACTCAATGTGTTGCATTTTAAGATCTAAAGAAAACTAAGCTAATTCTACCATTTTAAGTACAGTATTGTGGATTTTTGTCGTTTGTGGTCTTGTGTTAAATCTTTATAAAGAATACTTATTTTTAATATACAACTGTGTGGTATCCAAATGCTTTACACACTGCCTCTGAGATAAGCCTGTCTGCTCGTGCCAAGCTACCAAGGGGGTGAGCAGGGGTTATTTTAGGAGTGTACCCCCTTACCCTGACTAGAGGCAAGGTTCCCTATTTGTCACAAGTACCTACCTGTGCCAACTAGAGACCCCGAAATCTAACACATTGTGTATTCTTTAACGTCATGTATATACGTATGTTCTCATAATGTTCTATGGGGTGCATCTTCCAAATGTGTTCCAAGTTCTGCATTTCTGCCTTGAAGGACAGTTGTCTGTTGGGCAGTTAAGGAGGAAACGTAGAGCTAGAATGATGTTGGTCGATGGGCTCTACTAGTTGGCTTGCTTTTCCAAATAAAGCAGATTCTTTAAACCATTACTTGCATGAATTATTTGGGAACCTACCACAACACTCAGGCACCTAGATGAATTAACAAAATAATGATAGCTGTGTGGAAGGCAAGCACTTTCTTGTGGAAGCATACACCTTAAGCCCAATCAATGTACTCTGGCTCTCAAAATGGTGTGGAGCCAAAGCCCCTCTCTTCTGAAGATCACATAATTGTCAGGTGACAGCTGCGCTATCAAGCCAGACCATAAAAAAGTTGTCTGAGACGAAAAGGCAGAATTCACAGGTCTGTCCCAAGAGTAAAGTTGTCACCTGGCCGGTATTTCACCAGCCCCACCTGTTATTAAGTCTTCAAGCCAGTACCAGTAATAATTTATGACCAAAGGTTCAAAGCAAGTCAGTAGCATTCCCCCGACCACTTTGAACAGCAACCTCAACAAAAGGAAAGGAAGAATCTGGTTAGAGAGGCAAGAGAAGAGGATGTAGCCTTACTGTTAGAGCGATCGACCTCAAAGCTGGGGAACCGGGTTCGAGTCTCTGTAACGACACTCAACATCCTGTGATTCTGAGCAAATCACTGAGGGGCATATCAGCAACAGCCGGCGATAAATATTGCTATACAAAAGGGGATGATGGACGGAGCGTTTGAGCAAATCAAACACAATTCAACTGATCTGGGTTTAATCCATCACCATTCTTTAGCCCACTCAGCCACCCCAGTTCAGACATGGCCATATGCAAATCAGTCTGACCCTGTGCCTCATGGGAACAGTCCAGCCCGAACTGCCAAGCCATGTCTTCCCTGGACCGGAAACAAGCTTCCGAGGACCGGTTTCTGGCATTACAGCCGTCTTCAGACCCGCCATCATAATGACCCCTAAGTTTCCCTTCAAACACCATCTTTGCACCACTCAAGATATCCTTTATCTGCAGTTAGTCCACAACCAAATCTTGGTTTGGCGCCCTAGGATTTATCATGATATTCAAATCACATTGATACATCCATCCTAATATAGGAGGACCATCAGCAGATACATACACCTTCCCTTCACCCTTACTGTTCTCAAATGTTATTGTGTCCACCATACACCCCAAAATGTGTATGGCCCATCTTGGTACCCACCAGGGCATATAGTCTTTAGCAATAATGTCACATTCTGCCAAAGTGTTCCAAACAATTCTTTTGGAATAAGTGTGTTCATTGACTCAGAGTCTACCATGAATTCTACTTTGCTTCCACACACATCAAACTATGCCTGTCTTTTTTTCTCCACTTATCTCATCTATGCTTAATATTCTGTCACACATATCCAGATTACTGCTCTCTTCATGTACATCTGTCATAGTTTTGTTGCCTTCCTTTCTAGTTCTGCTACTTTCCTTGCACACGCTCCCAAAGTGACACTTACAGCCACATTTTAAGTAGTCTTTATTAAGCGCAAAGCACTGCTTGGAATATGATCATTGGTATAAGCATCCACATTGCATACATTCCTTAGAATTATTCTTAATTATTGCACTCTGTTTAATCACCCTGTAGCCACCCCTGCATACCGCATTTACATCCCTCATATCACTTTATGTATGTCCATATCTACAATTGATACTTCACCACCAACTTTCTCCATTTATTCAATTCACTCATACAACACTCTGATTCCTCAATCACTTTGTCAATGTCTACCGCATCTTTGAGGCTCAGGTCGGTGAAGAAGCAATATCGAGTTGGAAATATCAAGCAACATGAATATCGAGTCATGAATATTGTGACAGCATTATATTGAGGTAAGTAATATCAATTTGTCAAAACATCGAAAATTTGTTTAGTACTAAATATCGATGTTTAAAATATTAATGTTAAAATATAGTTGTATATAATATCGATATTTTGGGTTATGTTTTTTAAGTGTTATTTTTTTGTTGTTTATGTTTTATGTTTTGCTTATTTTATTTAAAATTTAATATTTTTTTAATATTGTAATATAGTTTTTTTAGTAGCGGGATGTTGATTTTATAGGGGGAAAGCTTGGGGAATAATTTAAAATATATGTTAGAATTGTATAAACATTTTCATATTGTTAGTTTTTTATATATTATGTTTAGAAAGTTGTACATTTTAGTAGCGGGATGTTGGGTTTATACGGGATAAGGGTGGGGAGTAATTTACATAATATGTTATTATTTAACAATACATTCTTTTAAATATTCGTTTTTTATTAATAATTTGTTTAATATGGTTTTTAGTTGTTGGTTATTGTTTTTGATGGGTTTAGAGTAATATTTATCATTCAAATTAAATTGTTAAAAGATGTTTTTTAATGTTTTTGGCAATGTTTGATAATTAAAAAAGAATTGAACATTTTTCAATATTAATAAAATGTATTATTAGTTATAAAGTTTATACATGTTTAGTAGTTGTAGGTGGTGTTTTTGTAATGTATTTGAAATGTTTGTTTTTCAATTAATTTTTAAATTTGTATTTAAAATGATTGTAAAATTTGAATTTGTTTAAGAATTTTATAAATAATATGTCTACATGTTTTTAAAGCAATTTGTGAAATTGTATTTATAATACATTACTAAATGGTTGATATGTTTGAGGATTAGTTATAAATTATATTTTTTTGTTGGTTATATTTTGTTTTTGATGGGTATGTTTGATATTAATATATAATAATTGTTTAGGATTTGTCCTGATTTTAGTTAGGTAGGAGTAGGAGTATTAGTTGTCATCCTAAATGGGCCCGTAATGAGTACATTTTTATTATTGGTGATGGTATTTATATTTCCTTGTATATTTTTAAGACAAAATAAATGGTGTTTTCAAGTTTTATTACAAATAGAAGTAATACAAATATTTATACATTTGTACATTTTTATTTTTAAACACAGTCATATATTTCCAATATATTTGTTCTTTTTGAATTTTTTGTAAACATATATACACTTATATTTCTTTCGTAATTTTGACAAGTACATATATATATTTCAATTATTTTAGTTACATATATTCAGGGGGAAAAAAGAAACCTCTGTAATACATATGCTTGTACAAAATATTTTTTTAAAACATGTTAAATAATTTTATTGAAATTATAACATTATTTAATATGTATTTTATAATGTAACATATATTCAAACTGTAATTACTTTTCATTTTTGTCTATTAAATCATATTTTTTTATTATTCATTTTTTAAGCATTTTCAAAGTATGTAGAAAAATATACAAGGTGCCTGTCACGGGGTGCACGGATTAACAGGGGGGCACCTAACACGCTTTCCGACGGGGTTTCCATGTCAGAAATGGTGGCATGGCAACCATGCTGGGAAACATGCATCGTAATCCCAAGGGTGGAAAACCGCCTTTTGGGATTACGGGCTAGCCTCCAACTGGCTGACGGGCTCCTTGAGCCTGTCGAAAACCAGCCGGAATGACTGGGTGGTTTAAATTCTGACCAGCTGATTCATAATCAGCCAGTCCGAATTGAAACCGACAATGGCGGTCGGTCGGAGGCTTTACAACTGCCATCGTAATGAGCCCCTTGGTTGTGTTCTTCCTAATGTGGCTTGGAAGGCATTATACCCTACTTCCACTGCATTGTTTTTTTGTTTTTTTTTTAAACCTTTATTGACATTTCAACCAAATACAAGTATGGGCCTACAACCCCCGGGGCTGGCCGCTAAGCAGTTAGATTAACAGAGAGCAATTTTTAATCACATGCCGCACCTCGGGGAGCAGAATCACCATGTTGGCGTACTCTTGGTCACTAAACAGCACAATTAGAAAAACAGTATGTAAAAGGTTGTCATTTTATAGTATAGGATGGAAGGATCAGGTGCCGAACAATTTCCCAGCAGCGAAAAACGGCAGGCAGAATAGTAAACGTGTCAACAGTAAACAGTAACCGGTCAAATCAATGGCGCTGCAACAGGCGGTTCAGGATGTGAGGGAATATTACAGTCAATTCGCGCCTGCTAGTACCTGCCCTAAGACCCAGAGAACACCACGAAAATTGAGGCACAGATGAAAAAGCAGTGATTGATACCAAAGGAAACACACTGCACTGACCCAGAAAAAGAAAAAGACAAAGAAAGATAAGAAAAGAGAAAAAAGGCCATAGAAACAAAAATAAAAACGAAAAATCCCCTCCCCCAACCCCCCACCCTGCACCCCTGCAAATGACTACGGCCCCCCCCCAGCAGTGTGCCTGTCGCCCGAGAACCAAACCCGAAATATAGAAGAAACAGAGAAAAAGGAGAAAGAAAGGAAACCCCACCCAACGGGGAAGTGGAGGAGGGCGATAGTCTATGCGCTCCCGGTCTCTCCCCCCCGCCCTAACAAAGGGGGCCCCCTAAGCCAGCACGAATAAAGTTGTCCACCATACAAAAATGCCCCGGGGGAAACCACAAACCCCCCACCCCGGAATCCGTCTGTTAATGAAGCAGTCCCGTTACCAATAGATCCATCGTAAGCAATGCAACCCACAATCTCAGCCTTGGCCCCGTCTATCAAAGTTGCCGAGTCCCTCGGATAAGTAAAGCCCCATTCCCGGGAAGTCAAAAGTCACACAGAAGCAGCCGGAGCTTGAGCCAGCAAACGGGAGAGGAATAGCAGATCCCAACGCACACGGCTTGCACAAACGATGTCCCTCCCCGTCACCGAAGCCAAGCATCGTTACATCCGCCATGTTGGGAGACCGATTGGGGATACAAATTATAGTGTGGGCCAACAGTGTCCAGGATGAGGGAAGCAGTGAAATGTTCCGATAACTGTACGACCGATGTTTCCGAGAACGTAGGAGAGTCACCAATCTCAGCACACACGATGAGTTCCATTTCTTTGGGGGTAGGCACAGCTTCCAGCACTGGGTCCAAACGCGCCACTAGGGCGCCCAACAGGAGGCAGGTCGGCTGCCAGGTCTCAAAAGTCAAGTCAGGGCTTGCTCCCGGTCCTATGATCCCATCTGCTGCCGACAGTAAATGATTGACCTGGGCCCTCACCGTCGCGTGAAGCGCCGCAAGTTCCGCCATTACCATCCGCAAGGAAGGGCCACATTGGGTCCGCTCCGCCAAGCTCCATACGTCCGCAGACATAACGATCCCCACGGAGAGGCGCCTTCTCCGGGGCAGGATACGCCGGAGCAGAAACAAGCCGTGAGGGACGGGCCAGCAGCACGCAGCAGCGCGCGGCGGGACCCCCACCCCGGGGCACCAGCGGTGCTAGTGCCGGGCCTCTGGGCCGGGGCCCCCCGCGACGCAGCACCGCGCGCCACCCGTCACCTCACCTCAGGTACAGCACCAGGCAGCAGATGGTTGCAAAGTAGTCCAGAGAAATTTTCAAAAGTTCCAAGGACCGGACCCAACCACTCTCCTCAGTCCGTTGTTGTTCACTTTGGACCCGGGTAGACCAGCAATCGAGTCCCCGGCTTCCAGCCTGGGTTAGGCCTCAAAACATTTTCGATGTTACTTCACCCCAGAACATCAGATAAATTCCGTGGTCACACCATCGGGGTGCCGACTAGTTCACCCACACGAATCCGGGGCAGGAGATCAGGATATTCGACAGGATAAGCGAGCGAGTTTTTCCTGAGGCAAGATGGCCGCGGGTGGGTTGTGGTGAGCAGTCGCACCAGAACCTCTCTCCTATCTGGCATGCTAGCTTGAGAAAGCTGGCGCTAGAATGATAGCGCTAGCCCCCCCCGGATGGTTTTGACTTTTTTGACTTTGCACCTAAACTCTGCCCGCATGTGAAAGGGATGCAAGGCTGGGAAGTGTGCCCCATTAATCACGGCGTTGGGATACTAGCGACGGCGTGGATAAATACCAGCCACCTTGGAGACCTCGGAGATCTGGTGGCAGCTGAACTTGGCAGGCTGACAAGGAGACTGACGTGGAGTCTGAGAGTTCTCGCAGCCAGCCTGCTTAAGCGAGCAGTGAATAGCGCGGCGAATAGTGCAGCTCTAAGGATTAAAGAGTGGAGCGTGTTTCATACCAAAATGCCGCCAAGACCTGTAAGGGTCGACAAGAAGAAAGTAAAAGATCACAGCGAGTCAAGCAATCCAACTCCCGCCGCTGCAGTGACACCCGTCATGCTGAAATCGCAGCTACCGGCAAAAAACCCAGGCGCCATAAGGAAGGTGACCGAGCCCATTGTTAGAAAGAAGACGGATGCAAAAGGAAATCCGCTGGGCAGAGAGGAGAGTGTTACGGCGAGAGAGCGCACCAAAGTGACTGAAAAGCCTGCGATGCCTAAAAATAAAAACAAAGGGACCCCTCTCAGGCAGCCCACCTTACCGGAATCGTTCACCCGCCCAGGCAACCCGGACGGAATCACTAGTAGGAGTCCAGGCGTCTCCGGTGCCCTCAGTGTTACAGAAGCAGAAGCAGAGCCTGAGTTTGAAGTATGTCAGCAGAGCGTCCTCGAGGACGCAACAGCAGCGGCAGCAGCGGAGGCAGTAACTGGAGCTGTGAGCGTGATGGACGCTGAGACAGCGGTTGCCAAGCGACCGCTCGGGCTGACTTCTCCGCTCTCCACAAGCCTCGTGCAGGACGCCAGCAGAAGCGACCAGGAGGCAACAGATGGGAGTACGGGACAGAGGGCTGTGATGGGCGCTGGGAAGGGGAGAGTAAAGGAAATGCCTCAGAGGGGTTTGCCCACAGAAAAGACTACCACAGACAATGAAAACGGTAAGAGTGTGCAAAAAGTGTCAAGTGGGGCGAAAGGACAAGAAAATGCTGACATGTTACAGGCAATTATGCAGGTGGAGGCTGAACTAATGGCTAAATCTCCTAACCCCACATGGGGAAGTTCAGTTAGCTTGGTGGCAGATAAATCAACACTCGATCACCCCATGGAGAAGGAGAGGGAAGATGTATGCTCGTTGGAGGGGGAGTGCTTCTTTTCAGTGGGTGAGGACTCTGACTCTACTCAGCAGGAGGGGGAGATATCAGATTTGGAGGAGGAAGATGAGGCGGAGAAAGAGGAGGATGAAGAGGATGAGGAGGATGAATCATGGACGGCCTCTACCTCTTCTGAAACTGACATAGATAAGGACAAAGAGTCTACATTAAAAAAGAAACAGACCTTGCGACGAAGGCACGAAAGAGGTACTGAGAGGAAACTGGACTGGGATTATTCGGCGACATCGCAGACGTACCAAGAAGAGTCAGAGACAGGTCTAAATCAGGATGATGCTTTAGGAAAAGTATTTAACATGTTGAAACAAATACAATCCGAAGCAAGATCTACAAGTCGTAAGACAAGACAAGACTTTAAGAAAATTCAAACGACGCTTAGGAAGACAAATAAACTGTATGAAGGTCTGGTTGGGAGAGTTTCTGAGGTGGAGGAGAGAACAGGCAAGATTGAGGATGACTTTCGCAGCTTTAGCGAATTTAAAGTACAACAGGAAAAGAAGGCGGATGATATCCTCTGGAAGATGGAGGATTTCGAAAATCGCCAACGGCGCAATAATGTTCGAATTTTGGGAGTGGCAGAAGGGCTTGAAGGGCAAGATCCTAGGGGTTTTGTGGTCAAGCTATTAAGGGGTGCTTTCCCTGAGTCCCAGTGGCAGTGGGAGGCAGAGGTACAGAGGGCGCATAGGTTCCCCTTTGTCCAGCGAAAGCCATACGGAGCTGAAGGAGGGTCCAAAGCGCCACTCCCCCGAGCAATATTAGTGAACGTTGGAAACTTTCTACTCCGAGAGGAACTTATCCAGAAAGCCAGACCAGACAGCAAAAGAACGGCGGAGGGTGTTACATTTTTTACTAGGCCTGACTTTTGTCATGTGACAGTAGAAAGGAGGTGGAGGCTTAGGAAAATGATCTCGGAGTTTCAGGCTTTAGGATCAGAGGCGTATTTGCTATTCCCAGCCAGGTTGAAAGTTGTCACAAAGGGCAGGGTCAGGATGTTTATGTCAGAAGTGAAAGCACAGGAGTTTATTCAGGATCTGAAAAGGGCGAAGAAAGATGGGCACTGAGGGGAAAGGTATTGGTATTGGATTAGAAAAGTTATTAGGTTGTAGAGAGGGGGGGCACACTGGAGATGATGGGAGGGGGGTGCGACTAACACAACCAGGAAGCATCCACACATAGGTCATTGCTGACCTATTTGCCTGCAGGGGGAGGGGAGGGGGGGAAAGGCAGGGGAGGGGGGAGAGGGGGAAGGGGGGTGTCAAAAAGCAGCTGAAATGTATGGTTTGGGTATGGCAGTTAGCACACATTGATTATCTATTTTGTTCATTGACTATATTTCTGAGGAAGGGAAGAGGGAGGAAGTTCGGAAGGGGGGGGGAGGAGTAAAGGAACAGTTGGGTTAGGAAGAGATGTCTTTTTTTTTAATACACAATGGCATGTAGGATAGTTTCTATAAATGTATGTGGGCTGAATGATCCAAGGAAAAGGGCGAATGTAGGAGCTTATTTAAGAACTTTACAAGTGGATCTAGTATGCCTACAAGAAACGCATATAGAAGAAAAGCAGATTTACTTGATGAATCAATTGGGTTTTGATGTACTTGCTGCCAGTAGGCAAGGATCTAGGACAAGAGGTGTTGCGATACTGGGGAGAAGAAGGGATGTGATAGTTAAAAGAAAGAAGGAGGACCAGTGGGGGAGATGGGCTATGGCGGAATTAAGCGTTAAAGGACTCAATGTAACATTAGTAAATGTATATGGTTCCACCGAGGATGATCCGGAGATATGGCAGTTTTTGGATATAGAACTGGCACAATGGCCCGAATCAGTAATATGTTGTGGTGATTTTAATATGCATGACCCTACAAGTTCATTTATGGGTACAGGAGTGGCGTATAATGGCAGAAAGAGGAAAGTAAATAGGGCTATTGCAAATATGGTTAAAAATAATCTTTTGGCAGACCCCTGGATAATGCAACACCCATTGTTAGATGGGAGCACTTTCTTTTCGGCACCTCATCAGGTGTTGGTGAGATTAGATTATTTTTTAGTCTCAGGGTCTTTTGTTTTGGGGGCACAGATTGAAAAGCAGCCAAGGATTATTTCTGACCACAGCCCGCTAATACTGACAGTTAGGGTCCCACAAGTACAGAGTAAGAGGTCCACATGGACATTTGAGAGGAGTCTTCTCCAAGACCTCGAGTATAGGAAATATATGGAAGGGTGGATTAGGTCCTTTTGGGAGATCAATCATGGAACTGCCTCTGTAGGGCAAACCTGGGATTGCTTTAAAGCAGGTATTAGAGGTGAGACACTGAGCTATGTGTTGACTAAACACAAGAAAGAGAGGGTAAAGACTGAAGCTATTCGCCAAAAGATAATTATCGAGGAAGAAAAACTAGTTGCTGCAGTAAGATCTAAATCTAGCTTGGAAAATATATTATTAGCACTAGTAGCATTGAGGGCAGACGCAGTAGAAAGTTTCTCGAAAAAGCTTGCTGAAAAATAGCTGGCTAAGAAGGAAGAGGCCTTTGAGTGCAGTGAGAAAGTGGGCCACATTCTTGCGGTTAAAGTTAGACAACAGAGGGCAGCTGCGGAGATAAAAGAGATATTGGATCCAATGGGTGTCACTGTCACAGGCTCAGATAAGATCAGAGATGTCTTTAGAAGTTTTTATGAAAAATTGTATATACAGGAAGACACAGAGGGAATAGTGGAAATAAGGAACTATCTTAGTGATATTTGCCCATCTTCTGTCACAAGAGAAGAAAGAGAAATGTTAGAATCTATCTTAGGTTTGGAGGAATGTATTGATGCACTAAATAGTCTACCATCAGGAAAGGCGACCGGGCCTGATCAAATCCCGGTTGAATTTTATAAAGTGTTTCGTGATCATTTGTTGATTTATATGTTTGAGGTTATGATATATGTACAACAAGGGGGGCATTCACCAGATTCATGGCGTGGGGCAGATATAATTGTTATAGCTAAAAAAGGGAAGCCCGCAACTCTTCCTGGTTCTTACAGACCCATTACGCTAATGAATTCAGATAGCAAGGTTTATTCCAAGATGTTGGCAAAGAGATTAGCAGGTTGTATTGAACACTTGGTGAGCCCATCGCAGCATGGTTTTATACCCGGGAAGGGTACCACACAGCACGTCAGAACACTGATTACCATGATCGATGCGGCAGAAGTCTCAGGCGACCCTATTTCAGCACTATTTCTAGACGCCGAGAAAGCTTTTGATAGGGTCGCCTGGGAATATCTATGGGAAGTTATGAAGTGGTGTGGTATTGGTCCAGGGTACATAGGAGCTATACAAGCCCTGTACAGAGACCCGGTTGTTAAAATTAGAGTAAATGGAGGGCATTCGGATCTAGTACATATACAAAGGGGGACTCGCCAGGGCTGCCCGTCTTCACCATCGTTGTTTGCCCTGTATATAGAGCCATTATTACGCAAGCTGGAGGGAAACCGAGATATCCAACCTATGGCACTAAACGGCTGTACTGTGAAAACTCTCGCCTATGCTGACGATGTCGCTATATTGACCCCAAATCCGGATATAGCTATGGTGGGAGTAGAAGCAGAAGCGCATGAATTTGGGCTGATTTCAGGATACAGTCTGAATAAAACTAAAACCCAGATTATCAAAAACAGGTTTGCAACAAGCTTAGATAGTAGGGTGGTCAGCAATGCAACATACCTAGGGATTGATATATCTGTAAAACTGGAGGAGTTAGTCGAGCGTAATATGGAACCACTGTTAGCGAAGGTTAATAGCGACCTGGAAAGGATAAACAATCTACATCTGTCTCTGGTTGGTTGTACAAACGTGTTGAAAATGATGGTTTTGCCTAAATTTTTGTATCTTTTTAGGTCAATACCTCTAATTTTTTAGAACAAATGGTTCAACAGGCTGGAGAGCGTAGCTAATAGATTTATCTGGGCACGAGGAAAAACCCGCAGGGCTTATAAATGTATCACTTTGCCAAGGGATAGAGGGGGCTGGGGTGCTCCAGATTTTAGATTATATTATTTGGCTGCCGCTCTCCAGTACATGCAGGGAATGATAGGAGGAGGCGCGGGGTCATCAAAGGTCGTCACCATGTCAATCGAAGCTTACTCAGTGGTACTAGGACAAAATACTGCAAATTGTTTCCTGTACTATACGGATTTGGGGCATCTTAGAAGGCAGGCATATAAGACTCTTAGGGCGGCACTTAAAATCTGGAGCACTTTTCTGAAAAAGACAGGTATGGGTAGATTCAATAGGTACACGAGAGTTTATAAAAATAAATCCTTCCCTGAGGAAATTTTTGCGGATGCAGTAATGGCGGACTGGGAGAATAAAGGGATACATCAAATTGGGGATTTATTAAATTCAGAGGGGATCGTACAATTTGAGGAATTGGTTGGAAAATATAAAATAAACAGAAGGGACTTCTTTAAATATCTCCAGATTAGGAGTTTTCTTAGAAATAAACAAGGGTGGCCGTTGGGCTTTCACACAAACGAACTGATGGAAGGGCTAACTACGGGGGAGGAGTACTCCATTAGGCTAATATATGCTGCACTGGCAAAAAATAGAGCAGATGATTTGGATAAACATAGGGCTAAATGGGGGGATAGGATAGAGGCTACCCCTGAATCATTCAATGAATCATTGGAATTAGGCCGGTCCATGCTATGTTCTGCCCCCTTGCAATCCCAGCACTACAAAACACTATTCTCGCTGTACCACACCCCAGCCAGGATTGCGAAATGGGGGGGTACTGAGGGTATTATATGCCCCAGATGCAATTCCACAGAGGCAGACATCGTTCACATGTTCGCTACATGCCCTCAACTATATACGCTAATTAAGGATATCGAACAATTTTTAGTCAACTCATTGAAGATAAGGACAACCTTTACAGTAAGCTTAATTATGTTGGGAGTAGACGCAGGAAACGTCCAAATGGATCCAGGTGATGTAATGTTTATGTTTATGGCAGCGGCTGTCTTTAGATTAATGTTAGCCAGGGTATGGCTAGATGAGAATCCCCCAACCATGCAAGTATGGTTATCAAATCTCATTGCTATATATAATTTAGAGAAACATATATATGCAAGGAAGGGTAGGGTAGGGAGAGCTCGAGGTATTAAAATATGGGGACCATTGGAGAAATGGAGAACAGGAATAGGATGATCCAATTTGCCAATCTGCTAATTTGTCTTTTCTTTTCCGTTTGTTTTTTCTTTTTATGATAGTGTTTCTTCGAAATGTTTTAATGTGATATTATGTTGCTTTGACCCCCCCCCTCGGTGCTTAAATGTAGTTGATCTAAAGCTCCCGGCTATATTGCGAGACGAACAAATGTAAGAGGTAAAATTTTGTATTTGTATTGTTCTGTAATGTGTGCTTTTTTTGAAATTTAAAATAAAATATATTTAAAAAAAAAAAAAAAAAAAAAAAGGATAAGCGAGCGTAGGACGGAGGTCAACGGAGCCGGGAGACTATGCGGCCATCTTGGTTGGTGTCGTAGCTCCTCCTCTTCCACTGCATTGTTGGTTTTAGCTCTTTCGGCTAGAGTTCTGTCATCAGCCATGGCCCGTGCAGGTAAGAGCGGTGGGGCCAGGTGGGGGGGAGGAACATGGATTTGGATATCTCTTAATATTTCGGTGCTTGCCTCTTTGATGTTTTCTAAAACGTCTTACTCCAATTTCAGAAACATTGAAGGGGGGTGGTTATGTTCTTTAATATTTAGAAATGTAGTTTCCCTAGTTGTTGCTGTCCCATAGCAGGAATCAGAATAGTATTTGTTGAATTTCCAATCTGTGGACCCTATTCACAGAACTTATCTGAGACAAAATCCTAAACTTACCACTTTTAGTATTCACAGAAGGCACTTACTACTTTTGGTATTCACAGAATGCACTTACTACTTTTGGTTAAACTTACTACTTTTGTCGATAAGTCCCAAGTGATCCATGAGGTCTCTCTTCATGCCCTACACAATCCTGCTAACAGCGCTTCCACTGCTGGACAGTCCAGTCCTCACCAAACATTTGCATCATTTTTTCACGAATGTGCTCCCACCTCACCTTCCGTATTTTAACATTGTGTCCCTGGAGGATATGTCTCCCAGCCTAAACCATCTTCGGCAAATAAAATTTAACAAACCATAGGAAGACCCCCAAGGCCCCCTCAGACATCCTGCCCTACCTACCCTGTCCCAACATTTCCAAAAACAAAGGTGACTCCAGGATATCAAGAAATGACCCCTAAGAACTGTGAAAATTACAAAGATACCCTTAAGACATACACCAGACAAAACAATCAGACAGTCACAAACAACACATATGGACAAAGACACAGGACTCATCAAGGACAGTCTGGACAGTACACTACACACAAACTCTCTCCAAAACACCAACACCAGTAGACACCTTGCAACACCTCCACAACTCACAACAGACACTAACGGTGTGGTTGAAAGTGAAAGTGTACAGTACTCATGCATTGAGCAGGATGCAGACTGACATCACATCCTGGCCGTTTCCGGCCCGTTGTTGGACTTTGCGATGAAATTTTACCCGCTATGGGGTAAGCGGGCATATTTCATGTGTATACATGGAATGTATGATGTTACTACGACATACATTACGACACAGTAGGTTACAACGCGGACGTATTATCGTCTGCGTTGTTACCACGCATGGTTTTACATCGCAAGCCGTTTCTACGACTTGCACTAGATGGCGTGCTGGACTTATTTATTTATTTATTTATTATAGAGTTTTATATAGCGCGAACAAGACCCATGGGTATCAGAGCGCTTAACATCGAAATAGTTAACTAACACAAGTGTTGACATTACAAAGAACAAACAGATATGAGGTATATAATAGCATGAATATGATGGGGCGTGGCTAGCAGCCGATGAGGACGGTCGCAGCCTAACGAGGCTCCCGACCCTCTGCCCGAAATCCGCCGAATATCCTGATTATATCCCGGGATCCCCGCGCACATCGGGTAGATCCCGGGTACTACCACTGACCCTGCTCCGGAGCGAGTTGTACGCCTGGGTACTGCTCGCCAGATCGACAAAACGCTGCGAAGTGACGGAGCTCCTGGCTCCCAAGATGGCGACACCCGGACTCCCTGACTGAGGCGAGCCGCGAATCCTGGAGGGCTCCTCGACAGCGCCCGCCCGTGCAGAGGAGGCCATCGGGCTGCAGATCCGTGCCCTGGGACGCCCCGGCGGGCGATCGTCCCCAGACTACGCCGAATCCTGACCGGAGCTTCATCGCCGGGGGTCCGGCGGGGCCCCGCCTCCCCGGGACGAGCCTGGACTTTACTCCCCGGCTTTGGGGCCTACACCTTTGGCGGGAACCTGCCCCTGCCCTGGGCTCCTGGAGCCTGCCTTGCTGTGCGTGGCTCCCCCGCCGACCTGAGGGTGACGAGCGCTGGCTGGCCCCCTGGAGCCTGGCCATCGGGTTGGCCGCTGCCGACCACTGGGGAAGAAATAGCCTGCTGACCACGAGCCGGGGACTCCCAAACGGAGGTGCGCCTCGAGTCCCCGGGAGTCCCTCACCGACACTGCGGAGACCGGCGTTGAGCACCGTGCCCTGGGCCGACTCGGCGGGCGCTCGTCCTCGACCCTCAAGGAGCCCCGAGCGGTGTCTCACCACCGAAGCCCCGGCGGAGCCCCGCCTCTCGGGGACGGACTGCAAATTTACTCCCCGGCGCGGAGGCCTACGCGCACAGCGGGGATCCTCCCCCTCCTCCGAGCTCCTGGATCCTGCTTGATTATATGGGGCTTCCCCCGCGGAGTTCGTGGAGGCGCGAGCTGGCTGCCCCCAGTACCCAGCTGGCCGGTTAGCGGCGCGAGATCGTGGGTGTGCGGCGCTCCGCCACTGCAGGGCCGGCCCGGACTTGCCTGCGACCCCGCTCCATTGCACTTGGGCCTACGACTCGTGCGACGCCGCTGCCCCCCGCCTCACAGATAGCTGGGAGTAGGGTGCCCCCCCCACGACGCGGCACGTCGCCTGGCACTGAGACCCGTCCCAGGACTAACCCCCGCTGCCCGCGGGTGACCCCTACCACCGAGGCCACTGGCACAGCGACCTTCTGCGGGGCCCCCTGGGGGAACAGCTGGGAGGCCCTATCCCTCCTGCCGGATTCCGGCGGTACTCTCAACTGGCCCGCCGCCTACCTGACTGGGGACGCCCGGAGGGTGCGCTTACCGGAAGGACGCCTGGAGTGCTGCTCACTGCCACTGCGGCTTACGGGGGGGGATTCTGCTAGCCCCTTCACAGAGCCCGCGGAACGCAGGAGGCGTGGACGGCGGGTATAACGGGAGCCCCGGACCCCTCGAACGTTGGGGCGACGAACAGAGGAGCGCAATGGGCAAGACAACGAGAGGCGCAAGGACAGAGGGGACTCCCCCTTCGGAAGAGTCTGAAGGCCCCGTGCACCCGGCGACGGAACTCCAGCAAATGCAGGACAAAATACTTGAAGCTATTGCGGCCACGAAAGAGTCACTGCACAGCGACATCGCTCAGGTATCAGCAGGCCTGGGACTCTTGAGGGCCGACCATGCAAAGTTGGCGGACAGAGTCAAGGTCGCGGAGGCCACCCTGCAGGAAATCGCGCCATCGCAGAAATCAATGGAGGGGAAGCTCACGGAGGCGATGGACCGGATCAGCACCCTGGAAAGGCGAGCCGAAGATGCCGAAAACCGCAGCCGCCGGAACAACGTGCGCCTCGTGGGCCTGCCGGAAAAAACGGAAGGGACGGACATGGTGGGATACCTCGATGGCTGGTTGCGTTCAGTGGTGGCCCCAGAGGGACTCTCCCCATTCTTCACTCTGGAAAGAGCACACAGGGTACCGACGAGACCTCCGAAACCGGGCCTCCCACCTCGCCCGGTAGTCATAAAGCTCCTGCACTACAAAGACCGAGACTGGTTGTTACAGCGCGCCAGGGACGCCGGCCCATTTCAGGTGGACAACAGTAGGGTGACCCTGTTTCCGGACTATACATTTGAAACCCAAAGACAGCGAGCCTCCTTCCTCTCCATCAAGCGGGAACTCCGTGCGGAAGGAATCCAGTACTCGCTTCTGTTCCCGGCTAGACTCCGAGTTGTGGTGGATGAGAGCACGTTGTTCTTCCAAACATCTGATGCGGCCTGGGCCTGGTGGGACACCTACAAAGCTGGCACGGACGGTGTCCGGCGCAGGGAGGAAGAGGAACGCCAGGAACAATCCCTCAGACGATTGCGGCGTCACCGGGGTCGAGGCCGGGGCTCTAAGAGACCAACAAACACCCAAACGGCGGACGAGCGAAGAGCGGCATTGCAGGCGGTTAAAGAAGTTTCGGGGCCTGCACTGACCCACTCAGAGAGGGGCTCGGGCTCAGAGGGCCAGGGTACGGGCTCGGATACTGACCTGTCGGAGCTGGGTGGAGCCAAGGGCCCGAAAGTCACACCACAGACATCAGGTGAAATCATCGAGAGCTGAACCCTCGACAAGGTACCAGGTGGGGAGGCGGGGGACTACCACACCTACTGCGAACTCTGGAGCAGGCGGCTGTGAGACTGCACTATTGCAAACTGTGATGAGTATCATAGGGCAGAGGCCTGAGGGCAGTACTCACGGGCTTTAGTGACTAGTGCACGCACCCCGAGGCCCATAAGGCCACCGTAGCTCGTCTACGGAATAGAGGTTCTGTGAGCCGTTGCTCACTTGTTTGGATGGGAGTGTCTCTGTTGCAGAGGGGTCCTATTCTGGGGGAGGGGGGGCCTGGAGTGGTTGGGGGTTCTCTGGGCGTAGCATTGGGGGGGGAGTTGGGGAGTGGGGCTGGGGGGGGAATGCGTGTGTCAGTGCCTGTGGCCTGGATGCAGCTTACTAGACCTTCATCATTCACTGTATGGGATAATGGCTAATATGTGCCCGTTGAAATGTGTGACCTGGAATGTGCGGGGCCTAAACACGATGACGAGGAGACACAAAATTCACTCATATCTCATTCGTCGCGGAGTGCAAATTGCATTCCTGCAGGAAACACACCTGACTAAGCAGGAGGGTATTGCACTTCAGCGGAGATGGAGGGGCCGCTTGTTCTACACTACCTATTCTGCATTCGCTAGGGGGGTGCTGATTTGGATAAGGGCGGGCACTCCACTCCAGGTCACTAGGCACACTGAGGACCCGGAGGGGAGGTATGTGGCTGTAGAGGGTCTGCTCAGGGGCCGACTCATTGCGCTCTGCAACATCTATGCGCCGAATGTAGATCAGGCTACCTATTTCTCCAAACTCTCCAGGGTACTTGCCAGTTATATTTCAGGTCCAACTTTACTGGGTGGGGACTTCAACTCCATAGCGGATGTTATGCTAGATAGATCACACCCCCCGCTGCGCACCTCCCCTGTGTATCGATTAGCGAAAAGTAGAACCGAATGGCAGGATGCCTGGGCCCTATCCGACTGCTGGCGCACGCAGCATCCCACTGTGCGAGATTATTCATTCTACTCCAGCCTACACGACCTACATGTGCGTCTCGACTCCTTTCTGTGTTCCCCCGCAGTGCTCGCTGCAGTGCTCCGCACGGAGTATCTAGCGCGCACATTGTCGGATCATAATCCGCTCCTCCTGTCCCTAGACTGGATGACCGTGCCCCCCAAAATCCCGACGTGGCGGCTGCGTCCCTTCCGTGCAGAACTGGAGGAGCATATCGGGCAATACTTTGGGGACAACGAGGGCACAGCCTCCTCCCGAGCGACGGAGTGGGATGCATTTAAGGTGGTGGTGCGGGGCCACTGTATCGGGAAATAGGCGGGGGCCCGTAGATCACTGATAGAAGACCTGGAGAGATCTGAGAGTGCGCTGCGGGAAGTGTAGCTCATCCGCCCCAATCGCCCGGAACTGCAGGAGACGGTGTGTAAGGCACGTGAGGCGATAGCTGTGGAGGTGGAGCGCCTCCGCAGCTTTGATTACAGGACATACCTCACGAAAACTCTTGCAGAGGGTGACAAAACAGGCTCCCTCCTGGCCTGGCTAGCAAATCCCTGTAGAAACAGCCAATCGATTTTGGCCTTGCGGGGACCTGAAGGTCACGTTCATGCCACGCAACCCGCAATAGCGGACTGCTTCAGATCGTACTATGAGAGATTATACAAATCTGGGTTGGGCGATCGCTCTGACATGCTGGAAGCCTTCCTGGCCGACTTACCACTACCACACCTAGAACGAGAGCAGGCTGAAGCGCTAGGGGGTCCCATAACACTGGCTGACATACGCAGTGCTGTGAAACGAATGGCGCGTAACAAGACACCGGGGATGGATGGACTGCCCATCGAGTTCTATGGGAAATACCTGGATCTCTTGGCCCCGAGACTGCAACTAGTCTATAATGAGGCGAAGGAGGCAGGCCGACTCCCCCAGTCGATGAGCGAGGCCATAATGGTCCCTCTTCTGAAGCCACGGAGAGAAAGCACTGATCCTGCTTCTTACAGGCCGCTAGCTATGCTAACGACTGATTACAAAATTCTAAGCACGGTGCTGGCCACCAGACTGTTGTCCCATATGCAAGAACTGATCCATAGAGACCAATCGGGTTTCATACCCACGAGGAATACTTCGCATAACATTCGTAGACTGCTACGATTGGTAGATGCCCCACCACTGGAGGTAGGTTCCCCCCTCGTACTGGCTGTAGACATAGAAAAGGCCTTTGATAGCCTGGAATGGAATTACTTATACGAAGTGATGCACCGATTTGGTCTGGGTGAGGGATACATACAATGGACTAGAGTGCTCTATTCCACTGCGAGGGCCAGGGTGAGGATCGGTCCGATGGTGTCGGACCAATTCGAGGTGACGCGAGGAACCCGACAGGGGTGCGCGTTATCCCCGCTACTGTTTGCGATAGCAGTGGAACCACTCGCGGCTGCGGCCAGGAGCGGGGACTACTATACAGGCCTGACCTTCAGAGGAGACCTCCACCACATCTCATTATATGCAGATGACCTACTCCTCTTCCTGGACAACCCGGATGAGGCGTTAACGGGCGCTGAGAAACTCTTAGAATGCTTTGGCGATATATCGGGATTGAGGGTTAATTGGCCGAAGACATGTCTTTTCCCGCTCAGGAGGGGGACGGACAGTCCTACACTCCGTTCACGCCTGCGGTGGGAACCCCGCTGTCTGAGCTACCTGGGAGTCCACATTTATCACGACCCGGTTGACCTCCTGGATGGCAATATTGGCCGTTGTATCCGTGCCCTGAAGGGTTGTATATCCTTCTAGGCCACCTTGCCCCTTTCGATGGCCGGCCAAGTGGCACTCCTGAAAATGATTGTCCTGCCGAGACTGCTCTACTTCTTCCGAACCCTCCCCGTGTGGATACCAGGGTCGACCTTCAAACACCTGAAGACTATATTAGTGTCCTTCCTGTGGGGCACGGGTAGACGTAGGATCGCGCTAGCGACGCTGACCCGCCCTAGAGACGAGGGGGGACTAGCAGTCCCAGATTTTGAGTTGTACTACTTGGCGGGACAGCTGCAGTGCTTTACGCAAGAGGTGGCGAGAGTCTATCGGGGACCGGAGCAGGACAGGGAAAGGGGTACCCCTCGCCATATCCTGGCGTATATCACTCTACAACAGAAGCTGTTCTTGGGGGGACTCTCTCAGGAGGAACGGACATTCCGACAATGCTGGAATCGTGCCCAGAGGCGGGTCGGGCCTGGTCACCCGTATGCCCCTGAAATCCCATTAGGCATGGTGACGGCTCTACCGCATGGCGGTGACTGGTCGGGGTTACGCCTTTGGGAAGAAGCAGGGCTCCAGATGCTGGGCGATTTATACGAGGACGGAATGCTTTCCCCATACCAGACTCTACAAGAGCGGTACGACCTCCCCAGAGGTGACTACTTATTACACGCAGCAGTGGTGAGAGCCATGCAGAGGCACTGGGGAGGAGGACTGTCGGAACCCACGACGTCACTAGCATGCCAATACACGATGATGGCGGCGGGTACGTTTAAAGCCGTCACATGCCTCTACCGCAGAATGCTTTCCGAAACACTGCTGCCTCTTATGTCGCTTAAAACTAAATGGGAGGAGGACCTGCAATTAGACATCCCGGACACGACATGGGCGCAGCTAGTGGGTAGAGCTAGGAAGAGCACTAGGAATGCGCGTTTTCAGCTCATACACCTATACATCATTCACAGGGCCTACCTCACCCCGCAAAAAAATCACTGCATACTTTCACGTAGCTGACGCGGCTTGCCCTAGATGCGACCGCGTAGGTGCTGACTTAGTACATATGCTGAGGGGATGTCCCGCGCTCCAAGACTACTGGTCCACCATTGGGGAGACTCTGAACGCGATCACAGACAGGGAGCTACTCTATGACAATGCTGTCACTATTCTACACTGGTTCCCCCACACCAAAAAAAACAAGTTGTCCAGCAAATTCATAGACATGGGCTTACTCCTTGCCAAAAGAGAATTGGCAAAAGGCTGGAAATCAAGGGTGGGACCGACACACAGGAGGTGGCTGCATGAATTTTTGAAGTGGGCCACTGCGGAGAGCACAATCCGTTATCAATTGGCCCGCCGTCACTCAGATGACAAGGCACGGGATGCAGCGATGGCCTGGGAAATACTAGTACAAGCCCTCAGAGATAGCACTGTAGAGGAGGAGGAGGTGGAGGGGGAGGGAATGGATCGGCCCCAACCACAATAAATGGGCCTACGACACTACCAGGGATTTCACACACGCAGTAACACATGACTGATCCGGATTCCCAGATCAAGAGTGCTCACAGTTGCACCACACGCAGGCGCTGGCACCGAAGAGGGTGGGAGGGATTGGGAGTTGTAGATTAGTGGGGAGCAGCTATTACATATCACTATCTATCACTACACTAGTACAACAGGGCTACTTTACCCACAGAGGACGACAACAAAATAAAAGCAGACGACACAGAACACTGACCGTTATTGGAGATGTTCGCAACACTGTACGTGGTAAACTACTTTGAGCATTAGCGCCGCCCTGCCTCCGGGATGAGGGCTGAATGGCTGTGTTTTCCCACATTCTAACCACTGCTCAGAACCCAGTGCTTCTGTACCTTCTCATACTGTTGGTAGCCCTGATATGTGTACATGTTACTCTGCAATAAAAATTATTTGACAAAAAAAAAAAATAGCATGAATATGATTGAGTGAGCAATATATATGCAAACAGAAACACATGTGGAATTCGCAATTAAGAGGTGGGGTAAGGCTAAGCTTAAATCATATGCCATATGCATCGCAAAAGTGAGGTAGGCGATGGTCAGGTTTTGGCTTAACAAAATGTTAACCTTTCTAAGAACAAAATCGTTATGAGGTAGATAATAGTGTGGCTATGATAGTGTGAGACAGTATATATGAGAAACACAGACACCATGCAATTCACATTAATAGGTGGGGTAAGGATTATATCATATGCCATATACCCCGCCAGGAGTGAGGTAGGAGAGGGTAAGGTTTATACTGTGAGATACAGATATATTATTACATCGCCCTTCAGGGCATTAGGTAAGGGTACATCTGCGTCTTATATAAAGCGCCAGTCTTGAGCCAACAATTAGCTTTCATATTATTCAAGTTGGAGCTTCTTCTTCTGAGAGCAGCCCTAGATCAGGACAGCAAATCTATGCAAGGTATTTGCTCATCAAGAGGCTCTTCACTTCCCGCTTAAATGATGCAATATTGCGAATCTTCCTAATGCTTGGAGGAAGAGAATTCCAGATTCTAGGGGCAGTTCCAGAGAACGCTCTGTCGTAAGTCTTTTTCTTTCGGAATCTGGCTGGCCGCAATAGCAGTTCAACGGCACTCCGAGCTGGTCTGTCACCTCCAGATATCGTCATTTTCTTGGCTAGATATCTAGGAGTGTTGCAGTGAAGCGCTTTATGGGTGATACATGCTAACTTCATTTGTATTCTGGCTTCATAAGGAAGCCAGTTTAATGCTTTCAAGTGAGGGGATATATGATCAAATTTCCTTGATCCTGTGATCAGTCTTGCCGCTGCGTTGAGGCAGGCTTTTAGCGGAGCTGTTGACATTTTTGGTAAACCTGCTAAGGTGGAGCAGCCATATTCGATCCTAGAGATAACAAGAGATTGGATTGCTAATTTTAGATCAGCTTCAGAGATGTAAGGTTTCATTTTCCTTAAGTAGTTAAGGTGGAAGCGGGCAGTTTTAGCCATTGCATTAATGTGAGCTTTCATGTCGAGGTTCTCGTCTAGGGTGATTCCAAGTGATTTAGCTGATTCGACTAGTGTTGGGGTGCAGTTTAGTGCAGACACTAGTTTGGTCCATTCCCTTATTTCCGAATGGCACCTTGGTGGTGAAATTAGAAGGAACTCTGTTTTATGAGCATTTAGCTTCAAGTGATTGGTGGATAACCATTGCAGTGCCCTTCTCAAGGACTCATTCATCCGGTCAATGTCTTCAACGGAGGTGACCTTTATGTAAATTTGCGTATCATCCGCATACATGTGGTAGGATATCTGTGATTCTCGGAGAATTTCTGTAAGTGGTTCAACATACAAGTTAAACAGGTCTGGGGAAAGTGTCGATCCTTGCGGGACTCCTATTGTGTTGGGACATGGAGTTGAAGTAGAATGATTGACCAGGAATCTTTGTGTCCTGTTCCGTAGGAAAGAGTCGAACCATTTCAGCACATTTCCAGTTAATCCCATCCCGAAGTCTGGCCAGTAAGGCTTCGTGATTTACCGTGTCAAATGCAGATGACAGGTCCAGGAGAATCAGCAGGCACGCTCGATTTTGGTCTAGGGCTTGTAGCGCGTCGTCCACAATATGTAGTATAGCCGTTTCCGTGCTATGTCCTGCTCTGAATCCTGATTGGCAGTCATCTAGTAAGGAGAACTTGGTGATGTGTTGGCTTAGTTGACCCTGCACACATTTCTCGATTAGTTTGGCCAGTAGAGGGATGTTAGTCACTGGGCGAAAGTTATTCGGATCTGTTGCGTCCGCTGTAGGTTTTTTGATTATGGGAACCACTTGACCTGTTTTCAGGCAGTCAGGGAGGATCCCTTGTGATAGTGATGCATTTATTATTTTGGTCCATATTGGAACCAGAATGTGGCTGATATCTCTTACACATTTTCCGGGTAGAGGGTCTTGGTAGTGGTTGTTAGGTTTAACAAGGGCACAGCCTCCTCCCGAGCGACGGAGTGGGATGCATTTAAGGTGGTGGTGCGGGGCCACTGTATCGGGAAATACGCGGGGGCCCGTAGATCACTGATAGAAGACCTGGAGAGATCTGAGAGTGCGCTGCGGGAAGTGTAGCTCATCCGCCCCAATCGCCCGGAACTGCAGGAGACGGTGTGTAAGGCACGTGAGGCGATAGCTGTGGAGGTGGAGCGCCTCCGCAGCTTTGATTACAGGACATACCTCACGAAAACTCTTGCAGAGGGTGACAAAACAGGCTCCCTCCTGGCCTGGCTAGCAAATCCCTGTAGAAACAGCCAATCGATTTTGGCCTTGCGGGGACCTGAAGGTCACGTTCATGCCACGCAACCCGCAATAGCGGACTGCTTCAGATCGTACTATGAGAGATTATACAAATCTGGGTTGGGCGATCGCTCTGACATGCTGGAAGCCTTCCTGGCCGACTTACCACTACCACACCTAGAACGAGAGCAGGCTGAAGCGCTAGGGGGTCCCATAACACTGGCTGACATACGCAGTGCTGTGAAACGAATGGCGCGTAACAAGACACCGGGGATGGATGGACTGCCCATCGAGTTCTATGGGAAATACCTGGATCTCTTGGCCCCGAGACTGCAACTAGTCTATAATGAGGCGAAGGAGGCAGGCCGACTCCCCCAGTCGATGAGCGAGGCCATAATGGTCCCTCTTCTGAAGCCACGGAGAGAAAGCACTGATCCTGCTTCTTACAGGCCGCTAGCTATGCTAACGACTGATTACAAAATTCTAAGCACGGTGCTGGCCACCAGACTGTTGTCCCATATGCAAGAACTGATCCATAGAGACCAATCGGGTTTCATACCCACGAGGAATACTTCGCATAACATTCGTAGACTGCTACGATTGGTAGATGCCCCACCACTGGAGGTAGGTTCCCCCCTCGTACTGGCTGTAGACATAGAAAAGGCCTTTGATAGCCTGGAATGGAATTACTTATACGAAGTGATGCACCGATTTGGTCTGGGTGAGGGATACATACAATGGACTAGAGTGCTCTATTCCACTGCGAGGGCCAGGGTGAGGATCGGTCCGATGGTGTCGGACCAATTCGAGGTGACGCGAGGAACCCGACAGGGGTGCGCGTTATCCCCGCTACTGTTTGCGATAGCAGTGGAACCACTCGCGGCTGCGGCCAGGAGCGGGGACTACTATACAGGCCTGACCTTCAGAGGAGACCTCCACCACATCTCATTATATGCAGATGACCTACTCCTCTTCCTGGACAACCCGGATGAGGCGTTAACGGGCGCTGAGAAACTCTTAGAATGCTTTGGCGATATATCGGGATTGAGGGTTAATTGGCCGAAGACATGTCTTTTCCCGCTCAGGAGGGGGACGGACAGTCCTACACTCCGTTCACGCCTGCGGTGGGAACCCCGCTGTCTGAGCTACCTGGGAGTCCACATTTATCACGACCCGGTTGACCTCCTGGATGGCAATATTGGCCGTTGTATCCGTGCCCTGAAGGGTTGTATATCCTTCTAGGCCACCTTGCCCCTTTCGATGGCCGGCCAAGTGGCACTCCTGAAAATGATTGTCCTGCCGAGACTGCTCTACTTCTTCCGAACCCTCCCCGTGTGGATACCAGGGTCGACCTTCAAACACCTGAAGACTATATTAGTGTCCTTCCTGTGGGGCACGGGTAGACGTAGGATCGCGCTAGCGACGCTGACCCGCCCTAGAGACGAGGGGGGACTAGCAGTCCCAGATTTTGAGTTGTACTACTTGGCGGGACAGCTGCAGTGCTTTACGCAAGAGGTGGCGAGAGTCTATCGGGGACCGGAGCAGGACAGGGAAAGGGGTACCCCTCGCCATATCCTGGCGTATATCACTCTACAACAGAAGCTGTTCTTGGGGGGACTCTCTCAGGAGGAACGGACATTCCGACAATGCTGGAATCGTGCCCAGAGGCGGGTCGGGCCTGGTCACCCGTATGCCCCTGAAATCCCATTAGGCATGGTGACGGCTCTACCGCATGGCGGTGACTGGTCGGGGTTACGCCTTTGGGAAGAAGCAGGGCTCCAGATGCTGGGCGATTTATACGAGGACAGAATGCTTTCCCCATACCAGACTCTACAAGAGCGGTACGACCTCCCCAGAGGTGACTACTTATTACACGCAGCAGTGGTGAGAGCCATGCAGAGGCACTGGGGAGGAGGACTGTCGGAACCCACGACGTCACTAGCATGCCAATACACGATGATGGCGGCGGGTACGTTTAAAGCCGTCACATGCCTCTACCGCAGAATGCTTTCCGAAACACTGCTGCCTCTTATGTCGCTTAAAACTAAATGGGAGGAGGACCTGCAATTAGACATCCCGGACACGACATGGGCGCAGCTAGTGGGTAGAGCTAGGAAGAGCACTAGGAATGCGCGTTTTCAGCTCATACACCTATACATCATTCACAGGGCCTACCTCACCCCGCAAAAAAATCACTGCATACTTTCACGTAGCTGACGCGGCTTGCCCTAGATGCGACCGCGTAGGTGCTGACTTAGTACATATGCTGAGGGGATGTCCCGCGCTCCAAGACTACTGGTCCACCATTGGGGAGACTCTGAACGCGATCACAGACAGGGAGCTACTCTATGACAATGCTGTCACTATTCTACACTGGTTCCCCCACACCAAAAAAAACAAGTTGTCCAGCAAATTCATAGACATGGGCTTACTCCTTGCCAAAAGAGAATTGGCAAAAGGCTGGAAATCAAGGGTGGGACCGACACACAGGAGGTGGCTGCATGAATTTTTGAAGTGGGCCACTGCGGAGAGCACAATCCGTTATCAATTGGCCCGCCGTCACTCAGATGACAAGGCACGGGATGCAGCGATGGCCTGGGAAATACTAGTACAAGCCCTCAGAGATAGCACTGTAGAGGAGGAGGAGGTGGAGGGGGGAGGGAATGGATCGGCCCCAACCACAATAAATGGGCCTACGACACTACCAGGGATTTCACACACGCAGTAACACATGACTGATCCGGATTCCCAGATCAAGAGTGCTCACAGTTGCACCACACGCAGGCGCTGGCACCGAAGAGGGTGGGAGGGATTGGGAGTTGTAGATTAGTGGGGAGCAGCTATTACATATCACTATCTATCACTACACTAGTACAACAGGGCTACTTTACCCACAGAGGACGACAACAAAATAAAAGCAGACGACACAGAACACTGACCGTTATTGGAGATGTTCGCAACACTGTACGTGGTAAACTACTTTGAGCATTAGCGCCGCCCTGCCTCCGGGATGAGGGCTGAATGGCTGTGTTTTCCCACATTCTAACCACTGCTCAGAACCCAGTGCTTCTGTACCTTCTCATACTGTTGGTAGCCCTGATATGTGTACATGTTACTCTGCAATAAAAATTATTTGACAAAAAAAAAAAAATAGCATGAATATGATTGAGTGAGCAATATATATGCAAACAGAAACACATGTGGAATTCGCAATTAAAAGGTGGGGTAAGGCTAAGCTTAAATCATATGCCATATGCATCGCAAAAGTGAGGTAGGCGATGGTCAGGTTTTGGCTTAACAAAATGTTAACCTTTCTAAGAACAAAATCGTTATGAGGTAGATAATAGTGTGGCTATGATAGTGTGAGACAGTATATATGAGAAACACAGACACCATGCAATTCACATTAATAGGTGGGGTAAGGATTATATCATATGCCATATACCCCGCCAGGAGTGAGGTAGGAGAGGGTAAGGTTTATACTGTGAGATACAGATATATTATTACATCGCCCTTCAGGGCATTAGGTAAGGGTACATCTGCGTCTTATATAAAGCGCCAGTCTTGAGCCAACAATTAGCTTTCATATTATTCAAGTTGGAGCTTCTTCTTCTGAGAGCAGCCCTAGATCAGGACAGCAAATCTATGCAAGGTATTTGCTCATCAAGAGGCTCTTCACTTCCCGCTTAAATGATGCAATATTGCGAATCTTCCTAATGCTTGGAGGAAGAGAATTCCAGATTCTAGGGGCAGTTCCAGAGAACGCTCTGTCGTAAGTCTTTTTCTTTCGGAATCTGGCTGGCCGCAATAGCAGTTCAACGGCACTCCGAGCTGGTCTGTCACCTCCAGATATCGTCATTTTCTTGGCTAGATATCTAGGAGTGTTGCAGTGAAGCGCTTTATGGGTGATACATGCTAACTTCATTTGTATTCTGGCTTCATAAGGAAGCCAGTTTAATGCTTTCAAGTGAGGGGATATATGATCAAATTTCCTTGATCCTGTGATCAGTCTTGCCGCTGCGTTGAGGCAGGCTTTTAGCGGAGCTGTTGACATTTTTGGTAAACCTGCTAAGGTGGAGCAGCCATATTCGATCCTAGAGATAACAAGAGATTGGATTGCTAATTTTAGATCAGCTTCAGAGATGTAAGGTTTCATTTTCCTTAAGTAGTTAAGGTGGAAGCGGGCAGTTTTAGCCATTGCATTAATGTGAGCTTTCATGTCGAGGTTCTCGTCTAGGGTGATTCCAAGTGATTTAGCTGATTCGACTAGTGTTGGGGTGCAGTTTAGTGCAGACACTAGTTTGGTCCATTCCCTTATTTCCGAATGGCACCTTGGTGGTGAAATTAGAAGGAACTCTGTTTTATGAGCATTTAGCTTCAAGTGATTGGTGGATAACCATTGCAGTGCCCTTCTCAAGGACTCATTCATCCGGTCAATGTCTTCAACGGAGGTGACCTTTATGTAAATTTGCGTATCATCCGCATACATGTGGTAGGATATCTGTGATTCTCGGAGAATTTCTGTAAGTGGTTCAACATACAAGTTAAACAGGTCTGGGGAAAGTGTCGATCCTTGCGGGACTCCTATTGTGTTGGGACATGGAGTTGAAGTAGAATGATTGACCAGGAATCTTTGTGTCCTGTTCCGTAGGAAAGAGTCGAACCATTTCAGCACATTTCCAGTTAATCCCATCCCGAAGTCTGGCCAGTAAGGCTTCGTGATTTACCGTGTCAAATGCAGATGACAGGTCCAGGAGAATCAGCAGGCACGCTCGATTTTGGTCTAGGGCTTGTAGCGCGTCGTCCACAATATGTAGTATAGCCGTTTCCGTGCTATGTCCTGCTCTGAATCCTGATTGGCAGTCATCTAGTAAGGAGAACTTGGTGATGTGTTGGCTTAGTTGACCCTGCACACATTTCTCGATTAGTTTGGCCAGTAGAGGGATGTTAGTCACTGGGCGAAAGTTATTCGGATCTGTTGCGTCCGCTGTAGGTTTTTTGATTATGGGAACCACTTGACCTGTTTTCAGGCAGTCAGGGAGGATCCCTTGTGATAGTGATGCATTTATTATTTTGGTCCATATTGGAACCAGAATGTGGCTGATATCTCTTACACATTTTCCGGGTAGAGGGTCTTGGTAGTGGTTGTTAGGTTTAATTTCCGACAGCGTTTTGGCGATCTTATATTGGTCGTATAGTTTGAATGTGTCCCAGTTTGCCTCGTTTTTTGTCTTGGTACATTCTAATGACTGGATGTCATCGTTCGGGGGCAAAGAATGTATAGTGAGGTTGGTCGCCGCATTTGTGAGCTCTTCTTCCAGCGCTTTTGCCTTCTCTGTAAAAAATGTGGAGAATTCTTCACAGCCTATCGAAGTAATCGTGTTCTCTTGAGAGGATTTGGCTAGTTTGTTTGATTGTTGTTTAAGGATTTCAAAGAGTTTTCGAGGTCTGTTTTTGGCATTGTCCAGTTCTGATCGGATAAATTCCTTTTTGGAATTGATGATCTTTTTGTTATACTGGCTTCTTATTTTTCTGAGAGCTTTCAGCTCCGGGGATGAGGGGTGTTGTCTCCATTTCCTTTCGGCCATTCTCAGTTTCCTTCTGTCTTCATTCAGTGATCCACTAAACCAAGGATTTTTTGTCTTCTCTGTGACTCTTTTCAGTTTTAGTGGCATGGTGTTGTTGACGATATTTTCAATTGATGTAAGGTAGTGATCTGTAAGCTCATTTACATTCTGTAGATGGTTAGGTGGCTTTAAGTCTCTCTCACAACTTTCAACCAGTAGCTCAATATTAGCCTCTTTCGTGTCACGAATCAATTTTTTGTACTTGAAGGGTTGCACAGTCGCGCCCTTTCTCACTGTGGGTATCGCAAATGACATTGCATTATGATCGGACCAATCACAAGGGTTTATTGAGAGGATCGATGCATTTTTGTCTCTTGCAATAATCCAGTCTAAGGTCGATCCTTTCAGGTGTGTGGGTAGTGCGCATGCTTGAGTTAGGTTTAGCTCGTCAAGGAAATCTTTAAGCTTATTAACCAGCTTGTCATTATGGTCGTCCCAATGTAGGTTGAAATCGCCTAGGAATATGTTATTGACATCGGTATTGGGGTAGGCAGTTATGATTTCCATTAACTGCTCTGTAAACTTTGCGTTGTCACCTGGTGGATGGTAAAACGCATGCAAATTGCATGTTTGATTGCTTGCCGCTTTTATATTAAGCCCTAGGTATTCGCATGATTCTAAGGGGTCAGCTTGAATTTCTTTGACCTCAATCTCTGAGCGGTGGATGCAGGCTATACCTCCTCCTGTTTTTCTTGGTCTGTCTCGTCTCACAATGTTATATTGTGGTGGTACTAACAGATCCATGGTTGGAGCAGATGATTCCATTAACCAGGTTTCAGTCAGGATTGCCAGATCAATTTCTTATTGATGATGAGGGCTGCTATATCTGATGCATGAGTTGTTGCCGATCGACAATTGAGTAGGAGGCACAAGGGTTTCCCTGAGTTACTGAAGTCCTTATCAGTGGATTCAGTTGTTGTTAACTGGACTTGTTGTAAATTGAGGAGGTTGGATTTTCTGTAGTTCTTTCTGGATGTTCTGTTGGAATCGATTGCTACTGTTTTGATTATCTCCTCACTCCCGGGGTCAGATGGTTCATATGTTTGGAGTAACGCAAGTATTTCCTCTTGTGTCAAGGATTTCGTCCTATGTGGTTGATTCAATCTGTTAGCTAGTGCCAAGGCCCTCCCATTAAACATTATATTTGAGGAGTGTAGGACATTCTGGATATTCGTGATCTTAGAGTGGGTGCTTGCCGTTATCTCCAGGATTCTTCTAATTGCTTGGGAGGTGTTACTAGCTTCTAGTGCTAGGTTGCTAACCAGATTCTGGAGCTCTTTAATATCTTTCAGGTTTCGGGCTGGTATCTTAGGTATGTTTGGCCTGCGTATCCGGGGTTTGCATTCTGTTCTTCTCTGTTTTAGATCAGTACTCCGAGCCACAGTCCTTTTCTTTCTCTCCCTTGAAATATTGCTAGTTCCGAGATTATTTGGGATGACAAGAGTGGTTTCAGGTTTAAGTGAAGCCAGTGGTGATGTTTTTGATGGGGAGAATCTACAAACCTCCAGAATTGTGCTTGAGGTCTGTGGCAAAGTGTTGATTTCTTCTGTTTTCTCCGATTCCCGGTTCACATAGAGTAAATCACTCTGGGTCAGTGGACGCTCTAGACGTGATGTCTCATCTTTTGGTGGTGAAGCCAGTGGTGATGTTTTTGTTGGAGAGAATCTACAAACCTCCAGTATTGTGCTTGAGGTATGTGGCAGAGTGATGGTTTCTTCTGTTTTCTTCAATTCCCGGTTCCCATAGAGTGAATCACTCTGGGTCAGTGAGCGCTCTAGATGTGATGTCTCATCTTTTGGTGGTGGCATTTGTTCTTCCCTTCGGCGCTGGTCATGCTCTTTAATTGCATGATTAATTGTTCCCTCTGTCCCTTCAACCTCATTCTCTGGTAATCTCGAGTCACCTTCGATTATATCTCTCAGGCTATTGGTTTGTTCGTGTAGGCCTTCATATCTATTGGCGTCCCTGGCCGCATTAAAGGCGTTATTGTCAGGGGTGTCTCTACTGGTGATTGGTGTTGTGGATATCTTTGCCCCTCCAATGATTCTTTTACCATTTGAAATATCTTTTCAAACTTCTTTAGTTCGTTGTTCCCATCTTGTATTAGTACTATTCCAGTTTTGTAAATGGTTATTCATAAGTCTGCATTGCATCTTATTGAAGATGCGGTCATTATTTTTGTTCCATGTGGGATGTTTTTAGGAATAGTATAAATTACTATTCCTACTTCAGTTAGCGCAACAGTAGGGAATGTTTTGGATTTAAAATCCAACACATTCCTTGGTGTTGCGCGCCATCTAGCGCAAGTTGTAGAATTGTCCTGGACATCTAACCTGGGCTTCTATTGGAATTTTATAACGCATATTAGCAAGCCCATTATCGCCGTTTTAGCAGCAGTTTCCTGCCTCCAAAACGGCGATAATTTTAGCGAGGTTCTTGCTAATATTCCCCAAAGATCCTATAGAAAGAGTTGAAGTGGCTCAAGATTTGAGGATGACACACAAACCGAAAAGTCAGTGCATGCTTTCTTTGAGATGCTAATACATTTGTACACAGAGCATAGTAGAATGAATGACTCGATTGCTGAATACTTGAAAGGTGTTATCTCGACTTTTGTTCTTGGTTTGCTCCCATAGACTTGCTCTTAGATATAGCAGAACGTGATTTGTTGGTATACAAAGTTCCTTGGTTGTTATCCTACAGTATGCAAAATACTGCAGCGATGCTCAAGACACAAACTTGAGGAGATTGAAATAGAAATATATGATTGCTGAGACCAAGTTGACACAGAATGGCAGTACAAGAGTTTAGTTCATGGTAGATTCTGACTTGGTATCAAAAAAACATGAGAAGGGGGGAACTGGGAGCTAATAGAGAGAGGTCCAATACCCATGCTCCCAAGGTCAACGTGTCAATCACTGGAGGGTAACTGTTCCTAGAAATGTAGCTAGCCTATTTGGCTGCTTGAAGTACAGGTTAAAGAAAGCCTATCTCATTTAAATGTTACTGGTTGGATATAAGAGGAAAAGGGGGGGATTCCTCATTGTTATAGAAGTGCCCTCACACACCCATAAGAGTGTAATGCTTCATCATTGGACGTTGCTCATCGTGGGTGTTGTGCCTGTTGTACCCCACAGGCCCCGGGAGAGGGCTCTTTATCAGAGGTCTTTTTCGAGGAATGCCGCAGTGGTGAGTGTGGGTGTGTGGGAGTGTGGGTGAGTAAAAATACCGTACTGGTATCCTAAATGTCAAATCCACAGAAACTCCCCGAGATCCAGTCGATGCTCAAAGGGGTCCACCACTTGACATCCCCAACTCTGACACCAAAGACACAGAGGGGTCCATTACAATGTCGGGCGGATCGCCACCGCCATGGTGGCGGTGGCGATCCGCCCAACATAAATGCCCGCCCGCCACCCTTTTCCCCCCCCGCCACATTACAATGGCGGGGGTGACCGCAGCAGAGGCAAACACCGCCCCGCCACTTTTCCGCCCCGGTCGCCTTGCGGTCGGGGCGGAAAAGGGTTCCTATGGTGGCGGTGTCTATCAGACACCGCCAGCCATATTTGGATGGGCGTCTGCAGTTGCATTTCCGTGGCGGCAATGCCACCACGGAAAGGCAGGTGGACTTCACTCTGGGGGACCCGTGCGGGCCCCCAGAGTGAAGGAGATTACGGGGGTGCACATAGGGGGTACCTGTGGTACCCCCCTGCATTAGCATAATCAAAGCGGCAGGCACCGCGCGGTGCCTGCTGCTTTGATTATGCAAATGCTGAAATGCTTTTTTAGCATTGTGGCGGGTGGTGCAGAGAGCACCGCCCGCCACAATGCTAAAAATACAGGATGTGCCCGCCACTGTGGCGGGCACATCCTAATACTCCCCACGGGACCCCCGCCCTTATGGTGGGCGGTTCCGATTACCACGAGGATGGCGGGCGGGCAAAGTCCGCCCGCCATCCTAATGACCCCCAGAGTATTGAGGCGATCAAGTGAGGGAAAGGAATTAGGGTGGGAACAGCCGGGAAAGGGAGACCTGTAACTAAAAACAACATAGGTTAATACAAGCTTGCATTTCTAACTACTCTCAAAAAGGTCTCACTAAGGGAGGACTAATACCTTTAATACTAGTCCACCATCCGTGGTGTTCCTTTGCGACCTCTCTACCTTCCAAACGATTCATCTCGCACAGGAATAGGTTTCACCTATGATACAAAGCACACATTCAACAACTCCTTCCAGTTCTTAATAACAGCCTCCTCTACTCATACATACCCTTGTTGTACAAATCCCCGTATTTAATAGTAAACATAATCAAGGACCAGAATTTCAAAATGTTGCCAGTTGAGATAAGGTACTGTAGGCACCCCATAAAGAATAGTAGGACTCCCAAATCCAGTGAGTCTTGAAAGAAACAAAAAATCCTTGAGAGGTAAAACCAGCAAATGCCTGCATTCGCCAGCAATGGAGTTAATCCAAATCCAGAAATTGAATTCAGTACCTTATACTGCCAAAGTTTTATACATGCCTACGAACGGTATTAACAGCATACCGTCGGTGCCTCCACAACAAGTCCAAATGTAGGCTATAAACAGATACACTAGCGCGGGGGCGCAGGCTTCTCAGTTCAGTGCCTCACACGCCTGAAAGTAAAGTGAGGACTTAAACTTCCTTTGAGTTCCTCCTTACCCAATAGTCCTCTGGTGCCCCTGAGTTCGAAGTGAAGATGCGGACTCTGGTGGGAACACGAGACTGCGAGTCTGACACAGCACCCGCAACGGCTCAACAAGGCAGCCGCGGGAATCGAATTGGTCAGCTCCTTCCATCAGGACGGACGATCTTTCCCAACGTCGGGAAGAATCAGCTTCAGAATTACGCACCCCGCTTGCTGCGTGTGCAGGATTGAAATGCCCGGAGGCCCCGCCCCAAGGGCCGTCTGGGAAAGGTAGTTCATGAAATGGCCGCTACAAACAGTGCGCTAGGCAGGCGCTCCAGGTCATTATCTGACAGTACGCCCACCCCCCAACCGCCTCCTAGGACCAGCTTATTGGGGTGACAAGCGTGGAAGCAGCGCACATCCGTGCAAGGTTCCCAGGAATCGTCCTCCGAGGAGTACCCCTTCCAAGAAATGAGATACCATAGGCACCCCTGACGGAACCTGGAATCCAGCACCCGCTGCACCTCGTACTCCAGCTGCCCATCCCGTATCACCGGAGGAACCACTTTACAAGGAGCTCTCTTGGCCGGCTTCAGTAAGTTGACATGGAACACCGGATGAATCCGTAACGAAGCAGGTAGCTTGAGTTCATATGCAACTGGGTTTATCGCACGCAGCACTGTGTAAGGACCAGAGTATCTAGGATGGAACACACTATGTACCCTGAATTGAATGTTCCTGGTGGACAACCATACATGATCACCCGACTGATAACAAGATCTATCTTGCAGATGCACATCCTCCCACTTTTTATACATCTGTTAGGTCCTCTTCAAACTGGTCTGCACCTTTTTGTGCACTTCTTGTAGCCTCTGAACATGTTGCATTACTGTAGGTTGAGACATCACCTAAATCGGGATTACCAGTGGCAATACTTTAGCATGGAAACCGTTTTTGGGACTAAAAGGCGTTTCCTTGATCAGACTGTGCCATGCAATTCGGCTAACCACAGCAGGGACACCCATGAGTTGTTGGCTTCCTTCGAAAAGCAAAAAAGGTATTTCTTGAGAGTCCGATTTTACCTCTCCGTCTGGCCGTCTGTTTGAGGATGGAAGCTGGTTGACAGAGCCACTTCAATCTGTAGAGTCTTACACCACATCCTCCAAAACCTTGCTATGAATTACAGTTCTCGATCGGACACAATAACTCTAGGGAGTCCATGCAATCGCACCACCTGAGACAGCAAAAGCTGAGCAGTTTACCCTGCTGTAGGCACATTTTTGCATGGAATGAAGTGACCCATTTTAGTCAGACAGCCCACTGTAACCAAGATGGCATCGTATCCTTGATCTTTCGGTAGGACAAGAACGAAATCCACACTGATGGTTTGCCATGGCTGCTCCGGTGTTGGCAGCGGTGTCAGTTTTCCTTTTGTTTTAGTAGCGTCACTCTTGTTATGGGCACATGTCTCACACTGCGACACCCATTGGATTATGTCCTGAGATATTTTTTTCCCACCAAAACTGTTGTTTGACCAGGTGTAGGGTTTTGGTGTATCCAGGATGGCCTGCCATAAGGGAGTTGTGACACTAATTGAATGCTTTCAATCTCAGTTCTTGTGTAGGCAGGTACAGTTTAAATTTATGCAATGGCAGCCCATGCTTCAGAGAACGGTGTACCTCCTGATCGGCCCATCCTCGCCATCCAGCCGGGGCTTTGTGTCGTGCTATCTCTTCCAGGAACTGATCTATTGTCACTGCACATAGTACCTTACTGGGAGGGACAAATGCTTCTGTAATGCTTTGTCGAGGCCTATCAACCTCATCCTGATGTGACAAGGTGTCCGCCTTCAGGTTTTCTGACCCAGGACGGAAGGTAACAACAAAATCATAGTCCACAAAGAAGAACACCCAGCGCAAATGTCTTAGCGTGAGTTGACGGGCTGTTTTCATATATTGCAAATTTTTATGATCGGTGTACACTCTGACTGGGTATTGTGCCCCCCATAAATAGTGCCTCCATTCCTGGAAGGATTGTGGGTGTCTCAGTATAGGGGCCGTAGTGAAAGCGTTTTTTAGATATATGAAAGCTTCCATGGCTTCAGTGTCCCAGACAAACATTGTACCCTTTCGCAAGAGATGTGTAATTGGAGATACCAAAAAGGAGAAATGGGAGATGAACCTGCGATAGTAATTAGCAAATCCCAGAAAGCACTGCACCTCTCTCACATTTCTTGGTGCTCGCCACTCCTGTACTGCTGCCACCTTTCGCTCTGCCATACTTAACCCAGACGGGCTCAATATAACACCCAGAAATTCCACTTCTGTTGCATGAAACACACATTTACCCCAGTTTACAAAACAAGCAATGTTCTCCAAGTCTCTGCAGCACCGGTGACACATGCTTCACATGCAAGCCAACCGACCACGCACGCAACCTGGGCTTCATCCTGGACCCCTCCCTCTCGATGACCAGACAAGTCAACGCCGTCTCCTCATCGTGCTTCAACACCCTGCGTATGCTTCGCAAGATCTTCCGCTGGATCCCGACCGAGACCAGGAAGACTGTCACCCAGGCACTCGTCACCAGCCGACTGGACTACGGAAACGCCCTCTATGCCGGAACCACAGCCAAGCTACAGAAAAGACTCCTGCGCATCCAGAACGCCTCCGCCCGACTCATCCTGGATGTCCCCCGACGCAGCCACATCTCCAGCCACCTGAGGAACCTGCACTGGCTCCCCGTCGACAAGAGGATCACGTTCCGGCTCCTCACCCACGCACACAAGTCTCTCCACGACCTGGGCCCCAAGTACCTCAACGACCGCCTGACCTTCTACACGCCCACCCGCCAGCTACGGTCCACTAGCCTCGCCCTCGCAGCTGTACCACGCATCCGAAGAGCCACCGCCGGAGGAAGATCCTTCTCTTACCTGGCTGCCAAGACTTGGAACTCCCTCCCCATCCACCTTCGGCTGACCCAGGACCATCTCGCCTTCAGGAAACAACTCAAGACCTGGCTGTTCGAGCAGTAGCATACCCCTCCCCCCAAGCGCCTTGAGACCCTCCCGGGTGAGTAGTGCGCTATACAAATGGCATGATTGATTGATATCCTGATTTCTGGAATAAATTAAGGTGTCATCTATATAGACAACTAAAAACCTGTCTATAAAGTCCTTAAGCACATCATTTAAGAAAAACTGAAATGCCGCTGGGGTGTTACACAGCCCGAAGTGCATGACTAAGTACTCAAACAATCCATAGCGGGATTTGAACACCGTCTTCCACTCATCTCCCTCGCGTACTCGAACCAGATGGTAAGCCCCATGTAGATCTAGGTGGGTGTAAACCACCGCTTCCTTCACCTGGCCCAAGAGCACTGAGATGAGTGGAAGAGGTTATCAGTTCCGTACCGTGTTTTTATTGAGCATGTGGTAATCGATGCATGTCCTCAATTCTCTATTGGTTTAGAAATGAAAAAGAGAGGCGGGGCTGCCGGAGAACGGGAAGCCTTATAAAGCTGATTTCCACGTAATTATCTAAATATTCCCTCAAGTGTTTGGTCTCTGGGTCTGACAAGGCATATACCCGGCAGGAAGGAATGGTAGCTCCAGCAATCATATCTATTTGGCAGTCATATGTCCTATGAGGGGGTAGTCTTTCTGCCTTTTCTTCACTGAACACCTCTCTGTAAGCATCATACTCAGCAGCAGCAGTAGCTATATGGAACTGCTGAGTTAGAGCCAGAGCCAGGAGATGAGAACCAGGTGTATGCAAACAATGTAACCTGCACTCTACTGACTGAAACACAACTGTCTTCTTTTTCCAGTCTACCCACGAATTGTGCTTCCATAACCACGGCATACCCAATATAACTTCATACTGCGGTGCTTCTATGATACTCAATGTAATATCTTCTATGTGGTCTTGTTGTTTTCCCTTTAGGACTAATCCTACCTGTTCGATAATGGGACCTGACTAGATGGGTTTGCCGTCTACTGCCAAAACTTTCTCAGGGGTTTCTCTAGGTATGCATCATAGGCATAGCCTTTCTACAAACCCAGTGTCAATAAAATTCCCTGTGGCGCCTGAATTGATCATGACACAAACCTGGTGCACTTGGGAACCTGCAGTAAGCATGGAAAGCATCATATGGGATTCAGTATCCCAGGCATTTATAACCGCCAATGAAGGCAGCTTTACTGCATGAAGAGATGGAAGTTCTGCTACTGATCCCATCATAGATATGTCCTCAGTAACACTAGTTGTGGTTGTCATCCTTTTGTTGGAATGATATGCCCCTGACCCTTTGGGCTTATGGGGACATTCTCTCACATAGTGGCCCTTCTTCCCACAGTACATACACAGGCCCTGTGACCTGCAGTTCTGTCTCTCTATTCGAGACAATGGTGCTCTAATAGCACATACTTCCATAGGCTCTGGTCCTGTATCACTTGGAGTGGTCTATTTCTTTTCTCCAGAAACCCACTAGTCTGGTCTCCTCTTCTGCGATCACCTCCCCGTTCAGCCAGTCAGTGATCCAACCGCAAGGTTAGATTCATTAGATCCGGACAAGTGGTGGGTTGGGGGTCAGTCTGTGCCAACACATCCTTCATATCATCTCGTAACCCATGATAGTAGAGAGACATCTGCTTTTCTTCCGGCCAATTTGTCTCCGCTATCAACCGGTTAAAAGAAGTCAGATAGGTTATAAGATCCTGCCTTCCCTGTCAAATGAGAGATGGCGAACGCTACCCTGGAGTGATTGTCAGGGAATGAGGCAGGCTTGCACGAGAAGTGCAATGTTATTTGTGTCAAAAACATTTGTATCTTTGTGGGATCCCCCAAATACCTTTCCGGACTTGCCAAGGGTATAGGTGGAGGGACATGTACCTGAATCTGAGAGGTGGAAGTGTCAAACGGGTTTCTAGATTGTCTATCCACTCTCTCCCTTGGAACGGCTGTCTCAGCTCTAGAAGCTGCTAATCCTTGTTGTTCTGTAACCAATGCTTGCAGTATTTTGTCCAAAGACGCCTTCTTTGTGCATCGCTCGGATCGGGAGGAGTGTAATTCGTGGGTGCGTAATTCTGTCAAATCCACGGAAACTCCTCGGGATTTCTGAGTCCCTCCATTCCCATTGGAGTTACCTCTGTCGTCTACTGATGCACATTGATGTTTAGTATAGTTAGAAGTACCACTACAAGAATCACCCTAGTATACTAATGTGGAACACGTATAAAACGCTGCAGACATTTTGTCTGTGGTATCCATTTAGGTCTCCTTTATAATTCTCCCATCCTCTGCTGCTCGTCTTTTTCCCTACCTGTGCTGTCTATTTTAGTTGACTTCCTGACTCAGCTAAAAGCAATGTGCATGCTAAGAGTATGTAGTTGCCAGAACACAAGGTCTCAGACTCAACTGTCAATCATTTTCTATTGTTGTAAACAGTTCTGTTCCCCCTCCCACTTTTCTGACTAAGTGATCTCCTATCTGCCCATGTTTGTTGGAAACTATTCCTGTGTAGGCCTGTACCTTCTATTTGTATACACATGCTTACCAGTGCAGAAAAAGCTGTATATAAGGCCTGTGTTCTGTGACTTCAATGTACTACCTCCTGGAACACTTGAGGGTGTTGTATAGATGTAGCCCCGCTGATAAGTGATTAATAAACTTTTTATTTGAATTCCGGCTTTAGTGCCAAACTCTATTTTATTGGTCTACAGACCCGTGGACAGAGAAGGGTGACCCCTGACCGGTGTGCCCATTAAAAGGCACATTTCCACAGTTGGCGCCCGTCGTGCGACCTCATCGGAGTCACGGCCACCCGAAGGAGTGGTCTTGATGGAGGATTGGAATTTCACTGAGGAAGCGCACTGCACGAGGAGATCTATGTCTTTGAAAGGCCGACGTGACTTTTCCGGATTTCCTGATTTGGCCCTTCAGGTGGTGCCGGTCTCAACTGGGGTTTTTCATGGCGCATTTTTGTAGTGAGAAGTTGGAGACTCTTGTTTGGTAAGGTTGCTGAAGCGGCACTCTTGATTTGCTTTGCCAAGATTCTGGTTTTGTTTGTTTGATTTATTTTTTGCAAAAGATAACGGCAGGTAATGTGGAATATTTTGGAACAGTAATATTTTACAAAAATTTGGTAACATGCCTGTTTCCAGCACACTCCGTAGGTTGTGTTGCTGCCTTGGTGGTACCAAAACTGATTTAGAAAGAAGTCAGCCGGCTCCCCAGATGGGACACCTAATAAAGACATATATGTCAAATATGATATTTCTTCCATAATGTACAGTACACTGTGGAACAAATACACAAAGAAAGATTCTGATCTACAATGGCCTGTGAATCGGTCATTTGATTTTAAAAAGGTTCAATATGTAGAGTAGTGTTTATTTGAAAGAAAAAATAGACAGGATATGTTTGATTGTGTACGGATGTGGGAGAAAGAAGTACAAGAGAGAGAGTGAAAAGAGAAGAAATTATAGCAGAAAAGAACAACGAAAAACAATATATCAAAAAGCGCTAAAACTAAAGCAAATAACGAGAAGAAGGAAAAAATAGAAAAAGAAGATAGGGAACGTCGATTAGAGGTAAATGGGCAGTATCTTATTAGCCGCCCTATTTATCCCAAACTTAATAAACCTCAGGATGACTGCATCCTATTAGAGCAACCCCCACCCCGTATAAATTCCCCTCTCCCAGTGCCCCTGAGAATGAGGTTTTGGATAAGGAGCATTTGTCTTGAGAAGAAAAAGATAAAGATAAGCAAATTGGGCAGCAGACTTGCCCTACTTTATCTAGGGAAGAGAAAGATAACTTGCGGGATATTGCTAGAGAGGAAGCACGTCGGATTACTACAGCAACGTCCCTCAGAGTCCAGACTTGGAAAGACACCAAACAATTATCTTTTTTTTTTAAATTCACTTGGGAGGTAATATATGGTTGGAGGCATGTTTCTAATGCTACAGAACCAGTTGATACAAGTACTGATTATAAACAGTTAGGAGATGGGACTTTCCTTTTTTCAAACCTACCTGATATGATTAGACTGGTGGTCCAATTACGAGATGACACATTGCGTCTGCGAAAGGAGAAAGAATTAGCTAGGAAAAATAAAGTTGCAGAAGCAGTTCAATCTTAGGCAAAGAAAGTAGATTCTTTGGTGGATGCGAATAGACCTAGTACAAGTGAGTCTGCTATGAAACCTATGCGTGAAGCTGCACCCCTGTATGTTCCTCCGAAGGGTGCAGGAACCAATAATGATACAACTTCGGATGATGCAAAAGGATATTTTATATAATTGGGTTTACACTCCTTGGAGTAGAGCTGATGTGATGGCTCTTAAAGCTGCTTTATCCGACCCCGAGGGAAAAAAATCCTGCCGCCTTCTAGGAGGAGGTGGAAGGAGCCATCAGCACCTGCACTATGACCTTGCCAGATATTGATATATTCTTTGGGCTATTCGTAAAATAGATGGCAAATGCAGCATTTGTTGTCACCTGCGTGGAATTAGAAAGAATAGATACAGAAAGTGAGCCTGCGCAGAAACCTCAAAAGGAGATATTAGATATTCCTAAAGCTATTGTGACTAAGTTAAAGACTCTCATACCCCCTAAGAAAATAGATTGGACAACATTAGCGTCCTGTAAACAGAAAAAAGGATGAGTTAGTTTCTGACTTCTTTTCAAGGTTTGAGGAAACATTCCACGATTTTAGTGGTCAGTCATTTGCCGATGATACGGGTAGGCATTTGTTTGTTGATAAATTTGTCGCTAATATGTTCCCAGAAATAGCTAGTCGCTAGCGAGAGTTCTTGGACCACATCTTCCCCAGTTTCCCTTTTGACTATGGCCCAATATTATGAGCAACAGGAAAAGGAAGCAAAATGCAGGGAGGATAAGAAGGTTAAGGAGTTAAACGCAAAAGTTATGTTGGCTCAAGTATATGGTCCAACATTTAGGGGAGGTGGGAGAGGCGGAATTGCAATGGATACACCTGGAGTGCCCCCTCTTCCTCGAGCAAATTTTTCCCCTGATACTGGGCGTTATCGTTCTGAGTGATCCTTTTTGCGAGGTCTCAGTATCAGCGGGGAAGGGGAAGTATGAGAGGATGCCCAGGGAATTCAGGAAACAGGGGAGGTATAGGAGCTTGCCCCAGATTTGAAGCAGTTGAACAAGGACCAAATTACTCTAATACTTTTGATAGACAAAATCAATATCAAATGTCTGATTATTTTGCTGCTGCTCTTGCAGATTCCGATTATGCATAGGGATGCCTTGGATGGGGTAAGGGATCGGTTGAGGTGCCAGTAGATCAAATGTGTCCTTATGTTGATGCAAGCGTTTTGGGATCTACTGATCGGTTTCTAGTTGACACAGGGGCTGCCTGTAGTACTCTGTCTAAAATTGGATCCTAGGGCTCTCCTGTCCGGCACAATGATAACATCGATAGGATTCAATGGGACACCTACACCTAGCCCACTTTCACAGCAACTTTAATTCAGACTTGTCAAATTCACTGCAGCATGTCAATTTTTGCTTTCCCCTAACACACCGGACAACAGTGTGGGTATCGATATGCTTAAATATGTACATGCCACAATACGTTGTTCTCCAGAAGGAGTGCGTGTTATTTGAAATAACAATTATCCAATGGTTGAGAGATCCTGTCTTATCAAGGAGGATGCCGCTCTGGCGTCGTTACCTAGTGTAAAAGGAACACTGTTATTGCTATCGTTTCTTGCCTCTCATTATCACAAAGTCTCTCGGAAGAAATTGCAATTTTGTAGACAGCAGGTTATCTATTTAGGTCACCTCCTGTCTGTCCTGAGGGACGTGGACTCACACCAAATCGCATTCAGACCATTTTAGATACTCCTGTGCCCTGTTCTCAGAAGGACATCCGTGCATTGATTGGCCTTACTTCTTTCTGTAGGCAGTTGATCCCTAGCTTTTCGTACATTATTAAATCCTTGTTGGCCCTTTTGACTAAAGACACTTTGATGCCTTTCCCATGGACTACTGAATGTCAGAATGCCTTCCAACAGTCACGCCAAGCTCTTTGTTCTGCACCAGTATTAGGAACTCCAGACTACACTTACTAACAAGAGCATGTGAGATTAGTACAGACTTACTTGTCAATATTTTTACCGACAGCCAGTACGCATTCAGGGGTGGCATAACATTTTGGTCGCTAATGGGAAGAAAGGGGTTTCCTCACCTCACATGGGACACAAATAGTGCATGGAAAATTTGTGCATAATCTTCTTATTGCCCTAACCTATCCCAAGAAAGTAGCAATTGTTAAATGTAGTGCACACAAGAAAGTGACTGATAAAATAGGAGTAGGTAAATGCATTTTGCAGATCACACAGTCCGTGAGACCGCAATGCAGTGAAGTATCACCTCCATGTATGTGGTGAATTAACAAGCTGAATGTTGGCATGATGGCAGGCAGGAAGTGCTGGACATGCAACAATCAGCCTCTGCTGATGAACTAGATCAATGGGTCTAAGGAGGGAACACTGGATGATGAGGGCTGTTGGAGGAATAAAGATATGACCAAATGGAAGTTTCCCACAGCCTACTTATATCCCTTGATTAACATGGCACATGGGCCGGCACATGTTGGTGCAACCTCAATAGAAAAACAACTTATGCAAGTTTGGGATCATCCTGAAATTGCCGGCACTGCTAAAAAGATAGTCCAGTCTTGTCTGGTCTGCCTTCATATAATACTGGAAAGAGAACGCAAACTCCAACAGGAGGGTTTGTGACACCAACTGCACCTTTTGAGGTCCTGCAAATGGACAACGGACCTCATTTAGGGGCACATTACGATCGTGGACGGACTTGCGTCCGTCCGCGAGCCCTGAGTAGGAGGGAACGTCCGCATGTGCTGCGGCGTTCCCTCCTGTGCAATTAGGATGTGACCGCCACTCTGTCGGTCACATCCTCTATTTTTAACATTGCGGCGGGTGCGGCTTCAAGCTGCACCCGCCGCAATGTTAAAAACGCATGCATTGCATTTGCATGCACAAAGCGGCAGGCACCGCGGGGTGCCTGCTGCTTTGTGCACGCAAATGCAGGGGGGTACCATAGGTACCCCCATGTGCACCCCCACCCCCCTTCACCCAGGGGGCCCGCAACTGGCCCCCGAAGTGAAACTCCGTATGCTTTTCCGCGGCGGAAAAGCCGCCGCGGAAAAGCATGTCATACACACCATCCTAATATGGCTGGCGGTGTCTGATAGACACCGCCAGCCATGTTAGAGCCTTTCCGCCGGAAAGGCTGCGGACGGAATCCCAGACCCACCGCCATCCTAATATGGCGGTGGGTCTTTTGAGGCTCCGCAGCGGTTTTTCCGCATCCTCCGGGCCGGCGATGGCTTCCGCCAGCCCAGAGGATGCGGAAAAAACCCTATCATAATCGGCCCCTGAATTGGGCAAGTTATAGAATATGTCATGAATGGGTTGGGGATTAAACAGAAATTTCCTGCCGCTTTTCATCCACAATCAGCAGGCTCAGTGGAGCGTTACAACTTCACCCTGAAATTGGCTAAAATACAGGCTTCCATTTCTTTGAAATGGCCTGATGCCCTGCCCCTAGTACTACTTTCTATCAGATCAATACCACATACACGATCTGGCCTTACACCATATGAGGTTGTGTTTGGCAGGCCTATGAATATTTGGGGAATCCCTAAGCCTCCCCCTATACATGATGTACCCCATGTGTTGATGAGTGACTATTTGTCGCAGTTAACTGACAGCTTGTCTTCTATTTATCACCAGGTATGGGAAGTTCTTCAAGACAGGTCGCGGGGTGAAGGCCATGATCAGCGGCCTCGCGATTCCATGCCACATGCTCTCGTAAGCCCAGCTGCGTTGACAGATCACCACGACATTCTGATTACTGAGAAAGGGTGAGCTGCGTCACCTGAAGGACCTGAAGAAGTATTCCTTGACCACATGATCCCTGGTACATCTAGATATCTGGTTCGAGCCAGGAAGAAAGACATTTCAGCACAGAAAGAGACTGTCTGAGCCACTGTCCTGGGTGGTTAAAGACTGACTACAAAGGGGGGTAGCTTATTAGTAACTACTCGTCTCAATGTTAGTGAAGAAACCAATGCCTGCCCAAGACCTTAGGGCACCATCTGTTTAGTTGTTTGCTGATGAAAATTATCTTATCTAAGAAGAAGGAGATCGCTGCGACAATGTGCAACGGCTGTACAATCTGCATCCTTGGTCTGACTTTGACTGCTGCCATCATCGTTACTGTAATGTCGGTAGTGGAGGAAGTAATGCCTGTAGCCTCCTTTTTTTTTTTTTTTTTTTTTTTTTGTAAATCTGTAGCCTCCTTAACTAACATGACTGTTACATCACGCTGCAAAAGAGCACCATCATTTTGATTTGCTGCAACATGAACTGGGGTACCGGCAACATCTGAGAAACAATTTATTTCTTCAAATGTTGCATTAGACGGGGGCCGAGCTAGCCGACAAGCGAGAAGGCTGCTGAATAAGTGAGCTCCTCGCCTGCGCCTATAAAATCCTCCAGCACAATCCTTCACTTCAACAGGAAACGTTCACCAAACAAACCGAAGCAGCGGGGGGGCGATCCAGGCGGTGGGTCAAAATATACCCCAAAAGGTGTCCCGCGGTGCTGTGAAGTCGCCCGACCGTATAGGGTCCTGCGGGCGAAAACGAAAGCGGATCGCCGAGCCGTGGTGGGCAGCCATCCCGCGACGTAAAGCACACAACGCGGGGAACTGGCTGGGCGGACCCGGCTGCTTCTTGGCTGTGACGCGACTCGGACCCCCCCACCCGGGACCTACGATGAGGCTGGATGCCGGAGGGGCTAGAGACTATCGATCCTGACACGCGGGAGCTCGCCTCACAGGCCGGGGAGCATCGGTACTAAGCTGACAGCTATGACTCGGGGGCCTGCAGGGAATAAATAATTTGTACGCCCGGCCCCCCTGGAACGCCACGCTTCTCCCGATTCCTAGCACGGGGGCCCACGAAGACTGCAATCAATCGGCACCAATATCGGAGATGCACAGAAGATATAATTGATGCCTCACCTGGAAAGGTGAGTCATTGGCGGCCGAACATACACATGCAGGGATTGTGAGAACTATTTAACGTCACAGCCGAAATTGCACTGTCATTATAGCAATGAGGAGGGGGGTCGCTGCCGGGCCCTCTACAGCACACAGACCCAAGTACATCAAACAAGAGGAGGAGACACACCGAGTGGCACCACAATCACAGATAAGTCCACACATTATTAGAGACTGCTGGGGCAGGTGTGGAACCCACCTGAAATACAGAACATACCAAATAGGACTACCAATAAACACGAGCCCCACCCCTCCCTTCATCACAGAGGCATGGAGCGCCGTATGCTCTGAGGTGGTGCCCTGAATTGGTGAAACTGGATCTGCAACACTACGCTCTGGGGATCCTCGGAGACTGGATCTCTGGGGCCGTGCTGGAATTAACCGGTTGGGTGGGCAGTTGAACTCAGTGGCAGTAACAAGAGACTAGTGGGGCGACGGAGATACAGCGCAACGCACGGAGTGCACAAGTGAAGAGCGTCTACGGATGAACCCGGAGTAGAAGTGGGGCACTGCCAGAGGACTATATTTGCCCTAGACGAGGTCATACACACATTGATCTTCCGGTACGCTGTCATGCAAGTGAGCCAAGATCTGCAATCCTGCAATACCTGACGTCTACACCAAACTCATAACTGTGACACAGCCCTTATCACTGTTAAAATATGGGTAAACCAGATCGCACCCAACCGAAAATAAACTTTGATCAGCCTAAAAAACAACAAGGGGAACATGCTCTGGCTCAACTTGTACAGGGAGCTGCAGGTGGGATTACAAATGATGATATACAATCCCTGTTTAGTACAATCCAAGCGGCACTAACCAACATTGACGGAAAGATAGATTCCCTGACTTACAGGATGTCCGAAAGACTAGACAAACATACAGAACGTATTGATATAGCGGAGCGTAGGATATCTGAGGCTGAAGATTCTCAAGTACAACTGGCAGCAAAGCAAACAAAGATGGAGAAACAACTGGTGGAGATGACGACAAAGGCAGAGGATTTGGAAGCTCGGTCTAGGAGAAGCAACATACGCCTGATGGGAATCTTGGAAACAGCAAATACGGGCCCAATGGAACAGTATGTTGAAAGAGACACTTTTTCGGACGTGTTTATTGTCGAGAGAGCCCATAGATCCCTGGTGCCTAAACCACCTACCGGGTCCAGACCGCGGCCGGTCATTGCCAAAATTCTGAACTATAGAGACCGTGACGCAGCGCTGCGCAAAGCCAGAGAACTGGGAAAACTGTCCCATGACGGTATGGACATCTCAATATACCCGGACTTTACCTCGGCGGTGCAGGAAGCGCGCAAGAAATTTGTCACCGGAAAGCAAAAACTGAGAGAGCTGAACATACCATACGCTATGCTATACCCGGTCAGACTCAGAATCACCGTCGACGGCAAATCGCTGATTTTCAATGAATCATCGGAAGCACAGAAATTCCTGCAACAGAAAGAAAAATTAGGCGCACTGAGGAAATCACCACAAGGCAACCATGGAGACCAGTCCACAATGTCGGATGTTAAATAAGGTTGGAACTCTGACCACTCTACAGATGACGTGCTGATGTCAGCCCACACAGTGTTATAAACTCTTGTCCAGCTGTAGGAGACTGTCTACTCCCCATATGCAAGATTATTGTGGATATACAATGTCAGATAAGTTGGCAGCCACTATGATAACACTGTACTGATTTTTGGGCTATATTATACTACAAGGGTATTGTGAGATGCTCGAGGTAGACAACTCCCCGCCGATACCCAGGCGGTTATGTATACACTGTGGGCTATCACGGTTTAAGTGTTGAAGTGATACTGTGAATGAGTGGGTGCAGACCCATGTGGCCTAGGTCACAAGCAAAGGGTAGGCAGCTCTGACCCCTACGCGTGAACCGCACCAACTGTTGAATTCTTTCTTAATTTGGTTCTCTTGAGGGGATATGTTGTTTATTGCTCAATGGGATGTCTCCACTAGTTCGGGGTGGTGGAGTGGGAAGGGGGGACTGGGTAAACAGAAAACTCTGACCTACAAAGTGCCGGCAGGAATACTCGTAACAGACACTAACAGACACAACGGGAAAATACCTACGATAGGTGACGACTCCGCACATAGTGGCTGACACTCTAAAGCAACACAGGCCACTGACATTCCTCTCCTGGAATGTAAGGGGCCTGCACAACCCACAGAAAATACGTAAGGTGCTGGCGTACTTGGACAGGCACAGGATAGATGTGGCTTGCCTGCAGGAAACACATCTCACACACTCTAGGGAATAACAAATTGGTGCAAAATGGGCCTCCTTCAGACAAGCATCATCCTACTCTTCCTACGCTAGAGGCATTTTGATCTGGGTGAAGCGTACAGTGCCATTCTCATTAATTAAATCCGTACAAGATGACCAGGGGCGCTTTGTGATTCTACAAGGAAACTATGGGGGCACGGTGTTAACCATACCTGGACACCGGTCAGCACCGAAGACATCACCCGCATGATGAACACCATCCACTCCGTATCACCTACCGACCCCTGCCCCCACCACGTCTTCAACAAAGCCGACTCCATCATCGCACCCCAACTCCAGGACATCATCAACACCTCCTTCAACACCTCCACCTTCCCGGAGAGCTGGAAGCACGCCGAGCTCTGCGCCCTCCTGAAGAAACCAACGGCGGACCCCACCGACCTCAAGAACTACAGCCCCATCTCGCTCCTCCCTTTTCCTGCCAAGGTCATCGAGAAGACCGTCAACAGACAGCTTGCCGCCTTCCTCGAGACGAACGGATCCCTCGACCCCTCGCAGTCTGGCTTCCGAGCCAACCACAGCACCGAGACCGCCCTCATCGCAGCCACAGACTACATCAGATCCCTGCTCGACAACGGGGAAACTGCGGCCCTCATCCTCCTGGACCTCTCCGAAGCATTCGACACTGTCTGCGACCGCACCCTAGTACAGCGCCTTAGCAACATCGGAATCTAAGAGAAGGCACTGGAATGGATCATCTCGTACCTCTCGGGAAGAACACAGAGAGTCTGCCTCCCCCTGTTCAGTTCCAAGGCCTCCGAAGTCATCTGCGGCGTACCACAAGGATCATCACTCAGCCCCATCCTCTTCAATGTCTACATGAGCCCCCTCGAAGCCATCGCACGCCAACACAACCTCAACATCATCTCCTACTCCGACGACACCCAGCTGATCCTCTCCCTCACAAACGACCCCGCCACCGCGGATGTACGTTGTTACAACTCATGTTGTAACAACGCATGCCTTTACCACGCAAGTCTTACAACGCAAGTCGTTGCATTGGAGGGCGTGGATTTAGGAATCTTATAATTTTATATTCCAACACCAGTCCCCGTAACAGTAGGGAAGGTGTTGGAATATAAAATTGCAAGATTCCTTATCCCACAGCGCCATCCAGCGCAAGTCGTAGTAACGCCTTGCGTTGTATTAGCTGCGGGGTAAAGGCACTAAGGTGTAAAAACCGCTTTGTCAACGATGTTCTCCGCCACCGCCAGAGCCAGCCTACACGAAGGGATGAAAGACGTCGCCGAGTGGATGAAGAACAGCCGCCTGAAACTGAACTCAGACAAGACGGAAGTCCTCATCCTAGGATCATCGCTCTCCGCCTGGGATGACTCCTGGTGGCCCCCTGCCCTGGGCACCGCTCCCAAGCCAACGGACCACGCACGCAACCTCGGCTTCATCCTGGACTCCTCCCTCTCGATGACCAGACAAGTCAACGCCGTCTCGTCATCGTGCTTCAACACCCTGCGTATGCTCCGAAAGATCTTCCGATGGATCCCCACCGAAACCAGGAAGACAGTCACCCAGGTACTCATCACCAGCCGACTGGACTACGGAAACACCCTCTACGCCGGAATCACAGCCAAACTTGAGAAAAGACTCCAAAGCATCCAGAACGCCTCCGCACGGCTCATCCTGGACATCCCCCGACAGCAGCCACATCTCCGGACACCTGAGAGACCTGCACTGCCCCGTCAGCAAGAGGATCACGTTCAGACTCCTCACCCACGCACCCAAAGCCCTCCATGACCTGGGACCCAGGTACCTCAACAACCGCCTGACCTTCTACACTCCCACCCGCCAGCTACGTTCCACCAGCCTCGCCCTCGCCGCCGTTCCACACATCCGCAGAGCCACCACCGGAGGAAGATCCTTCTCCTACCTGGCAGCCAAGACATGGAACTCCCTCCCCATCCGCCTCCGGCTGACCCAGGACCACCTTTCCTTCAGGAAGCAACTCAAGACCTGGGTCTTCGAGCAGTAGCAGACACCCCCCCCCCCCAGCGCCTTGAGACCCCTCCGGGTGAGTAGCGCGCTATACAAATGCTATGATTGATTGATTGATTGAGTAAATGTATATGACCCAAATATAGATGACCCCTCTTTTTACGCTGGAATCTGGGCTAAACTCAGCGCCCTTCAGCCAGGTACCATACTTTCGGGAGGCGATTTTAATACTTGCCTGCACCCAGCTGTAGATAGATCGACAGGTCTAGATAGATATGGTAAACACTCGGCTAGAGTCCTAAGAGACGGGATGACAGATTGGAACTTAATAGTTATCTGGAGGCAACGACACCCAGATAGAAGAGAGGGGACATGTTTTTAGTCAACACATCTTACATGGTCCAGACTGGATTATTGGTTAGTAACACAAGATGTATGGACATGGACTACTGAGGTGCTACACCTGCCCAAAACATTGTCCGATCATGAACCGGTACAAATAAATTTAGAATTTTCATCACACACCCTGAGGCAATTTACATGGAGACTGAGACAGACAGCACTACAAGAACAGGTATTCCGAGAGGAACATCGTCAAGCTATACTAACCTTCTTTGAGCAAAACACTGGCTCTGTCCAGAGCACAAGGACCATCTGGGAAGCATTTAAAGTCACCATACGGGGGCACTGTAAAAAGTGCACATGCAGGCATATTGAGAGACATACAATGACAGTTAGAGAAACTTGAGACTGACATTGTCGAGCTGGAACGCAAATTCGAAGTCACTCTTTGTGACAAGATATTGGCCGACATTAGGAAACATATTGATAAGTATAATGAATTTACAGATGATGAGATTAAATACATCTCTCGCAAGTATATAGCACGGAACTACGGAGAGGGGGGCAGACCTGGAAGGACTTTATCATATAAAATCAGGCCTACACATACCACGGCATTTATCACGCAGATCCAAGACCCACAGAGTGATCCAGTTTACAACACACTCGCCATACTGAAATGTTTCACTGACTATTATACCCAGCTATATACGGCCCAAGTATCGGCCTCCACTCTGGATATATGGGACTATTTAAAAGACATTGGGCTGGCATGCCTATCTGACACTCGTAGAAAATATTTTTGCCTCCCCTTTTCTAAGGATAAAATAATATATACTTTCAATTCTCTGCCTAATAATAAAGCTCCTGGACTAGACGGCCTACCGGGAGTATTCTATAAAGAATACCGAGACATACTAGTACCACATTTTGCAGAAATGCTTGAAAAAGCATATGAGGAAGGCTCACTACCGACCACGCTGAATGAGGCCCTCATAATTGCACTCCTGAAGCCAGGTAAAGACCCTCACGTGTGAGATTCATACAGACCCCTGCCCCATATAAATATTGATGTAAAAATTTTAGCAAAAATAATCGCGAACAGAATGCAACCAATTCTATGTAATTTAATATTACCGGACCTTTATGCCCACATGGTCTACAACCCACAATCTTTGCACTATTTTCTCGATATATCACCAATTAGACTCTGACGTGCTGGCAGCTGCAGCCCTCTTGGACGCCGCCAAGGCATTTGACTCCGTGGAATGGAATTTTATGTTTGTAACCTTGCGTAAAATGGGGTTCCCTGAACCCTTTTTGAAATGGATCTCCTTATTATATACGACGCCCAAAGCACGAGTAAGGATAAATGGCTCCACCTCTGCTCCTATACCAATCACACACAGCACTAGACAAGGATGCCCATTATCCCCGATGCTTTTTGCGATCATACTTGAGCGACTGGCCTGTAAAATTCGGCACATACATTCCGCAAAGGCTCTACAGTTTATCCTCAGACCGATTGGTATAGCATTATATGCGGATGACATGGTCCTATACACCACACACCCCGACAGGAATCTAAACCCGCTCATCAGGGAATATGTTAAATATAAACAATACGCTAGACTCCGTATAAACTGGGATAAATCGGTTGTGATTCCACTTACTAACATCACAAAAGAACGTGAGCTAGAGTTTCCCCTGAACTGGCATACAGACCCAGTTAAATACCTGGGAATCTGGATACACAGAGATCCAGAGGTAGTCATTAGAGAAAATTATGGTAAGGCAATGACAAGATTAGAAGATCAGATAGACAGGTGGATAAAAATGCCCTTATCCATGGCCGACAGGATAGCCCTCCAGAAGATGATAATTCTACCTAGATTCCTATATATGTTCTGGAACATACCAATTTGGCTGAATAAGTCCTTCTTTGATAGATTACGTTCTGCCCTCCAGAGACTAACATGGGCTGGCAAACAGGCTAGAACAAGCTGGAGAGTCCTTACACAATCATATCACCTGGAGGGTTTTGGGGCACCGGATTTTCAATTACACTACCTCTGTGCGCAGGCTCAACATGCAGACTTTAGGACAAAACCGCATGCATATATACCACATATCGCTGTGGAGACAGATAGCGTTTCCCCTGTACCTTTGACGGTTCTGCTGGCCGACCCAATTCGATATATGACGAAAGATGTGTTGGCACACAGAGCTAACAAACTTCCGATATATGCCCGTGCACTGCCCACGGCCAAACATCCCCACCTTACTGTAACTCAGGAACAGAACATGCAGACACTACTTGCAGAAATGGGACTAAACATCATGGGCCATTTATTTCCCCATAATACATTCATAAAGTGGACAGATCCCTCCTTATGTGCACATCAGACTCCAATGAAGAGATTTGCGTACCTAAGGCTGCTCACGGCAATAAGATCATTATATACTACATTCCCGTCTGAGCCCGAACAATTGTGCACAGTGCAGACATTGCTAACCGCTCCTACCCGCAAGAATTTAGTAACACGACTATACTCAGCTGCCCAAGATGAACAAGCAGATAAGCCAGTAGCTGCGTGAAGTAGATGGGAAAGGTCTTTGAGTACTTCAATTGAAGATCAAGATTGGAACTACAGCTGTACACAACTCACGCTTCTTACGTCAAATTGCAATCTAAGCATTATACATTTTAAATTTCTTCACCAACTATATTATACACCGGTTAAATTACACAAATTGGGAGTTAGAGAAACTGATACCTAGCTTAGATGCAATACACCAGGCGCTGATTTTTTACATGTCTCATGGTCCTGCCCGGGTTTGCAATCGTACTGGAGCGCAGTCACCACTGCACTCACTACCATGTTATCAGAACAAATTCCAAACACCCCTCTGACATGTATACTGGGAGCTAAGAAACTCAAATACCCTTGACGTAGGAAATTCTTGGCGGTAGCTCTTTTACTTGCGAAACGTTGAGTAACGATCAGATGGGGCAGCAAACGGCCACCCAGAGTAAAAGAGTGGATAAGAGACATGACCTATTGCAGAGAAACCTTAGAGACATATGCGGAGGACATCCCACTGGCCTCAAGACCCAGAGACTTCTGGGAACCGTTTGTGCAATACTTACACGATACTACTGAATAAACGATAAGAACCAATACGTGCCGCTGATGTGGGGATGTGATGTTTGGGGGGAGCTCCGTGCATGGATCTGGACGAGATGTCGGGCCAGAGGGGGTGTCACTGTGGGGAACTATGTAGTAACACGGTCACTGTTATATTGCAATCGCTAATGTGTTTGTATAAGTCTTATTTTGGACTCGCCAAGTGTCAACTGTATATATTATTCTGATATGTGTATGATACTAAATGCTGTGCAAATGCTGGTCAGAAGAAAAATAAAATACTAAAAAAAAAAAAAAATGTTGCATCAGACACACCAGCTAAGCAATGATACTAACTGTTGGGTTTGTGGCATTCCTCCTCATCAGAACATGAAAGGAATCCAGTTGTCTCCTCTGCCATTCTCTCACAAAAGCTCATTCCCAGCTTGGTTCAAACTTCCATGTGCCTCTAATGAACAAAGTCTGTTTCCCCAAAGAAGATGGGGACCCATAATCAAAAGGGACTGCTTTAGAAATGGAAGAATATAGTAAAGGAAGTGCAGCAACAAACTATGGGGCATATTTTCAACAATGGCATAGCGCATATTTTTATATCGCAGTCTATCGCTGGATTTCATCGCCGTGTTAGCGGCGAATTAGCAACGCTTTGCTCAGAGGCGATGTAAAATCCAGCGATATAGGTGAAAACCAGCAATAGCATGAGTAATCCAGTGATAATTTTACTGCGCTAATGAAAAGCTTGCTAATAGGCAAGTGTGGACTTAACCTAACAATCCACCTCCCATTGACAAGATGGTTAAGTCAGGGTTTTATCAGGTGTTAAATTCCAGTAATAACCGCAGTTAGCGCAAATTTTTTTATCGCTTGCCGGGTCCGGGACCGCATTAATAATAGAGGGAAGTTGTGTTTGCGACTGTTTCCATGTAGTTTTTGTGAGGAACGCCTACTTTGCATGTCATTAGTGATAAATAGCGCTGACAGGCAAGGCGGCATAAAAACGGCTGCTATCCCAAGAAAACAAGCGCTAAAACATGTTAGCGAGTCCTTGTAAATAGTGCGATAAAAAAATTGCCGCCGCATCACAGAAAAGCGCAACTAAACTGGCGTACATTCGTTTGATAATATGCCCCTATGTGTATCCAAATTCTAGGTCGGCTAAAGTAAATGGACCCCTTGTTACATCTGTTGCCAGGACCAAGGACTCCTGAGGCGGAAGCCGGGAGTTTAGGGCTACGATTTTTTAAAATTGATATTGACTATCTAGCTAGCACTAGCATACTTTTAAAACACGCATTTGCACTTCTTGGATTTTAATTTGTTTCCCCCCCTCGCCGCACCTCCCTACCTGTGGGGCTTTCCCTCCTGGGATTATTGGGGCCTTAGGGAGCCGATTTGGGGCTTCTGCTGACCACCGGCCTCGATCCCTCTCGGCGCAAACTTCAGGCGCCATCTTGGTGGAGGACGAGGACAGCGCTCTAGTGTTCGGCCGATTGGGGGCCTACACACTATAAAATGAATCCCTCCTCCCGTCTGCGCAGCCAGACTGGGCCATGGGCTAGAATCGCTGGTTGATTCCCCGGGACATTGCATGACTTATACTCGGGAGAATCTTCTGCAATTAAAACCAATGCTTAACCCCCCAGAACATCTGAAATTCAGCCCGGATGATCCTTGGCCGAGAGGTTATGACTGGGCGGGGTCCATGCAGGAGAAGAACAACGTCGGAAAAAACACGGCTTCCCTTACTATGGCACTTCTAAACTGTAGGTCCCTTTCAAAACATGCCGTCGAAATCAATCTACTGGTCCAAGATTTGAAACTATATCTATTGTTTTTAACCGAGACATGGTTGTCACCGAATTCAGGAGCTGATATTGTCATGGCACTTCCAGACGGCTTCATCATGCAATGTCAATATAGACCCCACGGAAAAGGGGGTGGGCTAGCGATAATACATAGAGACAGATTTGGCTGTAGAATATCAGAGGGTGGTGTTAAGGACTGCGAAAGCACTCATTTTTATTTACAAATTTCACCGAATAAATCTCTACCAGGCCTATTAATTATAGGTTCACTTCTAGAGAACACTATTGCCTTAGCCACCGCTGCACCTAATTTCATCGTATTAGGAGATTTAAATTTTCATTTTGATGACCCTTCTGATAAGGGGGCTATGGATCTTAAGCTCGAGCTAAAATCTATGGAGCTAGAGCAAAAAAATGAAGATGCCACACACATAAAAGGGCATCTTCTTGATCCTATATTGACGAATGCTTCACATTTGGTATTAAGGCCCCCCCTCCCTCTACCTTGGTCTGACCATTTTCTGGTCCCATTTGAGTGGCAAATCAATTTTGACCTCCCACAGATACAGGCGCCACGCACTTTAGAGAGAGTGTGGTCCAAACTCCCTTTGGAAAGCTGGATTAACAGACTGGAGCAGACAATTCCCCTTTCGGATCCTGATCCCGTAGAGGCGGATCTAAACCTCTTAAATTGGCTCAATAGTTTCCTCGACTCCGTTCTGCCTAAAAAAACAGTGGAAAAGAAGAGCAGGGCTTTTAAAACACCTTGGTACAACCCTGAACTCCGAGATTTAAGGAAAATTTGTAAGAAAGCCGAGTGGACTTGGAGAAAAGATTGGGCTTCCCACAATAAATTAGAGTATAGAGAAGCCATGAGGACCTACAAATTATCCCGGAAACTTGCCCAAGCCACTTATTATGAGGACAAAATTAGAACCTCCTCTAATTCATCTAGAGAGACATTTAAGATTGTTAAAGATCTCCTTAAAGCACCAACCCCTCCGACGGTGCAAGTGGCATCGGAAGCTAGGTGCAATCAATTGGCCGCTTTTTTTAAAAACAAAATTCTAAATATACTCAAAACTCTGCCGCAGAGCGACCAAGCCTCTGACTGGGCTCATTTTTTGGCCCCTTCTTCCGGCCCTCGCCTTGACTCGTTTGCCCCGATTTCAAGGGATGACCTCCTAAAAATTCTGCACACCGTAAAGAGTGGCTCCCCCAATGACCGTGCCCCCATGCACATTATGAATCAGGTAGCCGCCACCACCGCCCCAATAATCACAGACCTTCTCAATGCCTCCTTCACTCAGGGAATTGTCCCGCCCAGCTGGAAGCGGGCTATGGTTAAAGCGCTTCTTAAAAAACCAGAGCTCGACCCCGCAGAGTTCACTAACTTCTGACCAATCTCGCTGCTGCCGGGCATCAGTAAGATGGCGGAAAAAATAGCCAATCAGCAGCTTTCATCTTTCTTAGAAAGTAATAAGCTGCTTCGTAACTCCCAGACTGGTTTTCGCCCAGGGCAGGGAACAGAGTCTGCCCTATTAGCAGTCGTGGAGGAGGCAAGGTGTATTTTGGATTCAGGGGGATCAACGATGGTGATCCTCCTGGATCTGAGCGCAGCTTTCGATACGGTGGACCATAAGATCTTAATCCATCGTTTGAGCAACTTGGGAGTGTCAGGTACAGCGCGGCAATGACTCACATCTTTCTTGGAGAATCGTACCTTTCAGGTTTGGGAGGGTGCAGCACGCTCCAAGATAACCCCCCTCGAGTGTGGGGTCCCACAGGGCTCATCACTGAGCCCTTTCTTATTCAATGTTTATATGGCTCCCCTCGAGGATGTGGTGAATCCATTTGGGATTAAAATAGTCACTTACGCCGACGACACCCAACTGGTCGTCTCGCTCTCCCAAGAAAAACACTGCGCGGAAAACCTTCACACCTGCCTCTCAGAAATCCATTCCTGGATGAACGTCTCACGTCTCAAATTGAATGGGTCTAAAACAGAGCTTATGTTGCTAGGCCACCATATAACATCTTTATCTAATTCCATCTGGCCTGCCTCTTTGGGACCCGCACCAACCCCAAAGAATGAATTAAAAAGTCTGGGAGTATGGTTGGAGCAGGACCTGACATTTAAGACCCAAGCAAAAAAGACAGTGGGCATCTGCATAGGGCTACTTTGTTCTGCGCGGAAAATACTTCCCCTATTGCCAGAGCTCTCGAGGAGGCTACTTATTCAGGGTCTGATCTTATCAAGACTGGATTATAGTAACGCCCTCCTCCTGGCAGCCCCTGAATCTACAATTAACACTCTTCAACGAGTCCAGAACTCGGCAGCGAGACTCCTTACTGGTACTTCGCGCAGATCGTCAGCCAGACCTGCACTCAAAGCCCTCCATTGGTTACCATTTCGTGAAAGGGTCAAATTTAAGTCCCTATGTATTGCTCACAAGTCCCTGCAGGGGAACGGACCCCCTATTTTAGGGCTTTCGTTCGCCCTTACAAGGCCACTGGATCGCTTCGTTCCGATCATGCCAATCTGGCAATTGTTCAGAGAGTGAGGCGGACGCGGACTGGGGGTTGCCGCTTTTTAGTGAACTCAGCGACCTTGTGGAACGCTCTCCCACCCAGGATTCAGATGGAGCCGAGCCATCCAAAGTTCCGAAAGCTCCTTAAAACCTTCCTGTTTCCCCTGGACCCCTAGACGCCGGCACTGTCTCTGGTATTCCTCGTTCTATAGCGCTGGGACGCTCTCGGGCAGCAATGCGCTCTATAAATCCAGTTTCATTTCATTCATTTCATTCATTCACTGGCCCCTTTTGTGTACAAGGTACTGGCGATGTGCCAGTGGGCCACAGTAACTGTACTGCAGTGTTGTAGATGTCTACGAGAGGCCGAAGCAGCTCCCATGCATCACGTCGCACTTCTTTTGTTAGCGGAACTAAGGCATACTACTTCCTACCTCAAGGTTGGTTTGGTACCTGTTAGATAGCCTTCCTTCTACCACCTGTGTTTTTAGCTCCCCCAACCTAACATCAAGATTTGCAATTGTTCAATCACTATGTTAGTACTAGGGGAGAACGTGCAATGGATGTCTCTGTAGTCGACCAGACTGAGACCACATGGGAACCATATAGACTGGAGCATGCTGTATCATTGGATCCAGCTGTTGTGTCTTCACACCGGACAATATACCTTCTGTATATGCGGTCATCTCCAAACTACACAAAATAGCTACTGAGATATATCAAGATTCAGGAACATGGTCTTGGGCTAGATGGTTCTGGAGCGTATTTTCTATATGGGGCTTAAAAATATTTTCAGCCTTATTGATAATTATTGCAATTCTCTTCTCTTGTTGTTTATGTATCAACTTACCATAAATAACACACGCTGACTTCTGGGCCGGCCCACGCTATTATCAATCAATCAATCAAAGGCATTTATAAAGCGCACTACTCACCCGGAGGGTCTCAAGGCGCTTGGGGAGGGGGGGTCCGCTAGTGCTCGAACATCCAGGTCTTGAGCTTCTTCCTGAAGGAGAGGTGGTCTTGGGTCAGGCGCAGGGCGGTCGGGAGGGAGTTCCAGGTCTTGGCGGCCAGGTAGGAGAAGGACCTTCCTCCTGTTGTCGCTCTTCGGATGCGGGGGACGGCGGCGAGGGCATGACTGGTAGATTGGAGATGGCGTTTGGGAGCGTAGAAGTTGAGGCGGTTGTTGAGGTAACTCGGGCCTTGGTCGTGTAGGGCTTTGTGCGCGTGGGTGAGGAGAAGGAAGGTGATTCTCTTGTTGACGGGGAGCCAGTGAAGGTCTCTCAGGTGTCCGGAGATGTGGCTACGTCGGGGGATGTCGAGGATGAGTCTGGCTGAGGCGTTCTGGATCCGCTGGAGTCTCTTCTGGAGCTTGGCGGTGGTTCCGGCGTAGAGGGCGTTGCCGTAGTCCAGTCGGCTGGTGACGAGGGCCTGGGTGACCGTCTTCCTGGTCTCGATGGGGATCCACCGGAAGATCTTCCGTAGCATGCGTAGGATGTTGAAGCACGACGAGGAGACGGCGTTGACTTGTCTGGTCATGGAGAGGGAGGAGTCCAGGATGAAGCCCAGGTTGCGTGCGTGGTCTGTAGGTTTGGGTGCGGTGCCCAAGGCGGGGGGCCACCAGGAGTCGTCCCAGGAGGAGGGCGAGGAGCCCAGGATGGGGACTTCCGTCTTGTCTGAGTTCAGTTTCAGGCGGCTGGTCGTCATCCACTCGGCTATGTCTTTCATCCCTTCGTGTAGGTTGGTTCTGGCGGCGTCGGGGTCGTTGGTCAGGGAGAGGATCAGCTGGGTGTCGTCGGCGTAGGAGATGATGTTGAGGTTGTGTTGGCGTGCGATGGCCGCCAGGGGGCTCATGTAGACGTTGAAGAGGGTGGGGCTGAGCGAGGACCCTTGGGGGACGCCGCAGATGACTTTGGTGGCCTCTGACTTGTACGGTGGTAGGCGGACTCTCTGTGTCCTTCCGTCGAGGAAGGAGATGATCCATTCCAGTGCCTTCTCCTGGATTCCGACGTTGCTGAGTCGCTGCACTAGGGTGCGGTGACAGACAGTGTCGAATGCTGCGGAGAGGTCTAGGAGGATGAGGGCCGCTGTTTCTCCGTTGTCCAGCAGGGCTCGGATGTCGTCGGTGGCAGCGATGAGGGCGGTCTCGGTGCTGTGGTTGGCTCGGAAGCCAGACTGAGAGGGGTCGAGGGATCCATTTGTCTCGAGGAAGGCGGCCAGCTGCTTGTTGACGGTCTTCTCGATGACTTTGGCTGGAAACGGGAGGAGCGAGATGGGGCGGTAGTTCTTGAGTTCGGTGGGGTCCGCTGTTGGTTTCTTTAGTAGAGCGCTGAGTTCGGCGTGCTTCCAGCTCTCAGGGAAGGTGGCGGTGTCGAAGGAGGTGTTGATGATGTCCCGCAGGTGGGGTGCGATGACGGCGTCGGCCTTGTTGAAGACGTGGTGAGGGCAGGGGTCGGTCGGAGATCCGGAGTGGATAGAGTTCATCGTGCGGATGGTGTCTTCTGTGTTGATCGGGGTCCAGGCGCTGAGGGTGGTGGTGGGGGGCGTTGGTGCGGTCGTGGGGAGCGTTGGTTGTGTGCTGAAGCTGTTGTGTATGTCGGCGATCTTGTTGTGGAAGTAGGAGGCGAGGGAGTTGCAGAGGTCTTGCGATGGGGTGATGTAGTTGGATCCAGCGTTGGGGTTGGAGAGCTCTTTCACGATGTTGAAGAGTTCCTTGCAGTTGTGTGCGTTGTTCTCCAGCCGGTCCTTGAATGCTGTTTTCTTGGTGGCGTGGATCAGTTGATGGTGCTTTCGGGTGGCGATCTTGAGGGTGGTCATGTTGTTCGGTGTTGGCTCCCTTCTCCAGGCTTTCTCGAGGGCTCGGCAGTTCTTCTTGGAGCTCTTGAGTTCGTCTGTGAACCATGGGGCCTTCTTGCTGCCGGGTCTGCTGGGCGGGGTCTTCAGTGGGGCGAGTTCGTTCGCGCAGTTGCTGATCCACTTTGTGAGGTTGTCGGCGGCCTGGCTTGGGTTCGCTGAGCTGGCGGGAGTGTGCTGGCTCAGGGAAGCGGCGAGCTGGTCGGCTGTGATCTTGTTCCAGCTTCTTCATGCAACCTGTTGCTGGTGGTGGTGGATCGTGGTTCTTCTGAAGGTGAAGTGGATGCAGCTGTGGTCCGTCCAGTGGAGTCCGGTGGCATGGCTGAAGGCGATGTCTTTTCTGGATGAGAAGACGGCGTCGAGTGTGTGTCCGGCGAGGTGGGTGGGGGTGGTCACCAGCTGCTTGAGTCCGAGGGTGGCGAGGTTGTCAAGCAGGGTGGTGGTGTTGCGGTCGTTGTCGTTCTCCAGGTGGAAGTTGATGTCCCCCAAGAGGATGTAGTCGGCGGAGGGGAGGGCGTGCGGGCTGATGAAGTCGGCGATGTCTTCGCTGAATGGTGTGCGTGGTCCCGGGGGTCGGTAGATCAGGGTGCCTCTGAGGGTGGTCTTGGGGTCGGTGTGGATCTGGAAGTGCAGGTGTTCGGCGATTGTCAGGGTGTCATCGGTGTTGGTCGTGATGTGGATGGTGTCCCTGTGGATGATGGCGATGCCTCCTCCAGTCTCCAGTACGACCTTCGCCATGGTGTGGTCCGTTCTGGCTTAACTTTTTGTGTTTTTGTTCTTACTCCCAGTCTAGCACGACTGAGCGCTGTGCCTGTGCTAAACCCCAGGAGGTACCTATACCTCTAATTATAGGTAAGACCATGGTGCTTTCCTCATGTCATTGGAGGCAAGATAATGACTGTAACAACAGCACGCACTCGTCTCTTTTTCTCCCCTTTTTTCAACAATATTGTCAAATACAAAATAATGGCACGCACTGAGGAGCTCACGTATATGTATAATAGACAAATGGTGATTACACACAAGAGTCCACAGAGCTTGCACAGATTACCGTTTCAGTGTGAATGTGCACTTCCTACACGATGTGTCTTGATTTTATAGTGCCTGTCATACTTTGCTGTTATTTGCAGTGAATCATTTTCACACAGAGATGCCAGCCTCCATTTCCATAGCCTGGCAACTTCGTACAAAGACAACCTCAATGTGAGCCATTCTTACAGTTTGGCTCTTTAGCCTATATATCCATGTTCTGTGTGTCTAGTTCCTGTTTTTGTCTCTATGTGTCTGGAAGCCACTCCAGCATCAGACCGACCTTCTGGTCCACGATAATGGACATCCTGGTTAATGAAAGGCTCTCATGGCAGGAACATGATAACCTTGGGGCATATTACCAAGCAATAGCGATAATTATCGCTATTGCTTGGTTAGAGACAAAAATGTATTGGCCGCAATGCATGAATATCGCTGAAAAGTCAGCGATATTCAGGCATTACCGGTCTAATGCTCTTAGCCATGTTATCCACCTCCCATTGGATAACATGGCTAAGAACTGCTCAGGGCAGGTGTTAGCTCTTGGAGATATTCACGCTTAGCGTGAATATCTCCAAAAGTTGGTAATTGGAGATAGCGATGTTAGCGACTGTTTCCAGAAGAAACAGGGTGGGGTGATAGAAGAAACAGGATGGGGTTGGTGGGGGGAGAAAAGAAACAGGATGGTGTGGGTGGGGAGGAGAGAAGAAACAGGGTGGGTGGGGGAGAGAAGAAACAGGACGGGGTGGGTGGGAGGAGAGAAAAACAGGACTTGAGAAGAAACAGGACAAGGATGGGTTGGGGTACAGAAGAAACAGGACAGGGGAGAGTGTGCTGCAGAATTCTGTATACAGAGAGATCAATCAATAAGACTATGCAGGGAACGGCATGGGGGTATCTAGGCACTGGGGTGCACGGTCTCCTTCTAAAAGCCAGGTCTTGTGGAAACAGTGGGAAACAGTGGGAAGAGGGAAGAAACAAGCAGAAAAAGGCAAAATAGAGGGCAGAAAAATAAGCAAGTAGAAAGGGCAACACAGAGGGCAGAAAAACGAGCAGAAAAGGCAAACCAAAGGGCAGAAAAATGAGCAGATAAGGCAAAACAGAGCAGAAGAGGAGACAACACAGGGCAGAAAAGGCAAAACAGAGACTAGAAAATGGGCAGAAACGGCAGAACAGAGCAGGAAAGGCAAAATAGGGTAGAAAAAAGAGAAGAAAAAAGCAAAAAAGAGGAAGGAACGAGCAGAGGAGGCACAAACAAAAGGCAGCAGGTAGACAGGCAACAGAGGGCAGCGGACTGAGGGCAAGCTGAACAGGAGAACTGTCGCTGGGCGAGCTGGCTTGAGGACCTGCTTGTTGAAGGCTGGAGCAAGTCAAATGTGGTTGGTTAACTCTGACAATTTCAAAGGTAGATTTGATGCTGTTAGCATTCTAGATTTGGTTCCAATAACGCATCAAAATGCCTTTCTTGTGTAAAACTTAAGTTAAGATTTATATTTCAATTTTAGCTGGGGATTACAGTCCTTGCGTCATTGGCGCTCAGCCTTTTCACAGATAGATTTGTGTTTATACAGTCTTTTGGGTGTCACTGATTTATAAGGCACCATGGAGCATAATGACTCGGTAATCTCTCTACTAAGCTGATCAGCAGCTTGCTCACCGCCATCTTTCCAAGCCAGAATTGTAGTAACAAGACTTTGTTACATGGTCTCAGTCGAGAATTTAGATCGGGCGGATTTAAAAAATGTTTTATCTCTTTTTTCCATCCAGATGCAGAAATAAAAATTACGATGATCTGTCCAAGGCAAACTATCTGCTTTTATGACAACGAAGTTCACAGGGTAAAAAAAGATAGGGGCATATGTACAGGAAGTGACGGAGTGAGGCGTTAGCTGTCATGGCTTAACGCCTCACTCCGCCACTTCAGAAATGCAAGGCTGCACCATATTTACAAGGATATGGTGCAGCCTTGCATTTCCCCCTGCAATGGCGCTACACTTAGCTGCCTAGTACCAACGCAGGAACCCTTGCACCATAGTGAAAGGGTGTTTGCGTGCAGGGGAGGATTGTTTACGTGTAGAAAGGTGTCCCTTCCTGCACAAAAACAATCCTAAAATGCCATTTTGTCACTTCTATGTGTGTTACTTCATGCAGCACACATGAAAGTCACAAAATAGCATTTTTGTACAGATCCTTCCTGTACATAAACAATCCATGGCAGTTTGCTTTTTCCATGTGTGCTGCACAAGGCAGCACACATGGAAAAAGCAAAAATGAGGAGAAATAATGTATTTCTCCTCGTTTCGCCAACTTAAGACCAGGTGTTCCCTGGTATTAATTTTGGTGCAGCCCCCTATGTACGCTACCCTTGTACATAGTGGGCAGTGTCAAAACAAATGTGTCTTGCGGTGGAACGCTCACTGCAACACCCACTGGCCACCTCTTTCACGCTAACCATATCATGAAAGGGGGCCTTATTTACAAGGCAGCATTAAGCCACTTTAATGCCAGCATTTGTAAAGCGCACAGCTACCTCCAATGGAGGTGTTCCAGCGCTGGGGGCTGATCGGGAAGATTAAGCAAGCTATTGCCCAAAGTCACATGGTGCTGGGTTAACCTGCCACCGGAGCCAGGCATCGAACCGTGAACTCTGTGGTCCGGAGTATGGCACCCTGGCCGCTGCGCCACTCCTCTTCCAAGTGGCTTAACGCTGCCTTGTAAATAAGGCGAGGACCCTATCACCATCACAAAGTCGGAAAAAGTGACCTTGTGGTGAAGATAGGGGCTTGTACATATGCCCCATAGCGTCTAGTGTGTGTCTAGCCTCTTGGGTGGATCCCGTGACATGGTAGTGCAAATGGAGAACCGCAGAAAAGTCTGAGGGGTATATAATCAAGGACATGCGATATTTATCGCAAATCACGCTTAGCGCAATTCACATTATCGCTGTATTACATCGCCATGTTAGCGACATATTATCAACAGGTGATGTAATACCAGCGAATAACCGGAATAGTGCGTGAAATCCAGCAAAGATTTTACAGCGCTAAGGAGAGGTATGCTGATAGGGGAGTTTGGACCTAACATGGCAATCCACCTCCTTTTATCAGTATGCCTAAGTAATTTTAGCAGGCGTTACATACCTGTGATAACCGTGGTTAGCGCGGTTATTTTCATCGCTTCGCAGGTCTGTTACAAGGCTTGCTAATATCGCGAATACGTGTTAGCGTGGATTTTTCATGTTGTTTAGCTAGGGAACGCCTACTTTGCATGTCATTAGCGATATTGATCGCTGACATGCAAAGTCGGAAGGAAACACGCGCTAACTCTGTCTTTGTCGTGTCTTTGCAAATAGGGTGATAAAAAGATCGCCGCTTTTTCGGCGCTAGGTGCTGAAAAAGTGGTGATGTTTCCCTTAATAATGTGCCCCTTAAACTTCTATAATCTCTAAACATTGCATTAGTTCCATCCATATGTTTATGTACATATCAAATAGCAGTACTTGATTGCCTTTAACAATATGTTTGGCTTACAAATTTACCACTTGTTCTCAGAATTGTGGTCGAGGGCCTGTTGAACAATACATGAAATAATAAATGAACAAATGAATGGGATACTTCAGGGCAGATTTACAAGCCCTATGCGCCACATTTACGCCGCCGTTGCGTCACCAACGTAGGGAGATATCCATTGCATAAAATGCGCCACCACTACACTGGGGTGCACGAAGGAGATTGCTAATGGTGGGCCATGCCTCTCCTCATTGCATGCTGTGGAGGGTGAAGCCCCAGAGCTGTGCCAAACTTGTGCGGCAGGAAAGCTGCAAACTCACGCCTAAGGGGGCCCTGTTGCATCACGTACATCAGGAGGTTTCCTAGCGGACTTGGCGGCGACTGCTGTACCCAGGAGTGTGCCCACCTGGCTGAGGCTCCTGCTGGCTAAGTTACAGATTCGGTGGATTGAGCCCCGGTGTCAATGTCCAAGTGAGGAGAAGGTGGGATGCGGAGCGGAGGAGGCCTGGGGGTCGTCTCAGGCCTAGGCCTAGCACCTATGGGTGGCGCACACTGTGCCCTGAGCAATCCCTGCACTGCGGAGGACCCACATTGCTGAGGACACCGCACAAGACTGGTGGGGGGGCAAAGAGGTCAGTTGAGGGTCAGACCCTTGGGTATGCTGCTTGATCCACCTTTACTCTCTGGAGAACTGGGGAACACGGAATCTGGTTGCCACTGTTAGATCAGAAGAGGCAACCAGGGGGTGCTGCCTTTCCTCACCCCCTGTGAGTTTGCTGCACTGTCTGGTAGCTGCTGCTCCATCTGTGCTGCTGGCTCCTCTGACCCGGAGGTCGGATGTTCGAGACCCTCCTTAACTCGCAGGCTCCTCCGTGGGCCTCATCCCTGGTGGTCCAGTGGTGGAGTGTCACTGCTCTGCTGCTTGACTGCCCTCCTGTCCCTCTTTCTGATTTTCTCCGTTGCTTTTCTACCTTTGGTTTTTTTTCTTTGTTTTGTTTGGCTTTGGTTTTCCTGTGCTTTTTTTCAGTTCCTTTTCACTCTCCTTTCCCTCGTTGCCGCTGCGATCCCCAGTGGTCCCGCCCCCAAGTGTACTTTTCTTCATTTCCCGCCTCCCAGCTGTCCAGCCCCCCACAACACCATTTAATGGCAGCTGCTGTGCAGCCATGCGCAGCAGGAGTGCCACTGGTGCACCAGCAGCAAGATTGTCTCCGTCCATCCGCCCCTGCACCATGCCCAGTGCCAGGGACCCTGCATCTTGGACACTCCACCGCTACGACGTCGGGACCCACCACGCCCTCAACCCTGGACGCTATGCTGCCTGCCAACCAGCATCACCGAAGAATACCCTTGCACCCTTTGACTGCCGAAACTGCAAACACACCTTCTGCTACATCAACACACCAGCACATCTTGCCGCCCAGAAGACCAACAGCGTACCCAACTCGCTCAACTGCATGCTCTTCAACGTGCGGTCCCTCTACAAACACGCCACAGAAATCTGGGACCCCCTTGATGCCACCTCTTCAGGCAGCGCCTTCTTTACAGATACCTGGACCAACCTCTGCTTTGGATCAGACATCGCCATTGCCATCCCGACGGCTACAAAATCACCCAAAAGGACCACCCAACCACCCAGGAGGAGGCATTGCCATTGTCTACAAAAACATACTCCGACTGATCATGCACTCTAATAACACTCTAACAACCACCATGGAACACCTCTACTTCCAGATCCGGCCCAACCCCAACACCACCCTCTGTGGCACCCTCGTCAACAGGCTCCCCGGCCCATGAAGCCCCCATTCATCAATGCCATCATAGACCTAATAGCACCCCAGGCTCTACCATCCGCTGACTACATCCTATTTGTAGACCTCAACTTCCACCTGGACAACCCCAGTGACCAGAACGACACCACCCTCCTGAATAACCTCACCAACATCGTACTCAGGCAGCTAGTCACCACACCAGCAAACATAGCCGGACATATGCTTGACCTTGTCTTCACCGCCAGAGGGAACTTTAACAACAGTCACACCACTGATCTCTCCTGGACCGACCATCATTGTATACATCATGTCTTCGCCACGCCCACCGTACCCAACTGCCATCATCGCCCCCTCATCTAAGCTGGATCTAGGACACCAAAGAACTTCTTGTCAACGACCTCAGTACCACCACTCTGACAATGCTTACAGACTCACAACCCCACAGCGTGCAACCTGCACCGATGCATCTCCAACTGCGTCGACACATGGCAGCTCCTCTATGTTAATGGACCGAGCGGTTGGGGGTGCTAGACGCCAGGGCAGGTGACATCAGACACCCTGGACTCCAAACTAGACTTTGTGCTCGCCGCTGTGGAGAAAATATGTACCTCCCTCGAACCAACGCGCTCTTCCCTTGAGGGGCGCATCGACAAAATCACAATCAGCTTCACCCTGGAGCATGCAGATCATCACAAGCTGGCTGACAAGGTACACAACATTGAGCAAGAACTCGCCGAAGTCCACCCTTTTACCTGGAATGCAGCATTGGAAGTACAGCAGCTAATGGCACGTGTGAAGTCACTAGAAAGAAGAGCCAAGGATGTGGAGGACTGCTCCTGGCAGAACAATGTGCAGGTGGTGGGTCTGCCTGAGTGAGCAGAAGGAGCTGAGGCAGTGGGATGTACTGAGAAAAGGTTGCGTGATCTACTGCCAGCAGATGCACTCTCCCCATTCTGTATTTTAGAGCGCTCCCATCTAGTGCCGGTGAGCCGTCTGGCACCAGCGACAGGTCCTAGTCTCTTACTCTTCTGCCACCGACAGGGATTGTGACGCTACCCTGAGGGAGGTATGCAAGCTGGGGGAGGTGAAAGTGGATAACGCTTTCTTGTAGGGATAAATACCCAGGCAGGCAAAAGAGTACAAGAGCTGGCTGACTATAAAAACAATGTTAAGATAGCACAAAATTATATAATAAAAAATGATTTTTAAATTATATAATAAAAAATGATTTAAGCAATGGACTGGAATGATATCAAAAGGATATACTTTAATATAAATATAAGATAGACATATACATAATACGATATACAGCCATATGTTATGAAAGAAAAAGAATTTCTCTCTTTTTGAGAACAAACAAATGAATTTTATGAAATAATATGTCTATTGTGTAATTTATTTACTTTTTATGTATATGTCTATCTTATATTTATATTAAAGTATATCCTTTTGATATCATTCCAGTCCATTGCTTAAATCATTTTTTATTATATAATTTTGTGCTATCTTAACATTGTTTTTATAGTCAGCCAGCTCTTGTACTCTTTTGCCTGCCTGGGTATTTATCCCTACAAGAAATTGTTGTCCCTGACCCAGGAGTCGCATCCATATCAGGGGGTCCTTGATACCTACAAGAAAGTGGATAACGCTGCAGTACTTTTCTTCCCTGACTATGTCACGGTGTGCAGAGGGAGAGGGGGTCGTTTCAAGTGGTTAAGTGATGACTCCGAGAGTTGGGCATCAAATACTCCCTCCTTTTCCTGGCAAGGCTGTGAGTGGTCTCATATGGTAACATCTGATTGTTTGACAACACTAAACAGGTCTAGACTTGGCTGGAATCTACTGGTCGCCAGGATTGTGGACAGGGAGTGAAGTGTCTGCACAGCAAGCTGTCATTTGCGAACTCAGTCGAAGTGGGAGATGTAGGAGGAGCATGCGCCCCCATCACAACTACAAGCCACCCCCAATCTGGAGCATGTTATACAAGAGAGGCTGAATGCACTGCATGCGGCAGTGACGATACACGATTGCACTCAGAGTGGAGAGTTCCCCTGAACTCTCCACCAGCGATGTGGGCTACACTGCGAGTGGTCATCCGGTGTGGAGTCCGTGCAGCCCACGGATGTGACTCCTCTGATGGCAGAAACCTATTTTAATGCTGACTGATTGTGCATCTCTCCTTCTTCCGCGGTTGCAGATAGCTCCTGAGAGTCTCTGGTGTTCTGCAGTTTCCTGGTCTCCAGCTTCCTGTTGCTGAAGTTCCGATGTACAGAGGTCAGCAATTAGAGGGGATCAGGTCCAGTCATCATACAAAGGGAACGGAGCAGTTGTTGGTGAGCGATGAATGTCATGGGTGGTTGTGGTGGTCTCCTTGGTGCTCCTAGCTGTAATCGCAGGAGGTCCATGGCGTCATTGACATTGCCAAAGATGAATTATGGGAGTTCTTCTATTATCCAAGGATCTCATTTAGGAGGCCGTAGCAGCACCCTTGAAACGGTGTGATGTAACTTGTTTGACGTTCCGGTTGCCATTATTTTTAATGTCTTTCACCGCCGGGCAAAACCTGATGGTGAAGGACAGTAATATTGTAATAAAGCTCTCCCTGCCATCGGAGAGAACTTCCACTGCAAGTGGAGCATTACTTATTTATTTACAAAAAGAACATCCAGTTTCAGGATTTTCTCTTTGTAAAGAAAAAAATAATACTCTGTGCTACAGGTATGCGTCCTGCCGATCCAAACCCATAGCACAACAAAGTAAAGTGCATTTACAGGAACAGCCGTGGTAGCGGTTCCAGGCAATGCTTTTATTAATGACCGCCATCATGGGGCTGGTGTAGGGCAAAACTGTGGGTCGTCGACCCTGATATAATAATCATAATAATACCAGCATTTGTAAAGCACACAGCTACCTCCGAAGAGTTGTCCTGGCGCCGGGGCCTTCGGGAAGATTAAGCAAGTTTTTGCCCAGAGTCACATGGTGCTGGGCTAACCAGCCGCCGGCACCAGGGATCAAACCGTGAACCTTGTGATCAGGAGTCAGGTACCCTGGCTGCTGCACCACACTTCTTCCTTTGTTTTGATTATCACATCTTAGGCTGGGAGAATACATGAATAGCTACCTAGTGGAGACAGGTGATGAAACTTACGGAAGGTTTATTATATGCAAATACTGGAAGGCTGCTTTCTGTAGAATAACTGAACAATTACATTAAAAGTGTTATTATGTGTTATAATTGCGGGAAAACAATGGTAAAATGTTATGGTAGCAAAATACAGAAGCACGAAAGACAGTAACTAAAGTAGTCTAGGTTGCTCTGAGACCCTTAGATTCTAGGGGGCATATTATCAAGGACCGGTGTTAAAATTATCGCCGTTTTATCGGCAGGAAACTGCTGATAAAACGGCGATAATGGGCTTGATAATACGCCCTTGTTAATTCCCATAGAAGCCCATGTTCTGATGTTAACATGGATTTCTGAGATCTGTTTCTTGCAAAAAACTACTCAGACAGATCGCACTAACTATGTGTTTGTCTTTTATGTATGTATGTCTTTTCTTTTTCAGACTATACAGGTACCTCAAATTTTGAGAAAATACCCCACCACTTGTTGGTTTGTTTTTTGCAAATTTTTTCACTGAATTTTAACTTTCACGTCCTTTGATAAGGGTGGGCCTTAGCGCTCCTACACCTCCGAGGTACACATCTATATGGTCCTGATGAAAGCCCAGTAAATCATACACATACGGGTAGAAACATGTCGACCCCACTTTAAGTGGAAATATCCAATATAATATTTGGTAGATTTCCAAACACATATGGTTTTATTCATGCCGAGCTGACCCCTGAATAACGTTTTTCCTCTGGTACAGCCTCTTGGCATATTTAAATCACTATTTTTTCCCATCACTGTCACAATAACCAGCTCCGCAGTAATCTGGCGTTGTAGCACACCAGGGAGGCATTCGGCTTCTCCTGGTGGGCCCGATGATGAAGCATGTCACCACCCAGGGTGGTGAGTGAGGGCTTCTAGATAATCCCTAATGATTTCCAGTGTGATGAAATTAGGTGGTTTCCTCCATTCTCTATTCTAGTGCTTACATTTATTTTGACACTCTTCTGTTGTTTAACATACATTGCATTGCTGCCATGGAAAGGCATTTAAAAAGTCCCATCCTAATATGGCTGGCGGTGTCTGATAGACACCGCCACCATAGAAACCCTTTTCCGCGACCGGCGCTGAAAAGCGGCGGACGGTCTTTCCGTCCCCTGCGGACCCCCCAGCCATACTAATATGGCGGGGGTCATTCCGGGACGGATGGCGGGCGCATCGCACCCGCCGGCCTGGCGGGGGCGATCCGCCCGCCATCCTAATGGGCCCCAATGTGTTTTCTGTCTGCATTTACTTTTAAAACTGGATAAATACAGAAAATGGTGCTCTTTTTAAGTAACTCTCTGTGCTGTCTTTGATGAATTATAGGCCAGCAGCTAAGAATATGGACAGCATGGGAAATTAATAAACAGGATAACATGTCTTTAAATAATGGCATATGTGAATTACATTAAGGGTATAATGCTAGTATTTACCAGTGGATATATTGGTATCTAATATTTGACAGCTTAAATAGCTAATGCACAACAGACATCAAACTATGAGGGCGCATCTATCAGTTAAATAAATATGGACATTTAGTTTTTCAACTTCATTTATACGCAAAACACAAAATAAATATGGATAGATACATATAAAATTGCCCAAAAATAAATATGGATAAATACAGACGGAAATGTTGAAAAAATAATTACCATAAAACCAGGAGCCCTAAATATAATCAATGCAACATCTGAAAGTGCATCAGCTTATGCCTATAGTTAAACGGAATGTTCTTGACCTGCGCACAACATTTATCTGGTATCTCCCTAACTCGATTTCCCATACTCACTTGGACTACATTCCTGCTGTGTGCCTGCATTAATTATCTCTGCCTGTATTAAGGAAATTGTTCTACTCCTCGCTCTCTAATTTTAGTGGGGACTCCCAGCTCCGTTGGGGGAGGCAGAGAAATTTTAAACAAGCATTAGCAAAGCCAATAGGTCTTGCCTATAGGAGAGTTATTGGCTTTGCCAATTTCTTTTAACCATGTTGGACAGAAGTTTGGCTATACAACAGGGCTAAAAGTAAAGTCAGAATCAAAGCGCTATGATGCAGCCAACACTGGCTGCAACAAAGCGCTTTTTTTACTTCGGCATGTGGGTTAGCAAGACGGAAGAGGGGAAGGATGCAAGGGAGGTAATAGGCAAGAAGGACAACTTGAAAGGGAACGTGACAGTAATAAAAAAAAAAGTACTATGGCACTGCAGGCACTGCCCACACATCATAGTACTTGTTTTTTTTGTTATGGTTGGTGGGGGGTGGGGCAAAAAGAACAATTGATGGACAGAACATTGAACAATATCAAACATTCACCCCAGTACAGTGATTCTGTCCTAAATCCATTGTTTAATGCTCCCCATGCCCTTCCCGTTTAAACTCAGTCATATGCAAATCAGTCTTGACCCAGCTCACCATGGGACCAGTCCAGGTCGAACAGCCAGGCCAGTTCCTCCCTGGATCAGTAACAAGCATCAGCCAGGCTAGCTTGACTTCTGTGGCGTGGAGAGCATGGGACCCATGTCTGGGCATACCTGTACCACTCAGAATGACAAATGCAAAAAGAACAATTGATGGACAAAATGGTGAACATTGTCAAACATTCATCCCAGTACAGAGATCTGGTAGCAGGCAACGGGAGAGTGCAGATGGACCACTTGAAGCAACACAGACAAGGGTATGGACTGGGAGGGTAAGAAACAACACAAAGGGTGGGAGCGGGATGAGATTCAGTAAAGAAGTTAAAGGGGGAAGAATGATTTAAAAAGTACCTGAAGCCTAGAACTTGGCTTCTGCTTCAAACTGTTGAATAGGAAGTGACATTTGTGAGCGCAGGCAACCTAGGGGGCAGCAAATAAGAATGACAACTAAGCCAATGAATGGTACGCAATGGGTGGGCTCTAAGCCCCTTATAGTAACTAATACCCGTCTAGGCAACAGCAGATGCGCTTTCAGCACGCAAGACCTAAAACACTGTCTGTGCCTCCTGTCGAAATGATACAAGTTGGAGGGTAATAACTTGAGGAGCCAGAGGGAAGTGGACTTCTTGAGAGGATACCACCTGGTAACACACAAAAATAGATGTCAAATATCTTTTGAAATACACTCCAGTGCTTCTGAACATTATCGACAGAAATTGCCTTTTGCAAAACTCCAGGTCTACGGAGTGTTGTTCTACAGTATATCCCACAAATGTTTGAAATACCTATCTCCCAGGCCATCTGCAAGGAATCCTCCTACCAGGGTGGGATTGGTAAACTTGGCATTTGGGCTACAGGTGAGGGCCGGCGCCTTAGGCCCAGTTGTAGGCAAATTGTTTTTGCCCAGTTGTGCCCCTTTTGAGTGGTTTCAGGATGAGCTGTAGTGTCTGGCCTTGCAAGTGGCTCTCTAGGGTCTAAGGGCATATTCTGGGTGCCTGCAGCAGGGACAGACTGAATCTTGTTCCTTTACCTTCTAATAGGGGATGGCAGCATCCTCACCAGTCCCCTGCTGGGCCGCCTCATTATTAGTGTATGGGACTCACTTGGGCCGGCTATGGACACACCATAATATGACCAGATTGGGCCAGGGGAGGAGGGGAGTTTTGGAAGAGGCAGCGCTGGAGCCCAGCTCAAAAAAGCCATTTTCATACCACTCCTCCATGTATGAGGCCAATAGTGTCTTTCCTCAAGGGTAGGGAAGATGCTAAAGGGGAAAGAGAACATTTGTGGTAAAGGAGCGGGCAAGAGCAAATTACTGAGGAATTATCGTGAGTGGAAGAGAGATCAAGAGCTTAGATACTGTGAAAGTGAGAAAAAAAGGATGAGAACTAGTGAGATAAAGGGCATGTGACAAGGTGAGAAGTAGAGAATTAAGTATGTGCACGCGAACAAAAGAGGAGAGTGAGAGATAAGAGACGAGGGTCATGTGTCTCATTCACTGCACTTCCTTGGGGTGTGCAAATGGTGTGCTTTCATTTTTTGCGATGGAAGCTGTGCATCTGGGACTACACTAACCTGTTTATCTGAAGTATGTATGTGTAGAGAATAACCAGTTATAAGAAAGAATTATATATATATATATATATACATATATATATATATATATATATATATATATATATATATATATATATATATATATATATATATATATATATATATATATATATTATATATATAAGAAAGAGAGCCAACACGCCAACACACCCTTGGAGCCTTCATGGGGATGTTCAGAAGGCCTCTGCACTCACTGCTACTTATGTCCTAGAACTCATTGTGAATCAAGCTGAGCATATCCCCACACTAACCTTTGGAGCACACTATGGGGATATGTACAAGGAAGTGGAGGAGAGAGGTGTTAGCCTTCCTGGCTTAACTCCTCTCTCCTCTACTTCTGAAACGCAAGGCTGCACCATATTTACAAGAATGTGGTGCAGCCTTGCATTTCCCCTGCGATGGTGCTAAGTTTAGCAACTTAGTTCCAACGCAGGCACCCTTGCACCAGAATGCAAGGGTTTCTGCTTGCAGGGGAGTATTGTTTTATGTGCAGGAAGGTGTCCCTTCCTGCACATAAACAATCCTAGAAATACCATCCTGTCACTTTCATGCATGCTGCATCATGCAGCACACATGAAAGTGACAAAATGGCCTTTTTTTTAAAGGTTTGTTTATGTGCAGGTGTAGTGCTAGAGGCACTCTTGTGATCTGACACCACGTGATGACCTTTGACTACCATAATTTTAATTGACTTTGGTGTGTTATTTGATCCTAGCCTGAATGTATGACATCCTGCATATGCCTTGTTTCTCTTCTCGTAGTTTTGAAGTGGGAGCTGTTACAGTAGAACAGCTTACCAAGAACAGAACGTGTGGGATGTGCATTTGAAAGCATGAGAGAGAGAGGTGTGGAATGTACCTTTTGGTCTCGAAGTGCAGTGTTAGGAGCAGTGGTGCACAAATGTGCACTGGGTTGTACATTAAGAGATGAAGTGTGTGATGCTATAAACAGTGGTGCACAAATGTTCATTATGTTGTACATTGGGAAGAATTATGAAGTTCTTACTATTGGCTTTGACATTGCTTCATGGCATCCTGAATTCTGACTCTGCCTTGCTTAAGCTTTTCTCCGCGCACAGACAGGCCCCCAGAGTGTTTGCAAGTTTCTTGGGTTAATCTCGTTCAAGGATTGTTTTGTGAGAGATTGTTTAATGTACCCTGGAAGGCTTTCGTAAGCTTTGTCAAGATAAAGGCTGGAAAATGTGAGAATGTAGAGGGAACGTGCAAACTCCTTCTTGCAGTGGAATGCTTGCCTGGAAACTGGCCAGTTCCAGTAAGTTTCCTTGGCGTAGAGGGAAAGACTCTTGAATCTTCTAGTGTGTTTTGAGATTATAGTGCTGAGGGTTATTGACTTAGAAACCAGGATTTTGGAATCCGAATGGGGACGGTACAGCGGAACCCTGGTTGCTGAGGCTCTTATCACCGGCTGTTAAATCCCCTGGTCTGGAGTGGGCTATGATGCAGTGTTTGCACCAAGTGTTGAGTTTCAATTATTGCCATTGTGATGTATGGTTCCAGTGGCTGTGGTAATTTGAGGTGTTTTCTTTGTGATGTGTGAGTGACTCAAAGTGCACATCCAAAGTAATCATTTGATGTATTTAGTGTATACATATCTTTCTGATCTCTTGCAGGACATCTAGTAATAGTTGCTTGAGTTGTATCTCATATTATATGCTGCTTGTATTTCATATTATTATCCATGCGTTTAAAAGATGCATTTACCAAGTGTGTTCAAGTCAAGTCAAGTCAAAGATCTTTATTCGGATTAAACATCCATAAAAGTACATAAAATCACATCATCATGCAATATCATACAAACACAGTATTCAATAGGCTTATAAAAAGAATTAATAAAATCACATAATAAAATCATCTGGTTCATCATAGTATGTATTTACAGTCGACTATAGGAGTAGAGACATCAAGTAATTTTGGATGCATATTAAAAAGAAACTGTGAATGGCAACTCTTCAAAAATCATTTCTATAATATGTGCAAAAGGCAATTGTTTGTGCAAAAATAGGCAAATGTGCAAACCAAGCAATTCAAAGTGCAAAACTTTTCAGGGCAAGTTCAATGACATTCTTGAGCGGACTGCAGATTTAAGAAAGCAACTAACTCTGAAAATTACTTCATCACAGCTCAGCCTTAGTAAATCATTAAAACCTAAGTTAAAATCAAGCTGATCGGTTTTACGAAAGTATGGCATTAAAAAATGTTTGGTATATTTAACATAAAAGCCGCAAAAAAGTGTAGAGTGTAAAAGGCTTTGTTTGCCACCTTGGGTACAGGGACAGGGTAGGTTTTCCAAATTTCTATTAAAACCTATTGGAAAGCATAATACATTTTTAATGCTTCCGTCCCTGAACCTAAACAGCAGGCTTCTATTCCATTTACTCATCTTGTTACACAAGTAGCTTTCGGGTAAGTTAGAAGGCCTGACACTGGGTATCTGGAGGGATAGATACCTTATAACGACTGGCTTTGTGAGGTCTTTCTTTTCCCTCTCACAGTTGTAGTGGCTATACAGGGCCCTTTTTACTAGGTTCTTGTGTGAACAGTCTATTATGTGAGGAGATGTAAATAAATGCCCCTGTTCCACACTCACTAGGCTTTTCTCCACTGCTGCGAGCCATGGTATGCGATTGGCCCGGTCACATTTTAAACAGTCCATAATGATGTCACGGGTCAGTGACGCTGCTTCGTTCCTCCATATTTTCAACCAAAACAACGCAGGTCTAGATCTTATAAAATCCTCTACATACTTGATGCTCAGTTCTTGGTGGCACAAATAAGTTGGGGCGCTAATAACCCCTCCCAGAATCTTCCTGCAAAACCGGTTCTCCTCTATCTGTAAATTGGTACAATTTGTATAGCCCCATACCTCTGCGCCATACGTTCCTGTTGGTAAGCATTGGGTCTTGTAAATATGTAGCATTGATATAATGACCTCAGCACTTTGTGGTTGGCGAAGTGAGGTAACAGAGTTTGTGGCTTTGCTCAATTTATTTCTTCCCTGTGCAGCATGTGGTTGCCATGTGCCAGAGTCAGCAAACAACAGACCTAGATATGGAAAAGTGCTTGTGCATTTTAAAACATTATCCCCTATTGAAATGCAGTTGATCTTATGCTTTTTAGAGCCACAACACATTATGAATGATTTAGTAAAATTGGTACAGAGCCCCAGATCAGCCATATAGGTAACAAAACCTGAAATTAAAATTCGTAATGCATTAGGTGTGCGGGCCATAAGTACCGCGTCATCCGCATAAAGGAGAGCGGGCAGTGATTTACCATTAACTTGCGGGACATCAGATGTTAATTTACACACACAATTACTTAATTCATTTATGTACAAAATAAAAAGCAGGGGGGCTAAGACGCACCCCTGTCTGACCCCCATGCCAATAAAAATGTCACTGGATACCTCGCCAAGCGTGTTCAAACGGACACGGGCTCTCAAGTCGCTGTGTAAATGAGCCAGGAAGTAAACTAAGGATTCATCTAAACCATAATTCAACAAAACTGACCATAAACGGGAGCGATTAACAAAATCAAAAGCAGAACTCAAATCCATAAAACCTAAATAAAGTGGGGACTTTTTTGCAATTGTATACTTTGCCATTAATAAATTTAGATTTAGGCATTGTTCCACGGTGCCTACGTGGCTTCTAAAGCCAAGCTGGCATGGATGTAAGATGGAGTTATCTTCCGCCCAAGTTTTAATCCTTTTAAAAAGGACCCTGCCTAAAATCTTCAAGGTGTTATCGATTAGAGATATCGGTCGATAACAGGCAGGGTCCAATCTATTGCCTTTTTTGAAGATGGGCACGATGGTACTATTTGACCAAGTTACTGGTGGTGGAGTGTGGGATAAATGGTTAAAGATGTTACAGAGGAGTGGCGCCCAAAAATATGGTTCTGATTTAATTTGGTCGATGGATAGACCGTCGGGGCCAGGGGCTTTGTTCCCTGCGCTGTCTGAGATGGCATCTCTACCTCTATTAAAGTGATATTAAGTGGGGTTAGTGGAGGGACCGCGCCCATGATGTTAGATGGCGCCTCATATATTTTCGAAAAATGTTTCACCCAGTCGTCCCCTAGTATATTACAATTTATTGGGGTAATGTTGGATCCTAATGATCTTAAACTTTTAACCTCACTCCAAAATCCAGTAACATCCCTCAGTGTCGCAAAGCGCACTAGCGAATCCCAATGTTCTCTTAGTAGCTCCTCTGTCCTTGTTTTAAGTACACGTTTGTAACTAGCCCTCAATCTCCTCACAGCAGACTGGTCACGTGGGACCGCTGTGAGTGCACCCCTAAGTTCACGATTAGCTTTAGAACATAGGGAATCGAACCACCGTGGTTGTTTGTTGTCGGTGGTTCGAACTGGTTTAGAGATTTCCATTTTTATAACCTTACAAAGGTCCGTGAAAGCCTCTATAATTACGTGTTCGGGGCTATCGGCAGATAGACAGACTGACACTAGTTTGGGATACGTTTTAATAATACGTGATAAAACTCCCTTATTATCCACCCCCCTCCAAACCACCCTAAGTCTGTCTGTGGAGACTACTAAATTTTGTGCACCAATTTCTCTCACATTCCCCTGTTTTTTAATAGATTTTAAACTGATTAAAATTGGGTAGTGATCGCTATATGGGACATCAACCACCTTGGCCTTTAATAGCAGATCTCCCAAAATAGAGGATAGAAATACATAGTCTATGGTGGTCGAGCACCCCCGCCCTACATAGGTAGCCTGAGGTTCATCAATCTCCTTAATTGTTACCTCGTCCATTACGTTAATTAGATCGCGAGAGGTTAAATGATCAAGTAGTTCTACACCTCTTTTGCAGCTAGGGGTTCTTGGATGGATATGGGCATTAAAATCACCCCCAATACAGATGCCATCAAAGTTGCCATATTTATGTCCATCCACAATTCCATCTATAAAATCAAATAGTCTTATAAAATTAGGATTAGGATGGGTTACAAAATCATTGTTGTAAAAATTGATTATACATAGCTTTATCCTGCTAATGTATACCAACGCTTGAAAACTTTTGTCATTAACAGGTAATAATTCAATTTTAGCTCCTGCCGTGATTTTAGCCCAAATGGAGAGTCCCCCACTAGGACGGCCCATAACAGGGGAGAGAGCATTTTGATTATAGCAACTATACCCTTCCAAGAGTAAGGGACCAGTGCACCACGTCTCTTGGAACAACAGGACATCAAATTTGGTAACCCACTCTGTCCACTCTTTAATTTGTGTTTTGGCTTGAAGGCCAGCGATGTCCAACTCAAAATGCTCAAGTTGTCAGTGGGTGCTAAAATATTAAAACCCTGGGAAGATGTTAGGGGTATATTTGGTAGGACCAGTGTTCTTGATTCTTGGGGCACTATTATATTAGGGCAGGACGTCATTTCAGCTATAGAGTCAGTTATGAGCGGCTGCTCAATTTGTATTGTATCCAGGAGGGCTGTAGGTGATGGTCATTCAAAGCTACTCATCTCCGATAGAACACTGAATCTGTTAAACAATGGGTATGATAATGGTGCTTGGTTAAATGATCTCTGGGGGGCCTATAAAAATAACCTAGTGAAAGTGAAGTTATAACAGTTGATGGGCCGGGGTAAGTATTATTGTTATTAAGAATGTATTTGGGGGGAGGAGCCAAGATGGCAACCAGGACGGACGCGTAGGCTCCCGGCTCCGTGACCCTCCGAGCCCCGCACAACTATCCTGCATATCATCCTGTTATCGCGCTATATTCTGTATTGGGGAAGGAGCGCTGAAATTGATGGCGCGATCCCCGGCTCCCTGCCGGCCCCGAAATCGGAGAAATCCGCAGCGGTAGTTGGCGGCCCTAAAGTCTCTTGAGCCGGGACGTAGGTTGCAGAGCATGGCCGGGCACAGAGGCAACAATAGCGGCCATATATACAGGGGCGGAGTCGGTCTCCTGGTGCGTAGTGGCCATCGGTCAGGTTGTTGCCGCGGACGCCTTAATTGACCGGCAACGTGGCGATGTAACACCCCCCGGAGCGCTGGCCTGTTGGATACATTCTATGTCTGCGAAGCGCATACTGTGACGACCCCGACGCTGTTTAGGATTCGGCCCGGTTTTCACGGGCCGCTCCCGAATTCTCGACTGGCGCCGCTCGGGGCGAGGACGATCGCTGCTCCCACAGGCGCACGACCGGCTCCGCAGATCCTGCCGGTGATGAGACTGTTTCTGTGATATTGAGGTGCCCCCATTGCTGGCGCTACGTGGTGGGATCCGACGCTGAGCTGTGTGTTTATTACACGGGCAGAATTGACTTGGCAGTGTGGAGAGAGGCATTCCTCCGATGTGTGACTTGCCCTGTCTTTTGTGTGGTCCATTGGTCTCCGGGGGTATTTACCTGCAGGCTGGGAATTAATGCTTGGAACACCCGACGACCCCCCCATCCCCAAGATGGCGGTTACGATGCAAGACATCATGGCGGCCCTAGCTGATGTCCGAGTCTCTCTGGATGAGCAGTTCGCAAAGCTGAACACTGCTCTGGATACAGGATTCATTGCGCTCCACCCGACAAGAGCTGTTCCCGCCGTGGCCGACGAGGGGGAAGAGCCCCAGCCAGTAATGCCCTGTAGGCTTGTTGACGCCGTGGTTCAGACGCAACTGGACATGTTCCCCCCTACATCTTCCCGCGGTCTTGTTCATCATGAGCACAGTAATTGTGTAAGCAGGGCTTGGCTATCTGAAGAAGGTCTCTTGGGGGTCCCCCGGGGTTCACAGTGGCCGATGTCAGACTTATTATTTTTGAACTTTGTGCAGGTGCTTTGGACATATTGTCGAACAATCTCCGTTGGATGTTGTGAACTGCTGTTGCTTACGGTTGGCTTGGGGAGACAGCCCACCGATTTGTCCTGGTTGCCCTTGTTGCCCACGTCGACTACCACGGCGGCTGGCCCGTTGATCTCTGCTGACGTTTTGGATCGAACGGGACAGGGTTGAGATCATTACCTGGATTGTTAGCCATTGTGTCTTCTCCGGCGTCTATAGGATTAACCCTTTGTCTTTTTTCGTGAGTGCTCAAAACCGCTTTGCAGGTTAGTCGATGGTGGGCGGCGGACCTGCTTTGACTTTTTTGACTCTATGTGCGTCTATCCTGTTTCCCCTTCTTTCGAATTGACTTTGACACTCTCACTGTTTTCGGTTATTATTGTGATGCTGGCGGTTCGGATGGATAGAACCCGTGTGAAAATCGCAACAACTCCTTTGTACTGGACGGGGTCTTCGTGATGGAACGTGAGGGTTTGGGCTGAACTGGACAAGACTTTGATGCAATGTTTCTTTTGTCTTTGCTGGGTTATATCTGTGGGAGCGAGGGCCAGACGTGGTTCTGAGTGTTTGATATTTATGTGTCTGATGTGTTTGGGACGGGATTTGCTGCCTCTGTGGTGCCGGGGATCGGGCGGGATGGTCCTTTTTCTGCTTGCGACTCCCCTACGAAATGTCTCTTGCTTTGCTATAACTTGCTTAACATTACGGTACGGGGTGTCTGCTCTTGGCGGGGGGATGGAAGTCCGGGAGCTCGTATTGATTTGTTATATTCTCCTCCTCCAACTTTTTCCCTTCCTTGGGGTGTAGCTTAGGGGGCGACAGGCACGCTGCTAATGGGGTTAGGTCGTAGCCATCTGCAGGGGTGTAGGGTGGGGGGGTTGTGTTTTTTTTTTCTTTTTTCCTTTGTTATTTTCTATGACCATTCTATTTCCCCTTCCCTTTCTTAACAAGAGCTGTGGCGTATTCTCCTGATTCTTGCCTAACGTATCCGGGTGTCACATGTTTGCTCCTGTACGTCCTGTACTCCTGGTGGGCGGGTGCTTTGATGGTTGCCTGGGGTCATTGCTATCCAATTGTTTTGCTTCTGTTCACGCTGCATTTGATTTTTCTGCTGCTTATGACTGTACATTATTTCGTCACTTCATTTGCCCGTCCACAGCTGTGCGGTATTTCGTTTAATGACACCCGATATGTATATTTTTCCTCTTGTGTTATAATAATAAAAAGATTTATAAAAAAAAAAAGAATGTATTTGGCTGTCCCAGGGTGGCGAAAGTTAATCACAATACAGTCGCCATTGATGTTCTTAAATAGGGGACAAACCCAACTTACACGGCGAACTGACAGGATTTCATTTGAAATATCATGACCCACCCCTTTGTATTTGCGCAACCAATCTATACATTTGTTGTTTAGCTGAACCCAAGACTCGCCCTGACCTTCAGTGAGTGGTGGAACGCCGGCCAGGACAAGTACATATGGGCATGCATCTGGTGGTAAGTGCAGGGTAGGTCCCATGCGCTTCACAGACTTTGGTGTAGTGGCCGGCCCTTTATCAGGGACAGAGGTGGTTGTAGCACCTGATTCTGGGACAGCGGGAATGGGGACATCCTTTGGCGTCCCGCTAGCCACACTAGTGGAACTGGTAGAGCTGGGAAGTACTGCTGTCTTGGCTAGGGTTTGCTGTTGTTTCCTGACAGTAGAAGTTTTCCCAGTGGTGTTACTTCTGGGTGCAGGTATTGGAATAGGTGTACTGCTACTGACTGTATTTGGCCCTTTACCCATGTTGACCTTACAAATAGACTCTATGTCTTTCACTAGACGATCTCCCCTCAATAGATCAAGGCTAATCTGTCCCTTCCGTTTTACATCTTCCTTCTTAACAAGATTTTCCAACCTATCTAATCGTTTAAAAATAGTATTAAATTGCTTGATCATTTGACTTTCCATTTGTTCAAAAATAGTGTCTACAATAGTTTCAATCAAATTCCCATTGGTTTTTGGTTGGCTGATGCTATCAAGTAGTGACTCTGTCTGAGTGTAGACAGAGGCATAGTCATCATTTGCCAAGGTTGTAGGGGGTACAACTAGAACCATGTCATCAGACGGTATAGGCTCGCTCATGTCGGTGCCACCCCTTGGAAGTTCTTTATTCACTTTAGACCACATACTCTGAGGTGTTGGCTGGCTCTTATTGCGAGGGGGTTGCTTCCTCTTGTTTCCCGTTGGTTTGGAAACCCCTATTTTTCTTTTCTCACCTCCCGGTTTGTTATTCGGGGTCAGAGGGGCAGCTGAGTCTAGTGGGGCTTCCACTGTGCCGATAGAAATACTCCCACCTGATAATAGTTCCGTGGAGCTAGCTGGTGGTAGTTGCTTCAGAACCGTGACCACGGGAGGAAGTAGGGTGGCATTATTGGGAATAAGCAAAGATGTTTCAGAAAGTGTACTTGCTAGGCCCATTGACATCCTCCTCTCGGTGTTCGCGATTTCATTGGTGACTTCATTGGTGACCATATTGAAAGCATTTTCCAGCATGCTTTCTAGTGAGATTTGGGATGCAGTAAACCCTTCAATAACTGGTGCCACATTTACAGTATTTCTTTTCACCATTGTGAGGGATAGTCGATCAGACTCACCTATTACAGAACTTAGAGGAGTGGCCCAGCCCAGCCTCCTCAGGCCTCTGAGGGCCTAAGAGGGCCCGCCCTTTGCCCGGGATTAGCCCGGCGCAGTCCCGCGCGCGTCCCCGACGCGGGGTTGTGAATACCTTTTGAAGCCTCCCGGCGCTGCAAGGGAAGATGGGAGTAGTAGTCCGTTGACTCGTGGCGGTGGCGGCTACTGCGGGACCCCCGGTGCTGGGTTGTCAGGTTGGTGTTCGCACTAGCAGAGTAACAGTATGCTAGCGTTGATGGCTTTCTCCCGTTCCCGCTGGGGTTGTGAATACCTTTTGAAGCCTCCCGGCGTCTCCCTTGCGCGCTGCCGTCATGCGCGCCGCAAGCGAAGATGGGAGTAGTAGTCCATTGACTGCGGGACCCCCGGTGCTGGATTATCAGGTTGGTGTTCGCACTAGCAGAGTAACAGTATTCTAGCGTTGATGGCTTTCTCCCGCTCCCGCTGGGGTTGTGAATACCTTTTGAAGCCTCCCGGCGTCTCCCTAGCGCGCTGCCGTCATGCGTGCCGCAAGGGAAGATGGGAGTAGTAGTCCGTTGACTCGTGGCGGTGGCGGCTACTGCGGGACCCCCGGTGCTGGATTGTCAGGTTGGTGTTCGCACTAGCAGAGTAACAGTATGCTAGCGTTGATGGCTTTCTACCAAGTGTGTTATTATTGCTTACATATAAATATATATCTCCATATACATTTGAATGTGGTTCATTTGACATCTGGGAAAGCCTTTCTGTTAGAGAGCATTGCATAAATAAAACCCAAAGCCTTATTCTAAAAGAGAGTCTTTGCATTTTGTAAAGTAAAACCCTTTTCTAGGTATTGTTGTGTTTTATGTCTCCTGTTTCGCCATGATTTAGCCACCGTGTGGAAGTGGAATTTGTGGAACTCTGTATTATCTGAAAGGCGTAACAAGACAGCAGGAAGGGACACATTCCTGTACATAAACAAGCAATGGCATTTTGCTTTTTCCATGTGTGCTGCCCATTGCAGCACACATGGAAAAAGCAAAAACAAGGAGAAATAATGCATTTATTCTCATTTTGCCATCTTAAGACCAGTTTTTACCTGGCCTTAATTTAGGCGCTGCCTCCTATGTACCCTTGTACATAGGAGGCAGCGTCAAAATGAATGGTTGTTGCATTATAACACCCAACGCAACACCCACTGCTCACCCCTTTCACGCTAACCATAGCGTGAAAGGGGGCCTTATGTACAAGGCAGCGTTAAGCCACATTAAGTGGCTTAACACTGCTTTGTACATAAGGTGCAGGCCCTATCGCCACCACCAAGTCAATTTAGGTGACGATGTGGTGGTGATAGGGGCTTGTACATATGCCCCTAGGTTGTTTATAACACATTCAATGCATTCAATGAGTACTCTCCCTTCTAGCACAGTAAGGCCACTTCTAAACATATTGGTAATATTTTAATGACACAATATCCGAATTTCTAATAAGGTTCTTAACCCCTTCCATGCTCATGACGAGCTCAGCTCGTTATGCAGTACACTGCTCGTGTGCTCATGACGAGCTGAGCTCGTCATGAACAATGGGAAACAAGGATCTGCAGCACAGCAGGATAATCTCCCTAGCAGCCAAGGTGGGTGATGTTCTTCCCCAGCCTGTCAGAGCAGGAACACAGAAAGTGACTTTTTAAGGAACAGGCATTGTGGACAATTGCAAAGTCCCCCACCTCTCTTTTTTTCTCACCTCTAACTCTTTATACCAAACTCTCTCTCCCTCTCTGTCTGCCTCTGACTGCATCTCTTTCTGTCCACGTTTCACCCCTTTCTACCTTTTAATCTACCTCTCCTTCTTTCCTCACCCATCACTTGTTCTAGTGGCTCTCACTATCTGTCTTCACTTTTCTTTACTGATCTCTCCACTTTTTGTCTACCTCTCTCTTGCTAACTCTTTCTCTGTTGTAATCTTCCTCCCCTCTCCCCTGGCTCTTCTGCCCTGTTCTCCATCTCCCTCTCCCATTTGGTACCTTCCGCTCTCCCCCCGCTTCTCCGCTGTCTTGGTACTTCCCTCCAGAGTTCACCTTGGAATGTTGATCAACCTGTCAGTTACGGAGAGTGGATGACAGAATAAAGACGTTTGTACTCACTACTGCTTCAGATTACTTCATTTACAACAGTCTCCCTCTTTACCATTCTCTTCTCTTTGCACTTCACCGTTTGATACTTCCTTTTCTGTAGTAGGGGATCTCTGTGTATAGTCATAATCTAGTGAATAGTCCCGCCCATGTGTGTGGACCCCGGAGCAATCAAAAATAATCTCTTAGAGTATCGAAAAATGCAGAAATGCACAGACACTTAAGAGAGAATTTAAAGACAGATAATGCAGCCTAAAAAGGCTACACTGTCCAGTACTTCAACTAGAAATTCCACCACAAAAATCCACAAAACAGCAAAGCCTGTACAGATTTCCCTTGCTGTAACAGCAAAATCCCTCAGGAATGATAGAGAGAAGGACCTGGACAGACAAGCCCCATAGGCTGCCATTATGTGGCTATGAACAGGATACTGTGCCTTTAAGAGAACTTTCCAAAACTTCACAGTATCCCAGAATGCCCTGCAGGTCCCAGTTACTTTCAGTTCTTTTTTCCGCTCCTGCAAGCAGGACCCTGGAGCATTGAGCTCTCCCTTATCAAGGGTTTATTGTGTTTTTTCATTGAAAATTCGATTTGAGTATTTTCTTCTTGGGGTTTGCACTCTTTTTGTGTCAAACATGCCTTCATTATTTGACAAATGCCCGGAGTGCTCCAGGAAGATGGCTAAGTCAGACCCTCATGAGGTGTGTATCCTCTGCCTGCCCTCTTCCCATGGTCCAGAGGAGTGTGAAATCTGTAAAGGCTTCTCTGGCAGGACCCTGAAGGACAGACTGAAGATCAGACTTCAGGGCCTCGAGGAACGAAGGCTGAAGGCTCAGGGTGGGTCTGGTGGGGCTTCATCTGCCCATGCTGAGGCCTCTGGGGGGCTCCCCAGGGGCAGGAAGTCCAGCAAACGTCCACAGTCTCCGTCGGGGTCGGTAGCGCTGACCACGGCGTCGAGAGGAAGGTCCACGGCCAGTTCCCGGTCTCCCCAGGGCTCTGGGTCGAGAAAACGTCGCCCGTCGACATCGAGGGACTTACACAGGCCACCGTCGAACCCAGTGACGATTTCGTCGTCGGCGTCGTCGGCGTCGACGTCGAGTGAACCAGACCAGGACATCATCGTAGTCGAGGGGATCCTCGTCGTCGAGGCCGCCGTCGAAGCGGCAGAGGTCGCCGTCGAGGCGGGAGAGATCTCCGGCGAAGAAGAGGTCGACGTCGAGGCGGTCGAGGTCGCCGTCGAGGCGGTCGAAGAGGTCGCCGTCGAAGCGGTCGAGGTTGACGTCGAGGCACAAGAGATCACCGTCGAGGCATAAAGGATCGTCGTCGAGATGGTCAGGATCGACGTCGAGGCATAGAAGCCGTTCGACGCCGAAGCATGGAAGACGGTCGTCGCCGAAGGGGCGCTCGACGTCGAGGGACCTGCGCTCGACGTCGGCACACCATTAGTCGACGTCGAGGGGTCGTGCGGACAGGCCTAGGACTGTGGGGGACTCCCCTCAGTCCGGGAAGGATGGCGGTTCACCGGGATCGGTGTACTCGGAGGTGTATACTCCGATGAAGTCTGTTACGCCTCCGCCTCCGTTGCCAAGAGGTCTGCCTCCGAGGGCTCCAACCCCTCCTCCGTTACCTCCTCTGCCTCCGCTTCCAACAGGACCGAAGGCCCCTGTGCCTGGCAAGCCTCCCCCGGTTCCACCGAGGTCGGTCTCGTTGCCCAGGCTTCCGACTCCTCCCAAGAAGACTCCGAAGTCTAAGGAACCACCTAAGCCCAAGACGTCCGCCCCGGGAAAACCGGCAGAACGTCCCAGGCCCAGGAGATCGAGGTCTCGCTCCAGGAAGAGAGAAAGATCGAGGAGCAGACACAGGTCCTCCACTAGATCCAGACATCGCCATAGGAGGCATAGGTCCAGGTCCCATTCGACCTCTAGGACCCGTTCCTACTCACCTACTTTATCAGACTCCCCGGAGACTAGGGTGTCTCCAATCGATGACATCGGCACGTTCCAGGAGGTTCTCCTGAGGGGGGCTGCGAAGCTGGGTATCACGGTGACGGCTCCTACACCTACGACGTCCATGATATTCGAGACTTTGCACAATAAACATCTGTCTCGCCCTCTACTGCCGTTGGTGCCAGGACTGGTTGAGCCTCGGGAAGAGCTTTTTCTTACACCTGCGGTGGTAAAAGCCGCTCCCTCCCGACTTCTGAAGAAGTACAGGGCGCCTGACTCGGATCCGGCCTTCCTATGGATGGATCCAGTGCCCGATTCAGTGATAGTGACGGCGGCCAGGAAACTGCATTCTACCTCCCCGTCCTCCACCGTGCCTCCGGATAAGGAGAGCCGCTGGATTGATTCGGCTGGAAGGAAGGCGTGTGGGACTTCTTCCACGACTATGAAGGCTTCCAGCGACTCGGCGTTACTGGGGCGGTACGACCGTGCGCTGTGGGATTCCATGGAACAGTTCGCGGACCGTGTCCCGCGTGACAGGAAAGAGGACTTCATGGAAATTGTCAAAGAAGGGATGCTGGTCTCGAACCAGGCCATCAGCGCTGCGGCGGATATCTCCCTGTTGGCCGCACATGGATACTGCCACGGTATCAATCAGCGACGCCATGCTTGGCTCAGGCTGACGTCGCTCAAGCCTGAAGCTCAACAGCGAGTGGCCAATCTGCCGTTTTCCGGTGAGACTCTATTCGGGAAACATGCAGACGACTAAATGGCAAGGATGAAGGCCGAGGCTGAAACCCTGACGGCTGTGGGCTTGGAGAAGCCCAAAGACAAGAAACCCTACCGCCAGTTCCAACGACGGTTCGGCTCGCAGGGGAGAGGAAGGGGACAGTCTTCTGGGCAACAGCAGCAGCAACAACAGCAGCAATTCAGAAGACCCTTCCAAAAACGTCAGAGGGGTAGAGGTGGACAGCAGCCCTCTACCGGGAACAAGGGCCTGGCCGGGTCTCGACCCTGAGCGGTTACTTCCCCTTCATCCGTTACCCGCTCCGGTGGGGGGAAGCGTTAAATTTTTTCTGGCAGAGTGGAGAAAAATTACTCAGGACAAGTGGGTGCTGAATATTGTTTGCAATGGATACAGTCTTCGGTTCACCAGCCCGCCTCCATCGATTCCTCCGGTCAGCTCGCAGTATCAGCTGCGCGAGCTCCAGGCGGAGGCAGACATCCTGTTAAGGAAAAGGGCAATAGAAGATGTACCTCTGTCTCAAAGAGGAAGAGGTCTGTACTCCCGGTTCTTTCTGGTCCGCAAGAAGGACAAGAACGAGTTCAGGCCCATTCTGGACTTGCGACAGGCAAACAAGTGGATTCGCAGAGAAAATTTCGCATGCTGTCGTTGCATCAGATTTATCCTCAGCTGCAACAGGGGGACTGGCTTTGCGCCATAGACCAACAGGATGCATACTTCCATGAGCCCATTGCACACAAACACAGGAGGTTCCTACGATTTCAAGTCGGTACCAATCACTATCAGTACACGGTACTTCCGTTTGGGCTGAAGTCTGCGCCCAGGACGTTCTCGAAGTGCATGGCAGTGGTAGCGGTGCACCTGAGGAAGAACAAGGTGTTTGTCTACCTGTACCTGGACAATTGGTTGATCAAGGCCTCCTCCTTCTCGGAAGCTCAAGCACACTTCCAGGAGACGTGCGTTCTCTTGAACAAGCTGGGGTTGCACATCAGCATGTCCAAGTCTGTCCTGACTCCGGTCCAGTGCATCCAGTACTTGGGTGCCTCCATCAATACGCTGTCAGCAAGCGTGTCTCCTTCGGAAGAGCGACGTTTATCACTCCTTCGGAAGGCTCAGGCTCTCAAGTCCACTCCATCCACGACAGTGAGGACAGTGTCTTCTCTGCTGGGAACGATGGCCTCTTGTTTCTTCCTGACGCCTCATGCGCGGCTGCACATGAGACCGCTGCAGGAGTGCTTGGAAGATCAGTGGGACCAGAGGAGAGGATCTTGGGACAACAAGATACGACTGTCTCTACATGCTCTTCAGTCTCTGAAGTGGTGGTGTTCAGCGGAGAATCTCCTCAGAGGGGTTTCCTTCCACAAGGACATTCCCACACAGACTATCGTGACGGATGCTTCTCTCCAGGGCTGGGGAGCGCACTCCGGAGACCTACAGATTCAAGGGACATGGTCCCCGACGGAGTCCACGTACCACATCAATTTCCTGGAACTCAGGGCTGTTCGCTTGGCACTGAAGGCCTTTCATCCGTCCTTTCAGACCAACTCTCTGCTTGTACAGACGAACTACGATGTATTACCTCAACAAGCAGGGGGGTTCGAGATCCCGCACTCTGTCGCAGGAGGCGCAGGCGATCTGGCACTGGCTTCTGGCCAGAGGACTGTCGATAACGGCCACCCATCTGCCAGGTGTGCAGAATGTTCAGGCAGACGAACTGAGCAGACTGATTCAGGAAAACCACGAATGGGTCATAAACGACGAAGTACTAGGAGAAGTCTTCGCAAGGTGGGGAACTCCAGACGTAGATCTGTTCGCCACCGCCGAAAACAGCAAATGCCGAGGCTTCGCCTCCAGGTACTACCAGCCGGGGACGCTGGGGAACGCGCTATGGATCAACTGGTCGAACAGCTTTCTGTACGCTTTTCCACCCATTCCCCTGATCCCGATGGTTCTCATCAAGCTGTCCCAATCCAGGGCGAGGATGATTCTGATTGCCCCGGAATGGCCCAGACAGTGGTGGTTCACGGACCTGCTTCACCGGTCTCTCCTTCCTCACATGAAGCTGCCGTGCAGGCCGGACCTTCTCCCGAAGTTCGGGGGGCGAATGGTGCACCCCAACCTCTCGTCTTTGAGTTTGGCGGCATGGCTCCTGAAATAGTGCAATATGGCCATCTGAATCTCCCAGAGGATTGTATGGACATACTGAAGGAGGCTAAGCGACCTTCCACTAGGACTTCTTATGCTTACAAGTGGAAGAGGTTTTGCATCTGGTGCAAGTCTAAGAACTATGACCCTACGACATGCAAGGAGGATGTCATCCTTCCATATCTGCTACATCTGGCGCAGTCTGGCCTTAATGTCCATTCCATTAAGGTACATCTGGCTGCTTTGACTGCCTACAGGAAATGCCCTTCACAGACTTCCTTCTTCCAGATCCCTGTGATCAAAGATTTTCTGGAAGGCTTGAAGAAAGTATTCCCTCCTGTCAGGCTTCCTTCGCCTTCGTGGGACTTGAATGTGGTGCTGTCCAGGTTGATGAAGGAGCCTTTTGAACCTATTCATAAGGCTTCGTTGCAGCACCTGTCCTGGAAGGCGGCGTTCCTCGTGGCTATTACATCGGCCCGCAGGGTGAGTGAAATTCAGGCGTTGTGTTGCCAAGAACCTTATACTGTATTTCATGCTGCTAAGGTTGTTATGCGTACTCACCCTAAGTTTATTCCCAAGGTTATTTCTGATTTTCATATCAACCAGACTATAGCTTTACCTACGTTCTTTCAGAATCCTTCATCTCCAGCGGAAAGGTCTTTGCATTCCCTGGATGTTAGGAGGGTGCTGAAATTTTATCTGGATAAAACCAAAGATATTCGTAGGTCAGACCAATTGTTCATAAATTATGGATCTGTTAGGACGGGTCTTGCTACCTCTAAACAGTCCATCTCGAGATGGATTGTGTCCTGTATACAATTGTGTTATCAAAAAGCTAATAAGACCTTAGGGGGCAAACCTAAGGCTCATTCCACCAGGGGCAAAGCTGCCACGACAGCTTTGCTTCGTAACGTGCCTATTGCTGAAATCTGCAAGGCAGCCACTTGGAAGTCGGTTCATACCTTTGCTAAGCATTACTGCCTGGACTCTGATGCCAGGGCGGACGCTCAGGTTGGGCAGGCTTCGCTGCGAAATCTGTTCGCCCAATAGTGGTGTTATTTCTCGTTTCTCCACCGCCGCTTTGGGGTGGGGATGGGCTTGCCATTCTATTCACTAGATTATGACTATACACAGAGATCCCCTACTACAGAAGGAGTAGTTTCTGTCCTGTAACTTCAGTTCTGTAGTAGGGGTATCTCCGTTATAGTCATAAGCGCCCGCCCTCCTCCCCGGTGGAGAGAGATATTCATGTACGGAATCAAAAAGAACTGAAAGTAACTGGGACCTGCAGGGCATTCTGGGATACTGTGAAGTTCTGGAAAGTTCTCTTAAAGGCACAGTATCCTGTTCTGAGCCACATAATGGCAGCCTATGGGGCTTGTCTGTCCAGGTCCTTCTCTCTATCATTCCTGAGGGATTTTGCTGTTACAGCAAGGGAAATCTGTACAGGCTTTGCTGTTTTGTGGATTTTTGTGGCGGGATTTCTAGTTGAAGTACTGGACAGTGTAGCCTTTTTAGGCTGCATTATCTGTCTTTAAATTCTCTCTTAAGTGTCTGTGCATTTCTGCATTTTTCGACACTCTAAGAGATTATTTTTGATTGCTCCGGGGTCCACGCACATGGGCGGGACTATTCACTAGATTATGACTATAACAGAAATACCCCTACTACAGAACTGGAGTTACAGGACAGAAACTACTCCTTCTCTTTTTACCTATCTTTTTTGCCTCGTTTCTCTATACTTCGCCTGTCATTAAATCCCTGCCTAGATCTATCTTCCTCCACTCTCTGACAACCTTTATGTTACTTCTTTTATTGCTCCCACTTCTCTTTCTAGGCATCCCTTATCTTTCTCCCCCAGATCTCTACCCTTACTTGACTCCAGCACTTCTACCACGCCCTTTTCTTTCCATTGTTCTTCACTGAGCTCTACACCTCTATGTACCTACCACTCAATTACTGTTGCAGCCCTTTCCACCACGTCTGTCTACCTCACCTCTTCCTTTAGAATACACATCTCTGTATCAAACCTATCACAACCTCTCTCTCCTACTATCTGTGCCTACCTCTACATCTCTTTCTTCTTACTGTATCTCCTCCTCACCTCTTTCTCGGTATCTCAGCCCTTTTGTTTTCACTGCCCTGTCTATCTCCTCTATCTACTTTACCCCCTCTCAACCTTATGTATTTCTTAACCTCACCACTCCATCTCTATGCTTCACTCTTTTTTACCTTTTGCACCCCGCTTTGTATCTCACCACTCTCTTCTTCACCTTTTTTCTCTCCTTTACATCTCACACACTACCACATAATTCTACCACCTACATTTCTCTTTCGCTCAATTCACAACCTCTCAATTTCCCTTAGTTGATCACTATCTCCACTCCACTTTTTTCCACCTCTATTCCCTTTGTGTCACCTCTCCACAGACTTGATTGTAGCCCTCTTTTTAAGCTATCATTGCATTTGTTTCTCTCTCTTCAAACTCTATCTCTAGGCCACTTTTCAACATACCTTCTCTGTCTCTTTCTTTTTATATCTCTCTACTTCACCTCTCATGCTTTTACTCACTCTAACTCTTCCCCTGTCTGAATCTCCCCTCTGTCTCTACCTCCCCTTTGCCCCTCTACTTCACCTCGTTTCTGTACAAATAATCTCTTTATCTAACTTTCACCTCTCTCAATGTACCTTTCTCTCTAATTCACTGCCAACTTTACCTAACATATCTATCTTCAACCTACTTGTCATTCTATCCCTCTATCTTCCTCACCGTTGTTATTCAGCAATGAAAGTTACAGTGGCATATTATCAAGGGATTTATCTCCACTTTTTTGGCTTTAAAAGCCAAGAAAGCGAGATAAAATGATCTCCCTATTACCTAGCTGTCGCTAACACCAGTTAGCGACAGCTAGTAGGAGATAGTGACCATCTTGGGCCCCGCTTTGCATGTCAGAGATATTTATCACTAATGACATGCAAAGTGGGCGTGCCAAGATGTTAGCGACTGGAAACAGTCGCTAACATCGCTATCTCCTATTACCAACTTTTGGAGATATTCGGGCAAAGCGCGAATATCTCCAAAAGCTAACACCTGCCCTGAGCAGTTCTTTGCCATGTTATCCAATGGGAGGTGGATAACATGGCTAAGAGCATTAGCTCGGTAATGCATGAATATCGCTGACTTTACAGCGATATTCATGCATTTCGGCCGATTTTTATCGCTTAGGAGATAAACCTTGATAATAGCAAGGCTCCTAAGCGATAAAATTATTGCCGCTAAGCCAACATAGCGATAATTATCGCTAGTTGTTGGTAATATGCCCCACAATTCCGAGCACTATGCGCTAACGTTTTAATATTATGCTCTGGTCCACTAAGCATCCACCAAGTCACCTTTACTATGTCTTTTCTACAATGATAGGAACCAGCTTTCTAGACACTTATTTGTATGTAAAATATTTTGCATGACAAATTATATTTAGATTCAATCTAAAGGAAATGGCTTATCAATGCTTGTTCAAGATTTATTTTGGTACTGTTTAGCTGGCCCACACCCAGCAGCTTCAGCTTTCAGCTGTTATTGTGCTCTCCCATTTCTGAAAGGTAAAATGATAGTTCAGTGTTGTTTGCAATCATGGAGGCTTACATTACCTGAAAATGAGTAAAACATTCACAGATGTTCTAAACAATGGCCCCCAGGGTAGTTCTTGCTTGGGGCGCCTAAAACTGCTTAAGATGGAACTGAAAATAGCAAACCTGGTTGGAGGGAGATTCTGCCTCGAGGCTCTGACCTCACTCCTTTTTCATCGGGCCACGGGGTTCTGGAGGGAAGAGGAGTGCTAATTTAAAGATTTCCTTCCCACCTCCTTATTTCCATGCCCACTTTTGCCAGGTGAGAGAGATGAATTATGCAGTGCTCACTGCCAGCAGGATCCAACGGTCGAAGCAGGAGGACAAAGCAAAGAGCTATCCAGCCCACAGGTGGACAGGAGCCCAGGCTTCAACAGGCTTCTGGTTCAGACCACTTACTCAACTCCTTGTGTCCCAGCTATCTCCTGCCGAAGAGGAAGGAATCATGGCCTAACCAAGGCCTTCAGTGGTCTAGTTCAGTTATTGAGACCCATGTATGAGTCAGACCACAAATATAACATCCTGCAGCTCCGAGGGTCACTGACCCCTTTCTTTTCTGTAACTCTGCCAAGCAAGCCAGAAGCATCACAAGGGCAGAGCACCAAATCCAGAGGACCTTCTATTTCCCCTTTCAACCCCACTCTCTTCCCCCCAAGGACTGACCAATGCAGGCTGCCCTAAACCCTTCCATATTGGCTTTGGGCTACATTTCTATGATAATCAGAGTCCAGGACATGGTTGGGTCAGGATAAATAACTTTGTGGAGAACGGCCTAACACTGCAAGAAAGTATTCAACTTTCAAAGATGCAGTATTTCTAGTTCTAGCCAATGTGAATGACACCCTATTATTAATTTACCACTAGTTGCAAAAATGCGTCCCCTGGTATTACGTCATGTTTCATGAAAGGCTGCAATCTGTGGGCCTCATTTATGAAAAGTGACGCATCGCTGTGTGAAAATAGCGATGCGTCACTTTTCACTGCGCACTCCTTGCGACACCAATGATGCGTCATATTTACAGTATGACGCATCATGGCGCAAGGAGTTACAGATACGTCAGTATTCTGACGTATCTGTATGGCGCAAAAGTGACGCATTGCTGGAGTGTGTCACAAAAGTGACGCAACTCCAGCAATATGTCCTTTCACATGGGGCAAGCCCCATGTGAAAGGACCAGCGTCAGTCTTATGCCTGCTGTGTGGCAGGCGTAAGAAATTGACGCATTTGTGTCCCAGAAGTGGCGCAGTGAAATCTTATAGATTTCACTGCGTCACTTCTACGACCCTTTCTTGCGTCAGAACGCCCCCCCCCTGCATACATTATACCTGGCGCAGGTATAATGTGGCGCAGGGGTTTACAAAGTGACGCATCTACCTAGATGCGTCACTTTGTAAATATGGTGCAACAAGGCACATTATTTACGCTGCTGGCGCGTCACAAAAAGTGACGCACCGGCGGCGTAAAAGTGGCGCACGGCCTCATAAATGAGGCCCTGTAAATGTTGGCCACTATTTTTGGTTGTCCGGGGCCTATTTTTGATCCAAAAACACTGCTTCCTACTCCAGGTTCAGAGTATTTATTAAAATATTTCTCATCTCATCTACGCCCTTGAATCTTTTCCTTTTATTTAGTCATTGTTTGCGGTGAATTCTGACAAATTCAAGTGCCAAGAAACAGCACGCCGCATGCCACATAATTGTACACTCGCTCATTCAAATGTCTTAGCAGATATTTTCAAAGGCAAAAATAGAAGCGTCCCTCGTACAATTGGAGGGAAGCCAGTCCATGTATGTCTGACGTGAGTGACACAGTATAGTTAAGTGCTGTTAGTCATAGGCGCTGGTGACGCCTCACTGCTCATGCTTCTGTACCTCAGCAAAAACCGAGCTCGTATTCGCAGACCCAAGTCTGTGCAGATGAACGATATGGAAGGGGCTATTTTTAACTCAATCTCTAATGAAGGCCGTGCAATCTTCGTGATGAGTTCTGGACTACGGAGTTACCTCCCATCAGATTTAAGGGCGTTATTCCATCCCCATCTGTCCAGCTTGCTCTCTAAGAGCAGACTGCTGCAAAACAGACCTTAAATGGTGTCTGAATACGGATTTTCTGCAGGAGAATGGAGAGACCTTTAAATAGGCGCACTTATTGCATTCATTCAAATGCATATAAATAACACCGTAAAGTTAAGTACTGTTTATTTATGGAAAACAGTAACTCATCTGTTTAAGACACAAGTAATAGAGCATGATGCAATGGTTTCATAGCCTTCACACCGTAGTAGGGCTGGACACGTATTTTTGTATATTATTTGCATGTTTGTAATATGGGATGCTTTCATACTATTAAATTCCTAAAGTATATGAGTTTGGCCATACACCTACATTTCAACTTTTAAAAAGAATTATAAGATGCAACTTATTTGTAAACGTCATTGGATGCAATGGTGAAGACCATCAGTTTTCCTTCAGGTTATATACGTTTGTCAGAAAGTGTGTTATTAATTTGACAAAGGTTGTTCTCACCAACTTAATAAATACATTCTGGTCAGGCTAAAACATAGGGCATCCCACCGACAGACAGCCCTACAGGCCTACCGCCGCATTACGATGCAGGCGGTCGGACCCTTGAATCACGGGGATGGACCGCCTCCTCCAACAGGATCTACTGATCTCATCAGGGCAGCTTTTGGAATCGTGAACCTGAAGGGAGGCGGTGCCGGCTCAGGCACCGCCATCAAGATCACAATGTCTACTTCGGAATGACTTTTCATGGCGGTCCAATGACCATGAGTAGGCAGACGGAAACAGACTTTGGGGGCCCCCCCCCCCCGGGGCCAGTGGCTTATGGGGGCACTTGTAGTGCCCCCCCACACATCCACGGTGAATGGATGTTTGTGAATAGCCTTTTTCTACTGTGGCCCTTTTCCGAGCCGCTGCACAAGCAGCAGTGGAAAAATGCAGTTCCTGGCCACCTACATGGCAGTCTTATCAAAATATGGAAGGTGGTACTACTGACTACTTCTTGGCCACACTCAATCCTGCGACAATGGTGGTCGGACGCTTGTTTGAGCCCCATCGTAATGTGCCCCTTAGTTCTTTGAGAATTTTTGCCGAGACCAGTGTAGCTGTGGAACCAGCAGCAGGAAATTCTATGTCAGGACTGGAGGCGAGGATTATGCCTTCTTTCTTCACTTTATTTTTTATAGCAGCCAACTTCAAAGATAACCAAAACTACGTTTCCCATGAAAACTTGGGGAAATGTAGTGTAGAAAAAACATAACAACAACCAATCAGGAGGACAATAGCCTCAATAGTTCTCTCTCACTGGCCCCTAGCCCACTTTCTTCGCTGCTATGCAGCCGAGATAAGTAACCTTCAGTTTTACGGTTATTGGAATGTGAACCAGGTCCTCAACTTGTTTCTCTCCTGGCAACAAACTATTCTCGCTCTAGGAAAGGGTTGTCTGCTAAGCTGGTTATGCACCTTTGCCTCATTTCCTGCAGTCGTGTCTCAGATGTGAGAGATTTGGACATCACAAGTATGATGTTTACCCCTAATGGAGTGACGTTCACTCTCCACAGAAGAACGAAGTGCCACACTAGGATTATCTCCTACCCGGAATTTCCAGACTCCCTAAAGCTGTGTGGTGTCAGATGCCTCAAGGCATATGAGGAAATGACTGAGGAGTTTCGTCCTCTGGGAGAACGCCAGCTCATTGCACTGAGTAAGTCTTTTAAGGCAGTCTCGTCAGCTACCATTGCTAGGTGGGTCAGATGGGTGATGCAAGAAGCCGAGATTAGTCTTTGAGACTTTGGAGACCATCCAGCACGGGGTGCAATGGCATCTAAGGCATTTGGCTTGGGTGCCCGTTTTGAGGATATCCTCAACGCGACAGATTTGTAGTGTAGTTCCTATATTTCCAATAGGCTCTGCGCATTGGAATAATATACACTATAGATTTGACATAGGACTGAGGTCAGTATGTCTCTATCGAGTTTATTAAACTTAATTAAGTGTGCCGACTAACTCAGAGGTCACTAGAAACGTTCTCGAATGAACAAGAAGGGATTCGTTTCCAACAACCGCATAAACATGACAACTTTGTTTGCCTAGGACTGGAACAAGATCTTCAGAGTCGTGGAAACAATAGATAACTACTTTACTCAGTCAATCGTGCATGCTTCGTTTCTACAGAGTTGCAGAGAAATAGTGAGACAGGTATTTTCAATAAAAAGGGGTTTTATTGAACAGTCTTATTTCTCATGCAAGAGATATGGACTGCTACAATCGTTAGACAGAATGCGAAGTATAATACGTATAGCGTAAACAGTAATATAAAATAATACTGTAATAGCATTGTCTGTTGCTATGACATATATAAATATACATACATAAATAACACAGGCTAAAATACTCAACTGGTGCTTCTAAAATACGCCTACCCCAATGTACCTAACCTAGGTCTAGTACCAGGGAAGAAGTAGGTTCTGTTTTTTAGCTAAGTTTAGTTTTGCCAAGAATTGCTAAAGGTTTCTCTAGGTTCTAATCAGCTCCATACCTTAAAATGAGAGAGGGTGGTATATCTGTCTCGGGACTCGATTTCCCAACACCCCGCAAGAGGAGTCAGAAACACTGGAGCTGGGTTTGTAGTGTGTTTATCTAGGTACCTGAATCGATATTCCTATTCTTTGCCCTTGTGTGGTTATAAATCAATAATATCCCTACAACGACATAGAAACCCTTTTCATAATTCAGTCATAGCGCATGCTGTCACATTAAGCAAGCCTATTCCTCCAGCCCCCTAGAAAGCACACCGAGTTCTTAAACAAATCCAAGCCTCCAGCAACCTGGGAAATCCCCGCTGCCGTTGTTTTGATTTCATCCAAGAACTCATGTAAAACACTGTAAGAATGACCAGTTCTTAGTGACATCTTTTATTGACGTATTATGTCCAGCCTTACGTCAAACCCGGCACCTTTCAGGTATAAATATACCAACGTTGCCTTAAGCAAACACACAGTGGTGATGAATCTGGAGCAGCTACTACTTGCCCGAGAGCCCAGCTGATGCGAGAGCCCACGGACGCTGCCCCTCCCTTTTGACGCGCTGAGAAAGACGCTGTCTTTTCTCTTGCCGAGAAATCCAGCATCCGGCGTTTCCAGCTTACCCTTGCGGGTGACTGGGATACCGAGTCCTGAGAGAGAGATACCAGCCCTCCTGCCTTCTAATACCCAGGTACTGAACTGACTAAACCCTTACAGAGAATTCTTGAGTCAGATCCTTGGCAAAACAAACTTAACTTAAACTGCTACTTACTTACTCCTTCCCACGTATTAGGCTTAGGTCAGGTACACCGGGGTAGGCGTAGTTAGAAGCACCAGTTGAGTACGATTAGTCAATGTATATATGTATGTATCTATTTTATCCATTTTAAAGTATCATATGGCTAAGAAACCATATCAATGCTTTTACAGTATTATTTCATAATCCTGCTTTTACTGTATGCACTTTACTTAACTATAAGTGTTGCAATTGTAGCAATTCATTTCTCTTTTATGAGGAAAGAGACTGCTCAATAAATAACACCTTTTATTGAAAACGCCCGTCTCTCTTTTTCTCTGCAATCTGGTGAAACTAAGTACGCACTTATTGACTGAGTGAAATAGCTGTCTTTTGTTTTCACACGACTCTAGAGATATACTCTTATTCAGGGAGAACAAAGTTGTCATGTTTTATGGTTGTCTGAAACTAAATCCCTTCTTGTCTATCCAGGGAGGTTAAACTCCTCCTCGCTTATTCGAGAAATTTTCTAGTGAACTCTGAGCTAGCTGGCAAAAAACTTAAGTCTAATATAGTCAGTAGAGACCTAGTTAACCTCAGTCCTACGTCTACCCTACTGAAGATATTATTCCAATGCGCAGAGCCTATTGGGACTATAGGAACTACACTACATGGCGCCCAACGTTTGGTAAGGCGATACATCTAACGCAAGACGTTAGAGTAACTCAGTCGTGCTTTTTCACACAGACCCTTTTTTCCCGTAAATACTCCAAAGACGTCTGGAGTGGGTCAAAGGTTAAAATCCGCCGGAACTTAGTAGGAAGAGATTTCTATGTATAGTTTGTGGTTTATTCAACGTTGAAGGATACAGTGTTCCAAAATATTGTGCACCTAATCTTTGTTTCCTTGAAACTTGATCTGCAACAAAAAACTTCCTGTCAGTAAAATGTCAGACGGTGAAGAAGAAAGGGAGGCAGCTAGAATAGCAGCTCAACTCCTAGCGGATGACACAAGTCTCCTGCAGACTGACCCGGATGCAATACTCATCCCGGTCAACATAAGAAAAACTATAACTGTTAAACTTATAGAAAATGGACTAACATCGAGAGGTGGTACAGTCATATTCGTAATTGAGGCACATGAATATCAGCAGACAGAGGTATTCTATTCATGGATAAACTTTCCAGCAGCAAACGCTGTCACACGTGAGTTCCACTATTACAAAATAGAGGAACCTCCGGAAGAGTACACTCCTTTCGAGGAGGTGGAAATCCCATTAAAATACAAGAGCACCTGCTCTGGTTTAAAGGCGCCCTAAAACATAATAATCACATCACCAAGCTCGGTCCACTAGGTAGACCAGGAGCAACATGGCCGGTTCTAGCCAGCTACACACCACATCCAGACATTGAAAAAATGTCTGTACCAGAACTTTTAGTCCAGCTAAAAATAATAATTAAAATACATAGACAATTAGTCCAATATGTAATGCGGACTTCAACAGCCCAACCAACTGTTAACATTCCACAGCTGACCCCTCATCAGGGGAACACAAACAAAATTACACCACAGAACATACAGTCATATCTGGGTAAGGTACCCATAAAACGGGAAAAAATTCCATTCTGGTTAGCACAAAAAATCACTCAAATTGAGGCAGTTTTTCCGAATACTACCCCTACTGAGAAACACAGAATTCTGACTATCTGTCTTCCAATGGGGATCGCACCACATGTAGAGGACTGTGACACTTGGGGCACAGTCTTTGCTTCCATTTACACAAAAACCCATGGTGTTCCGTCCATGGCGGTAATACCCGATGTGCTAAGACAGATTCAAAATGAATCCAGAACCTGCTTTAACTCTGGGTATGAAATTACTAAAAGACTTCAAGCAGGTCTCGGCTATATTATTAGCCAACATAAAAGGGGAAGCAGCATCTGTGGCGATCCGCCAGAAATTGAAAGAAACAGATATAGCAGAACAACCATTTGAACTTGCCAGAATCATAGAAAAATCCTATGAAGAGCTAGGAAGAGATAGTTTGGGTGGGAAACCAGTAAAACCCCAACTAACTGAAAATCCTGAAATGATATTTATTAAAAATAATCTAAACACTCCAAAAAAGAGCTGGGATGGAATAAACAATCCACTCCCAAAGAAAAAAGATTCCAGTCCAGAGGAAGGTCTCCTCGGCGGAGAGAAAGATCTCCGGACCATGGACACAAGTCTCCCCAGAGGGAGCCCTTTGAGAAAAGATACAACCTTAGAAATAGGGATAATTTGAAGAAACCTGATAGATATCAAGACATTGATACACGTCCCTCTCGATCTTTTCAGACTTCCTTGCAGAAATCGGAAAGAAGAGGACGGTCAGAACACAGGGAAGAGCACGTCAAGTCCAAAGACAAGGAACCTGCTCATCAAAGTAAAAAATTACAATTTCCAAAAAAGAAGGTAGCCAGTATTAAAATAATCAAACATGCCGAGGATCCTGAGGACACAGCTGAAAAACGGAGAGTGGGCTCAGACAATGCTAGACAGCGCAGCAGAGTAAGCATAGCTCGCAAGATCCTGATGAATCATCTGGAGACAGTGGACACGAATGAATACATTCAGGTGGAAACTGCAAATACCAGAGTTAGCAAACCTCATAAAATATACGAAATAACATTACGTATAGAGGGAGATAAGAGTAGGAAAATAAGGGGTCTATTTTGGGATAACCTCTCCAAGGGCTATGACATCCTTTTAGCTGAAAAAGACTGGCCACCGAAGTTTGTCAGAGAGTGCCCTCATGGCGAAGAAATGATTATGCCTGCCTTCTCAAATCACATTCCAATTCATAAAAAATATACACTTGCAAGAAAGTGGGCAGTAGCCCAAGCACCTGCATTGTTTAAAAACCATGTTGGATGGGATGAGGACTCTCCTCCTCACAAAATCTAGTTAAAATGTCAACCAACTGCACAGAGGCAGTACCCAATTAAGCAAGAAGCTAAAAAAAAGGTCAGGGAGATCTTAGATCAACTTGAATACCAGGGGGTGATTGAAACTCGCACCTCACAAATGAACAATCCTTTGTTTCCTGTCTCCAAGCAAGACGATTTATATCGTCTAGTTTTGGACTACAAACATCTAAACTCATGTTGCAAAACTTTTGCAGTACAAAACTCACATAGTACAGCACTAATGAATAACATCGTGCGCAAAAAATACAAAACAACATTAGACATCTCTAATGGATTCTTTTGTCAAAACATAGCACCTGAAAGCAGGTATTTGACCGCTTTCTCAATAATGGGCTCGCAGAAAATTCTGTCGACTCCCACAGGGGTTCAAGAACAGCCCAGGATTATTCTCAGCAAGAGTAACAGAGTTACTACAAATGTATGATGATGAGGCATTATCTTATGTCGATGACATCTATCTAACAGATGATGACTTGGATACTCACTTGAAAAGAGTGAACACCATAATACTTGGTTTCGCAGCGGAGGGTTACAAATTCAACTTTAAAAAGTCACGAATTGCCCATCTAACTGTCCTGTTTTTAGGATATGAATTATCAAGTGAAGGCAAAAGCCTGGCAGACAATTTCTTAGAGAAATGTGCTGTAATCCAAGCACCAAGAAAGCTGAAAAACTTACAATCAATTCTAGGTTTCCTGAATTTCGGAAGAACTTACATTCTAAATTATGCAGAGAGGGTTAAACCTCTCTATGAACTAATAAAACCAGATTTTAAAACAATCAATTGGACTCAAAAACACACAGAAATTTTGAGATCATTGCAAACAGACATGTTAGCTAAAACAAAATTGCAAACACGCGACAATACACGCAACCTTGTAATCCGAGTCATCCCAGGAAGATGCGGATTCACGTACCTGACCTCTAATGAGGGAGAAACGGTACCAATAGCATACAAATCACATTTGTACACTGAAGCTGAAAAAACATTCAGTATTAAGGAAAACATTGTACATGCGGTTCAAACAGCTGTAGCAAAAGAAAGAGACCAAGCCGAAGGCAGACGGATTACTGTTATAACAGCAGAATCAGCCTTTGAGGCATTAACAAGCCCATGTAATTTAATCAAAAATGGATACAATGGGAAAATTCTCTTGCTACAGACAAAGTGAAATACTATTTTGGCCCAAACTTGAAAAGATTAAAAAATCTAGAATATGAAAGAGAATATCCTCTGCCAATCCACATTCTGCCCATACAACAGTACGCCTGTGTAATATATACAGACGGATATGCACAACCCTCAGTTTGGGGAAAACAAGCCTATAACGCCACATGCGAGATGGTTAAAAACGTGTGGCGCGGAGGTAAATTGAGACCTCTGGTAACAAAATCACACTCTGTAGAAAACAATTCAGGTCAACAAACTGAAGTAATAGCATTAAAAATGGCGCTAGATAATGCCGATCGCGAATTCCCGACACTAATAGTGTGCGATTCGCATTACTGCGTCAAATCATACAATAACGACTTGCAGAAATGGGTTCAAAACGGTTACAAAGATGACACAGGTGCCACAATAAAGCAAAAATCGCTTTGGGAACAAGTAATTCTTTTACAGAAAGAACTACCAAAGACTCACGTGATACATTCATTGAGTCATGAACGTGATGGCGTTCACGTTACAGGGAATTCATTGGCTGAGACAGCCACAGCGGAAGCAACTAAGCCGGCTTCGGTAGCTACAAAAAAGCTTTCAGAAAAATACATAGACGGGGAAACGATGCTGGCGGTAAAAACATCATCAAAAGGCGACTGTGCAGCGCTACCCGTCAACTAACCACTCAATTATACATACATAATCGATGCAAACTCCGTTCCTTTTGCTCAAATCCCTGGAGTGGGGGATAGGGTAATTCCAAACACGAACAGGAGAGTATTGTTAATAACAGACGCACATATGGGTGAGGGTCTAAGACACCTTAAGATTAAGGAATCTCTGAAAGAATTACAATCAATATACTGGTGGCCAGGAATGAGCCTACAACATCACAAATTCGCAATAAACTGCCCAGACTGCAACAGAGATCGCAGTGGCGAACCGGCTGGTGTATTGCCATGGCTCTTCGCTTAGATAGGACAATGCTATCTATATGCAAAAGCCAGTAGGAATAATGCGCCAAATTAACATAAAGAGACTAGTTTCACTTAAAATGTAGACCCTAGCTCTCGGCTGACATCTGAACGGTTATAAAAGATTTGCGAGTCTATAGCGGCATAGACGCAATTGGCATGCTACATTCTGACCAGGATCCTGCTTTTAGCTCTCGAGCTTATAAGGAGGCCATGACCAGCATGGGCATTGCATTGCGGTAATCTTATCACTTCCTTCCTGAGGGAAATGGAATGGTGGAAAGAAAAAACAGAGACATAAAGCAATCTATAACGGCAAAGGTATTAGGTTCGGGGGTTGGGTGGGTCAAACATTTAATAAGTGTTCAACGTAGTCTTAACAATCTGCCAAGAAATTCTCTAAAAGGTTTCAGTCCGTAAGTATTGTTTGGGACTAGAATGCATATCCAGGACCTCGATAGTCAGACTTCAGTGGTAGAAGGAAAATGCTTTGATATCAAAGATCGTTTGGCTATTTTACAGGACTTAAATGAAACAAGAAAACACCTGAGCAACATAAAGTTGAAACAACAGCCAACAGCCACTGAAGAGAAACCACCTGTCCCAGCAAGGCCTGTCTGGATTCCAAAGATTGGGGATCTGGTCAGAGAGAAAATCGCGGTGAAGAAGGAATTTGGGCCTTCTTTCAGAAAAGCAGTACCTGTCTTAGCTGTCAACGGAACAAGATCAGTTGTACTACCGCCCCTTGCTGGTAAAAAGGAGAACCGAATTGTATCCATCGACCTGGTTAAACCACAATCATGTGGCCAATAATAAGTAGTAGGCCAAGTGGACTCCCAAGAAATAGCAGAACACCAAAGTTTGCTACAAATCAAGAGGTTCAAACTGAGAGACTAATCACATTTGATAAACCTGCAGTGAATAAAAAAGGACGATGCAACAAAGCCATGGAACTTATGCCTCTTAAAACCCAAATTGCAATAATTCGTCAAGAAACACCTGTCTACAACGATGTAGCCACAGACTATGCTAAGTAAACAAAGAAAAATCCAGAAGCAATTCCAACAATTGACAGAACTGCATCAGGCTACTTCATCAATTTCAATGACTTTTCTGAGGATCCGAGCGAACCTGAGGAACAGCCAACAACAACAAAAACTATTAAAGACAAAACTAAAGAACTCTTTCATCAACTACAAGAAACCTATCTGATTTCCCCATGGATTGAATTTTGGGTGGTGCTAGGTGTACTTTTCCTCCTGCTTTGGCTCATCATGGTGCTATGCTTGGGACACTTCATTGAGGGAAAATATATTACAATGGACACAGCAAGCCAGAATATCAACCTGGTCCTAAAGCCACACAAGTCTTCACACATCGAGAAAAGAGAACTTTCTTCAGTAAACTTCACAGCCAATCCGATACCCGGTGGGGTAGCATGGGACAAAACAGATTACGAAATATATGGCCCGGTCGAGCTCTTGAAGTATCCTCATCAATTTAAGGTTTCATTAAGTGACTTTGTAAAACCGAGCACATTCTCTGATGATTGGGACTTTGAAAGTATTAATGATATGATGTCAGACTTAGTTATGTCAGCAAAATTTACAGAACATGGGGCCTCATTTATGAGGCCTAGCGTGAGTTTTGTGCTTCCGATGCGTCACTTTTTGTGACGCATCGGCGGCGTAAAACTTGCCTCCTGATGCGCACTATTTACAAAGTGACGCATCTAAGCAGATGTGTCACTTTGTAAACCCCTGCGCTACATTATACCTGCGTCAGGTATAATGTATGCAAAGGGGGCGTTCACACGCAAAAAGCCTCGTAATAGTGACGCAGTGAAATCTATGAGATTTCACTGCGTCACTTTTAGGACGCTGTTGCGTCAAAATCTTGCGCCTGCCTCACAGCAGGCGTAAGACTGACGCAAGCCCTTTCACATGGGGCTTTCCCCATGTGAAAGGACGCATTGCTGGAGTTGCGTCACTTTTGTGACACACCCCAGCAATGCGTGACTTTTGCGCTTACAGATACGTCAGAAATACTGACGCATCTGTAACTCCTTGCGACATGATGCGTCATATTATAAATATGACGCATCAATCATGTCGCAGGGAGAGCGCAGTGAAAAGTGACGCATCGCTGTTTTCACGCAGCGATGCGTCACTTTTCATAAATAAGGCCCATGATTATTTACAGGGTTCATCAAATTATGAACAGATGTACTGCTACAATCACTATGCTAACCATTATTTGCATAAATCTGCTCAACCTAGAAATGTTTTAAATTATAATCAATGGGAACATTGTGCAACTCCACCAAAAGGTAGTTCAAAAACATTTTATGAGAAATTCCCATACTTCTCAGGGTTTAACACAGGTGAAGCAGAAACGTTTTATTTCAAACTGTTAAATAAGACAGGAATGAAAACCATGCTGACAAATACAAAATTAATCTATTCAGAAACATTTTTTGAAAAAATGAATATATTTGGTTTTGATTTTTGGAAAAATAACATTGAAACAAAAACCATCTGGGGTACCAAAGATTGGCAAGTCCAAGGAATAGAATCATTATTCAGAGCCTGCATGATCCCAGAACAAATTATATTTTTGAATGACACAATTCAACAAACAACCTGTCTTGGCCTAGCCAAAATTAAAGACTTATACAAACCGTCTATTCCAAAGCCAACATCTGACAGTAATAGCACTACAGATGTTGAGATAGACGTATCCCATATTTTAAACCAAAACAGAACACATCCTGATTGGAAAAAATGGTTGATCTGGCCCACAGACACAAATAACTGTCAAGATAGATTCCTGAACAAAATACAGGGGTTCAAATTGACCAGGCCAGACCTTAGATACTCCCAGAGACAACATGCAGGGATAGTTACAACATACAGTGTAGGAAAACTCTGCCTTGAATGGCTACAGACATCCACACTGGCAGAAATTAAGCAACACTTAACTTTACTTAAAGAAGGTGCTGACTTGCGTGATTTCATTATGGGACCACGCAAACAGCGGCAAAAACGTTTCATAGCGGCCTCTACATATGCAGCTTATAACGAAGCTTGGAAAGAAACTCAAATTGAAACAGCAGAGAAAATACGGGAAATTGACCGTATTAATTTGGAAAAATCACTTTCTGTTGTGGACAATGGGTTAATGACTCTGTCTTCCAGAATATATTCACTGGACAGTATTGTATCATCTGCAATCGATATAATAGAGCAGGACTTACTAATGTTACAACATGGTCAGTCCCAATTGCGTTCTATTGTACAGCTTGGCTGGACGTTACAAAATCTGCATTCAGGCTACGTGCCTTGGCGTTTAATCAACACAACGTCACTGTTCTCTATCTTTAACCTTACTGATATACAAATCAGCTTGGCACAAAAAGGAGCAGAGTATACAATTCTGAGCATTGAAAAACTTGAGAGATTACCATTGACAATGTCAGAACGAACTGTCATCGAATGGATAATACACGGAATCATAACTATTCCGATAACAACTTTCCCATTTCGATACTAAGTATATACAGGCAGGCCAGTATGAAAGGTTGGGTAAAGGATACATTAAGTCATCATGGAAATTACCTTACACACACACACATGTTATAGTGAGAAAGGACAGAATGTATTTCTTAGTGGTGATAATTGTGAAAAATCACTAAGTGGTATACTTCTGTGTCAGAGTATAAATCTACATGGGGCCTGTGAGGGGACTTCAAATAACCTTTCATGTCACCAGCTTGCCACACCTGCAACTTAATAGAGCCATTTTTTTAGACGGCTTTCGAACGGGAGCTACATTCTAATTGTGGACCACAGATGTTGTGGCTTGATGCCAGGAAAAGCTTATCTTGTAAGCGTTTCGTCCATGGTCACTTGTTGTATGCAAGTATTGTATCCAAACGACACTCCAGACAGGAAGGGAAAAATTTGGCCCAGTTTGAAAATCTCTTCTATTCGAATTGATACTTTAAGCAGAATGAAGTCTGTTCTTCTACAAACGCCTGTGCCCTTGACGTCATCAAAAGAAACGTATGATCTCCAGGTTGCAAGGACAACAACAGAGATACATACACTATTATCAACAAATTGCCCCTTACATTTCGCAGAAATGCTAAACCAAATCTTAAACATTTCAGATACGAATGGTATCCAGAGTGTATTTAAGACAATTTTTTCGGGACTGTTGACACCTTTCAAAGCAGTCCTGGGCATCTTTCCTAATTTTGTCCATTCGATCCTTGGCGGCCTTCCACTCCTGTTGGGACTCGTAGCAGGCATTTTATTTTTGATACTCCTGCTTCGTTATGGCAAGCCATGTCACAGACAAGACTCCAGCAACAATGGAAGAAACGATCCTAGCTATACGCTATCGGGACCGCATAACTAAAGTCCTTGGATTAGCCCGGCTAAGAGATCTGAATATGACCTGGTTTCTTTCATTCAGACCCATCTGGCAGAACTGTATCTTACCTGTGCTAAGATGTATGCTATGCGAAGAAGAATGTGTGTTGGACGTCTGTCTTACACTACAATCAGAAGTACCATTGGATACAGATACTTTGCTAAGTCCTGTAACGGCTCATGCATCGTGTTGTCCCCAGCGGTTACCCATCCTGATGACGGCATTCGTTGAGACTTCACCACTGCGATTAAAGGGTAGTGAAGTGCAAGATGAGAGCAGCATCAACCAGGTACGACCTTCTGTGAGCAATGCTGATCAATACATCGATGATAGCAATCATTCTCACGACTGCACAGTTGCGGCATTTTCCAACATCGTCGAACTTTCACCTGAAGCGGTAAACTGCTTTTTTGAAAGTCTGTCTGAAATGATGTTCTCCCCTGAACAAAAAGAATAACTTTTAAGCAAACGAGCACTCAGCGTTCCCTGAACTCTGAATTTGGCCTTCAGCTTTGAAAAACAAAAGCTTCTGGAAATATTTGGAACTGTTTTGGCTTCTTCCTCTGAAAAACGATTTTTTTTTTCCCGATTCCAAAATATTTACTTTTTTTTGGCACTCATCCTCTGTTTAAAGTAGAACTATTCTTAGAGAACAGAGCTTCTATTTTTAGGAACTCTAGAGACACTATATTACCTCAGCCTCTAGCATATTTACAAATAACTGTATTTATATGTGATGAAATGGTCTCGCACTTTTCTTTTCTGTATTAAGAGCCATTTCATGTGTAATTTTCGCAAAATCATTCTGCTGATATATAGGCATCCTATTTTATGAATGATTACTCTGCTTGAAATACTGTACCTATAGTCATTTTTCATGTATTTCGCATATGCCATTTCAGATGCAAAAAATTTATTTTGGGGTGGATCGGTATACACATGCACCGTTAGATATGTTTACTATTGCTTAGTTTAGTAATTATGGACATGAATTCGTGGAGTGGGTGTAGTGTGTTTATCTAGGTACCTGAATCGATATTCCTATTCTTTGCCCTTGTGTGGTTAAAAATCAATAATATCCCTACAACGGCATAGAAACCCTTTTCATAATTCAGTCACAGCGCATGCTGTCACATTAAGCAAGCCTATTCCTCCAGCCCCCTAGAAAGCACACCGAGTTCTTAAACAAATCCAAGCCTCCAGCAACCTGGGAAATCCCCGCTGCCGTTGTTTTGATTTCATCCAAGAACTCATGTAAAACACTGTAAGAACGACCAGTTCTTAGTGACATCTTTTATTGACTTCTTATGTCCAGCCTTACGTCAAACCCGGCACCTTTCAGGTATAAATATACCAACGTTGCCTTAACCCCTTCGATGCTGATGACGGAACGGTTCCGTCATGAGCGTCGGTTGAGCTGTGCTGATGACGGAACCGTTCCGTCATGACTCCGCCCGCGCAAGGCGGAGTCAGCATGGGCGGGGAATTCGCGCCGCACGCATGCGGTTAAGCAAACACACGGTGGTGATGAATCTGGAGCAGCTACTACTTGCCCGAGAGCCCAGCTGATGCGAGAGCCCACGGACGCTGCCCCTCCCTTTTGACGCGCTGAGAAAGACGCTGTCTTTTCTCTTGCCGAGAAATCCAGCCTCCGGCGTTTCCAGCTTACCCTTGCGGGTGACTGGGATACCGAGTCCTGAGAGAGAGATACCAGCCCTCCTGCCTTCTAATACCCAGGTACTGAACTGACTAAACCCTTACAGAGAATTCTTGAGTCAGATCCTTGGCAAAACAAACTTAACTTAAACTGCTACTTACTTACTCCTTCCCACATATTAGGCTTAGGTCAGGTACACCGGGGTAGGCGTAGTTAGAAGCACCAGTTGAGTACGATTAGTCAATGTATATATGTATGTATCTATTTTATCCATTTTAAAGTATCATATGGCTAAGAAACCATATCAATGCTTTTACAGTATTATTTCATAATCCTGCTTTTACTGTATGCACTTTACTTAACTATAAGTGTTGCAATTGTAACAATTCATTTCTCTTGTATGAGGAAAGAGACTGCTCAATAAATAACACCTTTTATTGAAAACACCCGTCTCTCTTTTTCTCTGCAATCTGGTGAAACTAAGTACGCACTTATTGACTGAGTGAAATAGCTGTCTTTTGTTTTCACACGACTCTAGAGATATACTCTTATTCAGGGAGAGCAAAGTTGTCATGTTTTATGGTTGTCAGAAACTAAATCCCTTCTTGTCTATCCAGGGAGGTTAAACTCCTCCTCGCTTATTCGAGAAAGTTTCTAGTGAACTCTGAGCTAGCTGGCAAAAAACGTAAGTCTAATATAGTCAGTAGAGACCTAGTTAACCTCAGTCCTACGTCTACACTACTGAAGATATTATTCCAATGCGCAGAGCCTATTGGGACTATAGCAACTACACTACAGGTTCTCTACAGGAGGATGACAGCTTCTTGGTCAGTGCGTCAGCTGGAGAGTTGGCCTCCTTCGGCACTTGCTGTAGCAAGCTGCGTCGTGCAAGTAGGTAGTCGAACTGCACCGAACCACACCGAGCTTTGTCATAGCAAGTGAAGGTATATTTATACCTTGAAGGTGTTTAGGAATGCCAGCTTTGACGTAAAGTCAGGCATACGAACGTCATGAATGAACGCCTAAGGAATATTTGTTCATGCATAATAATTGAGGTCTTGGAGATTATGATATGGCCACCTGCTTGCTGCACTGGTTCCCACACACGGCCAAGACCAAGGTAACCAGCACATTTATTGACTTAGGGCTTTTGCTGGCGAAATGCGAAATTACCTGGCATTGGAAGGTGAAGGAGGGCCCGTCATTTGAGCGATGGAGGAGGGAGTTTTGCAAGTGGGCTAGTTGTGAGAGTGTGGTGGGGCTTCGGCAGGCCACCCGCTCAGGTCACGAAAAGGCGTTGGAGGTAGCTCGGTCTTGGGAGGCCTTGGTCCAATCCCTGAAGGACCGCCAGTAGACAGAGAAGGAAGAGTAGGTTTCACATCCACATGATCGTTAGTGATAGCTCCAGGGGTAGTTCTAGTTTGTTTGTTGGGAATTTGGGGGGAGAAAAGAAAAGCGGATGAAGGAGTCCTTCTATTAGCTAGACATGGCTCTATTATTGTGAAGCATACACATGCATTACGACTTTGAGAATTGCCGCCCGACCCCTGGGTTGTGGGCTAAATGGCTGTGTAATTCGACTGTCACTGTCTCACGGATAACAAACGTTGATTATAAAATTGATGACTGGTATAAATATGTCACACTACATCTGCAATAAAAATATATTTTCAAAAAAAAAAAAAAGAGTTCTTGGAGAAATCAATATCCATGCAAGGGGAAGTCCCTTCAGCTTCAGAGTCTGGTTTTCCAAGAAATCGTTGTGACGTAGATGAACGGATGGAATTAGTCATGCCTGTATTTGGGTAGCATGGGCTATGCCTAAATAAGGACTGGTTTTCTATGCCTATATACGGGCAATGTGAATTGTACCTATATAAGGGCATGAATCTGGAAATTCATTCGGAATCTAAAACAACATACAACACCCACTCCACTTTCTTATGTATGACGTTACTAAATTCTAAACATGATTAAACATATCTAAAACATATCTACACATGAAATGTGAAAACCCACCCGAAATACATAAAAATGCATTTGAACTGGGTGTACACATAAAAGATGCATGGTGCTGTACGCATTAAGCAATGTTTCATTCTAAGCATATATTTACGTTTGAATGCTAAATGAATGAAGCATGAAAATATACATGTATGAAATGGCTTGTAAATACAGAAGAAAAAAGGCCGAAACCATTTCATGTCAGGTTACATAAACTGTTTGTAAGTGGACAAGGTCAAATATTGTGTCTTGGAGTATTCAAAGAATTCTTGTTCTCTATGAATAGTTCTACTATAAGCAGATTACTTGTGCCAAAAATAAAAATACAAATTTGGAGAAAAAAAAAATGTAATCATAGGAAAACGTTCTTTGTTTTAAGAAGGTCAAATTCAAAGTCTCTCAGAACACTGTGTGCTGAACTCAATTGTCAGTGCTAGTGCTTGGAGAAAACATGAAATCTTCTAACTCTGTAAAAAAGTAATCTATCATTGTAGATGATAGTTGGATTACCTCGTCCAGAAGACTAACCGCACATAAATGTGAAGCATCGCTTTCTACATTGGTCGCATCAGCAATGTTTGAATTGGATGTTACCTGCGAGCCTGAAGTTTCCTCTTGTACCTCAGCATCAGCATTTTGCGTCTCTGAGATCTCAATGAATGCCTTCATCAGAATCGATAGCCGCTGGAGACAACACTGTTCATGGGCCGTTACCGGGTCCAGCAAAGTATCAACATCCGTTGGCATGACTGATGGAAGTGTCAGACAGGTGTCTAGCACGTATTCTTCTCCGCATAGCAGGCAGCGTAAAACAGGTAAGATGCAATCTTGCCAAATTGGTCTGAAGGACAGAAACAATGTGGTATTTAATTCTCGTAGACGAGTTAATCCCAAAATTTGGACGATGCGCTCACGACACTTCATCTCCAATAGAGCTCTCTCTATGGTTCTTGGAGTGGCGCTTGTGATTTGGCTTGCCATATCGTAGCAGTAGGAGCAAAAATAGTAACCCTGCAACGAGTCGGAAAATGAGGAGCAGTCCTCCAAACACAGGGTGCACGTAGTTTGGAAATATTCCAAGGACTGCTTGAAAAGGTGCTAACAGTCCGGCCCATATGTTCTTAACTAGATGTACAATACCGCTTGTATCAGACATGTTTAAGATACAACGTAACATTTACAAGAAATGTATAGGGCAGTTTGTAGTTAAGAGGGCATGTGTCTCGGCAGAAGTCCTTGAGACTTGAAGATCATAGGTCTCTTTGGCCGAGGTCAGTGGCACAGTTTTTTGCAAAAGAATGGCTTTCATTCTGCTTAGAGTATCAATTCATGTAGAAGAGATGTTCAGTGAAGGACATAACGGCGACTCTCTGTCTGTCTTGGTTTTAGGAAACAGTACTTGCATAAATCAAGTGACCCTGGCTTACACAGTTACTAGATATGGTATGCCTGGCAACATGCCACAGCACCCGTGATCGCTCAACAAGAGGTAACTCCCATTTGAAAGTTATCCAAATATTGGATCAATCACCGCAGCTGGTGAACCTTGCAGGTAACAGAATAAATTGTTAGAGGAACCATTGCAGGCCCTGTGTAAGTGTATACCCTGACAAAGTAGAGAACCGCTTAGTGCATTTTCACGGTTTTTCCCGCTAAGAAACAATTCACACCCCCACTCAAACATCTATGTGTGTACGGTAATTCCCGGGATGTCTTGATGTATTCTTTACCCAACCTTTCATATGTGCCTGTTGGTATGTGCTTTAGACAATACTGAAAATTGAAAATTGTAACAGGCAGAGTGATTATTCCATGTATTATCCATTCAATAGCTGTTTTTTCTGCAACTGTAAATGGCAATCTTTCCAGTTTTTCAATGCTCAGCACCGTATAGTCTGCTCCCCTTTGTGCCAGTTTGATCTGTTGTTCATAGTCTGATGAACCTTCTAAATATTCATGATTAGTGAACACTGCAGACATTTCTAAGTCCGACATCATATTATTAATAGTCTTGAAGTCCCAATCATCAGAAAATGTACTAGGTGAAACAAAGTCACTCAATGAAATCTTGAACTGGTGTGGAATCCTCAACAGCTCCGACGAGCCAAAAATGTCATATTCTGTTTTGTTCCAAGCTATACTACCAGGTATAGGAACGGCTGTGATGTTCACTTCTGACAAGTCTCTTTGTTCACGTTGGGATGATTTGTGTGGCTTGAGTAGTAAGTTGATGTTCTTACTTGCTGTGTCCATTGTGACATATCCTCCAATTATCAGCATACCCGGAGTTATTACCAGAGTTAACCAAAGTAGGAAAAAAAGTATTCCCAACAAACTCCAAAGTTCAATCCATGTTGAAACCAGAAAAGTCTTTTCCAGGTGATGAAAAAGGTCAGTTGCTTGTTCTTTGAAAGCTCTTTTTGCTGGCGTCGTTTCAGGTTCGCTGGGATCCTCAGAAAACGTATCAAAGTTAATGAAATAGCCAGAGGGAGTTCTGTCAATTGTTGGGATTGTATCAGGATTCGTTGAAATTGCTGGAACCACTTCATCACTTGTTACTTCGTTGTAGACAGGTGTTTCTTGATGAACTGTTATTTGGGTCTCAAGAGGTACAAGTTCCATGACTTTATTGCATAGTCCTTCATTATGCACTGCAGATTCTTCAAAGGTGATGAGTCTCTCAGTTTAAACCTCGTGGATAGTAGCTAGATGAGTGCCTCTGCTACTTGGTCGAAGTCCACTTCGCCTACTGCTTAGTCTCGGCCACATAGTGTGGTTTAATCAGGTCGATGGACACAAACCTGTTCTCCTTTTTACCAGCAAGGGGCGGCAGTAATACTGTTCTTGATCAGTGGATCACTAAGACAGATACTGGTTGTTTGTAAGAAGGCCCAAATTCCTTCTGGTCTGCGATCTTTTTTCTGACTAGATCACCAAGCTTTAGGATCCAGACAGGGCTTGCTGGGTCGGTCGGTTTTTCCTCAGTGGTGGCTGGCTTCAGGAACACGTCGCTTTCTTTAGTTCTTAGTTCATTTAAGTCCTGTAAAACAGCCAAACGATCTTTGCTATCAAATTTCTTTTGGTCCATCACTGATGTCTGACAATCAAGGTCAGCGACAAACATTCTTGTCCCAAACAGGACTTCATATGGAGTGATACCCTCTAGAGAACTTCTTGGCAAGTTGTTAAGACTACTTTGGACACTTATTAGATGTTTGACCCACTCGTCGCCCAAACCTAATACCCTAGCTGTTATAGATTGCTTCATGTCCCTGTTTTTTCTCTCCACAACCGAATTTCCTTCAGGATGGAATGGACTAGAATACCGCAATGCAAAACCCAAATTGGCCATGGCTTCTTTGTAAGCTTGAGAGTTAAACGCAGGACCCTGGTCAGAATGTAGCGTGCCGTTGTGCCGATAAAGACTCACAAATCTTTTATAACAGTTCGAGCGTCAGCCGAGCGCTGAGGTCACATCCAAATGAACCTTGAACACGAACCCACTGTGAGCATGATATATTTATAGTTATTATCACTCCGTAAGGGACCGCAGTGGTCCAGGTAAACTCAAGCTAACAGTTTATCTGAAATTAACTGGGGCGTCTGCGCAGGACGTTTCACTGTAGAAACTTTCATCTTTTGGCATATTTCACAACCCAGAACGTAGTTTCTGGTTGGTTTCCTCATGCACGACCACCAATATCTTTGTTTTAATAATGATACCAAGGTGGAAACACCTGCATGTGCAGAGGCGAGCCTTTCATGTGCTGCTAGGATTAGTCCTAATCTGTGTTCCATATTTGGAATTACCCTATCCCCCACTCAAGCAAACAGAACATTATTTGCATCAGTTACATATGAGTATTTGAGATGAAACCTCTTTAGGTAATGTTTTACAGCTGTCTTTGCTGGAAGCATTGACAGCCAGCATTATTTCACTGTCTATTTTCGTTTTTGAACGAGTGATTGCAGCTACGGAAGCCGTTTGCACAGCTGCCTTCACAGCTTCATCAGCCAATGAATTCCCTTCAACGTGAACACCATCACGTTGATGACTCAGAGTATGTATTACGTGAGTGTTTTGTAGTCCTTCTCGAAAGTGAGCTACCTGTTCCCAAAGTGTTTTCTGCTGGATTGTGCCACCTTTTGCGTCTTTGAAATCGTTTTGAAGCCAGTTCTGCAAGTATGCATTGTAAGATGATTGTACAATAATACGAACCGCACACTATGAGTGTGGTGAATTCGCAATCCGTATTTTCAAGTGCCATCTTGAATGCTTGTAGTTTAGCTCGCTGAGATGTACAATCTCCTAAGGATTGAGTTTTAGTGACCATTGGTCTAAATTTGCCATCGCGCCAGCGACCTTTAACGATCACACATGCCGCACCATAGGCTTGTTTACCAACCGTAGAGGGTTGTGGTGATCCATCAGTATAAATTATACATTCATACTGGTCAAGAGGCAGAATTTCAGTAGGCAGAGTACATTCTTGTTCGTATTGTAGAAATGCTTATGTTTTTAAATATGGATCAAAAACATATTCAACATCAGTTGCAGTAAGAGAATTAACCCATTGTATCCATCTCCGATGTAAAGCTTTAGCATTTGGAATGCTCGCTTTTGTCACTGCCTCTAAGGCAGGTACAGGAGTTATGACCATAATGCGTTTCCCCTGTGCTAGAGATCTTTCTCTTGCTACAGCGGTTTGAACAGCTGTCAAAAGTTTTTCAGTTGAAGTGAATTTCATTTCTGCTCGTGTGTACGATTGTGATTTGTAAGCAATTGGTACTTTTTCACCTTCGTTAAAAGTTAAGTACGTGAATCCGCATTGTCCTGGAATAATTCGGATAACTAAGTTGAGTACGTTTACGCGTGTTTGTAAATGTTTAGTTGCTAACCTGTCTGTTTGCAATGAACGCAAAATCTCTTGTGTTTTTGTGTCCAATTTACTGTTTTAAAATTAGGTTTGATTAATTCGTAGAGTGGTTTAACTATTTCTGTGTAATTTAAAGTGTAAGTTCTTTCGAAGTTCAGGAAACCTAGAATCGACTGTAAGATTTTCAGCGTTTTTAGAGGTTGGAGCAGCGCACACTTATCTAAAAAGTTTTCTGCCAGGCTTTTGCCTTCACTTGATAACTCATATCCTAGAAATAGGATGTTGAGATGGGCAATTCTTGATTTTTTAAAATTTAACCTATACCCTTCAGAGACAAGACCCAGTACTTGGAAGCCACTGCTGTGCACACACCCGTGCCCTACTACGATCTGCTCTTCATACAGGCCGCACCGTCCTGAGGTTTACCGCCCCGGTAACCTTTCCGCTTAGAGCCACTACCCGCTCTTATCGCCAACTGCTCACACTTAGCCGCTGCTGTGCGGACTACCGTGTACCTCTACCTGCTGCTCGCCGTACGGGGTAGCGTATCCTGGGGCCACCGCATTCGGCAGCCTTTGGATAGAGCCTCATACCGCTCGTAACTTTACTAACAATTCGCAAAGCCCGGTCGAGATTCTCATGACCTGGCACCTTTTCATGTTTCTTAGATTACAACAGCCCTGAAGAGTCACATCCTCAACACGGTGTGACGAAACACGTGTCGGCTTGTTGTACTTTCGTATGTACTGATCATACCTGCATTATAAAAATCACCTCTGGTGCTGGATCTCGACCTCCTTTCTTGAACTTTGTCCAAAACCTTTGAGCTCTTACTTAAGAGCTAACCAATTTGTTATTGTGTGCACAGGACTTGTTTTCATTTATCAAAGTAAGGGAATTCCCTTACCTATGCAGGGCTGTTTGGGTTTGTTCCCCTGACCTGTCTGCACCATTTACCATAACAAGTGCATAATATACTTATATCGTACTCGCTAGAGCGCCATTACTTCCTGTCCACAACCCAAACCCATCTCTTTTCACCCCTGCATAATGGTGTTCAGCCTGTTCAAGTGCCTGTCCAAGTCATCATCTGTCAGATAGATGTCATCCACATATGACAATGCCTCGTCATCATAAATTTGTAGTAACTCTGCTACCCTTGCTGAGAATAACCCAGGACTGCATGTCATCTTCTTCCCTGTTGACTGTGTTTTCGTTTTTTGCCTACTGTTGACTGTGTTTTTATTTCGCCTACTGCTCCACTTGTCCCTTGTTTTCATTTGTGTGCCCGCTGTGCCTGTTCTCCCTCCCCTGCCCCCTCTTGCCTTCTGTGCCACTTTTCCCGCTGCTCGCGTCCCACGCGGCCCCGCCCCCCTCGCTTCCCATTGGCCGCCCCGCTCCCGCCTCCCAGCTGCTCCTCCCTCCTTCTCCCCCTCATATGGAGGCCGCGCAGAGGGCGCGCCGCTGGCGCGCCAAAGGCAAGCCTGTCTGCGCCCGTTCGCGCCCGGACCGCGCCCAGCGCCAGGACCCCTAACCCTCGACGATGCCAGCCCACCCGACTGAGTTACGACGCCGCCACCCTCCACGCACTCAACACCGGCCGGAACCCCGTCTGCCACCGAGCCACCCCAAAACGCACCCATGGACCCTTCACCTGCCAAGCCTGCAAATTCACCTGCCTCCGGACCTGCACCACACCCACCAGACGAGGCACCAGCAACAACCACCTCAAGTGTATCCTGCTCAACACCCGCTCAGTCCACAAGCACGCCGTCGAACTCTGGAACCTCCTCGACACAACAGCGCCGGACGACGCCTTCCTCACAGAAACCTAGATGAACACCTCCTCAGCCCCCGACATCGCCATAGCCATCCCGAACGGCTACAAGATCACCCGGAGGGACCGCGTCAACCAAACCGGAGGAGGCATCGCCATTGTCTACAGAAACACCATCCGCATCACGACCAACGCCGACGACACCCTCACCGCCGCCAAGCACCTTCACTTCCATATACACACCGACCCCAAAACCACCCTCAAAGGTACTCTCATCTACAGACCCCCGGGATCACGCACACAATTCAGCGAAGCCATCGCAGACTTCATCAGCCCGCTTGCCCTCACCTCCTCAGACTACATCCTCCTAGGGGACCTCAACTTCCTGGAAAATAACAATGACAACAACACCACAACCCTGCTAGACAACCTCGCCAACCTCGGACTCAAGCAACTAGTAAACACCCCCACCCACTACGCCGGCCACACGCTTGACCCCGTCTTCTGTTCCAGCAACCACATCTCCTTCAGCCATTCCACCAGACCACACTGGACAGATCACAGCTGCATCCACTTCAACTTCAGGTAAACCACGACTCACCACCAACCGCAACAGGCTCCCCGAAGATGATGGAGCAAGAATACCACCGACCAGCTCACCACTTCCTTGAGCAAAAATCCTCCCGCCAACATTACGGACTCCAACGAAGAGCAGCCCGTAACCTCACACAGTGGCTCGCCAACTGCGCCGATGCCCTTGTACCACTGAAGAATCCTCCCAGCAGACCCGGCAGCAAGAAAACCTCGTGGTTCACCAACGACCTCAAAGATTCCAAGAAATCCTACCGTACCCTCGAGAAAGCCTGGCATCACGAGCAGTCAACAGAAAACATGACAGCCCTCAAGAACGCCATCTGCAAACACCACCAGCTGATCCGCACCACCAAAAGGACAGCATTCAGAGAACGACTAGACAACAACTCCCACAACAGTAAGAAACTCTTCAGCATCGTTAAATAGCTCTCCAACTGCAGCACTAGCAAAAACGACATCACGCCCTTGCAAGACCTCTGTGACGCACTCACCTCGTTCTTCCACCGCAAGATCACAGACATACACAACAGCTTCGGCGCCCAGACTACGCACCCAACCGCCGTACCAACACCCCCCACCACCACCCTCTGTGCCTGGACCCCCGTCAGCACTGAAGACACTACCCACAAGATGAACACCATCCACTCCGGCTCATCAGCCGACCCCTGTCCACACCACATCTTTAACAAAGCCGACTCCATCATCGCACCCCAACTCCGGAACATTATTAACAACACCTTCACATCTGCCACCTTTCCGGAGAGCTGGAAGCATGCGGAGGTCAGCGCCCTCCAAAAGAAACCCACCGCCGACCCCACGGACCTCAAGAACTTTTGCCCCATCTCGCTCCTCCCTTTCCCCGCTAAAGTCATCGAGAAGACCGTCAACAAGTAGCTAACCGCCTTCCTCGAGACAAACGGCTCCCTCGACCCATCACAGTCCGGATTCCGAGCAAACCACAGCACCGAGACCGCCCTCATCGCAGCCACCGATGACATCAGGTCCTGCTCGACAACGGGGAAACTACTGCCCTCATCCTCCTCGACGTATCGGCCGCATTCGACACAGTCTGCCACCGCACCCTAACAAACCGCCTCTACCACGCCGGGATCCAAGGAATGGCCCTGGAATGGATCACCTCCTTCCTCTCCAACAGAACTCAGAGAGTCCGCCTACCTCCCTTCCGCTCAGTAGCCACCAAGATGATCTGCGGCGTACCTCAAGGCTCCTCGCTCAGCCCCAACCTCTTCAACGTCTACATGAGCCCCCTCGCAGCCATCGCACGCCAACACAACCTAAACATCATTTCCTACACTGACGACACCCAGCTGATCCTCTCCCTCACCAACGACCCCACCACCCCCAGAGCCAGCCTCCAGGACGGAATGAAAGACGTCGCGGAATGGATGAAGCTCAGCCGCCTGAAACTGAACTCGGACAAGATGGAAGTCCTCATCCTCGGACCATCCCCCTTCGCCTGGGACGACTCCTGGTGGCCCCCTGCTCTGGGCACCGCCCCCAAGCCCACGGACCACGCACGCAACCTGGGTTTCATCCTGGACTCCTCCTTCACGATGACCAAGCAAGTCAACGCCGTCTCGTCATCATGTTTCAACACCCTGCGCATGCTCCGAAAGATCTTCAGGTGGATCCCCACCGAAACCAGAAAGACGGTCACCAAGGCCCTCATCAGCAGCGGACTGGACTACGGGAACGCCCTCTACGCTGGAACCACAGCCAAACTACAGAAAAGACTCCAGCGCATATAGAACGCTTCGGCACAACTCATCCTGGACATCCCCCGACACAGACACATCTCTGCCCACCTGAGAGACCTACACTGGCTCCCCGTCAGCAAAAGGATCACGTTCTGGCTCCTCACCCACGCTCACAAGGCTCTCCACGACATGGGCCCCATATACCTCAACAGCCGCCTCACGTTCTACACAGCCACCCGACAGCTCCGATCCACCAGCCTCACCCTCGCCACCGTCCCACGGATTCGCAGAACCACCTCCGGAGGAAGATCCTTCTCCTACCTGGCTGCCAAGACGTGGAACTCCCTCCCCACCCACCTCCGAATGACCTAGGACCATCTCTCCTTCAGGAAGCAACTCAAGACCTGGCTCTTCGAGCAGTAGCAGAACCCCCTCCACCTCCCAGCGCCTTGAGACCCTTGAGTAGCGCGCTCTATAAATGTGCTTGATTGATTGATTCATTGATTGACTATTCTTGAATCCCTGTGGGAGAGACGACAAATGTGACACTGTGTCCCCATAATTGAGAAAGCGGTCAACTACCTGCTTTGAGGTGCAATATTTTGACAAAAGAAACCATTTGATATGTCTAATGTGGTTTTATATTTTTTACGCACTATGTTGTTTATTAATGCTGTACTGTGTGCATTTTGCACTGCAAATATTTTGCAACAAGAATTTAGATGTCTGTAATCCAAACCTAGGCGATATGTATTGTCTGGTTTGGAGACAGGAAACAGAGGATTGTTCATTGATGAGGTGCATGTTTCAATCACCCCTTGGCATTCAAGTTGATCTAAGATCTCTGTGACCTGTTTTTAGCTTCTTGCTTAACTGGGTACTGCCTTTGCGCAGTTGGTTGATTTTTTAGTTGGATTTTTTTGGTGAGGAGAGTCCTCATGCCATTCTACATGATTTTCGTATAACGCCGGGGCTTGGGCCATTGCCCTTTTCCTGGCATATGTTTACTTTAAATGAATTGTGTTGGAATTGGCCCTTCTGGCAGGTTCCCCCCTAAACATTTTTGCTTGTTAAGGTGACCTAGTGGTAGTGATTTTTGGCTTCTGCGCACGTTTACTGTGTCCCACTGGAAAGTGCGGGCGCACTCTGAGTGCATGTAGTGAATTTGGCCTGCCCTCCCATTGGAATGCATGGGGAATGTATGGGACCATGTTAGTTCCTGATGTGTGGGGAGTGCAGATTAAATGCTGCGCAATGATGTATGCGGCGTGATTGTGTCTAGTGTTGAAGTACCACTTCTAGAAGTTGGCATGTTTGTGTAATTTGTGTCTGGCTTGTGATTGGGTGGAGCTGGCTGGTGAGCCTGGCTCCATGAGTCATGATGGGTCTGCCCCGGTGGTGAGTGTTGAGATTAGCATGAGTGATGTGAGGGAGGAGTACACCTGGGACCTGAATAGGACTGGGCTTTCCCCACACAATGCTAGCTCCGCCCCCTGTGGTGCATCTAATGTCCCTAGCCCGGCCAGTAAAAGGAAAGGGTGGCTGAGGAAAACAAAGTGCTCCAAAACCAGCTGCGACTGGTTTTGCCACCACCCTGCACCCTGAGACAAAGGGATTAACTGTATAAAAAGGGGCTGTGTCCCCTTACAAAAGGTTCTCTTCTTGAGCCTGATCTGAAGAGGGGGGCCTGCTGTTGCTGGGCGCCAGGAGGACCGCCACTAGGACTGCCTCCCTGCCTGGAGGGCCCACTGAACTGGCCCCTGGGCCCAGCCTTGCCCCCCCCGCCTTCCTAGGGACATGGTGCTTGAACTTTCCCCTAGCGCTTGGAAGCGCTGGATTTGTCCTCCTCGCGCTGGGGCTCGCTTTTCCCTGACTCCTGGATCTTTGTAGCGCTTGGGAGCGCTCTGGGGGCAGCCTGAGGGGACCAGCGCTGCTGCGTTCCCGATAGCCCTGAGCTGCCTGCCTGGAGGGATTCCCCGGCGTGGGGATCCCCCTTCTAAGTGGTAATTCGCGGCGCGGGTGCCCACCCCGCTGAGCCTGCCGCTTATTGCCCTTTTTGTGTTGCATTACAAACTCCCGGGAGCCTACCCCGGAAGGTGCCCGAGATTGTCCCCGCCGCCCGGCTCGCGAACCGGAAGTCAGGCAAGCCGGGGGCGGGACTGCGGACAACAGGAAGCAGACGGGAGCCCAACCCGCGCTCCTGCATCGCAAAGGTGAGCCCCGAAGCGGAAGAGAAGAGCCGGACAGGACCCGGAGAGAGCCCCGTGCCCGGAAGCAGCAGTGGAAGCGAGGCGGAGGGGGCCTGAGGCACATTGCCGGTGCCTGCCCCCGCCGCAGAATGAGGAGACAAACTGCTCTTCTCCCGAACTGAGACGCCGCCAACGGAGCCCCGAGCAAGGCAGGGAGAGTCCCGCAGCACCAGAGGAGGAGCCCCGCCACAGTTCCGGGTGATTGGGGGCCCGTGGTGTGCAGGAGGGGAGAGAGGGGGGTGTAGGGGTACATTGCTGGTGCCCGCCCCCCCCACAGTGGGGCTATCTCAGTCTTGGGCTGTGCTTATTGGGGTAGAGCGGCCCCGTTTGGCAGTGGGCCGCTCCCCTGTGGCTCGCAGCATTGCTTCACTTTCTTCGAGTCCCCCAGAGAGGGATTCCAGCATTTGGGGCCCGGTTGTTATTTAGAGCGCCCGAGGCTGGAACGACCAGGGCACAGTATTGTGGAGAGTCCAGAGAGGCTCCTGGGCATTTGCATGTTTTGAGTCCCCCGAGCGGGACTTCAACGGAGGCACATTATTGTTAAGAGCCCACGAGATCATTGTTTTAGAGCCTGCAAGGCTCCCATGTCGCTTTTGGCCCCATTGTTCAGTCAGTGCCCAGAAAAGAGCCAGGAGGCACGTGGTGCCAGGCTCCCTACTACAGCTGCCCAGCACTTAGTGGGCAGCTGCCACGTTTAGGCTTTGCGCAATCTCTTTGGCTGCCTGCGCAGCCTGCCCTGACATTTGGGACACAGGGCGTCCTAGTCCCAGAGAGGTCAGCTGGCCTGGGGACAGTTTATGAGGTTATACCTTATGTGATTTCCACGCAATTGTTCTGTGCTGCACCTCTGAATGTGTTTTTATGCGTCATGTGCTTTTCCCTACACCACTGAATGTATGTTTATGCATCATGTGTTTTCTTCCCTACACCTCTGAATGTTGTGATGCATCATGTGTAATGTGTTCATGTCTATACCCCTAAATGTATAGTGATTCTTAGGTGGTTGTTCTTTGTAGTACAGGTGTTGCTAGTGAGGTCCTGGTTCCCTGCGTGGCATCCTCCTAAGGTGGTTAGGGTTGCGTAGGTGGTACTTACCTATTACCAGTGATTACTGGTTATGTGCTCTATTTTCTATTTTTGTGCTACAGTGATTTTATATTCTATGTTCTAAGTGCTAATTCCAACAAGTGTTCTAGTTCTAAAAGTGCATATTCCTGACAGTGGTCCATGTGGCCCTGTCCTGTACATATCCCCTGTAAATTCTGCCCGTGCCTGTTGGCACATTGTAAAGTGTGTGTTTTTATCTAATGTGTTTTGGTATAATACAAAGGCTATTTTTATATATAACCTTGTGTGGAGTTTCCTTTGTGGTTGGCCTTGGGTGTTGTTGCTGGGTGCGTGCTCAAACACTTAACTTACATAGCCTCCGGGACTACATCCTCCTAGGGGACCTCAACTTCCTGGAAAATAACAATGACAACAACACCACAACCCTGCTAGACAACCTCGCCAACCTCGGACTCAAGCAACTAGTAAACACCCCCACCCACTACGCCGGCCACACGCTTGACCCCGTCTTCTGTTCCAGCAACCACATCTCCTTCAGCCATTCCACCAGACCACACTGGACAGATCACAGCTGCATCCACTTCAACTTCAGGTAAACCACGACTCACCACCAACCGCAACCGCAACAGGCTCCCCGAAGATGATGGAGCAAGAATACCACCGACCAACTCACCACTTCCTTGAGCAAAAATCCTCCCGCCAACATTACGGACTCCAACGAAGAGCAGCCCGTAACCTCACACAGTGGCTCGCCAACTGCGCCGATGCCCTTGTACCACTGAAGAATCCTCCCAGCAGACCCGGCAGCAAGAAAACCTCGTGGTTCACCAACGACCTCAAAGATTCCAAGAAATCCTACCGTACCCTCGAGAAAGCCTGGCATCACGAGCAGTCAACAGAAAACATGACAGCCCTCAAGAACGCCATCTGCAAACACCACCAGCTGATCCGCACCACCAAAAGGACAGCATTCAGAGAACGACTAGACAACAACTCCCACAACAGTAAGAAACTCTTCAGCATCGTTAAATAGCTCTCCAACTGCAGCACTAGCAAAAACGACATCACGCCCTTGCAAGACCTCTGTGACGCACTCACCTCGTTCTTCCACCGCAAGATCACAGACATACACAACAGCTTCGGCGCCCAGACTACGCACCCAACCGCCGTACCAACACCCCCCACCACCACCCTCTGTGCCTGGACCCCCGTCAGCACTGAAGACACTACCCACAAGATGAACACCATCCACTCCGGCTCATCAGCCGACCCCTGTCCACACCACATCTTTAACAAAGCCGACTCCATCATCGCACCCCAACTCCGGAACATTATTAACAACACCTTCACATCTGCCACCTTTCCGGAGAGCTGGAAGCATGCGGAGGTCAGCGCCCTCCAAAAGAAACCCACCGCCGACCCCACGGACCTCAAGAACTTTTGCCCCATCTCGCTCCTCCCTTTCCCCGCTAAAGTCATCGAGAAGACCGTCAACAAGTAGCTAACCGCCTTCCTCGAGACAAACGGCTCCCTCGACCCATCACAGTCCGGATTCCGAGCAAACCACAGCACCGAGACCGCCCTCATCGCAGCCACCGATGACATCAGGTCCTGCTCGACAACGGGGAAACTACTGCCCTCATCCTCCTCGACGTATCGGCCGCATTCGACACAGTCTGCCACCGCACCCTAACAAACCGCCTCTACCACGCCGGGATCCAAGGAATGGCCCTGGAATGGATCACCTCCTTCCTCTCCAACAGAACTCAGAGAGTCCGCCTACCTCCCTTCCGCTCAGTAGCCACCAAGATGATCTGCGGCGTACCTCAAGGCTCCTCGCTCAGCCCCAACCTCTTCAACGTCTACATGAGCCCCCTCGCAGCCATCGCACGCCAACACAACCTAAACATCATTTCCTACACTGACGACACCCAGCTGATCCTCTCCCTCACCAACGACCCCACCACCCCCAGAGCCAGCCTCCAGGACGGAATGAAAGACGTCGCGGAATGGATGAAGCTCAGCCGCCTGAAACTGAACTCGGACAAGATGGAAGTCCTCATCCTCGGACCATCCCCCTTCGCCTGGGACGACTCCTGGTGGCCCCCTGCTCTGGGCACCGCCCCCAAGCCCACGGACCACGCACGCAACCTGGGTTTCATCCTGGACTCCTCCTTCACGATGACCAAGCAAGTCAACGCCGTCTCGTCATCATGTTTCAACACCCTGCGCATGCTCCGAAAGATCTTCAGGTGGATCCCCACCGAAACCAGAAAGACGGTCACCAAGGCCCTCATCAGCAGCGGACTGGACTACGGGAACGCCCTCTACGCTGGAACCACAGCCAAACTACAGAAAAGACTCCAGCGCATATAGAACGCTTCGGCACAACTCATCCTGGACATCCCCCGACACAGACACATCTCTGCCCACCTGAGAGACCTACACTGGCTCCCCGTCAGCAAAAGGATCACGTTCTGGCTCCTCACCCACGCTCACAAGGCTCTCCACGACATGGGCCCCATATACCTCAACAGCCGCCTCACGTTCTACACAGCCACCCGACAGCTCCGATCCACCAGCCTCACCCTCGCCACCGTCCCACGGATTCGCAGAACCACCTCCGGAGGAAGATCCTTCTCCTACCTGGCTGCCAAGACGTGGAACTCCCTCCCCACCCACCTCCGAATGACCTAGGACCATCTCTCCTTCAGGAAGCAACTCAAGACCTGGCTCTTCGAGCAGTAGCAGAACCCCCTCCACCTCCCAGCGCCTTGAGACCCTTGAGTAGCGCGCTCTATAAATGTGCTTGATTGATTGATTCATTGATTGACTATTCTTGAATCCCTGTGGGAGAGACGACAAATGTGACACTGTGTCCCCATAATTGAGAAAGCGGTCAACTACCTGCTTTGAGGTGCAATATTTTGACAAAAGAAACCATTTGATATGTCTAATGTGGTTTTATATTTTTTACGCACTATGTTGTTTATTAATGCTGTACTGTGTGCATTTTGCACTGCAAATATTTTGCAACAAGAATTTAGATGTCTGTAATCCAAACCTAGGCGATATGTATTGTCTGGTTTGGAGACAGGAAACAGAGGATTGTTCATTGATGAGGTGCATGTTTCAATCACCCCTTGGCATTCAAGTTGATCTAAGATCTCTGTGACCTGTTTTTAGCTTCTTGCTTAACTGGGTACTGCCTTTGCGCAGTTGGTTGATTTTTTAGTTGGATTTTTTTGGTGAGGAGAGTCCTCATGCCATTCTACATGATTTTCGTATAACGCCGGGGCTTGGGCCATTGCCCTTTTCCTGGCATATGTTTACTTTAAATGAATTGTGTTGGAATTGGCCCTTCTGGCAGGTTCCCCCCTAAACATTTTTGCTTGTTAAGGTGACCTAGTGGTAGTGATTTTTGGCTTCTGCGCACGTTTACTGTGTCCCACTGGAAAGTGCGGGCGCACTCTGAGTGCATGTAGTGAATTTGGCCTGCCCTCCCATTGGAATGCATGGGGAATGTATGGGACCATGTTAGTTCCTGATGTGTGGGGAGTGCAGATTAAATGCTGCGCAATGATGTATGCGGCGTGATTGTGTCTAGTGTTGAAGTACCACTTCTAGAAGTTGGCATGTTTGTGTAATTTGTGTCTGGCTTGTGATTGGGTGGAGCTGGCTGGTGAGCCTGGCTCCATGAGTCATGATGGGTCTGCCCCGGTGGTGAGTGTTGAGATTAGCATGAGTGATGTGAGGGAGGAGTACACCTGGGACCTGAATAGGACTGGGCTTTCCCCACACAATGCTAGCTCCGCCCCCTGTGGTGCATCTAATGTCCCTAGCCCGGCCAGTAAAAGGAAAGGGTGGCTGAGGAAAACAAAGTGCTCCAAAACCAGCTGCGACTGGTTTTGCCACCACCCTGCACCCTGAGACAAAGGGATTAACTGTATAAAAAGGGGCTGTGTCCCCTTACAAAAGGTTCTCTTCTTGAGCCTGATCTGAAGAGGGGGGCCTGCTGTTGCTGGGCGCCAGGAGGACCGCCACTAGGACTGCCTCCCTGCCTGGAGGGCCCACTGAACTGGCCCCTGGGCCCAGCCTTGCCCCCCCCGCCTTCCTAGGGACATGGTGCTTGAACTTTCCCCTAGCGCTTGGAAGCGCTGGATTTGTCCTCCTCGCGCTGGGGCTCGCTTTTCCCTGACTCCTGGATCTTTGTAGCGCTTGGGAGCGCTCTGGGGGCAGCCTGAGGGGACCAGCGCTGCTGCGTTCCCGATAGCCCTGAGCTGCCTGCCTGGAGGGATTCCCCGGCGTGGGGATCCCCCTTCTAAGTGGTAATTCGCGGCGCGGGTGCCCACCCCGCTGAGCCTGCCGCTTATTGCCCTTTTTGTGTTGCATTACAAACTCCCGGGAGCCTACCCCGGAAGGTGCCCGAGATTGTCCCCGCCGCCCGGCTCGCGAACCGGAAGTCAGGCAAGCCGGGGGCGGGACTGCGGACAACAGGAAGCAGACGGGAGCCCAACCCGCGCTCCTGCATCGCAAAGGTGAGCCCCGAAGCGGAAGAGAAGAGCCGGACAGGACCCGGAGAGAGCCCCGTGCCCGGAAGCAGCAGTGGAAGCGAGGCGGAGGGGGCCTGAGGCACATTGCCGGTGCCTGCCCCCGCCGCAGAATGAGGAGACAAACTGCTCTTCTCCCGAACTGAGACGCCGCCAACGGAGCCCCGAGCAAGGCAGGGAGAGTCCCGCAGCACCAGAGGAGGAGCCCCGCCACAGTTCCGGGTGATTGGGGGCCCGTGGTGTGCAGGAGGGGAGAGAGGGGGGTGTAGGGGTACATTGCTGGTGCCCGCCCCCCCCACAGTGGGGCTATCTCAGTCTTGGGCTGTGCTTATTGGGGTAGAGCGGCCCCGTTTGGCAGTGGGCCGCTCCCCTGTGGCTCGCAGCATTGCTTCACTTTCTTCGAGTCCCCCAGAGAGGGATTCCAGCATTTGGGGCCCGGTTGTTATTTAGAGCGCCCGAGGCTGGAACGACCAGGGCACAGTATTGTGGAGAGTCCAGAGAGGCTCCTGGGCATTTGCATGTTTTGAGTCCCCCGAGCGGGACTTCAACGGAGGCACATTATTGTTAAGAGCCCACGAGATCATTGTTTTAGAGCCTGCAAGGCTCCCATGTCGCTTTTGGCCCCATTGTTCAGTCAGTGCCCAGAAAAGAGCCAGGAGGCACGTGGTGCCAGGCTCCCTACTACAGCTGCCCAGCACTTAGTGGGCAGCTGCCACGTTTAGGCTTTGCGCAATCTCTTTGGCTGCCTGCACAGCCTGCCCTGACATTTGGGACACAGGGCGTCCTAGTCCCAGAGAGGTCAGCTGGCCTGGGGACAGTTTATGAGGTTATACCTTATGTGATTTCCACGCAATTGTTCTGTGCTGCACCTCTGAATGTGTTTTTATGCGTCATGTGCTTTTCCCTACACCACTGAATGTATGTTTATGCATCATGTGTTTTCTTCCCTACACCTCTGAATGTTGTGATGCATCATGTGTAATGTGTTCATGTCTATACCCCTAAATGTATAGTGATTCTTAGGTGGTTGTTCTTTGTAGTACAGGTGTTGCTAGTGAGGTCCTGGTTCCCTGCGTGGCATCCTCCTAAGGTGGTTAGGGTTGCGTAGGTGGTACTTACCTATTACCAGTGATTACTGGTTATGTGCTCTATTTTCTATTTTTGTGCTACAGTGATTTTATATTCTATGTTCTAAGTGCTAATTCCAACAAGTGTTCTAGTTCTAAAAGTGCATATTCCTGACAGTGGTCCATGTGGCCCTGTCCTGTACATATCCCCTGTAAATTCTGCCCGTGCCTGTTGGCACATTGTAAAGTGTGTGTTTTTATCTAATGTGTTTTGGTATAATACAAAGGCTATTTTTATATATAACCTTGTGTGGAGTTTCCTTTGTGGTTGGCCTTGGGTGTTGTTGCTGGGTGCGTGCTCAAACACTTAACTTACATAGCCTCCGGGACTACATCCTCCTAGGGGACCTCAACTTCCTGGAAAATAACAATGACAACAACACCACAACCCTGCTAGACAACCTCGCCAACCTCGGACTCAAGCAACTAGTAAACACCCCCACCCACTACGCCGGCCACACGCTTGACCCCGTCTTCTGTTCCAGCAACCACATCTCCTTCAGCCATTCCACCAGACCACACTGGACAGATCACAGCTGCATCCACTTCAACTTCAGGTAAACCACGACTCACCACCAACCACAACCGCAACAGGCTCCCCGAAGATGATGGAGCAAGAATACCACCGACCAACTCACCACTTCCTTGAGCAAAAATCCTCCCGCCAACATTACGGACTCCAACGAAGAGCAGCCCGTAACCTCACACAGTGGCTCGCCAACTGCGCCGATGCCCTTGTACCACTGAAGAATCCTCCCAGCAGACCCGGCAGCAAGAAAACCTCGTGGTTCACCAACGACCTCAAAGATTCCAAGAAATCCTACCGTACCCTCGAGAAAGCCTGGCATCACGAGCAGTCAACAGAAAACATGACAGCCCTCAAGAACGCCATCTGCAAACACCACCAGCTGATCCGCACCACCAAAAGGACAGCATTCAGAGAACGACTAGACAACAACTCCCACAACAGTAAGAAACTCTTCAGCATCGTTAAATAGCTCTCCAACTGCAGCACTAGCAAAAACGACATCACGCCCTTGCAAGACCTCTGTGACGCACTCACCTCGTTCTTCCACCGCAAGATCACAGACATACACAACAGCTTCGGCGCCCAGACTACGCACCCAACCGCCGTACCAACACCCCCCACCACCACCCTCTGTGCCTGGACCCCCGTCAGCACTGAAGACACTACCCACAAGATGAACACCATCCACTCCGGCTCATCAGCCGACCCCTGTCCACACCACATCTTTAACAAAGCCGACTCCATCATCGCACCCCAACTCCGGAACATTATTAACAACACCTTCACATCTGCCACCTTTCCGGAGAGCTGGAAGCATGCGGAGGTCAGCGCCCTCCAAAAGAAACCCACCGCCGACCCCACGGACCTCAAGAACTTTTGCCCCATCTCGCTCCTCCCTTTCCCCGCTAAAGTCATCGAGAAGACCGTCAACAAGTAGCTAACCGCCTTCCTCGAGACAAACGGCTCCCTCGACCCATCACAGTCCGGATTCCGAGCAAACCACAGCACCGAGACCGCCCTCATCGCAGCCACCGATGACATCAGGTCCTGCTCGACAACGGGGAAACTACTGCCCTCATCCTCCTCGACGTATCGGCCGCATTCGACACAGTCTGCCACCGCACCCTAACAAACCGCCTCTACCACGCCGGGATCCAAGGAATGGCCCTGGAATGGATCACCTCCTTCCTCTCCAACAGAACTCAGAGAGTCCGCCTACCTCCCTTCCGCTCAGTAGCCACCAAGATGATCTGCGGCGTACCTCAAGGCTCCTCGCTCAGCCCCAACCTCTTCAACGTCTACATGAGCCCCCTCGCAGCCATCGCACGCCAACACAACCTAAACATCATTTCCTACACTGACGACACCCAGCTGATCCTCTCCCTCACCAACGACCCCACCACCCCCAGAGCCAGCCTCCAGGACGGAATGAAAGACGTCGCGGAATGGATGAAGCTCAGCCGCCTGAAACTGAACTCGGACAAGATGGAAGTCCTCATCCTCGGACCATCCCCCTTCGCCTGGGACGACTCCTGGTGGCCCCCTGCTCTGGGCACCGCCCCCAAGCCCACGGACCACGCACGCAACCTGGGTTTCATCCTGGACTCCTCCTTCACGATGACCAAGCAAGTCAACGCCGTCTCGTCATCATGTTTCAACACCCTGCGCATGCTCCGAAAGATCTTCAGGTGGATCCCCACCGAAACCAGAAAGACGGTCACCAAGGCCCTCATCAGCAGCGGACTGGACTACGGGAACGCCCTCTACGCTGGAACCACAGCCAAACTACAGAAAAGACTCCAGCGCATATAGAACGCTTCGGCACAACTCATCCTGGACATCCCCCGACACAGACACATCTCTGCCCACCTGAGAGACCTACACTGGCTCCCCGTCAGCAAAAGGATCACGTTCTGGCTCCTCACCCACGCTCACAAGGCTCTCCACGACATGGGCCCCATATACCTCAACAGCCGCCTCACGTTCTACACAGCCACCCGACAGCTCCGATCCACCAGCCTCACCCTCGCCACCGTCCCACGGATTCGCAGAACCACCTCCGGAGGAAGATCCTTCTCCTACCTGGCTGCCAAGACGTGGAACTCCCTCCCCACCCACCTCCGAATGACCTAGGACCATCTCTCCTTCAGGAAGCAACTCAAGACCTGGCTCTTCGAGCAGAACCCCCTCCACCTCCCAGCGCCTTGAGACCCTTGAGTAGCGCGCTCTATAAATGTGCTTGATTGATTGATTCATTGATTGACTATTCTTGAATCCCTGTGGGAGAGACGACAAATGTGACACTGTGTCCCCATAATTGAGAAAGCGGTCAACTACCTGCTTTGAGGTGCAATATTTTGACAAAAGAAACCATTTGATATGTCTAATGTGGTTTTATATTTTTTACGCACTATGTTGTTTATTAATGCTGTACTGTGTGCATTTTGCACTGCAAATATTTTGCAACAAGAATTTAGATGTCTGTAATCCAAACCTAGGCGATATGTATTGTCTGGTTTGGAGACAGGAAACAGAGGATTGTTCATTGATGAGGTGCATGTTTCAATCACCCCTTGGCATTCAAGTTGATCTAAGATCTCTGTGACCTGTTTTTAGCTTCTTGCTTAACTGGGTACTGCCTTTGCGCAGTTGGTTGATTTTTTAGTTGGATTTTTTTGGTGAGGAGAGTCCTCATGCCATTCTACATGATTTTCGTATAACGCCGGGGCTTGGGCCATTGCCCTTTTCCTGGCATATGTTTACTTTAAATGAATTGTGTTGGAATTGGCCCTTCTGGCAGGTTCCCCCCTAAACATTTTTGCTTGTTAAGGTGACCTAGTGGTAGTGATTTTTGGCTTCTGCGCACGTTTACTGTGTCCCACTGGAAAGTGCGGGCGCACTCTGAGTGCATGTAGTGAATTTGGCCTGCCCTCCCATTGGAATGCATGGGGAATGTATGGGACCATGTTAGTTCCTGATGTGTGGGGAGTGCAGATTAAATGCTGCGCAATGATGTATGCGGCGTGATTGTGTCTAGTGTTGAAGTACCACTTCTAGAAGTTGGCATGTTTGTGTAATTTGTGTCTGGCTTGTGATTGGGTGGAGCTGGCTGGTGAGCCTGGCTCCATGAGTCATGATGGGTCTGCCCCGGTGGTGAGTGTTGAGATTAGCATGAGTGATGTGAGGGAGGAGTACACCTGGGACCTGAATAGGACTGGGCTTTCCCCACACAATGCTAGCTCCGCCCCCTGTGGTGCATCTAATGTCCCTAGCCCGGCCAGTAAAAGGAAAGGGTGGCTGAGGAAAACAAAGTGCTCCAAAACCAGCTGCGACTGGTTTTGCCACCACCCTGCACCCTGAGACAAAGGGATTAACTGTATAAAAAGGGGCTGTGTCCCCTTACAAAAGGTTCTCTTCTTGAGCCTGATCTGAAGAGGGGGGCCTGCTGTTGCTGGGCGCCAGGAGGACCGCCACTAGGACTGCCTCCCTGCCTGGAGGGCCCACTGAACTGGCCCCTGGGCCCAGCCTTGCCCCCCCCGCCTTCCTAGGGACATGGTGCTTGAACTTTCCCCTAGCGCTTGGAAGCGCTGGATTTGTCCTCCTCGCGCTGGGGCTCGCTTTTCCCTGACTCCTGGATCTTTGTAGCGCTTGGGAGCGCTCTGGGGGCAGCCTGAGGGGACCAGCGCTGCTGCGTTCCCGATAGCCCTGAGCTGCCTGCCTGGAGGGATTCCCCGGCGTGGGGATCCCCCTTCTAAGTGGTAATTCGCGGCGCGGGTGCCCACCCCGCTGAGCCTGCCGCTTATTGCCCTTTTTGTGTTGCATTACAAACTCCCGGGAGCCTACCCCGGAAGGTGCCCGAGATTGTCCCCGCCGCCCGGCTCGCGAACCGGAAGTCAGGCAAGCCGGGGGCGGGACTGCGGACAACAGGAAGCAGACGGGAGCCCAACCCGCGCTCCTGCATCGCAAAGGTGAGCCCCGAAGCGGAAGAGAAGAGCCGGACAGGACCCGGAGAGAGCCCCGTGCCCGGAAGCAGCAGTGGAAGCGAGGCGGAGGGGGCCTGAGGCACATTGCCGGTGCCTGCCCCCGCCGCAGAATGAGGAGACAAACTGCTCTTCTCCCGAACTGAGACGCCGCCAACGGAGCCCCGAGCAAGGCAGGGAGAGTCCCGCAGCACCAGAGGAGGAGCCCCGCCACAGTTCCGGGTGATTGGGGGCCCGTGGTGTGCAGGAGGGGAGAGAGGGGGGTGTAGGGGTACATTGCTGGTGCCCGCCCCCCCCACAGTGGGGCTATCTCAGTCTTGGGCTGTGCTTATTGGGGTAGAGCGGCCCCGTTTGGCAGTGGGCCGCTCCCCTGTGGCTCGCAGCATTGCTTCACTTTCTTCGAGTCCCCCAGAGAGGGATTCCAGCATTTGGGGCCCGGTTGTTATTTAGAGCGCCCGAGGCTGGAACGACCAGGGCACAGTATTGTGGAGAGTCCAGAGAGGCTCCTGGGCATTTGCATGTTTTGAGTCCCCCGAGCGGGACTTCAACGGAGGCACATTATTGTTAAGAGCCCACGAGATCATTGTTTTAGAGCCTGCAAGGCTCCCATGTCGCTTTTGGCCCCATTGTTCAGTCAGTGCCCAGAAAAGAGCCAGGAGGCACGTGGTGCCAGGCTCCCTACTACAGCTGCCCAGCACTTAGTGGGCAGCTGCCACGTTTAGGCTTTGCGCAATCTCTTTGGCTGCCTGCGCAGCCTGCCCTGACATTTGGGACACAGGGCGTCCTAGTCCCAGAGAGGTCAGCTGGCCTGGGGACAGTTTATGAGGTTATACCTTATGTGATTTCCACGCAATTGTTCTGTGCTGCACCTCTGAATGTGTTTTTATGCGTCATGTGCTTTTCCCTACACCACTGAATGTATGTTTATGCATCATGTGTTTTCTTCCCTACACCTCTGAATGTTGTGATGCATCATGTGTAATGTGTTCATGTCTATACCCCTAAATGTATAGTGATTCTTAGGTGGTTGTTCTTTGTAGTACAGGTGTTGCTAGTGAGGTCCTGGTTCCCTGCGTGGCATCCTCCTAAGGTGGTTAGGGTTGCGTAGGTGGTACTTACCTATTACCAGTGATTACTGGTTATGTGCTCTATTTTCTATTTTTGTGCTACAGTGATTTTATATTCTATGTTCTAAGTGCTAATTCCAACAAGTGTTCTAGTTCTAAAAGTGCATATTCCTGACAGTGGTCCATGTGGCCCTGTCCTGTACATATCCCCTGTAAATTCTGCCCGTGCCTGTTGGCACATTGTAAAGTGTGTGTTTTTATCTAATGTGTTTTGGTATAATACAAAGGCTATTTTTATATATAACCTTGTGTGAGTTTCCTTTGTGGTTGGCCTTGGGTGTTGTTGCTGGGTGCGTGCTCAAACACTTAACTTACATAGCCTCCGGGACTACATCCTCCTAGGGGACCTCAACTTCCTGGAAAATAACAATGACAACAACACCACAACCCTGCTAGACAACCTCGCCAACCTCGGACTCAAGCAACTAGTAAACACCCCCACCCACTACGCCGGCCACACGCTTGACCCCGTCTTCTGTTCCAGCAACCACATCTCCTTCAGCCATTCCACCAGACCACACTGGACAGATCACAGCTGCATCCACTTCAACTTCAGGTAAACCACGACTCACCACCAACCGCAACCGCAACAGGCTCCCCGAAGATGATGGAGCAAGAATACCACCGACCAACTCACCACTTCCTTGAGCAAAAATCCTCCCGCCAACATTACGGACTCCAACGAAGAGCAGCCCGTAACCTCACACAGTGGCTCGCCAACTGCGCCGATGCCCTTGTACCACTGAAGAATCCTCCCAGCAGACCCGGCAGCAAGAAAACCTCGTGGTTCACCAACGACCTCAAAGATTCCAAGAAATCCTACCGTACCCTCGAGAAAGCCTGGCATCACGAGCAGTCAACAGAAAACATGACAGCCCTCAAGAACGCCATCTGCAAACACCACCAGCTGATCCGCACCACCAAAAGGACAGCATTCAGAGAACGACTAGACAACAACTCCCACAACAGTAAGAAACTCTTCAGCATCGTTAAATAGCTCTCCAACTGCAGCACTAGCAAAAACGACATCACGCCCTTGCAAGACCTCTGTGACGCACTCACCTCGTTCTTCCACCGCAAGATCACAGACATACACAACAGCTTCGGCGCCCAGACTACGCACCCAACCGCCGTACCAACACCCCCCACCACCACCCTCTGTGCCTGGACCCCCGTCAGCACTGAAGACACTACCCACAAGATGAACACCATCCACTCCGGCTCATCAGCCGACCCCTGTCCACACCACATCTTTAACAAAGCCGACTCCATCATCGCACCCCAACTCCGGAACATTATTAACAACACCTTCACATCTGCCACCTTTCCGGAGAGCTGGAAGCATGCGGAGGTCAGCGCCCTCCAAAAGAAACCCACCGCCGACCCCACGGACCTCAAGAACTTTTGCCCCATCTCGCTCCTCCCTTTCCCCGCTAAAGTCATCGAGAAGACCGTCAACAAGTAGCTAACCGCCTTCCTCGAGACAAACGGCTCCCTCGACCCATCACAGTCCGGATTCCGAGCAAACCACAGCACCGAGACCGCCCTCATCGCAGCCACCGATGACATCAGGTCCTGCTCGACAACGGGGAAACTACTGCCCTCATCCTCCTCGACGTATCGGCCGCATTCGACACAGTCTGCCACCGCACCCTAACAAACCGCCTCTACCACGCCGGGATCCAAGGAATGGCCCTGGAATGGATCACCTCCTTCCTCTCCAACAGAACTCAGAGAGTCCGCCTACCTCCCTTCCGCTCAGTAGCCACCAAGATGATCTGCGGCGTACCTCAAGGCTCCTCGCTCAGCCCCAACCTCTTCAACGTCTACATGAGCCCCCTCGCAGCCATCGCACGCCAACACAACCTAAACATCATTTCCTACACTGACGACACCCAGCTGATCCTCTCCCTCACCAACGACCCCACCACCCCCAGAGCCAGCCTCCAGGACGGAATGAAAGACGTCGCGGAATGGATGAAGCTCAGCCGCCTGAAACTGAACTCGGACAAGATGGAAGTCCTCATCCTCGGACCATCCCCCTTCGCCTGGGACGACTCCTGGTGGCCCCCTGCTCTGGGCACCGCCCCCAAGCCCACGGACCACGCACGCAACCTGGGTTTCATCCTGGACTCCTCCTTCACGATGACCAAGCAAGTCAACGCCGTCTCGTCATCATGTTTCAACACCCTGCGCATGCTCCGAAAGATCTTCAGGTGGATCCCCACCGAAACCAGAAAGACGGTCACCAAGGCCCTCATCAGCAGCGGACTGGACTACGGGAACGCCCTCTACGCTGGAACCACAGCCAAACTACAGAAAAGACTCCAGCGCATATAGAACGCTTCGGCACAACTCATCCTGGACATCCCCCGACACAGACACATCTCTGCCCACCTGAGAGACCTACACTGGCTCCCCGTCAGCAAAAGGATCACGTTCTGGCTCCTCACCCACGCTCACAAGGCTCTCCACGACATGGTCCCCATATACCTCAACAGCCGCCTCACGTTCTACACAGCCACCCGACAGCTCCGATCCACCAGCCTCACCCTCGCCACCGTCCCACGGATTCGCAGAACCACCTCCGGAGGAAGATCCTTCTCCTACCTGGCTGCCAAGACGTGGAACTCCCTCCCCACCCACCTCCGAATGACCTAGGACCATCTCTCCTTCAGGAAGCAACTCAAGACCTGGCTCTTCGAGCAGTAGCAGAACCCCCTCCACCTCCCAGCGCCTTGAGACCCTTGAGTAGCGCGCTCTATAAATGTGCTTGATTGATTGATTCATTGATTGACTATTCTTGAATCCCTGTGGGAGAGACGACAAATGTGACACTGTGTCCCCATAATTGAGAAAGCGGTCAACTACCTGCTTTGAGGTGCAATATTTTGACAAAAGAAACCATTTGATATGTCTAATGTGGTTTTATATTTTTTACGCACTATGTTGTTTATTAATGCTGTACTGTGTGCATTTTGCACTGCAAATATTTTGCAACAAGAATTTAGATGTCTGTAATCCAAACCTAGGCGATATGTATTGTCTGGTTTGGAGACAGGAAACAGAGGATTGTTCATTGATGAGGTGCATGTTTCAATCACCCCTTGGCATTCAAGTTGATCTAAGATCTCTGTGACCTGTTTTTAGCTTCTTGCTTAACTGGGTACTGCCTTTGCGCAGTTGGTTGATTTTTTAGTTGGATTTTTTTGGTGAGGAGAGTCCTCATGCCATTCTACATGATTTTCGTATAACGCCGGGGCTTGGGCCATTGCCCTTTTCCTGGCATATGTTTACTTTAAATGAATTGTGTTGGAATTGGCCCTTCTGGCAGGTTCCCCCCTAAACATTTTTGCTTGTTAAGGTGACCTAGTGGTAGTGATTTTTGGCTTCTGCGCACGTTTACTGTGTCCCACTGGAAAGTGCGGGCGCACTCTGAGTGCATGTAGTGAATTTGGCCTGCCCTCCCATTGGAATGCATGGGGAATGTATGGGACCATGTTAGTTCCTGATGTGTGGGGAGTGCAGATTAAATGCTGCGCAATGATGTATGCGGCGTGATTGTGTCTAGTGTTGAAGTACCACTTCTAGAAGTTGGCATGTTTGTGTAATTTGTGTCTGGCTTGTGATTGGGTGGAGCTGGCTGGTGAGCCTGGCTCCATGAGTCATGATGGGTCTGCCCCGGTGGTGAGTGTTGAGATTAGCATGAGTGATGTGAGGGAGGAGTACACCTGGGACCTGAATAGGACTGGGCTTTCCCCACACAATGCTAGCTCCGCCCCCTGTGGTGCATCTAATGTCCCTAGCCCGGCCAGTAAAAGGAAAGGGTGGCTGAGGAAAACAAAGTGCTCCAAAACCAGCTGCGACTGGTTTTGCCACCACCCTGCACCCTGAGACAAAGGGATTAACTGTATAAAAAGGGGCTGTGTCCCCTTACAAAAGGTTCTCTTCTTGAGCCTGATCTGAAGAGGGGGGCCTGCTGTTGCTGGGCGCCAGGAGGACCGCCACTAGGACTGCCTCCCTGCCTGGAGGGCCCACTGAACTGGCCCCTGGGCCCAGCCTTGCCCCCCCCGCCTTCCTAGGGACATGGTGCTTGAACTTTCCCCTAGCGCTTGGAAGCGCTGGATTTGTCCTCCTCGCGCTGGGGCTCGCTTTTCCCTGACTCCTGGATCTTTGTAGCGCTTGGGAGCGCTCTGGGGGCAGCCTGAGGGGACCAGCGCTGCTGCGTTCCCGATAGCCCTGAGCTGCCTGCCTGGAGGGATTCCCCGGCGTGGGGATCCCCCTTCTAAGTGGTAATTCGCGGCGCGGGTGCCCACCCCGCTGAGCCTGCCGCTTATTGCCCTTTTTGTGTTGCATTACAAACTCCCGGGAGCCTACCCCGGAAGGTGCCCGAGATTGTCCCCGCCGCCCGGCTCGCGAACCGGAAGTCAGGCAAGCCGGGGGCGGGACTGCGGACAACAGGAAGCAGACGGGAGCCCAACCCGCGCTCCTGCATCGCAAAGGTGAGCCCCGAAGCGGAAGAGAAGAGCCGGACAGGACCCGGAGAGAGCCCCGTGCCCGGAAGCAGCAGTGGAAGCGAGGCGGAGGGGGCCTGAGGCACATTGCCGGTGCCTGCCCCCGCCGCAGAATGAGGAGACAAACTGCTCTTCTCCCGAACTGAGACGCCGCCAACGGAGCCCCGAGCAAGGCAGGGAGAGTCCCGCAGCACCAGAGGAGGAGCCCCGCCACAGTTCCGGGTGATTGGGGGCCCGTGGTGTGCAGGAGGGGAGAGAGGGGGGTGTAGGGGTACATTGCTGGTGCCCGCCCCCCCCACAGTGGGGCTATCTCAGTCTTGGGCTGTGCTTATTGGGGTAGAGCGGCCCCGTTTGGCAGTGGGCCGCTCCCCTGTGGCTCGCAGCATTGCTTCACTTTCTTCGAGTCCCCCAGAGAGGGATTCCAGCATTTGGGGCCCGGTTGTTATTTAGAGCGCCCGAGGCTGGAACGACCAGGGCACAGTATTGTGGAGAGTCCAGAGAGGCTCCTGGGCATTTGCATGTTTTGAGTCCCCCGAGCGGGACTTCAACGGAGGCACATTATTGTTAAGAGCCCACGAGATCATTGTTTTAGAGCCTGCAAGGCTCCCATGTCGCTTTTGGCCCCATTGTTCAGTCAGTGCCCAGAAAAGAGCCAGGAGGCACGTGGTGCCAGGCTCCCTACTACAGCTGCCCAGCACTTAGTGGGCAGCTGCCACGTTTAGGCTTTGCGCAATCTCTTTGGCTGCCTGCACAGCCTGCCCTGACATTTGGGACACAGGGCGTCCTAGTCCCAGAGAGGTCAGCTGGCCTGGGGACAGTTTATGAGGTTATACCTTATGTGATTTCCACGCAATTGTTCTGTGCTGCACCTCTGAATGTGTTTTTATGCGTCATGTGCTTTTCCCTACACCACTGAATGTATGTTTATGCATCATGTGTTTTCTTCCCTACACCTCTGAATGTTGTGATGCATCATGTGTAATGTGTTCATGTCTATACCCCTAAATGTATAGTGATTCTTAGGTGGTTGTTCTTTGTAGTACAGGTGTTGCTAGTGAGGTCCTGGTTCCCTGCGTGGCATCCTCCTAAGGTGGTTAGGGTTGCGTAGGTGGTACTTACCTATTACCAGTGATTACTGGTTATGTGCTCTATTTTCTATTTTTGTGCTACAGTGATTTTATATTCTATGTTCTAAGTGCTAATTCCAACAAGTGTTCTAGTTCTAAAAGTGCATATTCCTGACAGTGGTCCATGTGGCCCTGTCCTGTACATATCCCCTGTAAATTCTGCCCGTGCCTGTTGGCACATTGTAAAGTGTGTGTTTTTATCTAATGTGTTTTGGTATAATACAAAGGCTATTTTTATATATAACCTTGTGTGGAGTTTCCTTTGTGGTTGGCCTTGGGTGTTGTTGCTGGGTGCGTGCTCAAACACTTAACTTACATAGCCTCCGGGATAAACCTCACTGCTCGCGTCACGTTGCCTAGAGGGTGAACAGGGGTTATCTTTGGCGTGTAACTCCCTTGCCCTGACGTAGGAATGGTGGTTTCTGCCTGACTTTGGCACAAGCCTTAGCCAACCGGAAATCCCATTTCTAACATTGGTAGGCAGCGGAAGGGATCCAGATTTGTGTTTGCGCTGTACCGCAGTGGCAACTGGCTGCACCACAAAACTCTGCATTTTCAATAAATAACATTTTGGGCATTATTGGTTCTAAATTGTTATTTTTCATTTCTGTGGAAATGTGTTTCTTGTGCACTGTGAGTTAGGTGTCACTAGCTCTGGGTGGTTTTCTATCCCCTAAGTGCAGTTTGAATTTTCTGGATTCACCAGAGGGTGGGATCCAGTGGTAGCAGCGTAATAGTGTCCAGTACATTTGTTCCCCGCCCCGACCCAGAGTTTGGTACCTCTGTCACGTGTGGTCAGGTTGAGAAATCAGGGGTGGTAGAAACTGCCTTATCAGTCCGAGGGGGGGGTTGTGTGTGGATGAATGGTGTGTGGCACTAGACAAGTGAGCGTGAGTTCTCTGGGATAGGGAGCTTGCTGAATTCGTTGTGAATTGTGTACTGTTGCTTCAGCTCAGACAGTTAAGTCCCCTGTGTGCATCTGTGAGCATCCTGCCAAGATGGAGTCTGCTTTTAATGTCTGGGGTCTGTTTATGCATGAGTTGAGAGAGTTCTGTGAAGAGAAAGACATTGCAAGGAAAGAGTCAGACACCCAGTCCAAACTTAGGGATAACCTAACCCAATGGCAGAAGGATGACTGGGAACGTAAGCACAGTGAGGAGAGGGCCCGGGTCTCACACCATGATGGTGGTGGGTCTGAGGGGAGCCCTGAAGAGTCTGAAGCGGAGGAAGAAAATGATAGTACAGGGACGCCAGCAGATAGTGAAGACCCCATAGATAGGGAGTCCCTTGCTGGGTCCAGTGTAGGGGGCAGTGCCCCATCCCTTTACCTGTCCCCAGAGGAGTTGGAAGATAGGAGGGAAGAGAGGGAGCACCAGCTGGCTTTGGAGAAGCTCAGGTTAGAGCATGCCAAGGAGATAGCACAGCTGGGTGTGCAGGAGAGGATGGTGGAGGCTGAGAGGGCCTTTGCCAGAGAGAGATTAGCTCAGGAGGGTAGATTGTCCCCTGAGCGCAGTTTTAATTTTCTGGACTCCCCAGGGAGGGTTGAGTCCAGTGGTGGCAGCTATATAGACATCAGTGCAGGAAAAATCCCACTCCCAGTTTCCAGAGTATGGTACCTGTTTCCCAGGAGGAGGAGTTAAGGTTGAAATTCAGGGGCAGTAGGAAACTGTCTCACCAGTCTTGGGGGGAGTTTATGGATGAATGTCAAGGTGCACTGTCTGATTGGTTAGAGGTTCACATGGAATCTGAGTTTGCCAAGCTGTTTGATCTGGTTCTCTAAGAGCAGGTACTCAGTTGTTGTTTGCCAGGGTTGCACCAACACCTGTTGGAATATGGGCTTACTGATCCAGACAACCTTGCAGAGGAAGCAGAGCGCTGGGAAAGTGCTAGAGGTTCTGAGGACTCTTTAGTGAGTGATTCCGAAAGTAGTGGTTCAGGTATCTTCCAGCCCAGCGTGGTGGAAGAGGCTCAGTGTAGCCCAGCTAGGTCCCAGTATAGTGAGAGGGGTGTTGAGGCTTACTACCTGTCTCAGTGGAGCGGGAGTCCGTGGGTGGCTGAGAGTCCCCAGATGCCCGAAGCCCTATCTCAGAACCTGGGTGGTTTCATGAGGGAACACCAGGTTGGGGACCTAGGCTGTCCTGTTAGTCCACTTGAGGAGGATCTCCTAGTGTCTAGGGAACCTGGAGCATCTGTAAATAGAGTTCCAGGTGTTCCAGTGTCCGGCAGTGCCACTCCAGTTGGAAGGGCACAGGAGTCCAAAGTGAGGAGTGATTGGGGGATGAGTTCCCCAGTGGAAGAACCAGTGGGTCAGAGACTACCCAGTTGAGCTAAGTTCCCTCCCCTGAGACTCCTGGTCCGCCTAAGGGTATAGACCCCAGGCTGGAGAACCAGTGGGAGTCTAGACCTGTCCTACAGACAGGAAGAGTGGAGAATGGCTACTATGTGCCAGGGGTTACTACCCCCCGCTCTAGGAATTGGCAAGGACCGGTGGCACCTGGGTGGCCTAGGGCCTGGTCCTGGCCGTGGACAGCTTGGGAGTACCAGTGGGGTAGCCCAGTTGGTCCAGACAGTGGTTTTAGAAGGAAGCCCATGGGTTCACCGTGGCGTAGAACAGGAGGGTGTCCCTGCAGTTGCGGGCCCGCGTCAGTGTTCTATCGCCCCAAGCAGGGAAGCCCATCACGGTGGTGATTGGTCTACCCTGCGTTTTGGCTGGAAGGGGGTTGTGTTGGACTTGGCTCTTCTGGCAGGTTCACCCCTAAACTTTTTGCTTGTTAAGTTGACCTAGTGGTAGTGATTTTTGGCTTCTGCTCACTTTTACTGTGTCCCAGTGGAAAGTGCGGGCGCACTCTGAGTGCGTGTAGTGAATTTGGCCTGCCCTCCCATAGGAATGCATGGGGAATGTATGTGACCATGTTAGTTCCTGATGTGTGGGGAGTGCAGGCTCGAGTTTGGTATGTGCGGACTCGTGTGATTAAATGCTGCGCAATGATGTATGCGGCGTGATTGTGTCTAGTGTGGAAGTACCACTTCTAGAAGTTGGCATGTTTGTGTAATTTGTGTCTGGCTTGTGATTGGCTGGAGCTGGCTGGTGAGCCTGGCTCCATGAGTCATGATGGGTCTGCCCCGGTGGTGAGTGTTGAGATTAGCATGAGTGATGTGAGGGAGGAGTACACCTGGGACCTGAATAGGGCAGGGCTTTCCCCACACAATGCTGGCTCCGCCCCCTGTGGTGTGTCTAATGTCCCTAGCCCGGCCAGTGAAAGGAAAGGGTGGCTGAGGAAAACAAAGTGTTCCAAAGCCAGCTGCGACTGGTTTTTCCCCCATCCTGCACCCTGAGACTAAGGGATTAACTGTATAAAAAGGGGCTGTGTCCCCTTACAAGAGGTTCTCTTTTTGATCCTGATCTGAAGAGGGGGACCTGCTGCTGCTGGGCGCCAGGAGGACCGCCACTAAGACTGCCTCCCTGCCTGGAGGGCCCAGGTAGCTGGCCCCTGGGCCCAGCCTTGCCCTCCCCTGCTTTCCTAGGTACTTGGTGCTTGAACTTTCCCCTAGCACTTGTAAGTGCTGGATTTGTCCTTCTCGCGCTGGGGAGCGCTTTTCCCTGACTCCTGGATCTTTGTAGCGCTTGGGAGCCCTCTGGGGGCATCCTAAGGGGACCAGCGCTGCTGCGTTCCCGATAGCCCTGAGCTGCCTGCCTGGAGGGATTCCCCGGAGTGGGGATCCCCCTTCTAAGTGGTAATTCGCAGTGCGGGTGCCCACCCTGCTGAGCCTGCCGCTTATTGCCCTTTTTGTGTTGTATTACAAACTCCCAGGAGCCTACCCCGGAAGGTGCCCAAGATTGTCGCCGCCGCCCGGCTCGCGAACCGGAAGTCAGGCAGGCCGGGGGTGGGACTGCGGGACAACAGGAAGCAGACGGGAGCCCACCGAGCGCTCCTGCATCGCAAAGGTAATGTAAATGTAAATGTAAATGTATTGCGACTTATATAGCGCACGTATCACCCGAAGGTATCAAGGCGCTTGCTTAGGGAACCCGTCCTGGTATTCCCATGTGAGATACCCCGGCAGGGTGCCCCACAAGGTGAAAGCCAGGCATCCCGCCGCGAGGGGCCGTAGTGGAGATTAAGCAAGCTATTGCCCAGAGTCGCAGAGTGTGACCCCGTGAGTCGAGTAGGCACCGGAGCGAGAATTGTCGAGTCCGTGGAATTTTTGAGCCCGAGACCCGCCGAGGCGGGGAATCGAACCCTGGTCCACGGCCGATCTCAGCATCCGGGTCTGCCGCCTCTAACCACTGAGCCACGCTTCTCCACATGGTGAGCCCCGAAGCGGAAGAGAGGAGCTGGGCGGGACCCGGAGAGAGCCCCGTGCCCGGAAGCAGCAGTGGAAGCAAGTCGGAGGGGGCCTGAGGCACATTGCCGGTGCCTGCCCCCGCCACAGAGTGAGGAGACACGGTGCTCTCCTCGCGAACAGAGACGCAGCCGACGGAGCCCCGAGCAAGGCAGGGAGAGTCCCACAGCACCAGAGGAGGAGCCCCGCCACAGGTCCGGGTGAGTGGGGGCCCGTGGTGTGCAGGAGGGGAGAGAGGGGGGTGTCGGGGCACATTGCCGGTGCCCGCCCCCCCCACAGTGGGGCTATCTCAGTCTTGGGCAGTGCTTGTTGGGGTAGAGCGGCCCCGTTTGGCAGCGGGCTGCTCCCCTGTGGCCCGCAGCATTGCTTCACTTTGTTCGAGTCCCCCAGAGAGGGACTCCAGCATTTGGGGCCCGGTTGTTATTTAGAGCCCCCGAGGCTCCAACGACCAGGGCACAGTATTGTGGAGAGCCCTGAGAGGCTCCTGGGCATTTGCATGTTTCGAGTCCACCGAGCGGGACTTCAACGGAGGCACATTATTGTTAAGAGCCCACGAGGCTCGTGAGGGCCCCATTGTTTTAGAGCCTGCAAGGCTCCCATGTCGTTTTTTGCCCCATTGCTCAGTCAGTGCCCAGAAAAGAGCCAGGAGGCACGTGGGGCCAGGCTCCCTACTACAGCTGCCCAGCACTTAGTGGGCAGCTGCCACGTTTAGGCTTTGCGCAATCTCTTTGGCTGCCTGCGCAGCCTGCCCTGACATTTGGGACACAGGGCGTCCTAGCCCCAGAGAGGTCAGTTGGCCTGGGGACAGTTTATGAGGTTATACCTTATGTGATTTCCACACAATTGTTCTTTGCTGCACCTCTGAATGTGTTTTTATGCGTCATGTGCTTTTCCCCACACCGCTGAATGTATGTTTATGCATCATGTGTTTTCTTCCCTACACCTCTGAATGTTGTGATGCATCATGTGTAATGTGTTCATGCCTATACTCCTAAATGTATAGTGATACTTAGGTTGTTGTTCTTTCTAGTACAGGTGTTGCTAGTGAGGTCCTGGTTCCCTGCGTGGCATCCTCCTAAGGTGGTTAGGGTTGCGTAGGTGGTACTTACCTCTTACCAGTGATTACTGGTTGTGTGCTCTATTTTCTATTTTTGTGCTACAGTAATTTTATATTCTATGTTCTAAGTGCTAATTCCAACAAGTGTTCTAGTTCTAAAAGTGCATATTCCTGACAGTGGTCCATGTGGCCCTGTCCTGTACATATCCCCTGTAAATTCTGCCCATGCCTGTTGGCACATTGTAAAGTGTGTGTTTTTATCTAATGTGTTTTGGTATAATACAAAGGCTATTTTTATATATAACCTTGTGTGGAGTTTCGTTTGTGGTGGGCCTTGGGTGTTGTTGCTGGGTGCGTGCGCAAACACTTAACTTACATAGCCTCCGGGATAAGCCTTACTGCTCCCGTCATTTTGCCTAGAGGGTGAACAGGGGTTATCTTTGGCGTGTAACTCCCTTGCCCTGACGTAGGAATGGTGGTTTCTGCCTGACTTTGGCGCAAGCCTTAGCCAACCGGAAATCCCATTTCTAACATTTTAGAATATTGTTATAAAAGGCTGGCATAATGATGTCTTCGCATGTGGGCACTCCCTGACAAATGTCGGTGGCCAGTCTTTTTCAGCCAGAAGTATGTCATAACGCTTAGAAAGTCGCTCCCAAAAGAGTGCTTCCACTTTTCTTGGTTTGTCTCCCTCCATCCGGAGTGTTATTTCATATAACCTATGTGGAGAACTAACCCTGGTATCTGCAGTTTCAACTTCAATGTCTTCATTCAAGTCCACTGTCTCCAGAAGTCCCTTCAGGTTTTGGCGAGCTATTGTGACTTCTGCTGCACTGTCCAACATTGTCTGAGCCCAATCTCTGTTCTTGAGTTGTGCCCTCAAGATCCTCGGCATGTCTGATTTTTATACCTGCTACCTTCCTTTTGGTAAATTGATGTTTTTCTGAACGTGTTGATCGTGTTTGGACTTCACGCGTTCTTCCTTGTTTTCTGACCGTCCTCTTCTTTCGGATTTCTGTGACAAAGTCTGAAAGGTACGAGAAGAACTTGTATCAGTATCTTGATATCTATCAGGTTTTCTCAAATTATCCCTATTCCTGAGTTTATACCTTCTTTCAGAGGGCTAATTGTGAGGAGACCTACCTCGGGAATGCAAACGCTTCTCTTTAGAAGTTGGTTTGCTATCCTCCCACTTCTTTTTAGAAGAGGTAGGAGTGTTTTTAGAAACAAACTTTTCAGGACTTTCAGACAGTTGTTGTTTCACTGGTTTCTCACCTAGACTGTCCCTGCCTAATTCTTCATCTGATTTTTCAATTATTCTGGCTAGTTCTTGAGGTTGCTCAGTTACTTATTTTATTTAAAAAGTTTTATATAGCGCTAACTAGACCCGGAGGTATCAGAGCGCTTTACATGAGCATCAGATCATAGTTACAGGTTACATTGTTACAAAGGTTACATAGTTCTTAGAGCATGGCAACATAGTTACTTGTAAAGGTCGAGATAAACAATAAGCACAAAAACGTAAGGGAAAAGCATGCAAGGTGAGATATTCAGGGGAGGGGGGTTGGAGCAGGGGAAGTAGACAGATAATGAAGGCGGGAAAAAGGAGGGGAGGGTGAGAGACACAGCATGGGAAGAGTAGTGGAAGGGTGACGGGGACACAAACCGGTAGACGAGTAAAGGCAACGTCCAAAGTCCAGTAAGCTGTGATCCCAGGGGAAGTGGTATCACGTCCCTATCTCTGTTGCGAGAGGCTCCCTTTACACAGTGGACTCTCTCAGAGGGGTCTCTGAGACTCCAAGGCCTACATACTGGATCCTTCCCCAAAAAGGGGATAAGGAGTGCTTTGGCAAAGGGTGCCATACCATACCTCAAGTGAGAGTGGCTCCCTTGGCGCAGTGGGCTCACTCAGCGGGTTCGCTGAGACTCCAGAGTATAAATATTGGATCTTTCTCCAACAAGGGGAGAAGGAGTGCTTAGTTAAAGGGCACAAAGGACAGGTGGGTAGGCGGAGTAGCAGGCAAGGGGAGAGATTCAGGGGAGAGGGGATAGGAGCTAGGGAAGAGACAATAAGGAGAGACGAAAAGAAGTCTGCCTAAAGACCGACTGGGTAGGTGACAACCAAGGAGGCAATCCACGGCCCATCTCCCCTATAGCTAAACCAAGTAGCTCCATCGGGAATCAGACAAAATAGTTCAGTCTCAATACATTGAGAGAGGAGGGAAGGAGAGACATAAATAGAGGGAGGATGCGGTAGGAGACAACAGAAGAGAAGAAAGGAAGTGCAACAATGTGGTTCAACAATATACCAGAAAAGGATCAAACAAATAAACATTATATCAAACAATCAGTAATACATTAGGGGAGGAGATAAAGTAGTGGGGGGTAGAGGAGGGGGGAAAGTGAGAATAAGGGAAGAGACAACTGTAGAGACGAAAGGAAGTCTGTCTAAAGACCGACTGGGTAGGTGACGGCCAAGGAGGGAATCCACGGCCCGTCTCCCCTATAGCTAAACCAGGTAGCTCCATCGGGCATCAGACAAAATATTTCAGTCTCAATACATTGAGAGAGGAGGGAAGGAGAGACATAAATAGAGGGAGGATGCGGGAGGAGACGACAGGCGAGACGAAAGGAAGTGCAAAAAAGTGGTTCAACAGTATACCAGAAAAAGATCGACAAGTAAACATTAAATCAAACAATCAGCAATACATTAGGGGAAGAGAGAAAGGAGTGAGAAAGTAGTGGGGGCTAGGGGAGGAGAGAGAGCGAGGATAAGGGAAGAGACAACCGTAGAGACAAAAGAAAGTCTGTCTAAAGACCGACTGGGTAGGTGACGACCAAGGAGGGAATCCACGGCCCATTTCCCCAATAGCTTAACCAGGTAGCTCCATCGGGCATCAGACAAAATAGTTCAGTCTCAAGAGGCGAGGGAAGAGGTTCACAGAGAAACAGGGTGGGGGCAAAGGGCAAGGGCATGTGAGGGCAAAGAACAGAAACTGGAGAGGATAGGAGCGGAGAGGGGGGAGTGTTGGTGAAGGTAAGGTCAGGAGAGACGCGGGAGCGTTAGCCCGAAGTCGGCTGGGTAGGTGATAGTCAACAAAGGGAGCCCAAAGTCAATCTCCCCCAAAGCTAGCGAGGTAGCTCCACCGGGCATGATACAAAAGTAGCTAGGTCTCCGTTTTTTTCCTCCGGGCTGTCATAGTCACCATCATGGGATGATTCAGCCTAGATGAGTTTGCAGCATTTGATCTCCCAGCTGGGGTGGTGTACACACAGGGACACATCAAAGCTGAAATGCGCAGGAGGGTTTCAGGAAATCATCAGTATGCTAATCTGCCCTTGTAGTACTGTGTTGCTTCGCTGAACCTTGGCTAATCGGCGGTGTCTGCCAACAGCTCACAACTCTCCACTTGTGCCGCCCACTCCCTCATGTGGTGTTCGCCAGGGATTACCTGGTACTACGTCGCGTTCTTAATCATTAACATCGAATTCCCTTAGTTTCTGGCGGATCGCCACTGATGCTGCTTCTCCTTTAATATTAGCTAATATTATGGCTGAGACCTGTTTGAAATCTTTTAGTAGATCATACCCAAATTTAAAGCAGGCTCTGCTCCGTATTCATTTTGAATTTGTTTTACGACGTCCAGTATTACCGCCATAGACGGAACACCATGGGGCCCGATTCACAGAATGAACTTAACACTCAATCCTAAACTTACTACTATTCTGGTATTCACAGAATGCACTTACTACTTTTGGCATTCACAGAATGAACTTACTACTTTTGGTATTCACAGAAGTTAGGATTTTGTCTTAAGTCTGTCTTAAGTTAGTCTTAAGTCTGTCTTAAGTTTGTCTTAAGACAAACTTAAGACAAAATCCTAACTTCTGTGAATACCAAAAGTAGTAAGTTCATTCTGTGAATACCAAAATAGTAGTAAGTTTAGGATTGAGTCTTAAGTTCATTCTGTGAATCGGGCCCCATGTGTTTTAGTGTAGATTTCAGCAAAGACTGTTCCCCAAGTGGTGCAGTCCTCCAGATGTGGTGTGATCCCCACCGGTAAACATTGTTAAAATTCTGTGTTTCTCATGTGGGCTAGTATTAGGAAATACTGCTTCGATTTGAGTAATTGTTGGAGCTATCCAGAATGGTATTTGTTCCTGTTTTGCAGGTAACTTATCAACAACTGAATGTAAAGTCTGCGGTGTCATTTTTTGTGTATTCCCCTGATGAGGGGTTTGTTGTGGAATAACTACTGTAGGTTGGACTGTAAGAGTCCGCATGACATATTGAACCAGTTGTCTGTAAATTTTGATTAGCTCTTTTAGTTGAGCTAGTAGTGCCACGTCTGTCATGTCATTAATGTCAGGATGTGGTGTATAGCCAGTTACAACCCGCCATGTTGCTCCTGGTCTACCTAGTGGACCGAGCCTGGTAATGTGATTTAAATGTTTTAGGGCACCTTTAAACCAGAGCTCATGCTCCTGGTATGTGAGTGGAATTTCAATATCCTCGCAAGGAATGCATTCCTCTGGTGGATCATCATCTTTGTAGAAGTGAAACACATGTGTTACTGGATTTGCTTCAGGGAAGACTATCTATGAATAGAATATCTCTGTCTGGTGATATTCATGTGCCTCTATCACAAAAACTGGCCTACCACCTCTCGATGTTAGGCCATGTTTTATAAGTTTTATAGTGATGGCTTTCCTTAAATTTAGAGGTATGGCTATAACATCCTCGTCGGTTTCTTGGAAACCTGTATAGTTAAAAACTGGATCTGCTGGATCAGCCACAGCTCAACCGGTTTCAATGTTGTTGCCGTTATTCGACATTGTTTAATGAAGTTTTTGCAGAGCAAGTTTTCAGGGAAACAAAGATAAGATGCACAATATTTTGGAACAATGTATCCTTCAACGTTGAACAAATCAAACAGCTAATACATAGGATTTTCGTCCTACTCAGCTATGGCGGATATTATCTTTTAACCCACTCCAGATGTCTATTGGAGTTTTACGGGAGAAAAGGGGTCTCTGAGAAAAGCACGACTGAGTTATTCTAGTATCTAGTGTTAAATTAGCGCCTTACCAAATGTTGGGCACCATGTAGTGTAATTCCTATATTCCCAATAGGCTCTGCGCATTAGAATAATAATCATTATAGATTTGACATAGGATTGAGGTCAGTATGTCTCTATCGAGTTTATTAAACTTAATTAAATGTGCCGACTAACTCAGAGTTCACTAGAAACTTTCTCGAATGAGATTAGTTTCTGACAACCACATAAACATGACAACTTTGTTTCCCTAGGACTGGAACAAGATCTTCAGAGTCGTGGAAACAATAGATGCCTACAGAGTTGCAGAGAAATAGTGAGACAGGTGTTTTCAATAAAAAGGGGTTTTATTGAACAGTCTTATTTCTCATGCAAGAGATATGTACTGCTACAATCATTAGACAGAATGTGAAGTATAATACGTACAGAGTAAATAGTAATATAAAATAATACTGTAATAGCATTGTCTGTTGCTATGACATATATAAAAATACATACATAAATAACACAGGCTAAAATACTCAACTGGTGCTTCTAAAATACGCCTACCCCAATGTACCTAACCTAGGTCTAGTACCAGGGGAGAAGTAGGAACTATCTTTTAGCTAAGTTTAGTTTTGCCAAGAATTGCCAATGGTTTCTTTAGGTTCTAACCAGCTCCATACCTTAGAATGAGAGAGTTTGGTATCTCTGTCTAAGGACTTGATTTCCCAACACCCAACAAGGGGAGTCAGAAACACTGGAGCTGGATTCTCGGCAGGAGGATGACAGCTTCTTGGTCAGTGCATCAGCTGGAGAGTTGGCTTCCTTCGGTACTTGCTGTTACGAGCTGCGCCATGCAAGTTGGTAGTCGAGTTGCACCGAACCACACCGTGCTTTGCCATAGCAAGTGAAGGTATATTTATACATGGAAGGTGTTTAGGAATGCCAGCTTTGACGTAAAGCGATACAAAAGGGGATGATGGACGGAGCGGTTGAGCAAATCAAACACTCACCCCCAGTCAACTGATCTGGGTTTAATCCATCACCATTCTTTAGCCCACTCAGCCACCCCATTTCAGACATGGCTATATGCAAATCAGTCTGACCCTGTGCCTTATGGGAACAGTCCAGCCCGAACTGCCAAGCCATGTCTTCCATGGACCGCAAACAAGCATCCTGGGACCGGTTTCAGATTCATAATCCTCATCAGCCAGGCTATTTTGAATCCAGTGGCCAAGTGAGCAAGGGACTCACGTCTGAACATACCCTGCCACACTTAGGGTGAACAAAGCGATACAAAAGGGGATGATGGACGGAGCGTTTGAGCAAATCAAACACTCACCCCCAGTCAACTGATCTGGGTTTAAGCCATCACCATTCTTTAGCCCACTCAGCCACCCCATTTCAGACATGGCTATATGCAAATCAGTCTGACCCTGTGCCTTATGGGAACAGTCCAGCCCGAACTGCCAAACCATGTCTTCCATGGACCAGAAACAAGCATCCTGGGACCGGTTTCGGATTCATAATCCTCATCAGCCAGGCTATTTTGAATCCAGTGGCCAAGTGAGCAAGGGACTCACGTCTGAGCATACCCTGCCACACTTAGGGCAAACAAAGCGATACAAAAGGGGATGATGGACGAAGCGTTTGAGCAAATCAAACACTCACCCCCAGTCAACTGATCTGGGTTTAATCCATCACCATTCTTTAGCCCACTCAGCCACCCTATTTCAGACATGGCTATATGCAAATCAGTCTGACCCTGTGCCTTATGGGAACAGTCCAGCCCGAACTGCCAAGCCATGTCTTCCATGGACCGGAAACAAGCATCCTGGGACCGGTTTCGGATTCATAATCCTCATCAGCCAGGCTATGACGTAAAGTCAGGCATATGAACGTCATGAATGAACCCCTAAGGAATAGTTGTTCATGCATAATAAATGAGTTCTTGGAGAAATCAATATCCATGCAAGGGGAAGTCCCTTCATCTTAAGAGTCTGGTTTTCCAAGAAATCATTGTGATGTAGATGAACGGATTGAAGCAGTCATGCCTGTATTTGGGTAGCATGGGCTATGCCTAAATAAGTACTAGTTTTCTATGCCTATATACGGGCAATGTAATATTATACCTATATAAGGGCATGAATCGGGAAATTCATTCGGAATCTAAAACGACATACAACAGATTGGTCTTTCTTTGGACTCTACCTTTAAAAGGTTCTACTTCAAGTCAGTGCTGGACATGGCTCACCTCATGGTGAGCAAGCTTTAAACTAGCATAATCATCGCCTCCAGTCCTGACATAGAATGAAAACTTTCCTAGCTATCGTAACAGAAAGTTTCAATTCTATTAAGGACTTGGAGGCGAGGATTATCCCACCCAGGGATTCCAGAGAAGCACAACCCTCCCCGTATATGAGAAAGTAACATTGCTTGTCTATAAGGTGTTTTGGTTGGACATGTTTGTTCTATTGCACATTAACTGCTTTCACTGCATTTTGGTTCGCAAGCTTCAGTAGTTTGTGCTCCGGTAATAACAATGTACTCTGTGTTGTAGGGTCTGAAGCAAATAAACAGGATTCATGAAGGTGATCCAACGGTGCGCTTCGTGCAACGAAAGAGGTCGAAAGGGCAGTGAGAGAGGATTATGTTGAGGCTATGGGCCTCCTGATTGGACATTGTTGGACTGTCCTGATTGGATCTTATTATGTTTTTTCTACACTACATTTTCCCAAGTGTTCATGGGGAATGTAGTTTTGGTTATCTTTGCATTGGCTGCTATAAAAACAAAGTGAAGAAAGAAGGCATAATCCTCGCCTCCGAGTTCTTAATAGAATTGAAACTTTCTGTTACGATAGCTAGGAGGTTTTTCATTCCCCAGACAAATGTGTGTTGCATTTTAGCAGGGCCACCAATTTTAAAGCCAAGAAAACAACACAATGGGGCAGATTTACAAGCCCTTTGCGACACTTTTGCACCGCGTTTGCGTCACTTTTGTGATGCAGCAGTGGCATAAACAATGCAGACAATTTACAATGTGACGCATCTGGGAACACTTTTCATGTTGTGAAGCCCTGTGTCACATTATACCTGCGTCAGTTATAATGTATGCAGAGTGGGCGTTCCCACGCAGGAAAGCCTCATAAAAGTGACCTTACGCGTGCTTGAAGCAGGTGTAATGAGTGACACAGTACAATACGTTTAGGCCTAAACATGCATTGCTGGATTTGCTTCATGCTTGCGACATGACTCCAGCATTGCGTGACGTTTGGGGCAACAGATGCATCAGAATTTCTAACGCATCTGTCAATCCTTGCTCCATGGTGCACCGTATTATAAATACGGTGCATCCATGGTTGCGCAAGGGTATCGCAGGCTGGCGCAGGGAAACTGACGCATCTATTCAGATGCGTCAGTTCCTTGTAAATCTGCCCCAAAATATGTAGTAACTAGGTCAGGAGCAGAATCAGAGCCTTGAACAGATTGATCCTCTCAGAAGAAAGCAAGCAGGGTACAACTAGGCAGCCCCAAAGAGCAGAATGGAAATAGAGTGCAGGGTGTCAATTGTAAGGGATGTAAAGGTGCCAAAATCGGGGAATGTAGAAATTTGTTTGCTTGGGTCCCCGTGGTATGAGCTCTTCAGCAAGTCATCCTGCAATTGTCAATATGTTTTTTGGCTCAAGTCTCTTTATTAAAAGCAATAAACTGACTAACAAAATAATAAATCTCCCAAACCAATTTAGAAAAACAAAGAAAATACTAATTAGCAAAAAGACACCAACATCATCAAAATAAAAAAGAGGAGCCTGGGATATGAATTTTAAGATTTAGGGCAAAAAGCAACGACAAAGGGTAAAGCACCAATGTAAGTATCAGCTTGGGTTTGAACAGGATCTAGATGCAATTTCAGGCCAACTGCAATAAGACAGAGGACAGATACACTAAGAGGTTTGCATTGTCAAAGTTTTTTACTTGGGACTTCGACTACTTCTTATTTTCCAAAGTCTTCCAGCATGGCACTGTCCAAGTCTGTGGCTGGTGAAGGTACCTTGAAATCCAATAATTCTTTGTTGAGCTCCAGTGGTTTTGGCCACAAAACTCAAAGTTGAACAAAGCTTGATTTTACAGCCACCATTGTCGCGTCAGCACTTCAATAGATTTGCTGCCTAGTCCCAGTTCAAGGTTTAACTTCAAACTTAGATACTGTGATACTGTTTTGTAGGCAAAATCCACCAGAGAGCAAAGCTGGAAACCGGAGCCTCACAGGTTTGCACAAGGGTAGATATCTTTTCCATGATGTCCCACTGAACCTATTTTCATTGAGGCAAAAAGCTCAGAGTGGGACAAACCTGGGGGCATATTACCAACAAATAGCGATATTTATCACTAAGTAGGCTTAGCAGCAATATTTTTGTCGCCGCGCATCACCGTTTTTTATCGCTGAGATAACTTGCTATTAGCAAGGTTTATCTCAAAAGCAATAAAAATCCAGGCGATAGCAGCAAAATGCGTGAATATCGCTGCGAATACAGTGATATTCACGCATTAGCGACGAAATGCTCTTAGCCATGTTATCCACCTCCCATTGGATAACATGGCTAAGAACTGGTCTGGGCAGGTGTTAGTATTTGTAGATATTCGCGCTTTGTGCGAATATTTCCATCGCTATGCCTGCCTTGCTAATAGGCGATAGCGTCGTTATCGACTGCTTTCAGTCGCTAACGGGTTGGGTACGCCCACTTTGCATGTCATTAGCGATAAATATCGCTGACATGCAAAGCAGGCCCCAAACCGCTCGCTATCGCCTACCAGCTGTAGCTAACTGCTGTTAGCGACAGCTTGTGATTAGGGCAATAGAAATTTTGCCGCTTAGCGGCCGAAAACAGCCACTAACGCGGCGATATCCGTCTATCGCCCTCCTTGGTAATATGCCCCCTGGTTTTCTTGCCTGCCTAGGATGCCTAGTATGCATCTTTCTGGAGAAAGCCTCAGCACCTTGTCCTGGTTATAAAGACCCTTTTTTTTTTCTAATTGGAGGAAAGTTCATCCTGGACACACCTGTAGCACTATGTCTCACTCCATCCAGGGCTCCAGTGTACATTAATGTACAGCAGAAATGAGCTTTTTACAAATGTACATAATGAATGGAACTATTTGTGATGTTTTTACTGTGTATTTTAGATGATTTGCTTAGGTTAATGCGTGTTGCTATTTTTTGTACTATTTATTTTAATTGAATTCTTTATTATTCAAGAATGCGATTTATATGCTATATCTGATCAATTTTTTTTTTTTTAAATGTCATTGAATTTAATTCCAGGAGAGTTCTGAGGAAGAGCTGATGAGGTTTCAGTCTTATCCTGTGCACTAGCCAAATATTAGAGAATTTCACGAGCTAACCCTTACTATTCTTGCACACTAGCCGAGTCTCCTTTTTCAGCACTTTCTCTTAGGATTAACCCCTCCCACGCTTATGACAGAACCGCTCCCTCACGCCCCTCGGGTGGGCTGTGCTGGTGACAGAGCGGTTCCGTCACGGCCCGCTCGCCGCTCCTGCGCGGCTCTGATTTCGCACCTGCGCGGCACGTTCTATTGAGCGGGCGGAGCCGTGACGGAACTGCTCCGTCACAAGCACAGCCCACCCGAGGGGCGTGACGGAGCTGTTCCGTCATAAGCGTCGGAGCGCCGCGCGGCCCCCCCGCTCCTTAGCGCTGCGGCGGAATTGCGGCCGCAGCGAAAGGGTTAATGGAAAACTTCTCAGAAGCCCCAAATCCAAGATGGCTAATTGAACCCACCATCCTTCCCCTAGCCACTCCCATATTCAGGACTGTTTTCAGTCCTGCACTTGTCCCCACAATTAATTAGCTACACACACCAAAAGTACAATATGCATAATCCTTAGGTTCTCACACAAAAGCCCAAGAATGGAAACAGTATCTATAATAAGATGGAGTGAGCTGATCACCAAAGCCAGAAAGTCTAGAACGGCCTTGGGAATAATCGAAGAAATTCCTGCCAACCCCATTTGACATTAACAAGTCAAATAAAGAAGCACTAAGGCTGACCTTTATTCTGCCAGCTCTTCCTAACACCCCTGTCCAGCTAAGTGACTTGTTGGGAAATCAAAAATGTACCTTTACAAAATAATTTTTTTTTACAACTATGTGGAAATTACTTTTAATCAATGTTTTAAGATTTTCGGATGTAGAGATGGGGAATAAAGATTTTAATTCAATTTAGGCCGGATTCTGGAAAATGCATACTGATCCCACAGTGTATAATGTCCTATTTCTATGCATTAAGTACTCAGGTCTTTGGGCTCACAAGGCACACTTTTGGGGTGATGTACCTAGATGCAAAAGCGCTATTCACTGTCCTGTGTCAGTACAGCCGACATGACATTAACTTGCACACCACAGGTGCACTTTCTTCACCATCACAAAGGGTTTACTAGAAAGTTAAATACACTAATTGGATAGAAACTATTTTACAGTACTATTTAAAAACCAGAGCAAATGTACTGAGGCACTGAATAGTAGTGTCACAGCGCACTGTGGGGCATATCATCAAGGACCGGCGATAATTATTGCTAAGCGCACTTAACGCTAGGATAATTATCGCCGGGTAACTTGGAATTTTATCGATGAGATAGCGTGCTACTAGCAACGCTTATCTCAAAAGCGATAAAATTCCAAGCGCTAACTGCCAAATGTGAGATTATCGCTGGAAATCCAGCGATAATCTCACAAAGTTTGGTGATAGCTTGATGATAGGGCAAGGCATACTTAGCCATGATATCCACCTTACATAGGATATCATGGCTAAGTCAGTCTTGAAGCAGGCGTAAGGAAAGTAGCGATAACCAAGGTTAGCGCTACTTTTCTTACAGCTATGCTTGTTAGCGTGCCTATTGATAATTGATGAAATGTCGGTTAGCGACATTTCTCCAGTTATTTTGATTTGGAACACCCGCTTTGCATCTCATTAGAGATGCAAAGGTAGGCGTTACGGGAAAGGGCACTAAGGCAAGGATTCACACGATAGCGTGACCTTGCTGATATAGCAATATAATTATAGCCGCTTTTCGGCAAAAAACGGCTGCAAAAGCGGCGATAATTTTTTATGGCCGCCTTGTTGATATGCCCCAGTGTTATAATACCAGCAAAAATAAAGTTCACAAAATAGGCAAAAAGAATGGGGTCACACAAACAAAGAGGACAGTGTTGAT